>NW_023270447.1:71683729-71782501 GCF_011800145.1 Mirounga leonina | reverse complement strand
AGTGTTGGAGGACCCCCCAGTGTTGGAGGACCCCCCAGTGTTGGAGGTTCTTGACCCGAAGCGGCAGGCCCTCGCGGGGACACACAGCAAGGGTCCCCACCTTCCTCTCCTGAGTTTCCCGTCAGGAGGGGGGGCCCGCGGGGCAACCGGAGGTGCTGCTCCCCAACCCGCAGGGGCAGGTGGCACCGTGTGGCCTGCAGGGGGCTGGCGTGGCTGGAGGTCGGCTAGCACGGATGCTGCGCTGGGAGAGCCGCTGAGAGGGCAGGGTTTCTGCCGCCCACATGGGCCCAGCTTGGCCAGAGGGCTGGGCTGTCCCAGCGAAGGAGGGAAAGGGGGAAGGAAAACAGGCCCCGGAAGGCAGGGGCAGAAGGGAATCCATCCAGTTCCTCATCCAGCGACGCGCTGTGTGACCTTGTCCGAGTTCCTGCCCCTCGGGGCCTGGCTGCTCCATCGGTACCAGAACCCGGTTTGTCTCAAGTCTGCGGTGCGGATTTATGGGGCAACTGTCTCTAAAGTGCTCAGAACAGGACAGCGAGAGCTCAGAAAGCATCAGCAGTTAGAACCGGGCCCCTGGCCCATTGTGAGCCAGCCTGAGACCAGGGTCTCCGTCCTGGGAAACCCACCCCCCAGCCCCCGCAAGCTGCTACTTCTGCTCCCGCTGGAGCTCCTCCCTGCCCCTCCCCTGTCTTCTCCCACTTAACGAACAGCTTCACTTGAAAAGCCATCTGGGAGGATGGATGGCGCAGGCAGATTTTGTAGAATAAGTTTTCAGGGAGAAGTGCCAAGAAATTAAAGGCACAGCACTTAGGATGCTACTCTTATGAAGCCGCATAACTCTGACTGCTGGAGGGTTGTTTCTGTATTATACATTCATCCCTCACCCCTCCGCCGGGTGCTCGGGGCTCTGTTCTCTCTAGTCCTTAGTGGACCTGCTCCCACTGGCCCTGCTGACTCCCTCCCTCAGGTGAACCCCGCTCTCTCTTACCAGGGAGGGGCTGCAGCTGGGGCTTTCCTCCCTGAGCCTCTTCCCTCCTGTGGGGTCCCTGCCGCACCTCAGGTAAGCTGCTCACCACTTCCCCCTCCCCCGCCAGGAGACCCCGGTGAAGGTTTGTTTACTTCTGGGGTCTCCCGAGGCAGATGTGGGGACAACAGGTGGATGCCCTGTGAAGGAGAGATGCGTCCACAGTTGGGCTGCATGGATGGCCCTGGGGAGGGATAATGAACTCCCCATCTCTGGAGGTGTGCAAGGAGGACAGGTGAGCACTCAGCAGAGAGACCTCCAAGGAGGCGAATTAGCCGAGAGGCCGAGAGCTGTGGGCTGAGTCCTGACCGTGTCCCGACCGCACAGGTTACAAGGTGTCCGACCTTCAGCAACCACTTACACTCACCGAGCCTCGGTTTCTTCTTCTGGAAAATCAGGCAGAATAATAGTTCCCACTTCCCAGGGTTGTCATGGAGACAGTGACATAATGTGTACAGAGCCCTGAGTGTAGAGTGCGTGTTGTCATTAGTGGGGCAGGGGCGGGGCGGGCTGGGTTGTGACGCCTCGAACAGTCTGAGATCCCAAATGGCTTTAGTTTTTAAGGTTTAAGACTCTGAGATCCAATCATTCAATTATCCTAAGATTATAAGGTTCCCTAAAATTCTAAGGCTTTAAGAAATTATGATTTTATTATTCTATTTGCCTAAGGCTTATTAGTCATCTGAGGCTGTGTACTTCAAAGAAGCATGTTTGAACCCCTGAGCCATCTCGGCCGTACTTCTCCCAGCCTCACGCCTGTCTGACGGACAAGGAGTGTTTATCACTATCCCCTGCCTGACTTCAGATCTTCTGTGTCTTTATTCCCACCAGCCCTTCCCGTCTGCTGGGGTCCGTTTTTATTCAATCTGGCCTTACCTCCTGGATCTTTTGTCCCGGACGCACACCTGACCCCTCAGCATTCCTTAACGCTCTGTGCTCCTGGGCTCTTCCTTCCTGGCCCCCAAACCTGATCCCCATATCTGCCCATTGAAGTGTCCCTGTCAAGGCTGAGGTTGCAAGTAGAACTTTCCCAAAGCTTCTCTTCCCAGTTGAAATTAGTAATGTCCTGCTTGGTGTTTCCAGTGTGCTTTGTTCAAACCATACGACAGCAACCATCACAGTCTGATTCATTATTATGATTATTAAAGAGAAAACCTCTGACTTTCACCCCATGGCATACCCACCTCTGGTGTCCTTCTGAGACCCCTCTATGCTCTCCAAGGAAGGCGGCTGCGTGGACCTGGATAGTCAGAGGCGGGACGCTGATGGACCACGCTCACTGGCAGGCAGGGTCTGCACACGGAAGACCCTGGACCCGCTCCCTCCTGCCCCCTCCTCTCCCTCTGCCCTGAGCCTGGAGGCCAGTCAGCTCTGCGGATCCAGCAGGTGAAGCCAGGACAGAGGAAGCAGGAGGTCTCCCTCGAGCCTCCCCTCGACCTCCAGGCCTATCCCAGTCACGGTGCAGTCAGCGAAAGAGAATGCACTCTAGAGATTCAGACAAACAGCTCAAAGCAGGGGGACTGGCTCAGGGAGGAGCTGAGGAGCCACACAGCCCCGCGTTGTTCAAGGTGCGCTCAGCTGACCAGCAGCAAGGGCGTCACCTGTGTGTTCTGCAGAGGATCCTGAGCAGGATCTCAGCCTCCCCGCCAGATCAACTCCATGGGAATCTGCATGTCAATCAGATCCCCAGGGGATCAGGTGCCCCTCAAGGTAGGAGGAGGACTGGCAGAAAGCAGGGGTCCCCGGCTGTGGCTGAAGGTCAGGATCGCCTGCACCGTCCTGGACTGCGTGGAACAGCATCTCGGGATTGGTGGGACTGGCAGTTTGTAAATCCTTCCAGTGACTCCAGTGTGCCTCCTGGCTGAGAACCGCTGATCCCCCCAGGGCCTGTTGGTGTCTAGTTTGGGGGCGGGTCTGGGATTGTCGGGGGAGATCAGGTGTGGGCATGTTTGTGCGCCGCAAGGCTGGTTTCAGGGGCAAAAGCAAATACCAGGCTTCGTCGCTGCTGCTGCATAAGCTTTGCTGTGATGAGAAGGATGGGCCCTTGGGAAGTGAGCTCCTTCTTTGCTGGGACAGCCTCAGAGGCTGTGCGCCCGGCTCTGGGGGTGGGAGCGGGAGCAAACATCCTGAGGAGCTCGTGGGTGCTCGGTGAGAGGGTGAAGGCCACCTGTGGGGTCACGGGAGACTTAGCCATCCCACGTTGCCCCTGGCATCCCCAAACAGACCCCCAAAGTGGGGCCAAGGGCAGGCAGGTGTTCACGACCCAACAGAGCTGGCCCCCTAGATGGGCACCTGCAGATGGCCGGCCGAGCAGGAGGGGGGTCCCGGGTCTGCTGCCCCTGCTTCACTCTGCGCACCACACCCCGTCGGAGGGCCCTGCTTCCGGTGCAGTGACCAGAGTGAGCGGCCCCCGCCAGTGCCATCTGAGAGCACCCACGTGATCATCATTACTGGCTTGTAATGGAAAATTCTAGAGGGGGCACACATTTTAGTTGTATCTGGATCCAGTGCTCCATTGAAGCCATCGGACCCTGGTGGCCAACATCTCCCTGTTGTCATCCTCCAAGTCTTGTCCCCAACAAATCTAACCCCGTACCCCCAAAGACCCAGAGGGCCTCTTCCCTCACCGTAGAGTAGAAAGCTCAGAAATGACTGCCACTGGTTCACTGGGTCCCACGCCCACTGCTGATCCAGTCACTTCATCAGGAGACTGGAAGGACCTGCCTGGCCCAGCCCCACAAACGCACGTGAGCGAATGGGCTCGGGAGAGACAGTCCCAAGAAAGATGGGATTCTGACAGCAGAGAGGAATGTGTATGGTTGGCTAGGCAGCCGGGTCCTCAGTCAGTGGTTGCAGATCCCAAACAGGACTGAAAAATGGCAGGACACTGTGGCTCTGCAGCATCAGCCACCAGCAGGACAGATGGCTCTCCCTCAGCTCCCGCTCAGGGTCGGCGGTGACAGGTGCTGCCTGGAGCCCACCTGCTCGGAGGAGGCGGGAGGTGGCCGGGCCACCAGCAGCCTTGACCTGCTTTCTGGAGCCGTGCCTATCAGAGAGAAGCATCCGCAGGAAGTCGGGGCCCATGCCCGGGGGCTGGGGGGGCACTGCCCGCCCCCTCAGGGCCTCAGCTCTCCCATCCAGGAAAGGAGCAGACCAGGCCCAGGTCTCTGGGCCCCCAGCCCACCCCCAGCAGTCCGTTGGCAGCCCCAGTGCTCTGGTCTCAGCCCAGAGGCACCGAGCAAGCTTTGCTCTCATCTCTGCTGGCAGGACCTGGGCGGACAGATGAAGCTGTTCCAGAAGGAGCCGGGGTCACCTCCTCTGCCCTGGGGCTTCTGACGTGGGGAGGGGGAAGGAGGGCCCGACCCTGACCCTGCCTGGGCTCAGGGACACCTGGCTCTGGAGGCTGGAGACTGACTCTGGGCCTCTGCCTCAGGGCCAGCCTCCCCAGCCACCCCGTTTCCGTGGCAACCAGAGCCCTCAGGCCAGGCTGGGCCCCACCCCACCCCACCCCTGCCACTGGGAAGGGAGAGTGCCCTTTGCCACAAGAGCAGGTGGGAGGACACCATCATTTCAGCAGCCCCGGGGGGATGTCAGCCAGGCTGTGATATTCACGCCCCAGATGGGTCAGGGTGATTACAACTCTCGGCGTTCCTCTGCCCTGCACGTTTCTGGTACAAATCAGGGAGGTTTGAGACCAGGGAGGCTGGTGTTTCTGCTTTGTCTTGGCCTCTGAAGCTGAATGCACCGTCCTCCTCCAAGATGTCACAAGAGGCCTCCTGGGCAGGTGGGGCCCAGGGTTGGGAGCAGCGCCAGGTGGGGGCCTGGAGGCTGCCGGGGGGCGCGGTGGAGACAGGAGCCCCAGCTGGGCGTCCTGGCGCCCGAGGGAAGCTGGCCAGGCCTGGCTCCGCCCAGGGCGCCCCTGCTTCCATTCTGGGCTGACCCTGCCCTGCTCCCCTCCCCTCCCACTGCCACCTGTGGATCCCTCCAAGCGGGCTGGTGGGTCCCGGAGACGGGCCCAGGTAAGAGTCAGGCTTTGGAGGCAGCAGACATGGGTTCGAATCCCCTTTCCAGCCCCAGGCCTGGCGCAAACCTCTTCCCTCCATCCTGCTCCGTCTCCTCACGGTAAGAGTGGGACGAGGAGGCCAATCATGCAGGGCGGCCGTGAGCCCCGGTGGGTCCAGGGGGTCACGCAGGGCACGAGGACAGCTCCGTGAGGGGCAGGACAGGGCCCAGTGCAGGCACAGGCTGGGGGCCAGACTCCGTGTCAGCAGCTGCGGGCCTCTGCCGCCTGCACAGGTCCTCCCTGCTGTGTGACCTCAGGCACGTCACTCCCCCGTTCCCTTAGCCTCCAGTGGGGTCCAGGGGACATGAGGACACAGGCAGGTGGGGTGTGGAGGCTGGCGTGCGGTGCTCACGCTGCCTGAGGCCGAGGGGGAGCCCATCCCCAGGACACGCACAAGCCTGGGACGTCGGATAGGAGCAGGGGGTGGGTTTAGGGAGCTCCTGGGTTACATGCACATTATGGAAGTGTCACAAAATACCCCCAGCGGGTGCAGCCTCCCCCCCTGCTCACCTCTCCCCCATCTGAGAGCCAGGCAGCCACCAGCCCCCTATCCTGGGGCCTGAGCCAGTGGTCCTGACCTGCTCTCTGGCCTTGGGTCTTTGCAGGAAGGAGCTCTGCCCTGGGGCACCAGGCCTGGGAGGCGCGGTGGCCACGGTGACAAGGAGGGTAATCAGCTCAATCTGGGGAGCTGCTGCCGCTGATGGAATGCCCACCATGCATGGGGCCCTGGGCCAAGAGCTGCCCGGCATCCCCCGGCGCTCTTAGCATCCCTGCGGTGCCCTTGAGGACCCGGGGCTCAGAGAGGGCCAGCGCTTCTCTCCAACACGCACAGGAAGGGGCAGAGGCAAGAACCCCCTCGTGCCGACCTCCAGGCTCAGCCCTTGAGAAGAGCCGTGCGCCCCGTTCCCAGCACTGTCCTCAGCTCAGCCCCTGTCCCCCCACCCCGTGTCCCGCAGGCTGACGGATGCGGGCTTGGGCTAGGAAGGTGCCCCTCCTCTGGAAGGCTTGTCTCCACGTGGACTGGCTCCTGGGGCAGGGCCAGCTCTCGAGGAGCCATGACAAGACGTCTGTATTGAGAGCTGTTGACACCGACGTCCTTCAGCCTCAGAGCAGAGCCGCGCCGAAAGCAAGGAAGGACTGGATGGCAAGTGCCAAAGGCTGCACCTCGGAACCCCGAAACGTCATGGGCAAGGCTGGGCCCTTCACGGGGCAGGAGGAGGGGGCCAGTCCGACCATAGACTGGGAGGAGGCCTCCAGCCGGGCCGGGGCCAGCAACAGGGTGCGGCCTTCCTTGGGCCGGTGGGCGCAGCCCTGAGGACCCACCTACCCTGGCAGGTCGCTGTGCCCGAGGTTCGGTCCCGGGAGCGCCCCCTCCCCAGAGGCCCACTCAGCGCCTGGGTCCCTGCGAGCTGTCCGTCTGACCCTGTCTCCGGGACGGCGCCCCAGCACACACAGCCTGGGTTCTCTCTCTGTCTCTCTTTTGGAGAGCTCGGAACCGTCTGCCCTGCTGTCTCCAGTCTGAGCCAGGCGGGGGTCACACAGCCTGGGCATCGGGCCCCTTCCTCCGCCCCCTTTCCCCACAATCGGCAGCCCTTGTACCTTCCCTGTCTGCAGAGATGCTGCAGCTCTCCCCTCCCCGCCCTGCTCCTCCCCTGCCTGCCCTTGTCCTAGCTCACCAGTGTCTTGCTCTTTCTCCCCAGGACCCGCTGTGTCACCCGGATGTCCCCAGGCCCCTCCAGCACAGCCAGGCTCCCTCTGAATGTCTCTGTCCCCTCGAGCCTGCTCTGCTTTCCTAGTCAGCCCCCAACCTCAATGCCTCTCACGGCCCCCAACTCCCCACTGCCCAAGGCCAAGCAGGCCCTGAGGTCCCCTGGGGTCACTATATCCCAACCACTTCTGGCCTCTCAGCCACCCCCAGGCCTGGGCCAGACCCATCAGCTCACATCCCATGGGCAACATGGCCTCGTCTCTGTCCCCAGCCCTTAGGCTCCTTTAATTTGGACAGAAGATCTTCCTAAATCAGACCCTGACACTTCCCCCTCAAAAATCCTTCTGCCCTAAGTATAAAGTCCACCTCTTGGTACAGCTTTTAAAGCTATTTGTTTGTTCCTTCACCTGTTCTTTCATTCACTGAAGAAGTATTAACTGAATCACCACTATATCTGAGAATCCTTCTTGGTGCGGGTGAGACAGCAGAGAATACAATAGGCAGAAATCTCTGCCCTCGGGGAACTTGCAGAAGGTGAAGAGGTGGCCAACTCCTCCTCATTCTTCAGGTCTCAGGGAAAGAGTGCTTTGTCTGAACACTCTGCCCTCCCTGAACACTCCTCCACCCTCTCCCAGACAGGGACGGAGCTTTTTCCTTGCTCCAAAACCTCCCTGTGCCTCCTCCGTTAGGCAGGCTTTGGAATTTCCAGTACTTTGAGTTCCTCAGATTATCCCAAGTATGTTTCTACCTCAGGGCCTTTGACCTTGCTGTTCCCTCTGCCCGTACATCTCAGACAGGCTCGTGTGTCACACTCTTACTCTCTTCATGTCTCTACTCAAATGTCACCTCCTCCAAGAGGGCCTCCGGCCTGTCAGGGGTTCCTCCTGGCCATTGCCTGCTTATAGCTCGTGGGGATGGGGAGTGAGGATGGTCTCCTTACTCTATCCTGGCCCTTCTTCCTGCTCTGCTCTCTCTCCCCAGGAGGAATGCTGCTGTCTCCAATGGAGCCTCCACAGTGTCTCCAGCTGGGCTCTTCCCCGCACCCCGCCGCCTGGAAGCCCAACTGTCTCCTGCCCCTGTCTCTGCGCAGCTCAGAGAGCACGCCCCAGCCCACTCCTTGTCCTTCTCACTCAGGAAAGGGCAGCTCTGTCCACCAAGAACCCCTCAGCAAGAAACCCAGGGTCCTCTCCACAAACCCCTCAGCCCACACCCCCCACAACCCCAAGGGTGGGTGTTTCTTCCTCCAAAACCCTCCTGATCTGCCCACTGCCCCCCACTCCCTCAGCATGGCTCTGGTCCCCCTCAGCCTCCTCACAGTTTCCTGCTCCCACTCCAGCCTCCACGGAGGAATCAGAGATCTTGTGAAATCCCCAAACTGCTCAGGCCACTGCCTTGCTTAACACCCTTCCATGCTAATCAGGGAGCCTCGAGTAAACCGGGCCCTGCTGGCCAAGGCAGTGAGACCCCAGCAAGGTCTGGCTGCTCCCCGGCCCCTCCCCATGCTCCCTCCTCACCTCACTCTGCCCAGTGGCCTTCTTTAGGCCTCAATACTCCTTCCCACCCCAGGACCTTTGCACATGCTGCGTTTGCTCCCTAGATCACGCTGCTCCCCACTCTTCATGTACCCAGCTCCTTCGGGTCTAAGCTGAAATGCTGGCTTCCTGATTCCCTTGTCTGAGTTAGTCCCCCTCGTTATCCTCCCACATTGCCTCCTGTACATGGTATGCTTGGCCCCATCCAGAGGTGTAGCTGTCTGTGTGACTTTTCTTTAAAAGGTCATGTCCCCCTCTGGACCGTGGGCCCCAGGAGGCTTGCGCATGGCCTGACTTGTGCATTTCCCATCCCTGGCCCAGTGTCTACCGGTGCAGAGTAGATGCTTCAGAAATGACCTGGATGGACATGTGGAGCTGTGAAAATCTGAAGGGAGCAAAGAATAAAAAGTCTGTGTCCCTTTAAATTGAGCAGAAATAGCTGTGAGTGTTGTTAATTGTTTTTATTTGGAGGATGTTGGTTTTCATTTTATTTTATCTTTTAATAACTCACCCTGCATAATCAGCTGGTAATTACAGCTTCCATCTCTGGCTTGTGCCTCCCTGACTTGGGCTCAGAGGATAGGAGCCGTTTCATATTTAATCAGTAGCTGAGCCAGAACGCTCTCAGGGGAGCGAGCTCATGTCGGGATAGAGAGTTTAATTCTCAGTGATGTTAATTAGAACAGGAAAACTACCTGAGCTCAGAACACAGGGCTGCTGGGGGGCCTCCCAGGAACGAAAAACGAGAGGCCACACCCTGCTTGACTCATCCCAGCCCAGCGCAGGCGAGCCTTTGACAGTTGTCATCCCCGCCAGGGACACGGCATAATCAATTATCCCTCCAAGCCCTCTGCGCCTTTGCCAAACTGGACAGCTACTGGTGGCCTGCAGGTCCCCTCAGGGGCTTTCTGGTGTGAGGGGGGCAAGAAGGATCGTAGTGGCAGATTAGGGGCATTTCTGGACGGTCAGCCCCATGCCCTCTGCAGCAGAGACAGGACCTTTCCTTAATCAACCGCCATCTCCCTCTCTCTGTGCTCACCTGCGGGCCCCGGGGGCTGCTCCCTCCAGCAGAGGGAGAGGACCGACCCAACCCCACTGGCCTGGATCACCACCACCCACACATTTTAACTTCCTGGAGCATCATGTCCTCTCCTTCTCGGAATGCGTCTCATCCCCAGTCCACATTTGTTGGTGTGACTAGACAGTGAGCTTGGGAAGGCAAGGTCTGCTTTTCCCTTACCTGTCCGCCCCAGCACCTAGCGTGGTGCCCAGCACCAGCAGGTGTTTGTTGGATGGACAAGCGAACCGAGCGCAGAGCAAATGACAGGCAACAGGGAGCGGGCAGTCCTCGGGCCAGGCCAGCAGCCGTGCCAGCAGCAGGTCAAGAGGTGGACTGTCCCAACCCACCGGCTGAGACATGACTCAAAGTGACTTCCGGGAGCAGGGCCCTCACCTGGTTTGTGTTTCCTTCCAGTTGTAGAGGGTCACCTCTTTGCCACACTAATCAGGGCTTCTCAGAAGAGCTGAGCATCTGTTGAGCACTTGCTATGTGCCTGGAGCCGACATCTGGACCTCACACATATGAACCCATTTTCATCTCCACATCAGCCCTCCAAGGGAAGAATGTGCTATTTTGTATCATCCCCATTGTACAGATGGGGAGGCTGAGGCACAAGAGGTGTGGCCACTTCCCCAAAGCCTCATAGGTGGTAAATGTGCTCCAGAGCAGCTCCCACCTGGTTTCGACATCAGCCTGGTGATGTAGCAGTCCCCTGCCCCGGGCGCCTGGACAGCTGGGATGGAGGGAGGGGCCTTGTTTGAAGATAAAACGCGGGGAGGTTGAAGAGAGATTGGGTGATCACTAGATGTGGGTGTGCGGGAGGGGCGCCCACATGAAATGTAGGTGTGAGGATGTGATGACCAGTCTCCAGCCTGGGGGACAGGGAGGCCACTGACAGAGCCACCTGGAGGCCCCTTAACTGGGTCACCGTTCATCTCTTTCGATGGCCCGGTTTGGAGGGCTTGGAGCCCGAGCAGGATCCGACCGTCCCAAGCTATGCTAAGGTCGCAGCAGGCCATCCTAAGGAATGAGGTGGACAATGGCCACAGAAGCCTGGAAACTGTCTGGGGTCCCCAGGGCTCCCTTCTTCCTCCTGCCCCTACATGGCAAAGAAAAATTCCTTTGAAAATGAAGGTTTAGCTTGAAGTAAAAAGATTAGTAATGGTGACGTGCTAGCGCTTTGTTAATTACATGTCCTCAATCCATTTAAACCCAGGCCTTTAATTCAGATTTATAGGAATAACTTAGATTTATAAGAATAGTTATTATGCATTAAGTACAGAAAATGCCAATTGGTTTTCATGGGCAATATTTATTGAAGTATAAAAGGGAAAATATGTAAAATCTAATTGCCCTTGAGTTTCACTTCAGAGCTGATAGGGGAGTCGGGGGCTGGGGTGGATACACCTCGGCTCACAAGGCATTCTCATCTCTCCTGGGTCGTAATTTTGTACTCCCTGTGCTGGTTCATTTAAATAAAAACCAGACATCACACCACGACTGAAACACCCACCTGTCCACAGTGGAAGATGCTGCCTGGGGCTGTGTCTACACCAGCCTGAGAGTGAAGGACAAATAGGGGGCAGGAAGGCATAGTGGAAGGAGCACTGGATGGGGAGTCCAGAGCCCCGGGCTCTAGTCCTGACTCTGACGCTGACATCTTGCGGCAGATCCATGAACCAGGAGCGCTGGGGCCGGGTGGTCTGATGCCCTTTCTGGCTCTGAAGTTAGACGGATCTGGAAAGGTGGTCTCACCTCCCGATGGGGATGGGCACTCAGTTCCCGCCAGCTTTGGGGTGCCATGGAGGTGACTGCCCCAGTATCTCTGCCCCTTATGAACCTGAGGGGCCTCAGTGCATGGCCAGGTGGCCCAGGGGACAGGCCTCCCCCGCAAGTGGGGTCAAGCCCAAGATACAGGGAGTGTGAAGGAAAGAGAAATGGGAGCAGTGAAGGCCAGGCTCTGGGCTGGGGGCATTCACGGTCCAGTTGGTGAAACAAGGCACTCAGCTCCTGGGAGCTGGATTTGGGGGAGCCTGGAAGGCTGTGAAGGTGCCTGAAGCTGCTAGTAAAAACGTCGGTGTTCACCCATTCCAACCCCCTGATTTTCCAGAGGAGACCCTCACAAGGTCCCACGGCCAGGTAGAGACCTCTCGCCTGAAGGCAACATGACAAACCACCCAACAGTGTACATTTCAGTGCCACCAACAACCTCCCTCCCGGGGTCTCTCCTGAGCCCCAGGACAGTGGTGCAAAGCACTCTCGATCCTTCCTTCTTCGGTCTCCCCAGGAACCAGATCTTCTGCTCGTCCATTTCTCAGGATTCACGGTCAAGAGCGGCCCGGCTGGGAGCACCTGGAAGCTGGGGTGGGAGGTCTGCCTCCCGGGACGGTTTCCATGATGATTACAATCATAGCTATAGCTATTTTTCCGACCCACTGAGAATCAAACACTTTCACATATCCGCTCATTTAATCCTCCTGACAGATCACAGAGGAGGCCACTGTGATCCCTGCTAGACTGATGAGGAAGGCCAGAGAGGTTCAGTGCCTGCCCAAGGTCAAACAGCTAGGAGGAGGTAGGGCAGGAGGGGACAACCCAAGCTCCTGCTCTGGCCGCAGGCTGCTTTCCTAACCGCTGTCCCTGCTGCTTGTCACTTCCCCTCTAACTCCATTCTGTAGCTGGAATGACCTTTCCTAAATATCACCTAGTCCACAGCCCGCAGTGTCGCTCTGCTCCCCCCAGAAGGAGCCTTGCCCTGCCTTTGTGTGCTGAAGGCCCTTCCCAGTCTGGTTCTGACCCGTCAGCTTCCTCACCTGCCTGTCTCACCTCTCACCGTGCATAAGGACGGAGCATCCAAGACAAACTGTGGGGTTTCAGAGCCCTTGGCCTCTGCGAGCCATTCCCTCTGCCCGGATGCTGCCCCTGTCAAAGCGGACCCCTCCCTCTATGCTCCAGCAGGGCTCACCTCACACCGGGGCTCTCAACTCATGTCCCCGCACCCCTCTGTCTCACGCTCTGGGTCAGGGACCAGCACACTTTCTGTAAAGGGCCAGATAGTAAATATTTTAGGCTTGAAACCATATTGTCTCTGTTGCAACTTCTCTACTCTGCCAGCATGGCTGCACTCCAAAAACTATTTATGGATGCAAAAACATAAACTGCATATACTTCTCTTCTGTTACAAAATATTCTTCTGTTGATTTTTTGGTCAACAATTTACAAATTTAAAAATAATTCTCAGCTTGCCAGCCATGCGAAAACATGGCAGGCTGGATTTGGCTCATGGATCATAAAGTTTAGCGGCAGCTTCTCTAAAACGTGAGCTCCTTAAGGGCAGAAATTGTGTTTCATTGCTTTGTATCTGGGTGCTTGTTGAGTGGATGTATTAATTTACTGTCAATCTCTTGGGAACACATCTGCTGAGCCCATAGTCATCCTTGGCTGCAGAGAAGCCACTAGAACCAGAGAGAGTGGAGGACAGCTTTGTTCCTCCCTTGGCCCGCTACTGGCCCACCGAAGCCTCCCATTGGCTGAATGTAACAGGAAGGCGAATAGCAAAGGATTCTGGGCAATGTAGTTTTCAAGGGTCCACCCCTAGACTATGGGCTAGAGGAGAGGGAGGTGGGGATGAAGCTGATAGCAAACGGGAAATACCCTCCTCATCACCTTTCCTGCTCAGCCTACAACCTCACCTTTCCACCCACATTCAGGAACAACAGCTTCCACACATAACCGCTGCAGCCTCAGGCTTCCACCCAGTATGATTAGCCCTCCTATAAAGGAACACATCCTTCATCCTTTTCCAGAGAGGGGACACACCAAGTTCCATCAGCCACTTCCTCCAGCTATGGGTGATGAGGATTCTTATTCCAGCTTCATCACAGTCTCACCTGAATATTGTGTTAACGGCAAAAAGTGCAATTGTCTAGTTCCTTATAAGTAGATCCTTCCTTATTAGATCCTTACAATCTAGATCCTAACCTGAAATAACAGAGAAAGAGAATGGGAAAACATAAATGGTGTTTTTGTCCATTTGGGCTGCTGTAACAAGATCACCACAGTCTGGGAGCCAGGGGGAGGCTTATAAACAACAGAAATGTATTTCTCACAGGTCTGGAGACAGGGAGGTCCAAGATCAAGGCAGATTCTGTGTCTGGTGAGGGTCCATTTCTTGGGTCATAGACAGCTGTCTTCTCTCTGTGTCCTCACATGGGGAAAGGGTGAGGGAGCTCTTTGGGGTGGCTTTTATAAGGGCACTGATACCATTCACGAGGATGCCACCCTCCTGACCTAATCACCTCCCGAAGGCCCCACCTCCTCAAACCCTCACACTGGGGTTTCAACACAGGAATTTTGAGGGAACATGTTCAGTGTACAGCAAATAGTTAATACATATATAGTTATCAAGCACAGAAATAAACATATTCATAACGACTACCATCCTTATTTCCATACTGACCGAGAACAATAGTTAATATTTGTAACTTTCTTCTTCTACCACCCTTTTTCTGGTCCGTTGGCCCTCAGATCATGCTATTTACCTTGTGGGTAATGTAATCCTTTTTCCTAAAAGATCTGTGTCTCCGGTGGGCCTGTCTTTATGGAGTTGAAGGTAGCCTTCCATCGCATTTTACTACTGGAGACATCCCAGAGAATCCCCTGGGTTTCAAACATAGATGCCCCTGCCCTCTTTCCCATAGCTGTGACCCAGGTCAGTCTGGATAATCGAGACCAATCACCCAGCCAGTTCAGAACACTCCTCTTTGCCTGGGGATTCAGAGGCTGGAGCTGCCCAGATTGGCTGAGTGGCCATCTTAAGCTCCTAGTTCAAAGGCACCATTGCCGTGAGTCTTAGGGGGAAACATTCTCTCCTTGGGAATTACTCTATTTTAGCCATCAAAGCCCAAATTGTGGGGACAGGAAGCAAAGATTCTGTGATTGGGCAATTAGGTTTAACAGTGAGAGGAAACACTCCCGCTTCCACTGCTCAATTCTTGGACGTAAGGACCATGTATTGGTGGTTGATTCACATGATGTACCCCATCTTGTAGGACCCCACACAGAATTGGCAAGGTGTTCTCATAAAATCATCGATAGGCCATTCTCCCTTTCAATCGGGGTAGCTGCTTCGGGGGAAAGCATGGCATACTATGAATTCCACAGATACAAGCTCCTTGCTCATGTCTTGTTCTGGAAAATCAATTCCTTAGACAGAAGCAATGTTGCATAGGACAGCATGATAGTAAGTCAGGTATTCTCTAGATCCACCGTTATAGAGGAGCTGACAGAAACATTAGTTTCTAATTTATCCCTTCTGGTGGAAGAGAGAAAAAATAATCAACCTGCCACCAGGTGGCTGGCTGATCATGCCGGGTAACGTTGCCATATTAAAGGCTAGGTGTTGGATTCTGATATTGAAAAATTGGGCTCTCAGTGGCTGCAGCTAGATTAGGCTAGGGTAAGGGGGTCCGTGTTGTTCAGCCTGTGCATAGCATCTATCGTTGCCACCATGACCTTGGCACCCGGGAGCATTACAAGCATGTGAGAGTCTGAGGACACGAGCCAGGTCACAACCACAGGATGGCCGTCTTGTCAGCTGCTTATCGGTTGCATCTTTTGCATTAATGCCCTTTGTACTCTGCCACCCCCAAAGACCCACACACCCCACCAAATCTCCTCGTCGCCGGGACTCCCATCTTGTGATTTCCCTAATCATCAGGCCAAATTTTAGACCGAGCCCACGGGTCAAGGGAGATCTCTGCCTCTGACCCTCTGTCCCTCAAGCCAAGTGAACAGACGAAAATGCTGCTGGAAGCTCCTGTTCCCGACAGAGTGTCCCTTCATTTCTGCCTTTCAGGGACCCTCGTGGGTGGGGCTGTGGCAGCCATCCCTGTTTGTCACATGAAATTCAGTTACCATGACATCTCCTGGATCAAAGGTCCAGATGGCAAAGCATCTTGCACAGCAGCCTGGCCCCACCGCGGCCCCTTTCCCTGCTGTGCACCCCACTCCCTGGGAGCAGCTCCCCCTGCTGCCGGGTGATTCTGCCTGGAGGCAGTTGGTGCGAGACACACAGTTTGTTCTCTTTATGGAGGACATATCCCCAAACTCCTCATACCACCGGACTCTAGAAACTTCTCAGAGGTGACAAGCCACTGAATGTCCATTGGGTTATCTCCCATCCATCCGCCTTGTGCACACCTTAGTAAGGCCAGTATGGTACTTTCTACTTCTGGATGAACATTCCCAATCAGCAGGATGGCATCAACCGGGCGAATCAGCATGACGTTCCGTGAGACAGCAAAATGACCAAGGTGACTCAGACGAGGTTAAGACCGATCCTGAGAGTTGACGGAGCCCTGACCCAAACTAAGCTCTACTGCCTTGTCTTCCAGGTTAAAGTGAACCGCTTCTGGTGGTGATTGCAAATTAGTACAGGGAAGTAAGCATTTGCCAGCTCAGTAGCTGCAAACAGCATCGGAAACAGTGTTTCTTTTCCCGGGGGCTAGAGGTAGTGTTGACCTTGAAGAAGCTGCAACTCTATTCACCACCTGATTCATTCTATGGTCATCCGTGGCTATTTTCTGAGCTAGTTCTGAGCTAGAAATGCTGTCTGCACAGGCCAGACTGGTAAGTCAAACGGGTTGTGATTGGAATTACCACCCGTGAGCGTTTATTATTATAGGATCTTCAAGAAATGAAGGTTACTTTCCGCAGACAGCAGAGGGAAGGCTGCCTTGATGACAAAGGAGGTCTCAGGGAGATGTGCAGGGGCAAGACATTCAGGTTCCTCTGCGTTCTCATGACAATTCTCGGGGACACTCTGCTCCCCAACAAATGCCCTAACTTCTACACATGAAAACTGCCAAAGCTGTGAGTCCAACTTATATCGTAAATCTGGAACGCACATGAATGAATTTGGGGTCTGATTTCAGCTGTATCTGATCTATGGCTCCCAAAGGTAAGAGTCATCATAGAAGGCCCCTAGTTCCGTGACCTGGCTTTGAGCTGATGCTTTAAAGCCCTGAGCCTGTGACTTTCCATCTCTAAACTCTTTGGTACAGTTATCAGCCATAGGTAACCACTGCGCCCCACGTTCCTTGTCGATAGTCATGAAAACCACCGTAACCGTCAAGTTAGCAGTCACTGGGTTTACCTAAGGTTTTGCCTTCAGCTGGCACTGCATCCCACACAATCATATCATTCAAGGGATTTTAGTAATTTAAGGAATTTAGATGCAGCTGCATCTAGGGAGTCCCAGGATCCCATTTTTCACTGGTAATGAAGTCACCAGCACCCCCAGACAATTGACACCAAAGTCCCATTCTCGACGGATTGTTTCCTGCAATCACTCCTGGGGCCAAGTGCTATAACCTTCAGGGTTCATTTTGGGAAACCACAGGAGAAATTTCAAGTGCAGGAGATTTGATTTAGGGAACTGCCTATAACGGTCTTAAAAGAGCTGGCGGAGTAAAAGGAGAAGATGAGGCAGCATGAGGTCAGATGCTTCTGGAAGCTACTCTCACCCAAGGAACGAGGTGCTTCCAATGGGGCTCAGGATCTCGCTTCCTGCTGGCTCCGGGGTGGTCTGTACTGCTGCCCTTGCTGACCCCCTAGTTGCCAGAGCCCCCCGCACATGGAGGGAAGCACCATAGGAGCAGGAAAGTCTCCCTTTTGGATGTGCCTGAAAAAAAGAGAGAAAGAACACCCAATGGCTCCTTCTGTCCTGGCACCTTCCAGTTTTCCTCTGGGCCTCCTTTTGATCGCAGGTAACTGCGAGCCAGATGACAAGGTTAACCTAGCATCTGTAGGCTGCAGAGGTCCAGAGGACACAGGAGAGCAGGGAAGAGAAACTGCAAATAGGCAAATGATGTGCACCGTGGTTCATGGCTTGGATTTTTAGAACAAAATGAATATGTTGGAAAATCAGCGCTGTTTACTAGCTGTGTGACCTTGAGCAGGCACTCAACCTCTCTGAGAATCAGTTTCCCCATAAGTAAGCTGGGAGATAGTAACAACCGCTTCCCGGCGTCACTGTATGAGGACTGAATGAGATCAGCTATGTAAATACGCCCATACGGGCATGCCTCGGAGATACGGTGGGTTTGGTTCCAGACAGCTGCAGAAAAGTGAATATTGGAATAAAGCAAGAGAAATAAATTTTCTGGTTTCCCAGCGCATATACAATTATGCTTACACTATACTGGAGTCTGTAAGTGTGCAATAGCAATACATCTAGAAAAGCCATGTAAGTGCCTTAATTAAACAATACTTTAAACATAAGAATAAAAAAATAATAAAAAAAACCCCCAAAAAACAATACTTTATTGCAAAAAAAAAAAAATGCTAACCATCATCTGAGTTTTCAACGCGTTGTCATCTTTTTGCTGGCGGAGGGTCTCACCTCAAGGTGGATGGCTGCTGATGGGGGTGGCGGGTGCCGAAGGCTGGGGTGGTTGGGGCAGTTTCCTAAAATAAGACAACGATGAAGTCTGCCACATCGATGGACTCTTCCTTTCAGGAATGATTTCTCTGTAGCTGTGTGGCGTGCGATGCTGTTTGATGGCGTTTTCCTCACAGTACAACTGCTTTCAAAATTGGAGTCAGTCCTCTCAAACCCTGCTGCTTTATCAACTCAATGTATTTGATATTCTAAATCCTTTGTTGTCATTTTAACAATCTTCGCAGCATCTTCACCAGGAGGAGTTTCCTCCTTAAGAAGCCACGTTCTTTGCTCCTCCCTGAGAAGCAATTCCAGATCTGTTCAGGTTTTATCATGAGATTGCAGCCATTCAATCACATCTTAAGGTCCACTTCTGATTCCAGCTCTCTTTCTATTAACACCACATCTGCAATTACTTCCCCCACTGAAGTCTTGAACCTCACAAAGTCATCCAGGGGAGTAGGAATCAACTTCTTCCAAAGTCCCGTGAGTGTTGATATTTGGACCCCTATCCATGAATCATAGATGTTTTTGATGGCATCTAGAATGATGAATCCTTTCCAGAAGGTTTTCAGTTCACTTTTCCCAGATCCACCAGAGGAATCACTCTCTATGGCAGTTACAGCCATATGAAATGTATTTCTTAAGTAATAACATTTGAAAGTCAAAATTATTCCTTGATCCATAAGCTGCAGAACAATGAAAACAACATTAAGCAGGCAATGAAAACATTAATCTCGTACACCTGCATCAGAGCTCGTGGGTGACCAGGTGTATTGTCAATAAATAGTAATATTTTGGAAGGAATCTTTTTTTCTGAGCTGTAGGTCTCAACAGTGAGCTTAAAATATTTACTAAACCATGTTATAACGGATGTGCTGTCCTCCAGGCTTTGTTGTTCCGCTGACAGAGCACAGTCAGAGTAGAGTTAGCACAATTCTGAAGGGCCCTAGGATTTTTGGAATGGTAGATGAGCTTTGGCTTCAACCTCAAGTCACCAGCTGCATTAGCCCCTAACAAGAGAGTCAGCCTGTCCTCTGAAACCTGGCACTGACTTCTCCTCTCCAGCTATGAAAGTCCTGGATGGCATCTTCTTCCAGTAGAAAGCTGTTTCATCTACACTGAAAATCTGTTGCTTTGCGTAGCCACCTTCATCACTGATCTGAGCCAGATCTTCTGGAGAACTTGCTGCGGCTTCTCCATCAGCACAGCTGCTTCCCCTTGCACTTTTATGCTACCGAGATGGCTTCTTTCCTTAAACCCCATGGATCAACCTCTTCTAGCTTCAGATTTTTCTTCAGCAACTTCTTCCCCTTGAAGGGGAGACAATTGAAGACAATTAGGCCTTGCTTTGGATTGGACTTTGGCTTAAGGGAATGTTGTGGCGGGTTGCACCTCCTATCCAGACCACACAGACTCTCTCCATATTGACAATGACGCTGTTTTGCCTTCTTATCATTCATGTGTTCACTGGAGTAGCACTTTTAATTTCCTTCAAGACCTTTCCTTTGCAGTCACAACTTGGCTGTTTGCCACAAGAGGTCTCGCTTCTGGCCATCTTGGCCTTCACCATGCCTCCCTCACTAAGCTTAATCATTCCTAGCTCTTGATTTAAAGTGTGAGACCTGTGACTCTTCCTTTCCCTTGAACACTTAGAGGCCATTGTAGGATTATCAATGGGCCTAATTTTGATATTGTTGAGTATCAGAGACCAGGGAGGCCCGAGGAGAGGGAGGAATGCGGGGGAATGGCCGGTGGGTGGACAGTCAGAACACACACAACATGTATCGATTAAGTTCCTTGTCTTATGTGGGCACAGTTTGGGGTGTCCCCCCAACAACAAAAAAATTACAATGGTAACATCAAAGATCATTGGTCACAAATCACAATAAAAAATATAGTAATAATGAGAAAGTTTGAAATATTTGCGAGATTACCAAAATGTGACACAGAGACACCAAGTGAGCCAACGTTGTGGGAATATGGCGCTAAAGACTTGCCTCACACACGGTTGCCATAAACCTCCAATTTGTAAAAACCACAGTATCTGCGAAGTGCAATAAAGTGAAGCACAGTAAAATGAGGTGTGCCTGTATTTTCCTCGATGACCTTGAATCAGTATCCAAAACTCTCTGGGGTTCTGTTTTCTCATCTGTTAAATGAACAAGGTTGGACTAGAAGCTCCCTAAAGTCTTTCCAGATTTGATGAGCTGTATGGCTGTGAATCACCCCTTAAATGAAGTGAACAGATTGGGACTGGCCTGGGGAGGTGGAGGGCGGCGTAGAAGGAGGAACTGGCTGCTGGGATGCAGCCCAGGGGAAGGGCCGAGGGGCGGGAAGAGGCTGTCATTGTTCCTGAGTGTTCTGGCTGGGGCACTTTGCTGGAGAGCATGTTCAAATGACAAATAGATCATACTCCAGTGCCCTTAATGTGTCTTATAACTCTTGGCTAATATCGCCCCTGGCAACAACCACTGTGGTCTCTTCTCTTTGATGCTCACTCTCAATACTGCTCAGACAACAGGAGACTGCCTGCTGCAGCGTGTTCTGCACTTGTGGAAGGCGAAGCAAAGCAGCCTCGTATCAAAGCCATCAGGGAGGATGGGATTGTACACTCTCGAGCTGCCAGGATCTCTGAGCTTGAAGAAGTCTTCCTGTAGGGGCGCCCGGGTGGCTCAGTCGTTAAGCGTCTGCCTTCGACTCAGGTCATGATCCCAGGGTCCTGGGATCGAGCCCTGCAACGGGCTCCCTGCTCCGTGGGAAGCCTGCTTCTCCCTCTCCCGCTCCCCCTGCTTGTGTTCCCTCTCTCGCTGTCTCTCTCTCTCTCTGTCAAATAAATAAATAAAACCTTAAAAAAAAATAATAAGTCTTCCTGTCTGGGTCAGAATCATGAGCTGAGGCCCGTTGCGGCTCAGGTTTAGGGGCTGGTTGAGTGGTTAAGAGCCTGATGGCTAGTGGTCTGGGGCTCGCGAGCCAGGCAGAGATGGATTTGAGGTTCTGCTTTGCTGCCTGCTGACTAATGTCATTTATCCACTTCTCTAAGACCAGGCTTTCTTATTTGTGAAACCGGAATGGTGATAGCTACTGTTTGTGCTCGCTCGGTATCTCCTCCCTCTTTCTGGTAACTGGAGCCCCTCCACCCTGTTTTAAAGGAGATACTCATCTCCACTACTTTAGACCACACGGCTTTTTACTCCCATCTAAGGACGGGCAATCCTATCAGACCACACGATTCTGATAGGATTGCCCATCCTTAGATGGGAGTAAAAGGCCCAGGCTGGACTAATCACATGATAGATTCAAAGAGTGAGCAGATGACCAATCTGGTTCCTTTCTGGGATTGTATATACGGGTATTGGGGACCACGGCTCTTTCTTCCCTCTGGAGGCACCAAGTGGGATGACATGAGCTTGGAGCTATCAGTGGTTCTAGTTCTCCCTTCTCTCTCTACTTCCTCTTGAAGAGGTCCAGCTGCAAAGGAAGAGAGAGGCCTCCACCCAAAAAGAAGTCCAACAATTAGAGGGAAGGAGGGAGGGAGGGAGGAGAAGAGAGAGAGCGAGAGATCCACTGACCCCACTGGATTTCCCTGGCTAGTTAAGCCAGTTTGAGTGGGGTCTCCATCATTTCAAAAGAATTCTGACCAATATACCTACTTCTTTGGTATGTTGTTGAGATTAAATGAGATCATTTAAGCAAAGGGCTTCAAAGAGCTCATAGTACATGCTCAGTAAACACTGGCTCTTTCTATTGTTGTTCCTACAGTCCTTTGTCTGTCTCATCCAACTCTGGTTGGCGAGTTGCTGTGACACACAACCTTTGCTCCTCGTGTCACCTTCGCCCCAGACACTCTTCCCAGCTCTTTGCACGGTCTCTTCTCATCATTCAGGTCTCAGTGCACACGGCCTCTCCCCAAGGGGCTCCCCTTGACCACCCAAAGTTGGCCTCCTCATCACTCCCTGCAGCACTTCCCACTCATCTTAGGCTTCAGAAGGGCTCACTCATTGGTGGTGTATTCGTTGTCTGCCTCTCCTACCAGACTGTGAGCTCTCAGAGGGCAGGAACCATGTGAATCCTGTCACCTCCGTGTCCCCTGAGCTAAACACAACACCTGACACGAGCTAGGCACTTACAACAGTCAGCCTTTGCGTGTAACAAACTACCCCAAAACTCAGTGTTGAAAACAACAGCAATTTACTCTGAATCAAGCCTCACAGATTGGCTGGAGGTCAGTTACTGGAGATGGGGCTTGGATGCATGGATACGCTTCACCTGCAGGTCTGGCTGGGCCGATCTCCTTGCTGTGTACTGGGCTCAGCCTGTCATGTGTGTTGCTAAGCCAGGGTTCGTGGAAACTTCCCAACAGCATGAGCCAAACTAAGCCTGGAGCCCACCAGCCGCTTGAAACCTTTCTCGACCCTGGGACCCTGGACCAGGCTGCTCTCCCAAAACCTGTGCCGGTCAGGCTCAGCCCCACCAAGCCCCCGCATCCACAGAAAAGGGAATCAGCCCAGGAAGGTCATTTCCTACTCTATTCAAAGTGAGCACTGCACCTTCCTGTGGCCCTGCTGATTCTCTGGGTGCCTCTGGTTCGAAGAAAGCTGGAGGCGGAGTCCCGCACTGAGACCCCACCCCCGCTCGCCCCGCCCCCCTCGCCACTCCTCCCCCACCCACCGCCTCTCCCTGCCCTGCTGGATCCGGGGAAATCAGAGAAAGCCGGAGGCCCAGCCCCTTTCCCACAGTCCTTGCTCCAGTCCCCTCAGCTCCCTCTAGCTTCTAGAATCCTCTCCCCTCGGCTCCTCCTCTTTCAGGTCTGTTTTGAGAACCAACTGCGTGCTGCGCAAAGATAAGGATTTTTCTGAGAACTCGCCAGAAAAGGGCACTGGAGAACCCCCTGCCTTTGATTCAACCAACTCCTCCCAGGGTGATTAGCAAACTAGTGGTTTGGAAGGAGCCTAGGCCTGTCTGGGCTCTGGGCCCCCCTCATTTTACAGATGGGGAAACTGAGGAGGAGAAATCATGATAAATGACCACTAGCGTGGGAGCTTCTCTAATCAGCTTGTGAAGATTCCCACACCCGATAGTGTCCCCTCCTTCCTGAAACCCTATGGGAACCCTGTGAGGCTGGCCGGACAGATCTTATTATCTTTCCAATTAATGAGGCCCAGAGAGGGGAACTAATCACCCCAGGGTCGGAGCCAAAGCAAGAGACAGAGTTTGGACAAGAGTGGGCCCCCCGTTATTCTCCAGTCGCCCACACTGGCATAAGGGATGGAGAGGAGACAGGTAACCAGAGTCTGCCTCCCGTGAGTGGGCATCTCCTTCCCCGCCCAACCCCGCCAGGTCACTGTGACCATCTGCCTTCTCCATCCCTCTGTCTTCACCTCCAGCTCTATGTTGTTGAGGGCGGGCCAGGCCAAGGCTGCCCCCTGCACGCAGTAGGGCGCGGAGAGCATGGCTGGATGCATTGGTGTCTGATAAATGTGCACGTGGTGATGGGAGCCTGAGCTGGCGGGAGCCCAAGGGCTGAGAAAGCCTTTTCATGAAAAATAAAATGCATCTAACCCTTCCTCCTACTCAAGCCCTCTCTCTCCGGAGGGAAGCCTGCCCGGGAACGCATCATTTTCTGTTCGTCTGTAAGCTGAGCAGCCTCTGCTGACGCCAGCATCACCCCTCCCTCTGGGGTCCCTCCCTGTTCTGCTCCCCCTTCCTTCACCCTTGCAGACCCTCCCAGACCTCTGCCCTTCTGGCGCTCCAGCCCCTGGCCCCTCGGTTGCCGCTGGTCATTTGGCCTCTCCAACACTGGGGAAGTGGAGGCCAGAAGGAACACACTCCCAGTCTCCTTCCCTACTTATTCTCAGCCGTCTTGGGCAGAGGGACCCTGCCCTCGTGGAAAGCTGTCCCTCTGGTCATCTCTGGACCCCTCTCTGGCAGGGATGCCTGTAGGGGCCCAGCTATCTCCAACATCCTGTCCCTCTCCATTTCTCTCCCTTTTCTTCAGATTGCCCCCTCCAGTGGCCCAAGGCTTCTCTGTATACATACAAGCTGCCCAAACCTTTCCCGTTCTTGGCCTGGAAACAGATCTTGTGAACTCTCCTGGCCCTCAAGCCACTTCTCTCTTCCCATCAACAACAAGTGTCTGAAAACAACATCCTGCCTCTCATCCCATCCCATGCTGTCGAGCTGTCCGGAAAAGCCATTCTGCACAACTGCTTCAGCTGAAAACTCCTACTCGATCTCCAAGGTCAACTCAGACATCTCCTTTTCTAAAACGCTGCAGTAGATGCTGTCCTCAAATGTCTACTCCCCTCTTCTTCTTTGCCTGTGGGCTTTCTCTGGCATCACAACATCCAAGTGGAGGGGACTTATATCCCACTGGGACGGGAGGATGGTGAGGGTCAGTGGATAAAGGTTTTAGCTTCCCAGCCACCAGGAGGATGGTCCTGAGACGTCTTCATGCAGCTCCTTAGAGGTCCCCAGTGGGGCTGAGCCTGCTGTCCACAGAGGCAAACACTCAGCAATGCTCCCTTTGTGACTTTTTCTTGTGTCATTCTTTGCACTTCCTCACTGGGGTCCCTGAATCAGCCCCCAGATGAAGTACGAGAACTCAAGCCCTTGTCCTGGGTCTGCTTTGGGGCACCCACTTGAAGATAGACATCTTCATCACCTACACCTTCCCAAGGGAGTTAAGTGCTCTGATGTCCATTCAGACACTTCTCATGACAGAGTCTCCCTCTGGGGCAAGACTGGGCTCCCTGAGGCTAAGGAAGTGTCCTTTACACCCAGTGCATTAGTCCAGCAAAGAGATGCTCAATAAATGTTTCTTAAGAGAATGAGAATGTCAATGAATGAATGCATGAGCAAATGAATAAGAATAGTTGTGTCTCTAGGGTATCTAAGCTGGGTATCTGCTGGAAGAGATTCATGCCCATGTGTCTGGCCCTGCCAAAGCCAGCCTTCTCCTACCACATCAAAAGGTCTATGAACTGCACCCCCAGCACCCTCAAAGCCTTCACTCTGCCACCCCATTCCACCATTCATAACAACCATCTTCGTAAAGTCAGGACATCCTCCTGCTACGAAAAGTCTCCAGACTCAGCAGGAGGTTCTGACTCCAGTTAAATAAAGGTTAAAGAACTGAGTAAAATGCTATTATAATGTGCTATAATTCAATGTCACCTCCCAGAAAAATGTCACTTGGGAGAGATAGATTTATCCCAGCTGGACTCCAGGGCTCATTCAGAAGCCCTTGGACAACCACCTATTCACAGCTGATGAGAGCAGCCCCAGGGAATGGTAATTTCTACACATCAATTTATTGAGTCCACATGCCTGGGTCAGGGTTTCCAGCAGGAGGGATTAAGTCATCCTAGGGGAACTGAAGTAGCTGCTGCCAACTGAGATCAGCTGAGTTGCACAGACCACATCTGGCTTTGATGTTCCTGGGGGATGAAGTATTCTAAGCACATCCAGAATATCTGTTTCAAAACCCTGGGTCAGTGAAAAAACGTTCTCCAGAGGAGGAAACTGTCGCCACATATATTGAGTCATTGGCAGACCTGGGGCTCTGAACCTAAATCCAGATAGCTCCTCCCAACCCGTGGCTTCTCTGAAGAGCAGGCTAAGTAAGAATCACACTGAAAAGACAAACAAAACCTTGAACTTCTTCATAGCTTGTGTGATGGATGGGGGAGAGACCTGGTGCTGGCCTCCCCACTAAATCTCTTTCCTTCTCTTGGTCTGTTTTCTCATCTGTACCAGGAGGAGGTTGATGATGTCTAACGTTTTTCTACTTCCAAAAATATGTTACTCTGGGCCTCAGTTTCCTGTCTTTCAAGTGGGCACAATGTTCTATTTCCCCAAATGCTGTGAGGGTCATTTGAGCATCAGAAGCTCGTTGGCATAGTTGTGTGAAATAAATCCTGGCACAGGATGTCATGCCTCACATATCAAGAGCAAAGTGATGCTGGGAGGAGAATCAGGTCACGTTTGAGCTGCTGCAAAGGGGAAACTGATGTGTTGGTTCCCAGATAAGTAGCTCTAGACCTAGGAAAGGGGTTTCAGGCTGGACTATAGTGCTCCTTGAGATGTTCCCTATAAAATGAGGGAGATTTTTAAGGCAAAATCCTCTTTGCTGCTAGAGCAAGTTGGAAGGAATCTCAGAACTCAGGCTGTCTGCCCAAGGAGACTTGGGAAGTTCTGGGCTGTGGGCAAGGAGCTGGGGTAGAGGACGGGGAAAAGGAACACAAAGGAGGAGGGGCAGGACAAGGACAGGCTCCTTTCTTGGTGCAAAAAAATGCGAAGGGTATGACCTCTTGGGCCAGAAATGCCTGAAACCAAATGCTGGATCTATCACTCATTAGTTAAATGACAGAGGGAAACTCACTCAACTTTTCTAAGCCTCAGTTTTCCACAACTGTGCAAAGGAGGATGAGAATGGCGCCTGTCTGGCAGTTATCAGCACCACACCCAGCCCAGGTCATTTTTAGCAGTGATTGCAATAACGGCAGGAGTACAAATCTATGAAGTGATGTGTTCTCTAAGGAAGGGCTGTAGAACCCATCCCACTGACTATAGGGACAGAAGGAGAAAGGGCCATGGTTTTGGAGAAGAGCAAATGGATTGGCCCAAGCTCAGGGAAATCTGGAGTGGCACAGAGATCCAGACCATGCAAGTGAAGGAGTGCAGTTAACAACGTTTGATTATGTTAATGATAGCAGGAATTATTCATATCAGTCCAACAGCAATTATATTAGTGGCAAGAACAGTTATGAATCCGTGTTCTAATGGTGGCTATAATGAGTATTGTAATAAGAAGCTGAAGGCAAATTCCATCTAGTATATGAGTCAAGAAGAAATTAAAATGGAGAATTACTAGTGAATCATTGTTCTGTGTACAACCGCAAAAAAAAAAAAAAATGGGTGAAAATGTTAGAGCAATAGGAGAGGGGAATTCAGATGGCTCAGCCTAACTGTGAATGATTACCCATGAAGCTAGGAAAGTGAAATGATGTTTCCAAAATTCCACAGAGAAGAGCAGTGGAGCCTAGACCCAAACTCAGTTCTGTCTGACACCAAAACTCCATCCATTTGTCAAAGTTGATCAACTTTGAGTCTTTGTCTATGACTGGCTTCCCTTGCCCAGCAAGAAAAGGACCCAGAATGACTCAGGAGAGAGGGGTGTAGACATCCAGGGTGAGACTCCCTTCAATGCTGATTGGTCTATACAGGATATATACCCAGGACCTATGGTTTTCAAAACTAGAATGCAGAATTATTTTTAAAATGGGGGCAAAACCCACATACATTGCCATACGGAAGTTGTAAAGTCCTCGTATTATGGGGCTCATTACTAGAAGTGCCCTTAGAGATCATAAGGTGCACCCCTTCATTTTAAAGATGAAGAATTAAAGATCCAGATGGTGAATATAACTTGCCCAAAGTCATGGCGTGAGCAAATGGTAGGAGTCAGGGACTAGATTCATATTTTTCTGAACTTCTTCCAGTGTTTTCCCCATCATGGCTTGACGACATTCTCTGCACATTTGTAAATATGCAGTGGTCTAGATAGCATACTGAGTAGATGCAATGAGCTATGTTTCCCACATGTCTTGACACCATTAGCCAGAAGATATCAGGTTATCTTCCTGGGCGTAACAATGCAGTAGCTACCCTCCAGCAATTCCTCAGTGGTGTGTCTCTGTCCATAGTACTAAAACAATGTTAGCATTTTAAGAGATATATTTTCATCATAATTTCCCTATTCTGTCCCTACACTGTGAAGGATGAATGGAGAGGGGCTGAGTACACTGAGGACTAGGGAGTGATTTTTTTTTTAGTCAATTTTATTGCATTATAATCTACAGGCATTAAAAATGGACACATTTTAAGTGTATGGGTCAATAACTTTTGACAAATCTATACACATGTGGATTACACTATTCCAATCAAGATACAGAAAGTTGCCCCATGCCCCTTGTCTGTCAATCTCTTCCCACCTCTCCCCTCCAGTATGGTAAGATATGATGGGGCAGAACAGGCATAATGGATGGTAGGACCATGGGAGGGGAACATGCCTGTCAGAGAAATCTTCCTGGGGAGAATGAACTTTAATCTAATGTGAGTAGGTGTTAGCCAGGCAAAGCGGTGGTGGAAGAGAGAACTCCAGGTCTGTGTTCTGGGTTGGTGTTACTCATGTATCTAACTATTTTTAGCTTTGTAGTTTTGAATGAGAAGAATACTTCTTTAACTCTGGAATCACATCTCAGTTAGATGTTATTATCTTCAAGCTATCCAAGCTCACAGCTTTATTTATGAAAATAACAGTCAACCTTTCTTCCCAAGGACCAAGTTTTATTCTTCAGTGGCTACACCAGGGAGGAAAGGAGTAAAAACAACCCCATCTACCTTCTGCCTAGGGAGAGGGGGATTGAGCTGCTGAAGGGTAGAGTAAGTCACATCTGCCACCACAGATCCTAGAAGGCTTTTGGAAAAACAGATCCAAAGGGGTTCCTGAGAAATCTGAAAAGGTTTTAGATACATAAGTACCCATATGCAGACATCAGAACATACACATAGAAGCCTGTTGACATGATTACCCATAAGCAGATGTATATTCCCACATTCATACATAGCCATGCACCTACAGATGCACACATGTATGTGCACCCTTCATGTCACACCAAGTGACAAAACAAATGGAGCACTTCATGATGTGATCCTGCTTCCCCAACTCTATAAACTGTTAGCTCCAGGTAGGACTGAACCACAGGAATTTGACAAAGTCATTAATTGTGAGTTTGGGCAGTCATTTCTACTTTGGGTCCTTTAGGGTCCTCATTTATAAAATACAGGTAGGAGTGGGAGTGGGTGAGGGTAGGGATTGGATTGGTTGATTCTTTAAGGACGTTCCAGCTCTCACATTGCAGGGGTTACGACTTCACCTGTAAAAAGAAGATAACAGTAGAATCTTCCTTGGAGAGTTGCTGGAGGATTACATGCAAAGTGCTATGTATAGCGCAAGTTATGGTCAGTCTTTTTAATCTTAGCCATTCTAATAGGTGAATTTTCATATTTCACTGTGGTTGTAACATTCATTTTCCTAATGAATACTATTGTTGAGTATATTTTCATATGCTCATTTGCATTGACTTTGCTATACCTCCTTTGATGAGGTATTTGTTTAAATTTTTTCACCTTTTAAGAATGAGTTGGTTGTTTTCTTATATGGAGTTTTGAGAGGTCTTTATATATTAGGTATACATGTCTCTCAGCAGAACTGACTTGCAAATATTTTTTTCTGTCTATGGCTTATCTTTTCATTCTCTTTAAAAGTGCCTTTCAAAGAGTGCAATTTTTATTTTATCTTGATGAAGTCTGATTTATCAGTTTCTTCCTTTTTGATTTGTGCTTTTGAAGTTATACCTAAGAAATCTTTGCCTAAGCCAACATCATAACATTTTTTTCCTATACTTTCTTCTGAAGCTTTATAGTTTTATGTTTTACATTTAGTATGGATCAAAGTTCTCTCTCTCTCTCTCTCTGGATATACAATTGTCCCAGAATTATTTGTTGGGAAAATCTGTTGCTTTTCAGCTGAATTGTTTTACTCATTGTAAAAAAAAAATTAGTTGTCTGTATATGTGTGGGTCTATTTCTGGCCTCTATTCTATTCCATTGATCTATTTGTCATTCCTGATGCCAATATTACACTATCTTAATTACTACAGCTCTATAATAGGTCTTGAAACCAGGTACTGTTAGTCCTCCAACTTTGTTTTTCTCTTTTAAAGTTGTTTTGAATATTCTGGATTTTTTGCATTTATCTATAGATACTAGAATCAGTCTGTTAATAGCTGCAAAAAAAGATTACTGGCTTTCTGATTGGGATTGATTGAATCTATATAATAATTAGGACAAAACTGATGGTGTTTTGTAGTTTTCAGTATATAGAACTTGTACCTATTTTGTCAGATCTATATTTACAATTTTCATATTTTTATGCTATTGTAAACGGTATTGTTTTTATAATCCTTATTTCTTTTTTAAAAGATTTTATTTATTTATTTATTTATTTATTTATTTATTTAAGAAAGAGAGAAAGAGAGAGACTGTGAGCAGGAGGAAGGGCAGAGGGAGAGGAAGAGAATTCCAGGCAGACTCTGTGCTCAGTGTGCAGCCCGATGCGGGGCTCGATCTCACGACCTTGACATCATGACCTAACCTGAAATCAAAAGTCCATGATTTAACCAACTGAGCCACCCAGATGCCATAATCTTTATTTCTGATTATTTGTTGCTAGATATGGAGATACACCTGATATTTGCATACTGATCTTATATCCTGCAACTTGCTACACTCAACTATTAGTTCTACTAGTTTTTTTAATTATAAATTTCATCATTTTCTACATAAATGATCATGTTATATATGAATAAAGGCAGTTTTTTTTTCTTTTCTTACTGAGTGATTTTAATTTTTTTCTTGTCTGATTGCACTGGCCAAAGCTTTAGTACAATATTGCATAGAAGTGGTAAGAACAGAAATCTGCCTTCTTCCTGATTTTAGGGGTAAAGCATTAAGTGTTTCACTATGAGTATGATGTGAGCTATAGGGTTTTTGCAGATGTCCTTTATAGGTTGAAGAAGTTCACTTCTATTCCTTGCTTACCAAATTTTCCTTAAGAATGAATGTTGGATTTTGTCAAACACTTTTTTTGTGTCTTTGAAGATAATCATATAGGTCTTTTCCAAAAATGGACAGGGAAAGAAACAACAAATGTTGGAGAGGTTGCGGAGAAAGGGGAACCCTCTTACACTGTTGGTGGGAATGCAAGTTGTTACAGCCACTTTGGAAAACAGTGTGGAGGTTCCTCAAAAAATTAAAAATAGAGCTATCCTATGACCTAGCAATTGCATTCCTGGGTATTTACCCCAAAGACACAGATGTAGTGAAAGGAAGGGCCATATGCACCCCAATGTTCATAGCAGCAATGTCTGTAATAGCCAAACTGTGGAAGGAGCCCTTCAACAGATGAATGGATAAAGAAGATGTGGTCCATATATACAATGGAATATTACTCAGCCATCAGAAGAGATGAATACCCAACTTTTACATCAACATGGATGGGACTGGAGGAGATTATGCTAAGTGAAATAAGCAGAGAAAGTCAATTATCGTATGGTTTCGCTTATTTGTGGAACATAAGGAATAGCATGGAAGACATTAGGAGAAGAAAGGGAAAAATGAAGGGGGGGAATCGGAGGGAGAGATGAACCATGAGAGACTATGGACTCTGAGAAACAAACAGGGTTTTAGAGGGGAAGAGGGAGCGGGGATGGGTTAGCCTGGTGATGGGTATTAAGGAGGGCACGTACTGCACGGAGCACTGGGTGTTATACGAAAACAATGGATCATGGATCACCACATCAAAAACTAATGATGTATTGTATGGTGACTAACATAACATAATAAAATTAAAAAAAAATCATATAGGTCTTTTCAAATTTATTAGTATGATGAATTACACTGATTGATTTTCAAATGTTAAACCAACTCTTCATTCCTGGCATAAGTCCTACTCAGTCATGATTTATTATCTTCTTCATGTATTTGACTTATTATAATTTTGTTTAGAAATTTTAAAATCTATCTCTATGATAAATATTGCTTGTAGTTTTCTTTTCTTGGTTTTGTAGTTTTCTGTAGTATAAAGGAAATGCTGGCCACAAAGCATGAGTTGGAAAGTATTCACTCATCTCCATTTTGGGGAAAATCTTGCATAGAATTGGCATTCCTTAAATGATTAGTAAAATTCAACAATGAAGCCATCTGAAGCTGGAGTTTTCTTTAGGGAAAGACTCCTAATTTCAAAATATATTTAATAGATTCACAACTATTCATATTATATATTTCTTCCTGAATGAGTTTTGTTAGTTTATACCTTTCAAGGCATTAGTGTATTTCTTCTAAGTTGTCGAATTTATTGGCATAAACTTGTTCATAATATTCCCTTAATTTTTTTAGTATCTGGGAAATCTCTACAGATGTCACTTCTCTCATTTCTGATATTTGTAATTTGTGTCTTTTCTCTTTCTTCCCCCAGTTTGGCTAGAGGTTTACAATTTTTCTGATCTCTTCAAAGAACCAGCTTTTGTTTTATTGGTTTTCCCTGTTCTTTTTCTATTATTTAGTTAGTTAATTTCTACTTTGATCTTAATTAATTCCTTTCTTCTCTTTACTTTGAGTTTCATTTGTTCTTTTTTTTCTAATTCATAAGACTGAATCTGAGATCATTGACTTGAGACCTTTTTTCTTTTCTAATATAGGCCATTAGTGTTACAATAAAGGCCCTAAGTACTGATTTAGTGGCATCTCACAAATTTGACATATTGTTTTTAATTTTCATTCAGTTCAGAATACTTTCTAATTTCCCTTTTGATTTTTTTCTTTGACCTATGGGCTTTCTAGAAATATGTTTAGTTTCCAAATAGTTGGTGGTTTTCCAGGGGTCTTTCAGTTATTAATTTCTAATTCGATTCCATTGTAGTTAACATATTTGTATTGCTTAAATCCTTTTAAATTCATCTCCACCTTTTTATGGTCTAGACTATGATTCATCTCAGTAAATGATTTATGTGCATTTGAAAAAAATGTGTATTCTGCTATTATTTGGAGTATTCTATAATTGGCAATTAGGTCTACTTGATTATGTTGTTTAAATCTTTAAAAGCTTTTGCTATAATTTTAAATTTGCCATTCTATCAGTTTTTGTTTCATGTATTTTGGTTGTTATTAGTTGCATAAACATTTATTTTTAATTTTTTAAAAGATTTTATTTATTTATTTGAGAGAGAGTACACAAGCAGGGGAAGTGGCAGGCAGGGGGAGAGGGAGAAGCAGGCTCCCCAAGTGCAGGGAGCCCCACACGGGGCTTCATCCCAGGGTCCTGGGATCATGACCTAAGCCAAAGGCAGAGGCTTAACCAACTGAGCAACCCAGGCACCCCTAGTTGCATAAACATCTAAGACTGTATATTCTCCTAACGAAGTGACTCCTTTATCATTATGAAATTATCTTCTTTGTCTCTGATAACATTATTTTCTTTCATATATACTTTGTCTGATAATATAGCCATTCTAGCTTTCTTTTGATTAATGCTTGTATGGTATATCTTTTTCAAACATTTTCTTTTAATCTATATATGTTTTTATATTTGAAGTGTTTTCTTTTGTAGATGATATATAGTTGTGTGTTTCTTTTTACCCAATCGGACAATCTCTTTTAAATTACATGTTTAGATTATTAACTTGCTGGGTTATTGTAAACATCAATATATTCAAAGATAAATATCAATTAACTCTCCTTCCACACCTCCTCAGTCATGTCTGTTGCACATCTTTCAATCATTTATACTTGACTCTCCATCATGTCCCTCTTCATGGCCCTTATTACAATACATAAGTATAATATAACATATACTTTCATATGATTCTTGTTTGTTACTTCCCCAACTAGCAACAAGTTCTAGGATGGAAGACACTAGTGAATGAATTGACGAATGAGTGGTGAATGAGTGATAGCATGTTCCATGATGATTCTTTGTAACCTTATAACCTTGTACCCCACCCCAGGCCCTCTCCCTTTGCCTGTCCCCTGCTGCCCTCAAGAGAGGAATCTGAGTCTTAGAGAGGCTGGAGATGGGCCTGAGATGGCCAGCCCACTCCTCAACCCAGACCCACCTCCTGTGGTCTCCCCACCCCTGCCTTCTCCGCTCCGGTCTGTGAATGCACACATATGTCCCCGCCCTCCCAGCACCTTGAGGAGCAGTCTATACCACTAAGCAAAGCAGAACAGTGGGCTCTGGTTTGGCCCCTACCAATTGACTTCACCCTTTGAGTCTGTTCTCTGGTGGGGGACACTTGATCATTGCCCTCTCCCCATCTCCAATACACACCAATGAGCAGACTGAGGAGAGAGTCCCAGAGCTTGGCTGCGCAGATCAGCTGCAGTTGGGAAGTAAAGAGTTGAGCTTTCGGTGGATTTTTTCTCACCCGGCAGTATAATTATGGCTCAAAATCCCTAGAGATTCTGTGTGAGCTGAGACCTCTGTCATTCAGCCTGCATGTTATATCTCCTCCTAAATCCCTTCCTGCTGCACTAACATGGGGCTGGGGTCTTCAGGAGGCTCTTGGGGTGGACAGAGGAATAGCAGCTGGTCCCTGTCAGCATCACACATGGTCCTGACCATGGGAGGTTAGTGCAGGAAGGTACAGCTCCTGCATTGATCGGTCAACAGCCCCATTCACACCTGCTCTGTGCCGGGCCTTTCCTGGGTTCTGGGGTTGCTGGGCCGGCTTGGTCATCACCCCTGCCCGTGGGGAGCTCAGTCTGAGCGCTGGTGGATGGATCACCAATGGAGGCCCAGAAAGGTGCGTGATTCCACTGGGCCTTACAGTCAGACAGGGGGCTGGGTTAGGATAGAGCCCAGGACCCCTAATGCCGGGCTGTCCGCCCAGGACTTGCATCCAGGTGTCCCGCCAGTGTCAGGAGATGTTTCCTGGGGAAAGATCTTCCCTCATGATAAGAACTGTACGTGGAGGCGGAATCCACAGGAAAGGGATTTGGCCAACCCCGCCCCATCCAGGTCCAGGCACCGCTGGCCGCTCCCTTTCCAGCTCCACCCAGTGCTCTCCCCCAGAAATGCCCTGCACCAGTGAGGAACTTTTCACTCGAAAGTAACAACAAATGGGCTGAGCAAATGGGAATTTGCTGGCTCAGCTGAGGACAGCAGGGGTGGGTCTGCCCAGACCCCATTTCTCTGACATTCTTGCCTCTCTGCCCTCCTCCCCACGTCACCTTCATCCCTGGCCTCCAACATCTCCCTCCATGGAGCCAGAAGAAGAGTGCACGTGCATCTGGGAGCTAGCAACCTTGAAGGAGAGGGGAAGATCCCGTTCCCAGAAACCCTAGCAAACATCTGGCCTTTCATTGGCCTGAGCTGGCCACGTGCCCTTTCCTGAACCAATCACGCACCAGGAGGATGAGAGTAGGCTGACTCCTTAAGCCAATCAGGCTCCACCCCTGGGGCTGGGGGTGGGTCATTCAGACCACGTGACTGAGAGGAGCACAAGACAGTTCCGCAAAGGAGAGTCTGGTGGGCTTGGTGGGAGGAGGTGAGGGGGAAGCTGGGGAGGCAGCAAAGTTTTGGGACAGAGGCCACCCCCTTAGATGAAGTAGCATCCAATCAATGAGAAACCCTCCCTGCCACTCCGGTCCCACCTGCCATGTCCTACCTTATGTCCAAGCTTGCTGAGTGGCATGTAGTCCCCATACCCCACCATACTGGCTCATGACCCCATTCATTTGCCCTGGCTGTACCCTCCCGCTGGGATTCTCTTCTTCCATGACAGATCAGATCCCTACCATGACCCTGAGCACCACGTAATTGGATCATCCCTGTTGTGGGTTCCCATGACCTTTTGTACCCACTGCCAACACATCATTTCCAACACTGTCATAGGTAGGTTTCCATGTCAGCCTTGCCCAAATAGGTACGTACCCACACACGCAGCTTGTGAGTTCCTGGAAAGTATGAACTGAGTCTTAATTAATCACTCTATTCCCAGCCTCTAGCCACTGCCTAGTTAAAAGAAGGGACTTAGAAAAGATTTGTTGAATGAATGAACATGCTATTTTTGTTGAATACCAGGCTGCCCTGTAGGTATTTGCATTTTTACAAAGGACAAAATGGCAAGCCAGAGTGATAAAGCTCCAGAGGTGAAATTTCAGGCACCAGTGAGCTGGGCCTAGAAGCTTCTTCAATTGTTTAGTGCCTAAGGGAGGAAGTGGCTGTCACAGCAGGTGGAATCTTCCATTCGTTGCTTTCCAGTGCAAAATTAGGAAAACAATCACATTGTCTCTTGAAAAACATTAATGTGTCATGGAAACAAATGTGTTTCCCTTTGGCTTTCTGGAAGAGAACACTTCTCTAGTCCTGTCAGGTTTCCTGCGGTGGTTCCAGTCAACAGAACCCTCCTTCCTGACTTCCCTGTGGGCTGTGAGGGTGATGCCCTGGCTGATTCTAAGGTCATCTCATCAATCTGACCTCACAGCCACCTGTCCTCCCTGCCCTGAAGCAGACTCCATGCTAAGCACAGAGCCCTATGCAGGGTTTTATCCCGCAACTGCGAGATCATGACCTGAGCTGAAACCAAGAGTCGAGCTTACCTGACTGAGCCACCTAGGCGCCCCCAAACTGAGTTTCTTAAGTGAGGCCTTCCCTAGATCCTGACCCAGATAAGGCTCTGGTTCTTTCCCCTCATGTTCTCCCATTCTCTCCCTCCTAAGGAACATCCCCGTTTCATCTGTTTATCTATTTACGTCTGCCACTCCCCTGGACTATACCCTGTGTGGGAACAGGGTATTGTATTCTTTGTACCTAGCATATAACAGATGCTAAACATCTGGTGAATGGACAAGTAAACAAATTTGAAGGTCTTAAGTATGACACAAATTATAAAAGAAAAAAATCAATAAATCAGACTTCATCAGAATTAAAAACTGTACCTTACCATAGACACATAAAACTGAAAAGGTAAACAGTGGACTGAGCAAGTATGACCCAAACACATATCTAGTAAAGGATTTTCATCTAAAATATATAAGGAACTCTTCAAATTTGATAAAACAAAGCAAACCTCAAAAATATTTTAAAAGACATGGATACATGAATAGCAAAGAAGTGCATGGGAAGATTCTCCACATCAGGAGTCACTAGGGAAATCCGAATGAAGGCTACAAGCCCGCTAGAACAGCTTAAACCCAGAGCACCGCTGATACCACATTTTGGCAAAGCTGCGGAGGGGCTAGGTCTCTTAGCACTGCTGCCCAAATGTAAAACTGTGCAATCACTGCGCAAACCATGCTGACAGTTTCTTTTAAGAAGTCGAGGGGCGCCTGGCTGGCTCAGTCGTTAAACGTCTGCCTTCGGCTCAGGTCATGATTCCACAGTCCTGGGATCGAGTCCCGGGTCAGGCTCCCTGCTCAGGAGGGGAACCTGCCTCTCCCTCTCCCTCTGCCTGCCGCTCTGACTACTTGTTCTCTCTCTCTCTCTGTCAAATAAATAAGAAGTCAAACACATGCCTACCAGATGACCCAGCTATCTCCTCCTAGGCTCTTCCCTGCAATGGAAGAAGGCATCTGTTCATATAAAGATGTGTCCGTGAATGTCCATTACACTTTTGTTTGTAATAGTTCCGTATGTCCACCAACTGGAGGATTTGCTTATTCAAACAAATTGAGGTGTATCTATACTATGGAATATTACTCAGCCATTAAAAGGAACCAACTATTGATACAAACACCAACATGGATGAATTTCAAAAATTATGAGTGACTCCACAATTCAATTTATGAGTCTAGAAGACATTTGCTAATCTCTAGAGCACGAACAACTCAGAGGCTGCTTGAAGGTGCTCTAGGAAGCCGAGGGGCACAAGGAAATTTAGGAGGAGATGAGTATGTTCATTATTTTGGTTGTGGTGGTGACTACATGGGTGTGGACATTTGTCAAAGCTCCTCCGGCCGTAGTCTTTCAACATATGCAGAATGATGTCATTGATTTTACTGCAATAAAGCTATTTTTAAAAAGTTGAATACCCCCAGAGATCCTGAATGAGACTGACACAAAGGGACAGGCTCCTTTTCCCCAACCCATGTGGGACCCACTGATGACCCTGTTCACTGAAGGTTCACTGAAGGATGTCTCCATGGTGACATACTCAGGGGCCTGACAAGTGTTTAACCCTGCTTGATTCCACTGATCGCTTCTTCCAGGAAGATCATAACATTTTGACGCCTCTGACAAGCTTGATGATGCAAGTATATATCAAAGAGCCACTGAAATGCCAGGCAGGACCCCACCTGTGTGCCTTGCACTGGGGGATACTCATATGAGGCCATTTTATCCTGAGCTTATCAGAGAGGCTCTTCCCTGTGGAGGGAGAGGTTGGGAGACCCCTGGAGGTCATGGAGAACTTGGATGCACCTGTCTCTTAATAAGAGTGCCTATCAGTGCTCAGCACGTGATTGGCTGAACACACCAATTCATCTGATTGGTCCAGCTGACATGAGGCAGCTGCTCATTGGTTCATCCTGAGATTTGCCTGCCACGAGGGTAGACAACTGCCTTATTGGTTGGCTGTGATAGATACCCACACCCCAACCCTAGGTTATTCTAAAGCATCCACCGTACTATTGTTTGCCACCCACAAGGCAGCCTAGAGGAGGCCCAGAGCTGTGGAGAGTGCCTGGGCACTTACCCCTTGCAGGGGCCCTGGAGCCTGGGCTGGGTACTCCAGTCCTGGTCCCCAGTCCCTCCAGTCTTTTCTTCTCGACCTGCCACCATGCAGGGAGCCTGAGGAGCTGATGAGGGCTTTTCTGCTCCTTCTGCTAGGCTTGCCTCTCAGCCCTTTTATATGGCCTACCCCTGTCTTTGCACACGGGGCTTGGGCAGAGCAGACCTGGGCCACCAGTTAAGGGGGGGGTGGTCCTCACTCTCACCCTCTGTGACTTAGGGGGGCTGCAGTCACACCAAAGAGACCCTCATTTCCTCTAGATCATGTGCAAGACATCTGAGCATTGACTTTCCAGCACCCGCACCCCTAACCCCACGGCTGTGGGGGACAGAATCCTGTCTGTGAAGGAGAAACAATTCTGGGCAGTGCAGCAGGCACTGCCCACTGGGGCACATGACATGCCAAAGCCAGTCAGAGTCCTCCCCGAGATTTGACACGTGGGCACGTAAGAGGAGACTTGTCTCTCTGGGATCACAGCTCCGAAGACCTTGGTGGCTTGGGGTGGGGGGGCCGCCTCTTCCCAGTGCTGCGCAGAAAGCCTGCCTGAGAAGGGCGTCAACAGAGGGAAGTGCAGCTAAGAGAAGGGAGGAAGAAAGCAGGACCCTGGCGAGACCTTGAACGCCTGCCTCCAGCCATGCCTGAAGCCAGTTCCATCCCCTGCATTTCTGTCATGTGGGCCAAAAAACCGTTACACCTTTTGCTCCAACTATTTGTGATCTATCCTTTGCAGTAAAAGGTTCTGCTTACAACAAGCTGCAATCAAGGAACAGAATCAAACTCCAGAAGGGAAGCCAGGCTGGGAACTGAGAAGCAGAGAAGCCACAGAGCTGAGCTGCCAGGAATGATGGGCTGTGTCCCACTGGTGAGGGCGCCCGCCGTAAGCAGGGCTAGGGTCAGGGGCCCCAGCGTGCCATCTGCACAGCCTGCAGGGCCCTGCTCCACTGTGCCCAAGACACTGTGCGTTTGCCCTTGGTCTGGCTGTTTCACTCATACATGTTCCCTGCCTGGCCCTTGTGGGCATTCGGGGTTGGGATCCTCGGTGAACAGAAGAGCAATTTAGAATTCTAGAATCATAGAGTCACAGGGTCCTAGACTTAATCATAGTCTAAGACATTTATGACCATAGAACCTTAGAATTCATTAATTCAATAAATATGTTCTGAATGCCTCCTTTGTGCTAAGCACCGAGCTGAGTGCTGGAAATACAGGGTTGAACAGGACATGTATAGTCTCTACCCTCATGGATGGTCCATTCTAGAATCACAGAAACTCAGAATAAAGGGGGCCCGGGGGAATTGCTCAGCTTCATTTTTTTCATCCCCCTACCCCCAAGGGAAGGAAGGAAAGTTCAGGCTTTTGGAAGGACTGGCCCGGGAGGGGAAGTTAGAAGGAGGGTGAACTGGGAAGGAATCAGAAGGAAAGCAGCTCCAGAGCACGGCCCCTGTCCCCATGGAGACGCCCTGTCCCCATGGAGGCCTCTCATCTTCATGGAGGTCACACGGTTCCCATGGCCTCCTCGCTGGCTTTCAGAGCCTCAGGGGCCCGGCTGGTGTGAGTTGCTGCTGGAAGGCCACTGGGGAAGGAGACAGGGGCTGCCGGGAAAAGGTGTCCTGGGGAGGTGAGGAGCCTGGCCACCTCCCTCATGCTTCGACGTCCCCCATCACTGCCTCCACCAGGTCTGGGGACACTTCCCTGTGGGTTCAGGGCCACCCAGGCCTGGGCACTGATGGGTCTGCGCGGGCCATGGAAGGAACCCTCGGGCAGCAGAGTGCTTCAGGGACCCCACAGAGGGGCGATCCGGCCCTTGCTGCTCAGACTGCTTCCCCCAAGAAGAGGATCCCTGGGACGATGGTCTCGATAACCAAGTCTACCTCTGGCCAAGCCACTATTTCTTTAAACACTAGAGAGAACATTATGCCAGGTTTTGTTTTTAAACTTTAAGTACATATCACATCAACAAAATAAGCTACGTGGCTTTTACTGTTTACCTTTCTTAGTTTTAAGTATGAGATTTTATTTTTATAAAACAAAAAGTAAATGGGCTTTTTCAGCCAAGTCAACACAAATAGTGCGGAGAAACGGATAATGAAAAGAAGTGGCTCCTTGAACTTCTCACCTGTAGTTCCGCTTGGCAGAGGTAACCACTTTCAACTTGTTGAGCTGTTTATCCTACCAATTTCCTCATAAAGCTAAATAATATGTTTGTCTGCCATCTCCTGGCTCCCTGCTATGACAAGTGAGGCTTTAGCTCATTTCTACACCAGCCAGTCTCCCGTTCTGCCAACATTATTATATTTTTAGGTCTCTTGGTTACCTTGGAAATTTCAGGTAATGGACTCATACATTTATTTCCCTAAAAACAAGGGTACAAGTTTTCAGATAACAGGGATTATTATTTACTGGCCCATGTAACCAGAAAAGACAGGGGGCAGAACTCACTTGGTTTGCGGCTGGATCTGGGGTCCCACCTCCTTACTTCGGTTTCCTATCTTTGCTTTCTTCTGTGCTGACCTCATTCTCAGGAAGGCTTTCTTCACACTCTGGGGAAGATGGCTAAAGTGATTTGGCTTCCAGCCCTTGTTATGAAAGGTTCTGCTTAAAATAAGCTACACTCAAGGGTCAAAACCATATTCCAAAAGGGAAATGAGTCCTGGAACTGAGAAGTGCAGTGTGTTTGCCAAGGCCAAGCCTCTAATCACCCAGCCTCAAAACAAGTATTTATTAAGTGTGTATTTTGTGCTAGGTCTTGGGGACTGCAATATGAGCCAAGATCAGCACAGTCTCCGATCTCATGGTAGTGACAGTCTACTTCAGCAGACAGATGCTTAAAATATCCTAAGTTTATGTGAGATTGTAGCCATAATAAATACTATAAGTGCTATGAAGGCATATACATAGGGACCATGTCATAGATGGTCAAAGAGAACATCCCTCAGGGGATGATGGGGTTGAGCTGGAATTAAAGGGTTAGGGGTAATTGGGGAAAGTAGGGTCAAGGGAGCACTACAGGCAGAAGGAACAGCTGTGCAAAGGCCCTGTGGCAGGAAGAATTGTGCCACTCACAGAGGATTGAAGATTCCCAAAGATCTCAAGAGTGGCTAGGGGTGGGGAGTATGTTAGGTATCGCCTCAGGAAGGGACAAGGCATGGATCTGATTGTGCAGGACCTTTCAGGCCAACTTAGTGGGCCCTTTCTTTATCCTAAGAGAGAGGGAGCCATGGAACAGTGCAGGGGAGATGAGAGGAAGGGACACAAATGACTAGTTCTGTATTCTGTGAAGATTTCTTGCCTGCCACGTTGGGAACAGCTTGCAGTGGGAAGTAAGAAATGAACCTGGGAACCCTGCTGGTGATCAGCTGCTGCTGGACAATCACCCCCACTAATTAGGGACCTCCTGCCTGCCCTGGCTGCACCTGCCTCCAGAGCCAGCAGACAGGAACCTCCCTCTTCTGGAAGTATCCAAAATGTCTACAAAATAACTTTTATAATGTCCAAGATAAAATCCCAAATTACTAGAAATATGAAAATGTGAACTAAAATCAGGAAAGTGGCAATCAATGGAGAACTCAGGATGATCCAGATGTTAGAAGTATGAGACACAGATGTTTTTTTCTTTTTCCTTTCTTTAGAGAGAGAATGCACCTGAGTGGGTAGAGGAGGGGACGCACAAAGGGAGAGGGAGAGAATCCCAAGCAAGCTCCCCACTGAGCGCAGAGCCCGATGTGGGGCTCAATTTCATGACCCCGAGATCATGACCTGAGCCGAAATCAAGAATCAGAAGCTTAACTGACTGAGCCTCCCAGGCGCCCCCGAGACACAGATTTTAAAGCAGGTATTATAATTAAACTCAAGGTGGTAAAGAAAAATATGCTCAGAATAATGAACGGGGAAGATAGACAATCCCAGCAGTGAGGTAAATCTGTAAAAACGAACCAACTGGAAATTGTAGAACTAAAAAATACAGTATTTAAAAAAAAAAACAGTAGATGGATGAATAGAAAATTGGAGATGGAAGAAAAAGTCAAGAGATTAAAGATGCATCAATAGAAATTTCCAATCTGAAGGGTACGGAAATAAAAGTTGGAAAAGAAAAAAACCCAGAGTCTCAGGGACATGAAGAACAATATTAAAAGCAAAACCTAAGCTCCATGGGATTGCAGCTTCAGAAGGGTGTGGGTGTGCGCATGCGTGTGCAGGTGCGCGTGTGCATGTGTTGGGGGGGCAGAAAAAGCTATTTAAAAGAATATTGTCTGGCAACTCCCCACATGAAGTGAAAGATAAATATTTACAGATTGATGAATCCCAGCAAACCCCAAGCAGAATGAATTTAAATAAAATTACACTTAAGTGTATGGTCCTCAGACTGCTGAAACTGGAAGTCTCTGTGAAAGCAGAGAAAAACGGCATTACACCCACGTGAATTCACCGCTGGGGTGAACACTGCCTAGCCCGTGATACACATGGGGCTGCCCAGCTCTAACCGGAAGCCATGGAGGCCACAGGGCGGTGGCCTGACATCTTTAAATAAAGTATGATCAGTCGGAAGTCTATCATTCAGAGGCCAAAGTGAAATCAAAACATACAAGAAAACTCAGGGAATTTGTTACAAGTAGGAATGAATTATAAGAAATACTAAAGACCCAAGTTCTTTAGGCTGAAGGAAAATGGTACCAGATGGAAATGCAAATATGCAAAGAAGTAACAAGAACACCAGGAATTATAATTGTGGGAGTAAATATGAGACGATATTTTTATTTTATTTTGTAAGACATATTAGATTCCTTACAGCAAGAAGTATGGTATCACGTCGAGGGATTTAGAACTACCAAGCTGCAAGGCACACAACTCCTCCGTCACAAAAGGGAAAAGGATGCACCTCTAGAGACACAAGTTAACAAGGGTGTATTTTGTAATCTTTAGATCAATAAATTAAAAAAAATGCAAATAGGTATCCCTGAAATGCCCACAGATAAATGCAAATGAAATTCCTAAAGATAGATTCAAGTAATTCAAAATAAGGCAGAAAAGGAGAAATAGAGAAGCAAATTAATAACAAAAAACCCAGATGTGATGAGCAGAAAATCAAGAGTGAGACGTTAAACCTTTTCAGACCACATCGTACTTGTGTTAATGTTAACAGACTAAACACTCTAATAAGCAAGGCATCTGTTTCTTACGAACCACTCCTGCTCTGGAAGGTGGCCCAGGGCATGGTTCTGCCCCACTTTACTGACAAGAAAATCCCACAGCTCAGAGAGAGGCAGTGGCCTGCCTGAAGTTATCCTGCAGGTCAAAGTTAAAGTCCAGGACGGAGATCTGAGCTTCCCACTGGCCTCCAATGGGCCCTGCTGCACCCTGGCTCCGAGATGGGAGCTGGGGGTGGTCAGAAGCCTTGTGCTTCTACCCCACACCTCCCCCCTGGCTGGGACACAGCACTGAGCTGCCCAAGTCCCAACTTGAGTCACCAATAGAAGAGAATGAACCTCAGGCTGGAAAAGGTGGATTAAGGCCTTGTTGAAGGGGCTCAGGGTCTCGACAGGGGAGGAAGATCATGAGAGCAGAGGAGGATGCACCTGCAGAGGAGTTGGTGGGGAAAACGCGGATGACAGCAGTCCCGGAAACGTGGGGTGGCACAGCGCTGGGGGCTGTGAGGAGCTCGGCGTCCTTGATGTGTCTGCATCCCCCGAGCAGCCCGAGACTAGGGACAGGACTTGAACCTGAGCCTGTGCCCAGTGCCCCAGGCTCCCCATGTGCTGGGCAGGGGCTCAGAGGATGGGCAGGGCCAGTCCTGCAGCGTGGAGAACTTGGCTGGGTGCGCTGCTTTGTTCCTGTCCCACAGCCACAGTGAGATGCACAAGTGGGCGCCGGGAGGCAGTGAGCGCTCTGCGAAGGCGTGGAACAGAGGCTCAGAGACCATCCCCGGGGCTGCTGAAATCACAGCCGTGTGCCAGGAAAGGAATCGGTCTCAGCTCTGACGTCCCCCTGGGGGCTCTGGGACCCGTCATCTGAGGAGGTCTCGGGTGCAGGTGCTGCGCGCCCCGACCTGAGCCAAGTGTTTTCTGCCCAAGAACTCACTGAAGCCTCACAACAACTGTGCGAGGGAGGCACGATCGCCATCCCCATTTTACAGATGCAGAAACGGAGGCCTGGCACAGTGAAGCAGCTTGCCCGGGTCACACACCGGGAAGTGGTGGAGGCCAGGGTCACAGCCAGGCTGAGTCTGGAGGCCGAGCCCCTCCTCACCCCACCCTGGTGCGGCCAGAACAGGGACAGTGACAATGGGCAGTGGGGACTGACGTCCTCCCTCACGCAGGCAGGCCAAGTACTCACGGGTCTCAGCTCGCTGAATCCTCTTCTCCCTCCCACATGACCATTTTTTTGCTCACGTCTTTTGCCTCAGGAACACGTGGGAGGCCGAGGTCCAGAGTGATAGAGGATGTGTTCAGTTCACTCAGGGCGTGAGTGGCCGAGACAGAACTTGAACCCAGGCCCCTCTGGATCCAGAGTCTGTGTGGTCTGTGACGTTAGCACCTGAGCCTGGCGACAAGGCCTGAGTCTGGGGCTCAACACCCCCAGGTGACTGGGAGGGAAACTGGAGAACGTTGGAAGCAGATGTGCTTGCTTTCACGGGGATCTCCATTCCGGTGAGGCTGTACTGCCCAGGGCAACGCTCCCCCCACGGCTCAGCAGGCTCACCGTGGAAACCCAGGCGTCTGGCATGTGCTGGCTGCCAACCAGCCAGAAACCGCCCTCCTTCCCCCAGAGATGCTGAGTGTGCCCCCCGAGCCCTACAGAGGTGCTCCCGTCCTGACTAGGGCACTGAGGGAGCACCCTGTGCCGGGTCCCCGGGCAGGGCCTGATCCACTGACCCCAGTGGCTGTCCTGAAGGCCAGCACCCCATGGACAATTTGGGCTCAGTAGGCTTAGTGCTGTGTTGGCTGATTCTAATACAGGTATCAAAGGGTCCACACTTGGAGAAGCTCTGGGATTTTCTCTGCTTTGCAGGCTGAAGGACAGCAGGGAGCAGGGGAGAGGACCAGGAACGGGGGAGCCAGAGTTGACTTTGCCTTTTGGAAGGAGGGCTTGGCGTGGCTTTCAGCCCAAGGGAATGGGGGAGCTAATGGTGGGCACGCGGGTTTCATGGTGGTCATTGTACACAGTCGAGCCACCTCGACACGCCCAGCCAGCCCCTGCCGCATCCCTCCCCGCGCCCGGCCAGCCCACTCCAGCAGCCAACCCCTCCCCACCCTCTCTCTCTTGCAAGAGGAAATGGGAGCTGTCCATCTGGATTTTGTCTGGGAGCAGCAAGACCTATGAGTATCCCCTCTCTGCCCCTGCCTCAGCAAGCTCCCATCTATCTGCAAACTCCAGGGGTCCAGCCAGCCTCGGGTGGGGGCTCCCAATGTCCCTGGCAGGGGTTGGCCAGGCCCAAGCATTTCTGGAGGAGTGACAGCCATGATCATGCTGTGCGGCAGACCCGGGGGTCCCGGGATCCAGGATAAACAAGCCTTTGTTTAACACAGCTCTTTTGGGCCAAGGTCCGAGATTCCTGTCCTGACTATCCACTAGCCTAGTGAGCCATGCTCTGTGCTGGGTAACAAGGATTCTGGGAATGAGCACGACCTTGCCCCACTGATCCCGCACATCACCACCCAGTCTCTGACTCTGCTCTTGGTACTTGCTCTTGACATTCTGCTGACGTTCTCTGGTCTGACAGTCAGAGGATGGGGGCAGGTATGCTGACCTGAGCATGGGAAGGAAGACAGCACCCCTTCGCAAAGTGGTCGTGATGAGTAAATGAAACAGTGTGGGAAGAGGACAGAGTCCCGTGAACCCAGCTGTGAGGCTCCTACCACCTTCTCGAGCCACACCTCACAGGGCCCCGCTTTTCTCCAGTATAGCAACGAATGTGCACTGCGGCAGAGTGTTCTCTCTCCCACGGCTCCAGAAAATGACCCCCCAGATGGATGAGCTCCGTCCTGGTGTCACAGGGTGGGCCAGGTGAGGACTCCACTGCCCTCCCTGCCTCCCTGTCCCTGGACCAGGACCAGATCAGGGGAGGTTGCCCGGGCTCCTCCCCTCACAACAACGGATGGAGGAGGCAACCGGCATTACGCGCCTTACCTGACCAGAGGCCAGCTTCTTCCCCACTAATGCCAGGGCGGAGCGTGTTGTCTGCACACAGTAGGTGCTCCAGGCTGTCCCTGACATTTAAAGGGGCCAGGCAAAAGCCCAGATGGATGCCCACATTCCTGAATATTTAAAATGATAAATCAAGGCAGCAAAGTGATAAAACGTATCCTATCCGTGATGCCTGGCTGGCTCAGTCGGTAAAGCATTCGACTCTTGATCTCAGGGTTGTGGGTTCGAACCCCACGTTGGGTGTAGAGATGACTTAAAAATAAAATCTTTAAAAATGTATATATATCCTATCCTTCCACCTTGACAAATACAACTTAATAACCACCCATGTGACCTTGTTTGATTTTAATGTTCTCAGGCCCCTTGGAATTCCACCACAGACTTGGAAGAACCAGCCACAGCCCTCCTGGGCCCACCCCCTTCTCTGCCTGTCCCCACATCCACCACACACTTCAAGGACCACGCCTGCCGTGGACACACCAGCTCACACGTTCAAACACTCCCACAACCCCCTTCGGCAGCCCTCAGGCCTGGCAGTAGGCCCACCCTCAGCAGGCAGTGCCAGGGAAGGGGCCCACCAGGCTCAGGATGTGGACCTAGGGCCATTCGGGTGGGGAATTCTGGGGTCCCAGGTACTAAAGAGTGGTCGAGAATGGCAGAGGTGTCAGGCCATCCCAGGTGGGCCCATCACCCCTTTGGCTCCGTGCATTCTCTGTGCCAGGGGGAGGGGACAAGGCAGAACAGGCTCCGCTGCGGAACCCATGGCCCGAACTCTTGCCCAGGTCTGAGGGTGTTGCAAAAATCCAGCCCCACTCCACTTGCCGGGTTGTGGGCCCAGTTCTGCTGCAGAAAGGATACAAGAGGCTGGATCCAGCCCAGGGAGAGTTAGACTCAAAGACTCATGCCAAGGCCAAAGACAAAGATCCAGCGGTAGGGCCTGGAGCCCAGAAGTGAAGTCATCCAGAGAGGAGGCCTGGGCTCAACGGTGCTGCCCGGGTGAAAGGTGCAGGTGGGGCCTCACCTGGGTGCCTTGCAGGGTGGAGACAGGGCCGTCTAACTCACCTGGGCTGCATCACTTCCCCGAGTGTCACACCTGGAGGCTGAAGCCAGGAGCATCAGCTAGGAGCAGGTAATTATAGGCAGCTCCACGGCAAGACAATTCAAGCCGGCACCTTTATGGCCCCATGAAATTGCCTGCATTTCTGCATGCACAGAGCCATATTTCACACAGTAAATGAGTACATTTTTAGGAGTCAGAGCTTCCGAGGAGTTAATGAATTTCCTTAGGATGGTTCTTTCAAGATCTTCTGTGAGACGGAAGAATGAGCAAGAGATACTGTCATTTAAAAGAAAAGAAAAAAGAAAGAAAAGGAATAGCTCATACTGTGCAAATTCTGCTTTTTACACATTGTGTCCTAAAAGATTGGCTGCATTTTCCCAAATTGGCAGCGACGGGCCCCTTGCTGGTCCGGAGGGAGTGGGGGAGGGTGTGCGAAGCCTGGATTGTTGGTAGAGGCACAAAGCAGGACCCTGCCAGGTCTGTGCTCTCGGCCTTAACCAGGTCGAGGAAAATAAGGCTTTCAGCGGGATAATCAAGGTACCTGGACAGTTCCCGAGAGCCCAGTGAAGCCGCTGTTGCGGACGGATTCAGGCCCGCCTTGCCAAGGCTGGACAGAGACAGATGGCAGAGGGTCAGGAGAGAGACAGCCACAGACCCCCATGTGGGATTCGGGAAAGGACACACGGAGCCAATGATGGTTGTGGGAATAACAACATTCCTGTGGGTCCAGGGCCTCACCGTCTAGAAGGTCCCTGCAGACCCCCCAGCTCGGGGCGACACCTGATGCCTTTGATCCCACGTGTCTTCTGTGCCCCGCCCTGGGCCAGGCCTTCTATGAGGATTATCTCACCGAGTCCTCACACCACTTGGACCGAGGTGCTGTTATTATCCTCATTTTGCAGATGAGGAAACTGAGGCCCGGGGAAGGGGAGGGACTCGCCCAGGGTCCCATAGACCAGGGGCACTGGAGCACGACACGAGTGTGACTGCGGGGCCCACGTTCCTGGGCTGGAGTGTCTGGACCCCGGGAGGGGTGGGCAGGAGGGAGCCCCGTCTACCCGGGACCTTCATATGCCAGGTTCTGGGCCGGGCATGGTGCATGTTTCAGGCTGTGTCACTCCCCTCTGTGGCCCTGGGAGCCATGTCACTCTCCTGGGCTCAGAGCAGACACACCAGCCTGGGGTCACAGAGAAGTGTGCATGCAGCAGGGGCCATCCCCACTGCTCACTGCACACCTGAGCTCGTCCCTGCAGAGGAGTGGTCCCTGGGGGGCGGTGTCACGCCCCTGCCCCTCTCTCCCTCACGTGACCCCCCCAGGGAGAACTGAGCCTTCAGCGGGGGGCCTCCCAGAGACGGCACACCTCACATGATTGGCCAACACCGCCTCTTAGGAGTGAGACCTGAGCTATGATGTTGTCAGAGGCTGAAGTCCTGGTGGGACCCAGGTGTTAGAAGGTGTTCTTTGCTCTCTGCGGGTGGCCTGGGGTTTGGTCCAGCTCAGTCCCTGCCTTGCTGTCTGAGCTGGGACAGGCCATGTCCCTGTCTCGACCTCAGTATCTCTGCCCGTAAGGTGTGGGGCTGGGTTCTCTGCAGGAGCCTCTGAGCCCCAATCCTCTGTGAGCCCCTGAGCCCTGGACAAGAGGTTCTGTTACTGTTGCACAATCCAGGGTGGCCTGGGCCCTGCGAGGTCAGGGAGCCCGGGACTCTGCCCCAGAGAGGCCTGAGGTGTAGGCCCCCATGCCTTTGAGCTGCCAGCACCCCGACCTCCCACTCCACACATGGCAGGTGGCACTTTCTATCTGCCCCTCTCCCAGTTCCCAGTATTGTTCTCTGAAGTCCCTGGCCCTGCTTGGACGCACCTGTCCATCTCTGATACTTCTTAGCCCCTGACTCACCCTCAACTCCAGCCCCTCCGCCTTTGGTGGAGACTCAGCTCCACCTGCTCCCTCATTCCCCCGAAAACAACCACTTGCTGCCTGACCTGAATGCCAGGTGTGCCCCCCGCCCCCCCGCCCTGAACACCAGGCCTCACAGATCCAGACATCTTCAATTTAGACTCCACAACAAAGGAAATCTAAAGCCAGGCCAGCCCTCTGGTTCGCAGCAACTCTGGGACACTTGCTTCCTCTTCCTCCTCCCCAGTCACCCACAATCTGGATCAGGGATCCTCCATTTCCCATGAACAGAAACCCAGATGGGCTCCTGCTTTGGCTGCAATTCAATGCCCCCCCTCCCCCCAGCCAGTTTCATCCACATCTTTTCCAGCTTCCAGCCTCCCATCACTGGGGCCTACTGGTTCCCTCTTTCTAGGCATCCTTTTATATTCCGACACATTGCTTTTGTCCCAGCAAAGTGAGTCTCCAGCTTTGTGGAGAGTTCATCCTCCCCAGGCCTGAGGATGGCTCTCCACCCTCTGTCAGGTTCCACCAGCCGGAGGCTGACTCCCATTTCCTGATCGCCAAAGGAAGATGGAACAGCGTGTTTTCTGTGGGAGAAAGTTCTCTGTCCATGATCATTAATGAGGCTCCCCATGAAAGGGGGCCCACCTGCCGTAAACGCACTCCCGAGTGGACCCATAGGGCAGGCTCACATGACAACCATCGTACCGTCGTCAGCGAGCGCGAACATCGCTGGGGCATTGACGGTTGGCCACGGAGCCAAGCTCTTCCCAGACACTGTTTCCTCCAACCAGTCCAGGAGGGCCGTGAAGGCTTCGTCACCTGCCAGCTTGGCTGGGTTCAGCTTCGCTCCCAGAATTCCCTTGCCCTGTGTTTCCTGGGAGGGTGGGTACAGAGGAGGGTCGCAGGAGAGGGGCCGCCCATATGTTGTTGCCGATCTGCTGACCCACGCATCAGCAGGAAGCATGTTGAGCCTGCAATTGCTTTCCTCCCTCCCCAGATCTTCCTTTGGTTTCTCCGACTCCTGGGTCAGGTGTGTGTGTGTGCTCAACTCCCTGACAAAGAATCCCAGCATCTGCAAGTGCGCTTGTCACCAAGCTGAGTCTATGAGAATAAATACAGGTTTCTACCCACCCTCACGGGCTTCCATCCTGTTCATTCTCTTCCCCCTGGACGCTGCCTGCCTGTGGTCATCGGGCTCCAGCGTTAGATGTGGGGGCAGCCTGACCGAGACTGCCTGGCCAGCCAAACAGTTCATGCAGAAGCTGATTCCCCCTAATAAAGCCCTAGTGTGCACATGCGTGAGCCCATGCACACGCACACACACACACACACAGGTATATGCATATGTATCATGTCCTACTGGTTCTGCCTCTCCTGGACAAACCCTGACTGACACAGTGATACAGGTGGGCACTATTAACATCCTTATTCTCCAGATGAGGACATCGAGGCACAGAATTCCAGTTTCACAGGTCCACAGATGGAGAGGAATTTTGCCCCAGCGTGTCTCATACCCAGAAATCTCACCAGATACCTGATATGGATTATTTAGATGTTGAGATTTGAGGCTTTTGAGCTGATGTGATTTGGATGAGTCTTTGTTCTCTGGGTTGATGCTACAAATGGATTGAGGCTTTGAGGGATCATTGGGACGGGGTGAATGAGTTTTGCATGTAGGATAGACATGAATCTTTGAAGGGCAGAGGGCAGCCTGCAGCTGCAGTAGGTAGGCAGGACAGTGACCATCCAAAGATGCCCACATCCTAATCCCCAGTACCTGCATGTATCTTACCTTGCATGTTGAAAAGGACTTTGCAGACGTGATTAAATTGAGGATCTTGAGACAGGGAGATTGTTCTGGAGTTCCAAGGTGGGCCCAGCGTAATCACAAGGGTCCTTGTAAGGGAAGGGGAGAGGTAAGTGAGGCAGAGAAGGAGGCGGGATGGCAGAATCAGACTGAAAGATGCAGGGCCGTGAGTCGAGGAAAATGGGCAGCCCACAGATGAAAAAGACAACGCAAAGGGCGCCTGGGTGGCTCAATCAGTTAAGTGTCTGACTCTTGATTTTGGCCTAGGTCTTGGTCTCAGGGTTGTGAGTTCAAGCCCCGCATTGGGCTCCAATGGGTGTAGAGCCTACTTAAAACAAAAAAAAGACAATGCCAGAAGGGGGAAACAAGGAAGGAAGGGAACATTCTCCTAGAACCTCCAGAAGAAAAGGAGCTTGGTCAGCCCATTTTAGATTTCTCATCTCCAGGACTTTAAGGTAATAAATTCTGGGGGTTTTGAAGACTTAATATTTTTTTAAGATTTATTTATTTATTTGAGAGAGAGAGAGTAGGGGGAGGGGCAGAGAGAGATGGAGAATCTTAAGCAGACTCCGTGCATGGAGCCCAATGTGGAACTTGATCCTACAACGCTGAGGCCATGACCTGAGCCAAAACCAAGAGTCGGACACTCAACAGAGTGAGCCACCCAGGCACCCGGAAGGCAATTTTTTAAAGAGCAGTTTTAGGTCTCCAACAAAATCACGAGGGAGGTACAGAGATTATGGATATATCCCCTGACCTCGTTCATGCAAGCCTCCCTGATCATCAACATCACTCAACAGGACTGTGCACTTTTTTCCAAGGATGAGCTTACAGCACCACATCATAATCACCCACAGTCGCTAGATCACTTTAGGGCTCATTCTTGGTGGTGTGTATTCTCTGCATTTGGGAAAATATAGAAGGACATGCATCCATCATTATAATACTATATTGAGTATTTTTACTGCCCTAAAAAATCCTCTGTGCTCTACTCACTCGCATCCTTGGCAACTACTGATCTCTCTCTTATCTCTACAGTTGTGTCTTTCCCAGAATGTCATGTAATTGGGAAAAAAATAAGTAAAGATTTTTTTCTGCTTTTGGGGTTTTAATTGAACATTTTATATGATTTCATTTCTATCCTTTCTTAGCATATCAGTTATATGTCTTTTTGTACTTTTTTTAAATGGTTGCCTTGGAGTTTGCAATAAACATTTGCAACTTACCCAAGTCTGTTTTCAAATAAGACTATACCACTTCACGGGTACTGTCACTACCTTATAATAATGAAATGATCCTAATTTCTTCATCCCGTCCCTTGTATTATCGCTGTCACTCTTTTCATTTATATGCAAGCATACATAAGCATATGATATATATTCACACACATACAAATACATAAGATAGATATATATAAACACACATAATCAAATATATTGTTGTTATTAATATTTTGAGCAAACTATACTCTGTTAGATCAATTAAGGATAAGAAAAAGAGAAGCACCTGGGTGGCTCAGTCAGTTGAGCATCCGACTCTTGATTTTGGTTCAGGTCATGATCTCAGGGTTGTGAGATCAAGCCCTGCATTGGGCTCCATGCTGGGTGTGGAGCCTGCTTAAGGTTCCCTCTGCCCCTCTCTGGTCCTCCCCTACCCTCTACCCCCCCCAAAAAAAGAATAAGACAAACAAACGTTTTCATCTTACCTTCCCTTATTCCTTCTTTGATACTTTTCTTTATGTAGATCCAAGTTTCTGACCTGTGGTATATTCCTTCTCTCTAAAGAATTTTTAACATATCTTGCAAGGCAGGTCTAGAACAACACAGTCCCTCAATTTTTTGCCTGTCTGAAAAAGTTTTTATTTTTTCACTTTCAAAGGATAACTTTGCTGGGTATGGAATTCTAAGTCAGTGGGGTTTTTTTCCCTCTCTCAACACTTTAAATATCTGACTCCACTCTCTTCTTGCCTGTCTGGTTTCTGAGGAGAGGTTGGATGATGCAATTCTTACTTTTACTCCTCTCTAGGAAAGCTGTATTTATCCTCTGGCTTCTTTCAGAAATGTTTTGTTTATCTGTGATTTTCTGTAGTTTGCAGATGACATACCTAGGAGTAGTTTTGTTTTTGTTCTGTGTGTGTGTGTGGTCCTCATTTTGGAAAGGGTGGAATTTATCCCTGAGTTCCGGGATCTCTGGCTTGGTATCTGACATTAATTTGGAGAAATTCTTAATCACTGTTGTTGCAGATATTTCTTCTGTTCCTTTTTCTTCTCCTTCTGGTCTTCCCATTCTGTGTAGTTGCCCCACCATCCGTCAGTATTCGATGGTGTTTTTCTGAGTCTTTGTTCTCTTTCCTTTTTGGTTTTTGGGGATTCTGTTGATACATCCTCTAGCCCAGGGATTCTTCCCTCAGGTGGGTCCTGTTTACTAAGAAGCCCATCAAAGCGTTCTTCATTTTGGTCACAGAAGTCTTTATCACTGGCATTTCTTTTTAGTTCTTAGGACTTCCATCTCTGCTCACATTGCCCACCTGTTCCTGGATGCTGTCTGCTTTCTCCTGTCAGAGCCTGTAGCGTATTCACCAGAGTTGTGTTCAGTTCCCAGTCTGATGACTTGAATATCCCTGCCGTGTATGTCTCCGATGCTTGCTTTCTCTTCACATTGTGTTGTCTGTTGGTATGCCTTGTAATTGTTTCGTGAGAGCCAGCTATGATGTGCCGGGTAAAAAGAACTGCTGTAAAGAGGCTTTCGGTCATGTGTTGGCGAGGTGTGTGGGGAGGGGCAGTGCTCTGTGGTCCCATCTCTGGGGCTCGGTCTTTTAGGGAGCCCATGCTTCCGGACCTCAAACCTCACAAGGGCTTCTCATTTGTTTCCTCCCCCTTTTGGTGGGACAGGATGGGCCGAATAGGCTGGAGTTGTGTATCTCCCTTCCCCAGCTCAGTCGGTCTCTGATGGTAGCCCAGCAGGTTATGCTCTGGTTAACTAGTTTCCCCAGAGGGAAGACTTGGTGAAGAACAGAGCGCTCTGGTCTATTTCAGGATGGTTTCTTTTCCACTTTCCCTGCTGGAAGCCTGAGGGAATTTTGCTCCAATATTTACTGTGAGAATCTGGCCAAGCTCCTGTGGGTAAATCTTAGAATTTTGTGGGGGCCACCTTGTGACTGGGTCCCCTAGAGATTCAACCTCTGAGTTGTCCATACCGAGCCTCCTATGATCCATCAGTTAGAGTTCGGGGGTTCCTGCACCAGCACTGATTTCCTATGCTGGTTTCCCTCTGTGAGTCTCTGCCTCTGTAAGCTGCGCCCCCTGTATTCGCCCACTCTCCAGTCTGGGGGGCTCCAGTTTGCTCTGCATCCTCCCCTCTCTCACGGACCCAAGAGAACTTGTTGATTTTTTCAGTCTGCTGAGCTTTTCGCGTGTTGTTAGGATGGAGTGGGGACTTCTAAGCTCCTTACGTGTGGAACCAATTTGTGCTGTTTCGAGCCACTAACTCTGTGGTGTAATTTGTTAAAGCAGCAATAGAAAACTCATAACAATTTTGGTACCTTCTTGTGCTCCTAGTCACATCCCATACACTGATGAACCAGTGGTAGTTCATGTAGATGCTCATAAGCCAAAGAGAGCCCCCCACGGGCCCGGCAGACATACACCTGTTGCACTAAGGAACACACCCATGTGCACACGTCCATGTACACGGCTCTGTGCAGCCCAGCGATGCCCTCCCCGGCACCCAGCTGACCCTGGCCCCCAGCTGGTCTGCATCCAGCCTGGCAGGGCTGCCCGTCACTGGGCTCGGTGGCAAATCCATCTTCAGTAAACCTGGAAATCCCCTTCTAGGGGACCCATTCCAAGGCCAGAAGGGTTAGTGATATGCTCACTAATGACTACATTCTCTGAGTACCCCCACAGAGGGGCTCTGGAGGCACCAGAGAGACACAAGGTTTGCCCCTTTTTCCTCTTAATCTGATGTGGTCATTTACAAAGACCCTGAACAGTAATGTGCCAGCTGAGAGAAAGAAAGAAAGAAAGAAAGAAAGAGAGGAAGAAAGAAAGAAAGAGAGGAAGAAAGAAAGAAAAAAAAGTGAAAGAAAGAAACAACGAAAGCAAAAGAAAGAAAGAGAGAGAGAGAGAGAAAGAAAGGAAGAACAGAAGGAAGAAAGAAAGAAAAGCCATGAATCGACAATTTCTGCAGTGTAAATATTCCCACCATGGCCAATTTCAATCAACCCATGGTTTAACAGCTGGCTCACAAAATTCCCGACTACTTAACATTTGGCTCTCAGTGGGCTCTCGCGAACCAGTCCAAACCAACTCAGCGCCTGCCCACTGCCCAGCTGGGGACACCAGCCTCGCACCAGCAACAGAAAGACAATAAATTGTCATTGTTTTGGCTTAATCAGTTCCAAACACAGGGCAGGCCGTCATGACGGAAGGAGGCCTGGGTTTCAGGGGACATGAATGATGTGACCCCGGAGCTTCATTATCCTCAGTACTGTCTTGTTTGTCTTATCTTTATTCATTCTGGCAAATTAAACGAGCACTGTCTCTCCAATCTCCTTCTCCCAGCAGAAGTGGACAATGGTGGCAAAGAGCAAACTGGCCTTAACAGGAGTGTTTCGTACATCACAGGCCTCTGTTTCCAGTGTCTTCAAGTCCCACGATTCTGAAAGCTGCCAGGAGGCCCGCCCTCTGGGGATGGGGTTTGGGGCATTGAGTGGACCCATGCTTTTTCCTCATCCCAGAGGAGGAGAGGGGTCCGCAGTGCCCGATCCAGGGGGACCTTCCCAGCTATGCGAGGGTTCTGTACCTCAGCTGTCCCAAAAGTGCAGTGGGCCTGAGGGTGGTATTAGTGTGTGAGCCTTGGGGTCTCAGATTTTAAATAAGGGCTGCCCTCAGACACGATGCTGGGACACTGGTGAACTCCCAGCCCGGCAGCGTGGAGGAGGTAAAGAGAGGAGAACAGGTCTCGTAGCCCCTGATTGGACGACCCTCCAGACGTTGCCAGACCTGTGCACACATCCACCTGTGAGGTGTGTTAAAATACAGTTTCCTGGACCACAGAATAGATAGAACTCTCCAGAACTGCGGCCTGGGAATATTCATTTCCTAAAATCTCCAAATAACGTTGATATGACATTGTCTGCCGCTATCAGGCCCCTCTCTCCTTCCTGAGTGCACAGAGGACCACACTCCCAGCTTCCTGGCAGCTAGGTGGGCCATGAACTAGTTCCAGTCAACGGAGAGTGACATGGGTCACTTGTGGGCTGAGGACCCTCCAGCTCTCTTCCCATGTTGAAGGATATGAGGGCTGGGCATTGAGATGGAGGAGACACAAGAACCAAGCAGCCTGGATTACTTGTCAGCAGGGGACATCAGCCCCTGAGTGTCACCTCACATGCAGTGTGTATCAGGGGAGAAAGTCAACTACTTAAATGTTAATCTACTGAGATTCGGAGCTTGTTTGTTACCGCAGCAAAAGCCTAGCCTGTTTTAACTAATACAGACTGCTTGGAGAATCTGATAAATGTTTTGGACTTTGCGCCCAGGAAAATGCCCACCTGCCTGCAAACATTACATGGGACCTCCTTGGGTGTGTGCTTCCCGAGAGCTAGGAATTGTTGACTTAAGCCCCTGCTGGTTTTCCACTTTGTGATCTGATTTACGGGACTAAGGTGGCATTCCCTCCAATCCCTGCACCCTCTCTGTCTGCTTCTTGGGTGACCTCTGAGCTCCATATTCTCTCCTTACCCCCGTGCAGAGCAATCCAGGTCTCCTCTCCCACTGCAAACGCCTCCCTCCCCCCCCGCCCCGCCTCCGCTGCCAAGGGATGGACCTAAACCCATCAACAAACTGTGTAATAATTATTAAGTTTACCCAAGTTTAAGGAGTACAAGAGGATGTTGGCCTCCTTGAAGCTCATCCGCAGACCTTCAGTGAAGAACGCCAGCTATTGAAGCTCATGTAAATTCTCCAGGACCTCACTCCTATCCCATGCAGGGCACTGAGAAGATTGCAGTTAGACTGAGCCCAAGCTCTGAAACCTCAGGCCTGACTGGGACAACATCCACCCTACCCTGGCGGCCCTGGTGACCAAAGCTTAGTGTCACGCCCCCTCCAAGAGTGCACTCAGCCCACCTTGGTACCTCCGTCTCTATTTCTCAATGAATCAATTACTTTCTCTCTCTCTAACTCGCTCCCTCCCCCCCGACCCCATATTTGCTGCTGATCCCAACATGCGCATCTGGGAGACTCAGATCTGGGGGCCCCAAGTTCTGAGGAACGATAGACCCGTTTTCTGGCAGGCAGGCAGCTCCCAGCTGATCCTCAGGGATGGGACATGTTGCAGATCCGAGGGAGACCCTGAGTCATCTCGCCCATTGTAGCAGGAGGAGCACTGGACCCAGAGCCAGAGGACCAAGGCACAGTCCTGCCTCCTTAACTTCCTGTGTGACCCTGGGTGAGTCACTCAACCTCTCTGACCCTCCGTCTCCTCATTAGTAAAACGGGGCTGTTGCAAAGATGAAACAAGTTAATTGCTGTGGAACTGGAAGCCCAGGGCACAGTGTGGGGGGCGCAGTGAACAGGGCAGGAGGCAAGACGCAAAGGCCACCGAGTGTGGCCAAAGGCCCTCAGGTGGCCATTGGATGGAGTTGCTGCTGGTGGTCCTGGAGGAGCCACGGAGGCTTCCAGAAGGTCATGCAGAGATAGGCTTTGGGGCACAGACAGTGGGTGCTCAGGCTCAAGAGGGTCTGTGACCCTGTACTTCTCCACTTCTGGGCTTTCAACCCCACCCCTGCAGGGGTCTCTGCCACGGCCAGTCTCTGTCTCTCCTTTTTATCTCTTTTTCTGTTTTCCTCCCACCCCCACCCCCCACTTCTGTGACTCCCGCTCTTTACTTTTCCACTCTCAGCCACCCTAAGGACCCAACAGCATTTCTGATGACCTGTCCCTAACTCCGGCCTCTCTCTCTTCCCCTGTCTCCATCTTGGCCTTTCTCTCCGTCTCCTCATCTCTCCCTGACTCTGTGTGCATTTAAGTCAACTCTTAAATGATTAACATTTAAGTAGTTGACTTTCTCCCCTGATACACACTGCATGTGAGGTGACACTCAGGGGCTGATGTCCCCTGCTGACAAGTAATCCAGTGTGTGTCTTCCTCTCTGGGTGTCTCCTATGTGCATCTCTGTCTCTTTTATCTCTGTCTCCGTCTCTCTCCCACCATGCTGGCTGGGTGCAGAGCTTCAAATAGCTGGAAGAGGGGAAGGAGAGGAGGGCCTCTGCTCAGCCACCCTGAATGCACCCAACTCCCCATCTCCGGCTCCTCCCAGGGACCTTCTCCATGGAGACCAGGCAGAGAGGGGCCCAGGCTACCTCTGCATCCTGGGACTCTCTGACATCCACACGTGTTCTTTCTTTCTTTCTTTCTTTTTTAAAAAAGATTTTATTTATTTATTTGACAGAGACAGTGAGAGCAGGAACACAAGTAGGGGGAGTGGGAGAGGGAGAAGCAGGCTTCCCGCTGAGCAGGGAGCCCGATGCGGGGCTCGATCCCAGGACCCTGAGATCATGACCTGAGTTGAAGGCAGCTGCTTAATGACTGAGCCACCCAGGCGCCCCACACGTGTTCTTTCACAGTGATGTTTTGACTCGGCAGGATGAAGCAAGCTGGTGTGTGTCACACCATATTCTTCAGATGGAGAGACCCTGGCTCAGACAGAGGAGCAACCTGCTAAAAGTTCCTCAGTGAATTGGGGTAGAGCCTGGATCTAGACCCAGGTGTCCTGATTCCCTTGCTGAACTTCCCCAGGGTCTCAGATCCCCACTCCCTCCTCCACTTCCCCCCAGATTTCCCTGTACTGACTCCTTTTCTACACTCCCTGCTCAGCTCAAATGCTTCCTCCTCCAAGAAGCCCTCCCTGCCCAACCAGAACTAATTTAGCCTCCTCCCTCTGCCCATCAGATTCTAGTATCTCACCCTGTTTTAGTTCTGTCTTGGCCTCATCATCTCAGCCTCCCTCTGAGTCCCGGATCCTCACTGTTAAAATGACAGCAGTGGTGGTTCACACCTCTGAGTAGGGGAGAGTGGAGGAGGGGGCCCCGCAGAGCACTGAGCACGAGCACCAGCTGGCGCAGAGACTGGAAGCTGGCCCGGAGGAAGGAGCACCTGGCATCCCCCAGCTGCTGGGCTGGGGACACAGAAGACAGTGCCCGACCTGGCCCTGACTTGGGAACTCCTGGGCAGGTCAGCCAACAGCCGCTCACAGAGGGAACTGCACAATCCCAGGAACCAAAGTGCCGTGAACATGATCGGTGCCGCCTGGCCGTCCGTCACCGTGTCCCCACTTGGCAGCCAAGAAAACCGGAGCTCGGAGGTGGGAGTGGCACACATGGGGTCACAAGTCCACTCCGCCAGTAAGTGACAGCGTCTGGATTCGCAGCACACCACCCCGGACCAGCCGACCCCCAGCCCCTCCTTCCGCATCCCTCCTAGCCCGTGACAGCTCTGAAATCAGCTCTGTTTTTGATTTTGTAAGACAATAATCCACGAGAGAAGTCGACAAGGTCCCTGAGGCACTGGGCAGGAGGAAGGAAGGCAGTCCCTGCCGGTGGGTGCCTTGGTGACCAGCGCTGGGGTTCGTGACCCCCCAAGGATGAGCAGCAAGATGAAGAACTGACCTCTGACTTCCCTGTGCTCAGCTTCCTGGAAGACAGCCCAACTGGAACTTTCTCTTGTCCAGAAAGCCCTGGCAACTTGCTTTATTAAGAGCAGTAAATCTTAAAAAAAAGGGGGGGGGCAGCAAATCTCTGAGCTTTCATTCACCTTCCATTTCACCTTTACTAATGCACACAGCCGGCATTTAGAAGCTCAGTTACTTTCCTTCTTGGGCTCACGACTCTTCAAGCTGCTCTTGGTCCAGCCCTACCTGATGGCAGTACCCATGCGTACACCCGTGGATGAGCCCCGCCCCACTGGACTCCGCCACGCAGGGTGCCACTTCGGGGCACGGGAGGGCGAAGTGTGGGGATGCCCCAGCTCTGCTGAGGGAAGAAAGACTCTGCACTCCCTGGCAGACCCTGCTGTGGAGGCATAGGCTCAGGAGGGGGGTCCTGGGGGGAGCTCCACTGCCCCCTGTTCAAGGCCAACTCCTCCTGCTGACCAGCTGTGTGATCTTGGCTAAGACACTATGAACACGAATCAAGAAAACACCACTAGAGTGGGAGGCTAGCAGGGGAACCAGCGCACCAACATCCAGTCCGGCAAGAATTGTCAAGTACAGACCCCAGGGAAAGAAAGGTCAGCAGGAAAGAGTCATCACTGACAGACCCCAACAGGGAGAGATGTATGTTGCATCCCCCACAGGAAATCACCATTCCAGAGACTCAGGCAAGGAGAAACCCTCATCACCCTCCACCCTCTACGCATGCTTTTCCCCAGTGGGCTGTCCTTCCAAACAACCCCTCCCAACTTCCTCCTTCTCCATAAAGTAACATTCCTCTCCTTTGTGTGTTGGACTTGCTATGGCTTTGCTAGAGATCGAGCGTTCCACATTGCGACTCTTGTTATTCTAGAATAAACTCATTCTTGCTGGTAAAATAACTTTGATTTTTTTAGGTTAATAGTAGTCAACCTCTCTGAGCCTGCTGCCTCGTGTTGTGCGTCATGGGGAGAGGGCGGGTCATGGTAGCATCTATTCCACAGGGGGACTGTTAAGACCCAAAGAAACAAGAACTGGGAAGTGTTTTACCTGGCATTGAGTAAATGCTCATCATTGCTGTAAATGCCGTCACACCTACAATCTTGTCCCATGCTGCTCTTCCACAGGGCTCTGAACTCTGGGCAGATGGTAATACCCCAGTTGACAGATGAGGAATCCAAGGCTCAGATCAGGGAAGGAACTTGCCCAAGGCCACACACAATTTTACAGCAGAACTCTGAATTTCCACCCCCAGCCGATCCGTCCCATCCGTGCTGAGAAAGGCTGCTATCCCTCGGTAGTTGTCTACGTATTTTTCTGGAGTGGCATTTGTCAAATGTCCTCTAAAGTCACACACCAGCAGGGGAAGCTTGCAGTCAGGGCCCAGCTCCATCAGAGCAGGTGCGCCACCCCCAGCCCAGGAGGTAGCTGGGCTTGCATGAGGCCTGGGGGCTCCAGTTGGCTTTCAGAGCCTCCAAGAATTCTTAGCTGAGATCCGATCCTACTCTGTGTGGCATATCTGTCCTTGAAACTTAACACAATTCCAGAGAGAGCCTCCTGGGGCAGAGAGAGCTAGGATGACTCCAGGCTCCAGATAAGTTTCCAGTGCTAACTAAGACCAGGAAGAAACCCTGCCAGGGAAAGCCCATCTGACTTTGTGTGCAGAGTGATAGTATTGGCTATGAAAGAAGATTCCAGAGGGAACTAAGCATTGCTAAGAGTCATTCAAAATTGGATCAGGAGGATATTGAGGAAGCAGGGCCCACGTGAGTTTTCTGTTTCAGTTCTTGGAACACGATGAACCCTTGACTTTTGTCAGTTGCAACTTGTCAGTTGCACCTTGCCCACCTTCTGGAAGACATCTTTCTATTTCAGAGGGATATAGAGATAATGTGACACATTAGTTTAGTAGCCAGTTGCATACTGGATAGTCAGGTTTCCTCTGTCAGTGCCTACCATAATTCCTTCAAAACAAGTTATATGACTTTGTGGGTTTTGCCTTGAGAAGCCTGCACTCCCTGCCTGGCTTGCAATTGTGAGCACACTTTCAATTTAGGTCAACTGTGTGCCACCTGGATTGCAATCCTTAAGACCCCAAATAAACACCTTTGGTTGCTTTGCAGCCTTTTCTTCTTGATTGACATAGCTGCCCACCTCGATGAAATCCTTACTCTGTCCCAGCTGCGATGCTGAGCACTGTATGTTTTATTCTGCGGTGACAGCCTGTGGAGGTTATACCCAGTTAACAGATGAGCAAGCTGAGGCTGGACCAAGGTTTCAAACATGCGAAAGCTGGGATTGAAACCCAGGCCTATCATCCTGGAGCTGCACTGTCACCTTCCCACCTTCCCACCCAATATGAGAGATGACAGGTTGAGCTCCCTCCAGGTGAGTATCAGCAGATTGAAACTAGTGTCCCCCAGGAACCCTGCCCCCATCTCAGAGGGGCGTCATGTGAGGTGACGTCACGAGGCAAGGGCAGGTGCAAAGGGCCGGATCTGGAGCATGCTCTAGTGGGGCAGTGGCTAGGAGCACTGACTTTGGGGTCACATGGAGTGGAGTTTGAGCCCAGCTCTGTGACTCACTACCTGAGTGTCCTTAGACAGATTGCCTTACTTTTCTGTGCCCACCTTTTCCCACCTGTGAAATGGGGCTGAGGATACCTGTATTTTTGGATCACTTCAATTACTAAATAAGAAAATAAGAACAAAGAGAGCTGATATGCTTGGTGCCAGACACTCTGCTGAATGCTTTAACCTGAACTAGTAAGTGCTGTGAAAAATGAACATGAAGTCCTTAGGACAGGGCCTGGGATGTCCCCAAAACCAGGATTTTTCCATGTGTCAGAATCACCTTAGGCTGAAAAGAAGAGGGCAGGGTCGGTGGGGGCACCGGTTTGAATTTCAGATACCCTATCTTCATCTGATACCCCCCGAATCAGAACCACTGGGGCCTGGGGGAATCAGCATTTGGAGAAGCCACATCCACCCTCAGCTGGGTGATTCTTAAGCCCGCTAAAGAATTAGCATCGGAGACTAAGTGTGCCATGAAAGCAGTGAGGAATTTATTTCACAGGTTTTATGACAAAAAAAAATCTAGAGTCCTGTGTTCTGGAGCAGCCCCTCCACCCCCAAAGAAGCCACAGCACCGTGGACAAGTCCTCCACATTTCCCGTCTCCACTTTCACGTATGTCCTCCGGAGATCCTGCTCCCCACACGGCCCCCCTCGTGGACATGTGTGAGCAGGGAGCTGATGGTGGCTGCAGAGATTGTCCGTGACAGGGTGGGCAGGCCCAGAGTCACATGACCCAAGACGGACTCCGAGCTCTGTCAGGGACATCACCTTCATTTCCTTGTTGTTTCTTCTACTGTATTTTAAAATTATTTTCTAAGTGGTTGTCTCTGGGATTACAACTAACATATTAATTCAAAACAATCTAGTTCAGATTAATACCAATTTAATTTTAATAGTATAAAACGTCTTTGCTCCACCAAAGCCCTATTGCCTCTTCCCTCCTTTGTCCTATTATTGTCATGTGAATTACTTATATATTATGAACCCCCCAACAGATTTATGATTGCTGCTTTGTGCAGTTGTCTTTTACATCAGAGAGAAGAAAATAATTACCAAAAATTTGGGTTCTGCTTTGTTTTTTTTGTTTTGTTTTATATTCACCTATGCAGATAACTGGACCGGTTCTCCTTATTTCTTCTTGCAACTGAAGTTACCATCCAATGTCCTTCCATTTAAGCCTGAAGCAATCCTTTCGATATTCCTTGCAGGGCTGCTCCACTAGTGGCAGATCCCCAGTGTTTGCCATCTGGTAATATCTGAATTTCTCCTTCAGGTTTGAAGGATAGTTTTCCTGGATATAGAATTCTTGGCTGACAACTTTTTCTTTAAGCAGTTTGAATATGTTATCCCACTGTCTTCTGACCTCCATGCTTTCTGATGAACAATCAGCTGTTAATATCATTGGGAATTCCTTGTATGTAATGAGTCATTTTTTTCTTACTGCTTTCAAGATATTCTCTTTGTCTTTGGCTTTTTGACAATTTGACTACCGTGTGTTTAGTGTGTATCTCTTGAATTTATTCCACTTGGAGTTCATTGAGATTTTCCATAAAATTTGGGAAATTTTGAGCCACTACTTCAAATATTCTTTCTGATCTTTCTCTCTTTCCTCTCCTTTATGTGTATATCTGTGTGCTTGATAGTATCCCATGAGTCTCTGAGGCTTTGCTAATTTTTCTTCATTTTTTTTGTTCCATCTGTTCCTCAGACTAGATTAGGTGATCCCAGTTGACCTATCTTCAACTTCACTGATCTTTTTTTTCTGCCAACTCAAATTGCTGTTGAGTCACTATTGAGTGTTTTATTTCAGTTATTATAATTTTCAACTTCAGAATTTCTATTTGATTCTTGTAAAATATAATTTACATCTCTATGTGATGAGAAGTCATGTGCGTTCTCTAATTCTACAGACGTGGTTTCCTTCAGTTATTTGAATATATTTATAACAGCTAATGTACGTCTTTGTCTAGTAAGTCCAACCTCTGGGCTTCCTAAAGACTATTCTCTATTGACTGTCTTTTTTCCCCTGTGTATGGGCCATACTTGTTTGTTTCTTTGCATGTCTTGTAATTTTTGTTGAAATTTGGACATTTTAAATAATCTAATGGGACACCTCAGGAAATCAGAGTCCCACTGCCCTCCTTAAGTTTGTTGCTGCTTTTGTTGTTTTGTTTCTGCTGCTGCTTCTTTGCTTAGTGAAGTTCCTGAACTAATTCCATAAAGTCTGTATTTCCTGTTATGTGTTGCCACTGAAGTCTCTGCTCAGATAACTTAGTGGTCAGCTAGTGATCAGAGATTTTCTTAAGTGTCCTGAACCAATAAGTCTCCTACTCCTTACCAAGAGTCCCTGTGTATTTGTTTGGTACATATTCGACTTTCTTGCAGTTTATAATTCTGCCTTATCCCTGCACTTCCTGTTTGCACAGGGCCTCAGCATCAGCCAGAGGTGAGGGATTAGGATTTCACAGGTCTTTTCTGGGTATAGGCTCAGCCCTGCCCACGCATAAGGTCTTCTAGATCCCCGTGAATATGTTAGGACTTTTCAAAGCCCTGTACCTGTGGATGTTTAATTCCCCAGGTCCTCCTTTTAAGTTTTTTGCCCAGCATTTTGTTTGCCTCAACTGGTATCACTGACTCAGGCAGCTGGATTGTTATATAATTGCTGCTGATTGTTTTTGACAAACATCTTGGGGATAAGAGTTTCCCCAGTGAGCAAGCTCTGTGTCAGGCCAAATAATAAGACTTGTGAATAGGACTTATCCAATGGACTTCTAGAGAGGTAAAATGGTGACAATGCTCTGAGTCTGTTACAGGAGTACCAAAGCTGGTCTGCCCCTCCAGTGGCTGCTATGATGCTGTCTTTCACAGCTACTATGGTTGCTAGGTTGTTGCTTTGTAAGCCTGCTACAGAGCTGGGGAGAAGGATATGGGAATAGGGCAAGTTAAACACCACAAAGCTCTCTATTCTTGTTGAGATTCAGAAGTTTTTTTGAATCAATTCTCCTTGGATTGTTGAAAATCTTCAGTCAATTTCCAGAGTCCCCCCCCCCCCCCCAAAAAAGATGATTTTCAAAAAGTGTTCTTGTTGACTTTACGGAGCAGGAAAATCATTAGAGTTCCTTACTCCTGTCATTCCAGAAGTCCTGCCTTAAGGGCATTTATTCTTGCTATTTTTTAAATTACAGCATTATTGATTCATGTACAATAAAACCACCCACTTAAAGTGTACAATTAAATGGTGCTTAGTATAGCATAGACATGCACAACCATCACAACAATCAATTTTAAAACATTTTTATCATCTCCTAAAGAAACCCCATACACTTTAGCTATCACCCGCTTATTACCCCATCTCCCCAAGACCTAAGCAATGACTAATCTACTTTCTGTCTCTAAAAATTTCAATCTTCTGGACATTTCATATAAATGAAAACATATACTATATGGTCTGTTGTAACTGTCTTCTTTCATTTAGCATGCTTTCAAAGTTCATTCATGTTATAACATGTATTAATACTTACTCTTTTTTATGATTAAATAATATTCTGTTCTATGGATAAACCACCTCTTGCTTATCCATTTGTCAGTTGATGGGTATTTGGCTTGTTTCCACTTTTTCACTGTTATGAATAATGCTGCTCTAAACATTTGTGTACAAATTTCTGTGTGGACACGTGGTTTTTTTCACTTTGGGTATAAACCAGGGAATTGGTGGGTCATGTGGTAACTCTATGTTTAACATTTTGAGGAGCTGCCAGACTGTTTTCCAAATGGTTATACCTTCTACGTTCCCATCAACAACATCTAAGAGTGCCTTCCAAGTTTTCTGCATCCTTGCCAATGCTTCTTATTATCCGACTTTCCTATTTAATTGGGTATGAAGTGGTGTTTTCTTGTGGTTTTGAGTTGCATTTTCCCAATAACTAATGAAATGGAGCATCTTTTCATGTACTTATTGTCCATTTGTATATCTTCTTTGGAGAAATGTACATTCAAATCCTTTGCCCGTTTTTAATTGGATTACTTGTCTTTTTTGTTGCTGTTGAGTTATAAGAGGTTTTCTTTTTTAACATATTCTATCCCTATTAGATATATGATTTGCAAATATGTTCTCCTAATCTTTGGTGTGCCTTTTCATTTTCTTGACAGCTTCCTTTGAAAAACAAAAGTTGTTTTTTTTAATTTGATAAAATACAATTTACTTATTTTTCTTTTGTTACTTATGCTTTAGGTGTCATATCTTAGAAATTGTTGCCAAGTCCAAGGTCATGAAGATTTACTCTTGTGTTTTCTTCTTAGAGTTTTGTAGATTCAGCTCTGACATTTATGTCTAAACCATGTTGAGTAGTTTTTTGCATATAGTGTAAGGTAAAGTCCAGCTTCATTCTTTTTCATGTGTCTATCCACTTGTTGCAACACCATTTGTTGAAAACACTATTTTTCCCCCATTCAATTGTTTTGGAGCCCTCATAGAGAATCAATTAACCACAGACACCTGGATTTATTTCTAGGCTCTAAGTTCTATCCCATTGATTTATATGTCTGCCATTATGTCTAGTCTAGGCTGTCTTTATTACTACTGCACTGTGATCAGTTTTGAAATAAAAAAATCTGAGTCCTCCTGCTTTATTCCTCTTTTCCAAAATTGTTTTGGCTATTCTGGGTCACTTGAAATTCCACATGTATTTTAGAATCAGCTTGTTGATTTCTACAAAGAAAACAGCTGAGATGCTGGTAGGGATCGTATTGAATCTATTGATCAATTTGGGGGGTATTGCTATCTTTAATGATATTGGGCCTTCCAGTACCTTAACATGGATTGTTTTTTCATTTACTTAAATCTTCTTTAATTTCTTTCAGTAATGTTTTGTAGTTTTCAAAGTATAAGTTTTATATTCTTTTTGTTAAATCTGTTCCTAATAGTTTATTCTTTTTGATGTCATTGTAAATGTAATTGTTTTCTTAATTTCATTTTTGGATTGTTCATTGCAAGTGTATAGAAATACAATTAATTTTTGTGTATGGATCTTATATCTTTCAACCTTGCTGAACTTATTTATTAGTTCTATTAGATTTTTAATATGTTTGGTTTTTTATTCGTCGTAATAGATTTAGTGGATTACATAGAACTTATTAAACACAAGATCATGAGGGACGCCTGGGTGGCTCAGTCGGTTAAGCATCTGCCTTCGGCTCAGGTCATGATCCCAGGGTACTGGAATCAAGTCCCACATCAGGATCCTTGCTCAGTGGGGAGCCTGCTTCTCCCTCTGCCCGCCTCTCTCTCTCTCTGACAAATAAATAAATAAAATCTTAAAAAACCACAAGATCATGGCATCTGTGACTAAAGATAGTTTAACTTCTCTTCCAATTTCTCTTTTATTTCTTTTTCTTGCCTAATTTCCTTGGCAATAACCTCTAGTACATGTTGAGTAGATGTGGGTATGCCACAGTCACCCTAGAGTGACCATACCCAAATGTTAACCTCCACTACCTGCCTGTTAATTGCTGTATTGTTTCAACAATGCTCTGGAGCACACATTCCTTCACAGATAAATCTAAGCAAATTTGGGCTCCTTTGAAGGGATAGTTCCAGAGCTCAGTATTTGAGATTTATTCTGACTCCAGGAGGGCTCTTCCTACCTGTCTCTTTCCTGATTCTCTGGCAAAATGACTGGCCTCCAGTTTAAACTATGTCTTCAATAAATCTAGTTCTTTTTTTTTTGAGAGAGAGAGAGAAAGGGAGAAGGAGGTGGGGGAGGGGCAGAAGGAGAGGGAGAGAGAGAATCTTAAGCAGACTCCACACCCAGTGTGGAGCCTGACTGGGGGGGGGGGGGGGGCGTTGCTCAATCTCACAACCCTGAGATCATGACCTGAGCCAAAATCAAGAGTCGGAGGCTTAATTGACTAAATCATTCAGGTGCCCCAATGTGTTCAATAAATCTATCAATCTCTTCCCAATTTCCTTTTACCAGAACTTCCATTTATTTTGACAATTCCCATAGACTACAACTTCTCCACACTCTGTTGTAAATAAATCATCTCACTGGGGGTGGGGAGAGGTTGATTCTATGCTCTTTGTTCCATGCCCAGCTTTCCCCTGAGCAAAATCTCTCTGCCTCCATTCTGGCTCTGGGAGTGGGGACAATGGCACACTTCTCTGAGTGACCTCCCTATTTCAGGATCTGACTGTTTAGTGGATGGGGTAACAGCAGCCCCAGGTCTCTTGGGCTTGCTTCTCTCTGTCTGGAATTCCTACTCTGCGATGCAGGGCGAGGGCAGTCGGGGTTCCATGATTCTCAGGGATGCTGCATTCAACCCCATGAGTGGGGGTTGGACAGAAGGACAGAGCCTCCACCTCTCAGCTGTGCTTGTCCTCAACTTAAGCCATGGCAACAGGCAGCTGAGGGCAAGATGAGAAATGCTGATGTCCTGCCCCTCCTGGGAAAATGAGTCTCTGGCTGGAAGCTTCAGGGAGAAGGAGCCCCAGGTTCTTGGCTACCAGTTTTGAGTGAAGTTTCCATCTGGTGGAGATGGGAGGGAGAGGAAAGGACATGCATCTTGGTTCAAATATCACAGAGTCGTCACAAGTCTTTTCAATTTTTAGTAGATTTTCTTGAATAAATGGTTCTTCATTTGCTTTATGCCAATAGGACCATCCCTAGTGACTTTAATGTTTAGGGATTTTCAGTATTTTTTCACCGGTTTCATAGGAAAATGGGTCTGTGGAGCTCTACAAGCTGTTATGCCAAAAGTGGAAAGTCCTTATTATTGCTTTTTAACTTTTCCTGTCAAACCTGCTCTCCTCCCGAGCTCCCGCTGAAAGGTGCCATCATCCACCCAGTCACCCAGACAAGAGTGTTCGGTAGGGGACTCCTTGGTTCTGTCTACTGAGGATCTCAGGACTTGACCTTTTCCTCAGCAGGTGGTAGGACTAACCTCCCGGTCCTTCTGGTTCAGTGACTAACTCTGGCCCATTCAGTGTGAGTGGAAGTGACATGGTTCAGGTCAGGCCAGGGCCATTCAATGCCAGCATGAGAGCCCTCCCCGCCCCCCCGTCTGTCACCTTCTGCCATGGTGACAGGAGATTTTCCAGATAATGGTTACTTCATCAGTCAGGTATCTTTTTTTTAAAGATTTATTGATTGATTGATTGATTGATTGATTGATTTGAGAGAGAACACGAGCAGGAGGAGCAGAGGGAGAGGGAGAGAGGATCCGAAGCAGAGTCCGCACTGAGCACGGAGGCTCACACGGGGCTCCATCTCACGTGAGATCACCAAACTGAGCGGAAGCCAAAAGTTGGGCACTTAACTGACTGAGCCACCCAGGCGCCCCATCTTGAATGAAGCCACCTCGAATGAAGAGCAGAGCAGGGTCATGGCTGAGCCTTGCAGGACATGTAGCCTGCCCATGAAACTCGGAGTGAGAGAAAGCTCCCCCCTCAACTCAAAACAACACAGCAAAGGTGTGACCGTTCACCAAGCATCGCTCTGTGAGGGGATGTGGGAGGCACAGCGATCACCGTCTCACAGAGACACAATGAAGCCTAGAAAAATCAACCCACTTGCCTGAGTCCTGGGAAGTGGGGAGTTGGGAAGTGAACCCACATATGACACATAGCCCTTGCTCTCAACTGTCCCCCTTCAGTAACCACACCAGGTTCTGGACCTTGTTGGCTTTGCCCTTGGATCTGGGATGGTTCTCTTGGTTCTGACTGGCTCCGTCAGTCAGAAAGTGCTTCTTCCCTTTGAATTCCTATCTGCCTCCAGGAAGATTCTACCAGTTGGTTTTTGTTTTTCCCTCTGGAGCCATACAGAGTGAGTCTAATCTCCTCAGAAACTGCAACATAAATTTAATAAACTCCACTAAAGTCTGTAATCTCATAGACAGGATGCAAGAGTTTTGTCCTTTGGACTTTTTTTAATAATTATTAGAACCATGAACATTGCAGGGATTAGAGTCTTGGCTGGAGACGAGGATGGGTTGTGTCACCAGGAAACTACAAATGAACCGAAACTCCTGCACCATAAGGCGGGCTGGGATTTGCATGAAATTAGGAGGCAGGTCCAGGCCCATTAACTCTGTGGGGACTAACAGTGAACTTCTAGGATTTATTTAGGAAACCCAGAGTTGAGGTCTTTCTTTAAAAAACAAATGTATCACTCACGTTTTTCTCAATGGTGAAATGGTGAAAGCTTTATCTCTGAGATCAGGAGAATGAAAAGGACCTGCTTTCACCACTTCTATTCAACATGGTACTGAAAGTCCTCAATGGAGCAATCAGGCAAGAAAAAGAAACCAAAGGTGTCGTAATTGGAAAGGAAGAAGTAAAATGATCTCTGTTCACATAAGACATGGCCTTATATGTGTAGAACCCTGAAGATTACACACACACACACACTCACACTCACACACACACCTATTAGAACTAATAAACATTCAACAAAGTTGCAGGATACAAAATCAACAGACAAAAATCAGTTGCATTTCTATATATTAACAATGAGCAATCTGAAAAGGAAGTTAAGAAAATGATTCCATTTATAATAGTATCAAAAAGATTAAAATATCTAGGACTTAGGTTAATCATTGAAGTGAGACTTTCACATTGAAAACTATAAAACACTGCTGAAAGAAATTAAAGAAGATGTAAGTAAATGGAACACATCTCATGTTCATGGATTAAGAGACCCTCTATTACACACTTAATATTAAGTCATCTCTACACCCAACGTGGGGCTTCAATTCACAACCCTGAGGTCAAGAGTCGCTCGCTCCACTGACTGAGCCAGCCAGACGCCCCCATACTTGATATTAATCTTAAACTAATTTTAAGATGTCAGTGCTGCACCATCCCAATGATGTTTTTTGCAGAAATAGAAAAATCCATCCCAAAATTCACATGAAATCTACCAGGATCCTAATAGTCAAAACAACCTTGAAATAGAACAACATTGGAGGTCTCACACTGTCTGATTTAAAACCTCCTACAAAGCTTTAGGAATCAAAACAGCGTGGTACTGGCATGAAGACTAACATCTAGACCAATGAAATAGAATGCATTGGCCATGCATATATGGCCAAATGGTTTTCAAGAAGAGTTCCAAGACCATAAAACATCAATGTTTCTTTTTTTTTTAAGATTTTTTTTATTCTTATGTTAATCCCCATACATTACGTCATTAGTTTTAGATGAAGTGTTCCATGATTCATTGTTCGTGCATAACACCCAGTGCTCCATGCAGATCAACATCAATGTTTCTAATTAACAAAGCCTCAAGGCTGATCTCTGTCCTCAGGTGGCCCCTGAGCCCCAGGCTCCCTGCTGGGGTTGTCACCTTGCACACTCAGCTGCTCTGCGCCCCACCCCCCCACCATGACTCAGCCCATTTCCACCTCCACCAGTCCCTTCGGACTGACTTTGAGGGCAGACTGGCTGACTGCTGATCTTTCTTCCAGCCTCCCCTGCAGACACTCTACTGTGTTTCCAAGGATCTCTGGCTCTGCTGCCCACAAGCCAGTCCTGTCCTTCCCCGTGCTCATAGAGCCCACCCCTGGGTCTCCCTGGGCTTCCACAGGTTCAAGAGGTAAGCTTGAGCCCCATCTCCTCTGAAGGGACTTGGTCACATGTCCTAGATTGGCTTCATTTGAAAGCAGACCCCAAAACAAGGGCTTGGGAAGTCTTCCCAGGAAGCACAAGTGAGACGGGCTGAGACAGGGAAGGGTGAGAGTAATCGGGGCTCCGTCTTTCGGGGGACCCTCCGAGGGACCCATGTTGAACACACTTCAGGACAGAAGCTGGGTGTTTATTCCTCACTGGTTTGACCCTTGGGGGTGTAGGAGTTCCAGGTAGCCCCGCAGGAGGGCTGAGTAAGCTTCCACAGCACTGGACCAAGTCCTTAGGACAGCCGGGGACAGGACAGAGGGGAGGTGTGGGGAGCTACCAGCATGCACGGGAACTTCCACTGCAGCTGCAGGTGGCCTCAGGCTTGGGGGTCCACAGCCACAGTCTCCTTTGCACTCCCAGCATCCCCCTTTCTGTGTAGGAGACCCTTTACTTTTTAACACTTTGGTCCCCTGGTGGTTTGTTTAGGGGCTTGACAGTGAAGTCGCTCCTAGCCCTTTCCAGGCTGTGTGTTCTTAGACAAGTTCCTTAACCTCTCTGAGCCTTCATTTTCTCACCTGTAAAATAGGACAATGGCAGCTTTGCGGCGACTGAGGTGCTATGAGATGCCACAAAGCAGCCGCATCACCCTCTCCCCTGGGGACTTGGCCCTCTGAGGTCCCTCCTGCTCGCCACACAGTGACCAGTCCTCGGAGGACTGGGTGGTGGGTGCTTCCTCTCATTCCGGTCTCCACCGCATCCTGACAGCTTTGACAAAAGGTAGAGGAGGTTGGGGGCAGGTCTGCACCAATCAACAGGCATATGTGGGGGGGAGGGAATCAAGGGGAGGAAGCTGAGAGGAGGCCTGGATCCCACGGGACAATGGGGAGGACTGGCTGCAGAGACAGCTGGGGGGGGTACAGGGAGGACCTGGCACTTTCTGAACAGGTGGTACCCCAGCCCCAGCCCCACCCCCAGTGTGGACGGGGCCTCCAGGCTCAGACTGGGAGTCTAACCCCCCACCCCTGCCTGCACCGACTTCCTCCATTGTTCCCACACCTCCCTGGGAGTCTTGGCCCCTCCTCATTGAAGGCTGGGATTTACTGAGGCTTCTCTTTCCCAGGAGGTGGCCTGGTGGCTTTGGTGAGGCAGCAGAGGTAGAGGGGCCGAGGGGAGCCCCATGCAGTGAGGAGCAAACCTAGATTGTGGTTGGGAGGGAGAAGATGGACTTAGGGGTCCCCGGGGGCCCTGGTTTTGAATCCCTGCTCTCGCACAGACACACACCTTCTTTGCACCCCAATTTCTTCATCTCCGTCTTGCAGGCTCCTCCTCCCTGCAGCTCAGGAAAGAGGAAGAAGAGGCCCCGTTGGCAGAGCTGGCCTGGCTGCCCAAACCAGCACACCAGGCACAGATGGTTCATATGTCCAGGGGTTATTAGAGGTGCACCATTTTCCTGCTAATGAGCTAACAAATCTTGCCTGGAGAGGGCCCTTGGCAGAGAAAGGAGCCTCTGGGGCCCAAAGTTCTGCTGTGATCCAGGGGTCAGCAGAATTCTTTTACACATCTAATTTCTAATAAAGCAATGAGGGACCAGTGGGAGGTGGGTGCTGGCTGGCTGACTTAGTCAGCTTGGATGCCTTGGTCCATGTCGACTTGGACAGCTCCTGGGAGAGGGGGTGGGAGTCTTCCTGAGGGGATCCAGAGATCCCAGCCTGATTCACAGCCTCCTGAAGTTGTCTCCAGGCCCCTAGGCACTGTTAAGGGGAGACTCGGAGTCTGAGAAGAGCCCTGCACTGCTGACGCCAACAGTGCAGAGTGTTGGAGGAGGGGGCTCTGGAGTCAGACCCATCAGAACCCAGAGGGACCACCAAGACACATGCACGCTGTGCGCTGTCCATCTAAGTGGGAGGGGGCAGGGAGCCCCGGCGAGGCCGTGGTGTCCGCAGACCTAAGACCCAAATCCTCCCCTTGCCGCATCCTGGCGGGGCAGCTTCGGACACGGCATCCAGCTCTCTGAGCCTCAGTTTCCTCACCCATACAATGGGGATAATAAGCGCACCTACCCCCGAGAGGTGTGGTGAGGATCCAGGTCGGGCGCTAAGCCCGGCGCCCGGCACACAGTAGGTGCTCAGGGAGGGCAGTTGCTGTTCCTGTCACTGCCCCAGCCTCCCCTAGGAGATCCGGCGACAGGGGACATGCACCGCGGCCGGAGGCCACCGGGATGCGGAAATGCTCCGTAGCTCTCTCTCTGGTTGGAATCACGACAGCACACACGTGTAATACGATGGAGCTTGGCTACAGGCCGGGCCAGTGATTCTGTCTACACACAGCGCTTGGCGCACAGGCAGACTCAGGGGCCCCTGGCGACAAGCACTCCCAGGAGCTCTGGGCCCCCAGGTTAGCAATCTCAGAGGTGGCTCTGGTCAAAGCCCCAGGGATTTCTAGTGCTCACAGTCCTGGTGGCAGTGCGGTAACAGGCCACCTGGGCCCAGCCCGCCCCCCCCCTCCAGTCAGAACTCCAGGCCCCAGGCAGCCCAGCCATTGCCTGAACCAGCGATGGGAGGTGCTCTGCTGTCCCCCGCTCAACCCCAGCACAGAGAGGCCAAATCTGTGGCTCTCTGTCTTCCCAATGAATACATAATTGCCTCCCAGGCTGGGCTGAAATGCTGGTTATAATAAAACCGTTTCATTGCATCCCTCTACATGGAACCATTTAATGAACACATGGCAGCTGGCTCCGGGTACCCCCGGAGCCAGATGCAAATGAAACACATTGCACAGTATCATTTAATTAGCTGGGTCTGGGGTGGCAGGAGGGAGATGGGGAGAGGGAGGTGACATTATGGAGAAGCAGAGAAAGAAGATAGGTCAAGACAGAAGTTGTCGGGGCGGAGCAGAGAGTAGAGGGAGGGTGGGGAGGAGGGGAGCCATGGAAAGAGGGATTATAAAAGGATGTCCTTCGAGCCACCAGATTCAGCTGCATTCAAAACTATCAACCCTTGGACTTTTAGATTAATCAGCCAATAGGAGTCTTGTTGTTTTCTGTTTTGCCTAAACCTGTTGGAGTTGGACTTATGTTCCTGGAACTGAAAGTGCCGCAAAAGGTAAAGTCATCCTTGGCATAAGAGGAGGCCGTGAGGCTGAAGATCACACTCTATTCGAAGACACGAAACTATGCCCTTTAGTCTGAGGCATGGTGGGTGAGGCAAAATGAGTGTCTATTGGGCTCAGGGGAGCCACGAAGCCTTCCAGAAATTGAGCAAGAGGACCAACAGAGGCTAAACTTCCACCTCCTACAATTGGCACCCTACCATCTCCCCCAGTAGCTTGATTTCTCAACATCCCCAGACCCAACTTGGTCCTCTCCTGAAAAGCCTAGAATCAAAGATCCAGGGACAATCAAGGCTTGAGGGCATTGTTAATACTCCTTAGTCCAATGCCCTCAGTTTTGTTACTTTTGTATTGGCCGAGGAATACATGAATATGTTCTCTTGTATGTATTGGGTTCCTGTGCACGTACCCAGTAGTCTAACCATATAGATAAAGGAAATAGCTTTTATGTTGCAGATGAGGTTAAGGGAGTTGTATGACTCACCTCAGTTTTTGTGAGGATTATAGGAAATAGTATGTGTAAAGTTCACAACCCAGAGCCCGGCACGCGATCAAATTGATCAAAACTTGGGTAAAAGAGAAAACGGTAAAAGCTGCAAGAGAAGAAAAAATGACATGTTAGGCATTGAGGAACAAAATAAGGATGTGAGAAACAAAGATAGATGGTAGCAGATTTCTAATTAAAACGATGTAAATGAGTGACATCAGTGAAAATGGCATAGTAAGGACTGCTAAAAAATCTCTCCTCCGTAATGAAAAAAAGTGGCCAAAAAAAAAAAAAAAAATTCTCAGAATCAACTTTTTCAGAACTCTGGAAATTGACCAAAGGCTCGCAACAATCCTGGGTGCATTTTTTTCAAGTCATTTGGCTGAATGTCAGTAAGAATAGTGAGCTTTGTGACATTTATCATGCTGTAGTCCCATCCTCCTCTTCTCAGCTCCATGGTAACCCTGAAATCTAATGGCCCAGAATCATGGTGAAAAGAATAGCCTGGCAACCACTGGAGGGGGGCAGAATGAGGTTAGAGCATCTTCAAAGCCACATTCTCAGATAACTCTCATTATTTGACCTGTCTGGTAGTTTCCTAGAAGATCTTACTTGTAAGGCTGTCTTTATTTTACCTGAGTCAGAATTTGCTCTGTGCAAAAAGCCTTTTCCTTGGGGTGGGGGGGAGGAGGGGTGCTTGTCAAAAACAATTACAGGCAATTGTTTAATTTCATGACTGCCTGAGACAGTGGACAGCAGTTGGGGTAAGCAATAGACTAACCAAAAAGCTTAAAAGACAAAACTAGGGAATGGAACAGCCATACAGGCTTTGAAAATCTCTAAAATATAACTGGGAAGTTAGGATACCGTGAGCATGTGCACGTCTTCAGGAAAGACCTGAGAAGGCCCTGAGCACTCACCTCTGACTGACCTTGAGACCTTGTGGAGGTCAAGGTTTGGAGTTGTAAACTGCCTGGATAAGTGTTCAAGGCATGCTCCACCACTCACCCAGAGCCCCTCAACAAGGGCTGGAAAACCTATCGGTTCTAGGCTTCTAAGGAAGTCTCTGTCCAGTCATTAGCTGACCACCAAGAATTTATCTGAATAGACACTTTAATGGCCACACGTGGCAAAGAATACTGACTTTATAGAAATATCCTTTAAAAAACCCCACACAAGTAAGTGTTAAAACAAAAGCAGTACAACAAACCTTGGTGGGGGGAGGGGGGATTTGATTTCCAGAGTGGCTACATTATGCTATTTGTAACGTCCAGTTTTCAACAATAAATTTTAAGATACACAAAGAGACAGAAAAGCATGGCTCATATGACTCGTGCACAGAAAAGAAGCAATCGGTAGAAACCGTCTCCGAGGGAGTCTAGACACTGGACTTACTAGACAAAGACCTCAGATTAGGTAGTTTAAGTATATCCAAAGAACTAAAGGTAAATAAGAGAACAACACTTCACCAAATGGAGATCAACAAAGAGATGGAAATTATTTTTAAAAAGAACCAAATAGAAATTGGTATGTTAACGAAGAATTCCATATCCAGAAAAACTAACCTTCAAAAATGAAGGAGATATATAGACATTCCCAAGTAAACAAAAATCGAGAGAATTTGTCCCTAGCAGATTTGTCATTCAGGAAATACTAAAGGGGAATCCTTCAGGCTGATATGAAAGGACACTAGACAGGAATTCAAATCCACGTCAAGCACATCCTTCAGGTCACAACCATGTAGGCGGTACCATAGTAGACATCTTGGACTCTCCTCTTTACTTCTCTCAAACTTCTCAGCTCAGCAAATACATCCAGCCTGAGACTTCTATTTCAGCTCTTGTTCACACTACATTCATTTCTTCAATTCCTTTCCCACACCCACCACTCTTCGCACTCATTTTTCACTAAAAGATGTATTTATATATCAAAGTATGTATCCACTGGAAAGTTGGCAATTGATGATATTTTGTTTCACAGAGGCATTGTGAAATCACAAATCAAACTCCCTATTAAAGTATACCTTGGTATCCCTTCATTCTTTGTCAAAATTTAGCAAAACTGGCTAACTTTTATGGAAGTTATAATAGCACAAACATAAATCTGAAATCTCATAAAAATTCTATGCGAAGTATGGCCTCTGAGTGGCTTACGAGATTAAATGTACGTTTCCCATCTGGCCCAGAAATCCTTTTCCTAGATATTTGACCCAAGTGAACAGAAAATTTATGTTCACATAAAAACCTGTACGCCAATATTGACAGCTGCTCTATTTGTAATTGTTTCAAACTGGAAACTATGAAGATGTCTTTCAACAGGTGAATAGGGGTGATATCCACGCAAGGGAACACTACTCAGCTCTGTAGACGCTACAAGCTATTGATTCACACATGCACACGTGAGAATATTGCCCCTTTAAACACAAATAGTAATACAGTATGCAGTTTGTAGCATGTGTGTGAGTAAGACGTAGGACAACAATAGTATGACAGTAGGAGAGGGTCCTTACTTCGGAAAGATCCATACAATATACGTGATGCAGCATAATATCACGTAGGTAGACGTGATAGACAAACACTAAAACAACGAGTAAGATAACAAAGAGTAATAGCTAATAAAGCAACACAGAAACCCGAGTGGAATTATAAATGATAACTCCATCCAAAAGAAGGCAGAGAAAGGGGAAGGCATCCAAAGAACAGATTGGACTTAACAGAAAACGAATGGAAAGATGGTAGATCTAAACCCAATAATATCACTATGATGATCTCCTTTTCCTAGGGAAGTAAACTAAGGCACAGATACAGAAAGGGGCTCATCCAAAGTTACAGAGCCAGGAGGGAGTAGGGCCAGACTTCCATTCAGCCTGTCAACCTGTGCTCATAACTTCACAAGGAACGTGCCGCCAGCCCTAAGGACCCTGGAAACTTCTGATCCCCAGCCTTTACTTCTTGCCAGATTGCCCAGTCAGTGTGGACACAGAACTGGATGGGCTATAGAGATTATCTGCTCAACCCTTTCATTCTACAGCTGGCGAACCTGTGGCCCTGAGAGGCAAAGGGGCTTGTTCAAGGTCACACTCTGAAGTGGGGTCTCAGCTGGGATTGTGACCCAGCCGCCAACCCAGTTCTCTCTCCCCCCTTCCAGCTGCCAGGCTCCTCACTACTGCTCCCAGATCCTTCCCTGCCCCTCCCAAACTGCTGTGAAACCACCTGGCCCCTGATTTTCTCCTGTCCCAGCAGACGTTAATTATGAGCGCTCATCATTGCATTTTAATCATTTTGCAAATGCTCCCAGGTGTTTTCCAGGAGACATTTTTCTGGATTATTTTCCTCCATATAAATAGGTTCAGAGTCATCTGTCTCCCATAAGTGGAAAACACCAGGCTCCTACGGCATTGCTGACCGCTTCCTTCTCAGAGGGCTTCTGGCCACTGGAGTTGGGAAGCCATTAGAGATCACTGAGGCAGATTGGGGAAACTGAGGCCCGGAGGAGGAGGGACTGCCAGAGGTCACACTGCAGGGTAGGAGCTGAAGCAGAACCTGAACTCGGATCTCTAGGTGCCTGGACCTGCTCTTTCATGGGATCCTGTTTGCCCCTGCTGAGCTTCGAATGTGACCTTGAGACTCAATTTCCAGATGATGCCATGATGTCAAGGTCACTTTGTTTCTGGCTCTGAGCATGAAGTCATCTGATTTCCTTTTTTTTTTTTTTTAAAGATTTTATTTATTTATTTGACAGAGAGAGACACAGCGAGAGAGGGGACACAAGCAGGAGCAGAGGGAGAGGGAGAACCGGACTCCCTGCTGAGCGGAGAGCCCAATACGGGGTTTGATCTCAGGACCCTGGGATCATGACCTGAGCCGAAGGCAGACGCTTAACGACTGAGCCACCCAGGCGCCCTGATTTCCTTTTGAAATAGCTTCATAAAACAAATGATTCACATTCCAAGAAAAATTCAATGGACACCAAAATATAAAGAAACTAGATGACTCTAAGAGCTTTCTGGGATAACACCATTAGCTTTTGAGGGAATATTCTAACCGTCTCTGACTGGTTTTTCTCCATAGCCTTTCTCTAGCCACCCCGTCCAGCGCTGCCCAGCGAGGCTGGCCGTGTGGACCATTCCAGGGCCTCCTGATGGCTGGCTGGCTCCCGTTGGGTGCAGCCAATGGCATGCGCAGCAGGCAGAGAGGATGAGGGGAGAGAAAGAGTTGGGGTATTCCTTCCTTCTCTCTCCTGGATTTAACTCCAGGGGCAGGGACGAGGCCAGTTCCTGAGAAAGGCGCCCACAAGTAGTCTGGGCCAGCCCTGGTGGCCGGCTGGAAACTGCCTGCACTCTCCCTGCCACGCAGACTGGCCTCTTTCTCGCTCCCTTGGGTCCTGGGGTCCCTCCCCACCTGGGCTGGCAGCAGCTCCAAGAGTGGAGCTTTTGCTACTTCTCCTGCTCCTCTGCCCTTGCCTCCACTTCCCTCGGGGGCCCTGCTTCCCACAGCCAGACCTCCGGGAGCAACTGACCTGCCTGCCTACGGCCCCTTCCTTACCCATTCTCCCAGCATTCCCGAGCCCCAAGCTTGTGCAAGGAGCAGCGAGTCGTGGCAGGGAGCAGGTGACAAAGACGGGGTCTCCTCCACCCAGCAGCTCCTCTCCAACCTGCCACCTCCCTGCATTATATTTTTCAGGGCCCCCTTCAGGACCTGGCATGATGGGGTACCTCTCTTTTTCATCAGGCTCCTACACTAAAAAGAGTGAGCCGTGAGGGCAGAATGGAGTCTGTCCGGTTCTCCTTTCTATCCCCCGTGCCTAGAACAGCGCCTCTCGAGGCTCAACAAATCAGTGCCCAGTAAATGGCCGGGTTAGGAATGGGTGACTTCAGAGCTCCCAGTTCAGAGGAGGCTTTTGGAGGAGGAGAGCAAATGTTCAAGTAACCGTGGTTCCAGGGATGTCTACGGAAGAGTCATGGACGTGAAGGGGGAGGAAGACCTGGCCAGCACTTCATCAGACTTTTCCTGGGTGCCCTCTATACACCGGGCTCTGAGATGGGAGCAAATGCGGGGCACATCAGACCGTGTACCTGCCCTGAGGGCTTCTCGGGCAAGTGGAAGAGACAGACACTCCCCCAGGAAGCTTAGCAGAGTGATAAGCTCCAGAGTAAGACACACAGTGACTCCTGCTGGAGGAAAAACCAGCATTTATTGAGCTACTAAATTCTGTCCTTGGTGAAAGCAGCTTGAGTTGGGTCTCCGGCACTTTCAACCAAGAGATTCAAGCTGCTTTCACCAAGGAGGGAACTTCATAGTTTGTAGAACTGGGAAAGAGTGAGGAACAGCTTCAGGCATGGCTGGATGCAGGGGCTTGGATGATTCCACCGGATCTTTCATTCTATCTCAACATCTCATTATACTTCTGCGTGGCAGTACCTTTCTCTTTGCTAATGGACTTAGGAGGCAGGAGAGGGGATGGAGAAGCAGAGTCCTAATGACTGGCAGCTGCACGCTCACATCCTCCCACCGAGGGACTCCAGAGGGTGAGAGGGACCTGGTCTCTCTGATAGAAGGAGCTGATCAAGGAGTCGGATAGGCCTGATTTTGGCCACATGCTCTCCTTGGACCAATCACTAGTTCCTGGGGGAATGGAGTGCTATGATTGGTCCAGCCTAGGCTTGCACCCGTTAAAGGAGGGGGGTGGGATAGGGTCACTGATGGATCACCAGCCAGAATACCAGGGTCTGGGTGGTATACAGGCTTCCTCTCCCCGAGGGAGGGTGAGGAGTGATGGCGCTGAGAACAGAGGGGGAAGTAGATGCCAAAATAGTGCATGTGCCAATTCCAGTAAACATTCTTATTCCCTTTTATAAATAAAGAAGCCGAGTCTCAGGGAAGTTAAGCAGGACCCTGAACCCTTCTCTGCTGGACACAAATGCCCTGTGCTCTTAACAACTAAGCTACAATGCTCCCCACAGAGCCTGGCTTCTGCCGTGTCGCCAGCTCCCAAACCTGAATTCTTTTTTTTTTTTTTTTTAAGATTTTATTTATTTATTTATTTGACAGAGAGAGACAGCGAGAGAGGGAACACAAGCAGGGTCAGAGGGAGAAGGAGAAGCAGGCTTCCCGCGGAGCAGGGAGCCCGATGCGGGGCTGGATCCCAGGACCCTGGGATCATGACCTGAGCCGAAGGCAGACGCTTAACGACTGAGCCACCCAGGCGCCCCAAACCTGAATTCTAACAGGTTTAAGCTTGTAATTCCTACCTGGACAGGAAGAGCCTCAAAGCTCAGGCACGCAGGCCCCTCGCAGGCCCCAGAACTTACAGAGCTCATCTTCATGATAGATGTAACTGGAGGCTCCCTTTCCTCCAGGACCACAGTATGCAGAAAAACACTGCTCCTGGCAGTTTCCTGTCCACCGAGCAGTGCTGAGAGCGAGCACATCAAAGAGAGTAGAGACCAGAGTGGTGTTGCCAGAGGCGACATTAGCAGGGGGAGAGAGAGAACATTAAGGCGGCCGAAGAGTGATCGGTCTGACGTGTGAACATATCCTCCAGTGACGCGCACAGCTCGGCGTGCTCAGACACAACCAGAGCCTCCTCCAGCCTCCTCTTCCTCTGGGCTCCCTTCCAGCTGTCAGACCTTCCTCCATCCCTCCGGCCTGCCCAGCCCATCCATTTCATCTCATGGCCATGCAGCTCCCTGGGGCTGGAGGGAGCCTCTAGCCCAAGCTTGTTCACTTAACAAATGAGAACATGGAGCCCAGAGAGGCCCAGGCACATGCTCAAGGTCAAGAGTCAGTTAGGCATCAGGCTGCACTGACCGAGGGCCTCTATGGGTCAGGCCCCGGCCTGGACACGGGCAAGTACTTATTTAATCCTTGGACGACAACCCTGCAGGGTGGATGTCATTAGCCCCATTTTACCCGTGGGTGAAGTGAGGTTCTGAGAGAGTAAACGACATGTTCAAGGGCACAGAGCTGAGTTTCAAACTGTTGTGAATAAGCACCTGAGTCCAAGCTGTGAGCCACCATGCCAGCCATTTGTCCACTGGCGGTGTGCACAGATCGGCCACAGCGTGATGGTGCGATGCTGAGCCCGCTGGCCCCATTTCCCAGGTCCCCTTGCCCACCAGCCTCCAGGTAGCCGGGGACATGGAGGGCGTCGTGGAGGACTGGAGGGTAGGAGCCGGGAGAAGCCGTTTGTATCCCCCCCCCGCCCTCTGGAAGAAGTTCCGGCTGCACCTGCTGGCTGTCTGCTCCACGGCCCTTTAACGGCTCTGGCAGCAGAAGCTGTGACCAGGGGCGGCAGCGGGGGCGGCTAGGGGGGCTCTGGCAGCGGTGGGGTCTGCGGCGACAGCAGCAGAGGCAGCAATGCCCGGCCCACAGGGCCTCTCCCTCCTGCCCTGCGGCCCCCAGGCCCTCTCCCCTTCCCCTTGTTACTCACTCTCTCAGCTTTTCAACACCTTTATAATCAGTTCCCCGCGTCAAATCCCATCTGTTTGCCGTTCCTAGGGTAGTTTCTGTTTTCCCTCAATGAGCCTGAATCCTCAGTGCTGGGCATCAGCAGTGACACCAGGAACCAAACCCTCCCTGGTGGGGTTTGGGGCCGGGCTGTCTGACATGAGGCTTGAGCGCAGTGAGTGGGCATCTCATTGCCGGGGAACAGTGGGACCACCGCCGAACCACAGTAGTCATCGGCGGGGCAAGCTGGGGCCTTCTGCAACAACTGCCTCCCCCCACCGCGATGCTGCGGTTGGCTGCTTTGTCAGACCCCTGGCTGCAGCCTGGGCCCCCACAGTGGTGGTGGCCCCGTCATAAGGCTGCTTAGGACACAGCCGGAGAGTTTGCAGAAGGCCCATGATGAGCACGGTGTTTAAACTCTCCACGCCACATGGGCGCCTGGGTGGCTCAGATGGTTCAGCATCTGCCTTCGACTCAGATCATAATCTCAGGGTCCTGGGATCGAGTCCCTGCTCCTTGGGAGCCTGCTTCTCCCTCTGCTTCTCTCTCTCTCTGTCTCTCATGAATAAATAAAATAAAATCTTTAAACTCTCCATGCCACAAAACCAGAGATCTTCTACGGTTGCCCTACGGAAGCTTTTGTTTTGTAGCCACGAGGCAGACGCAAACAAAAAGCAGACCCAAATGCCATCCTGGGGGGTGCGGAGCTGTACACTTAAGTTGAACTCAACAACTCACTGTCCTGCATTTGGAAGTGCAGGCATTTATTGGGAAAGGAGGCACAAGCTAAGAATGAGGTACAAGGCCTGGGGGCGTCTCTGAGCTTTGGTGACCACCTCCAGGACGCATGCGGGCTGCACAGCCTGCTTTTTAGGGGCTTGCAGAGCCGAGTGGGCTCGGAGCCAGAAAAGGTCACGCAGCAGTTCCAGTCTGTGGGGCGAACTGCCCTGACACCTGCACCCTAGGACCCGGGCTGGCCAGTGGCCCTCTCCGTGCAAGCAGGGATGCTGCGCGGGGGCAGCGGCAGACCCCAGTAGGAGACTCACGAAACAGGCTTCTACATGTCTGTCTCTACTCCTGCAGGCAACTGTCATCCATTTGGAAATAGCTGTTGACTTTTCCCCGGGACCTGGTAGAGACGGAGCGTGTGACCCGGGGCTGCTAAGTGACTAGGAGCCCGGTGGCCCAAGCTGCTTGGGGTCGGCAGGTGCAACAGCCAGCCGGCGCCAGGGGGCGGGCGCATATGCACACTGGGACTCAGGCACATCGTGGGAGCAGGCAGACGGCGTGAGCAGGTGGCAAGATCTCACAGCACCCTCTCCAGCTGCAACACCACCTTTCTCTCCACCCACACGGCTGGCCCGGTGTGACAGTCTCCGTCACCAGCCTTGGAGATATCGTGGGTTCAGTTCCAGACCGCCACGAGAAAGCAAGTTAAAGGATGCTTGTGGGTTTTCCGTGCCTATAAAAGTTATGTTTACACTATGCTGGAGTCTGTAAGTGTGCAAAGAGCAGTATGTCTCAAAAAGCCATGTGCGTACCTGAATTTAAAAATACTTTATTGCTAAAAAATGCTAACCATCATCTGAGCTTTCAGGTAGTCATAACCTTTTTTGCTGGCAGAGGGTCTCGCCTCGAGGTGGATGGTTGCTGACTGATCGGGGTGGCGGGTGCTGAAGGCTGGGGTGGCTGGGGCGGTTTCTTAAAATAAGACAATGATGAAATTTGTCTCATCGATCGGCTCTTCCTTTCACTTGAACGCTGGTATGCCTGCATGGGCTGCCGGCAGCTGCTGTCGCAGACCGCCACGAACTCGGTGGCCATGCTCTCTCCAAAGGCTCTGGGCGAGAGCCCTCCGTGCCTCCTCCAGCGGTGGATGCTTCCGGGGCCTGTGGAACCTTCCTGCCCCCAGCTTCTGCCCCCTCTCCACAGGGGCCCTCTGCAGCCCTCTCTGTGTCTCTCCTAGGGACATTTGTCATTGGATTTAGGGCCCACCCTAGTCCCGGGTGATCTCATCTTCACAGCCTCACCTGACTTATATCTGCAAAGACCCGTTTTCCAAATGAGGTCACCTTCTGAGGTTCTGGGGGGACGTATCTTTGGAGGAGGGGCAGGGGAGGAACCCTTAGTCGATTGCCCCGGCTAACTGATGAGATGGCACCAGCGAAGTGACTCCTGTAGCACTCCAGAAGGACCCAGAGACGGGAAGAAGGAGCAGCTGTCCCAGGGGCAGGCCTTCAAGCAGTGCATGTCTTTGTCCGCTTAGCCCGGATGGGGAAATGGCCGGAGGCAAAGATCCACCCAATTCATAGGCAGTGGCAACAGTTTGGCTAAATGATCGAAGGCTTGGAAAGAACCAACTGGAAGGGTTGGTTGCTGACGGGGAAGAGGGGAAGAAGGGTATGGATGGTCCTCCCAGCATAGCATGCAGTGTGAGGGTATTAGGGACCCCCACAGAGGCTCACCTGGGGCACTTGCTGCACAGGAAGTGACTTTGCGGGTCCCTGTAGCTGTCACGCACTGTGTCAGCCACAGCGGTGCATGGGCAGGGGCTCTGGGGGACCTTGGTGGGTCTGAGTGTGGGGGTCGAGGTGGCCTGAGCAACAGCGTCCCCACCCGCCCCACAGCGTGTACAAGGAAGAGAGACAGAGACAGAGAGCACTGGGGGTGTTATGACACGGTGTTCAGTGCCCCATCCAGATGTGGGATCAAATCCACAGGTTCATCAAATGCCAGAGCCGGCAGGGGCATCCAGACCACCAGTCCCTGTCCCTCCTAGTTCTGAGCTCTGAAGACGAAGCGCCGAGAGGTTCGGTGAGTTCTTCAAGGTCACAGGCCAGCCAGTGCCAGCTGGGGACAAGAACCCAGGGTTCCAGACTCCTACTCCGGGTACTTTCACTGGCCCTCCAGCCCTGCGCACCGCTCCACTCTCCAGCCGGCGTAGAAGTAGCCCAGACAGTGTCTTGCATCATGAGACATAATGCGTGTAGCTAAGTTGCAGCACGATGCCTAAGCTTCATTTCAACGACTAATGAGGGGAAGATGAAATTGCCATCCGGACAATAAGAGAGCAGCTCCCGAAGTGAGGCGTACCTCCCCCCACCCCCAAACTCCCTACCATCTCTGACGCTCACCGAAAGGGCAATTACATTTTATATAGTTTTTTGTTTAATACTTCAATAAATACCGCCTGTGAAAACCAATTGGCATTTTCTGTACTTAATGCATAATAACTGGTCTTACAAATTTAAATTATCCCTATAAATCTAAATTAAATGCCTAGGTTTCAATGTATTTAGGACACTTAATTAATAAAGTGCTAGCACATAACCACTACTAATCTGTTTACTTCAAGCCGACTTTCATTTTCAAAGCCCATATTTTTTGCCCGTGTGTGGGAGGGAGAGAGGAACAGTTAGCCGGCTGCCGTAGGCACTGCCCATCTTTGCGGGGCCCTCCAAAGCTACCTACCTGGGCCTCCCCGTGCCCAGCCTCTTCCAGCCTCTGGGTCACCCCTCTGCCAGTGCCCAAGGAGAAGGTGGCCACAGTGGCCTGCACAGGGAGGAGCTGTGGGCAGGCATCAGGAGGCCTGGCTCAACCACTCGTGTGCTGGATGACGGTTAAGGAGTTGCTTGCCCTCTCTGGGCCTCAGTTTCCCCTTCTATATAATAAGGAAAAGACTAGATCATCATGGAGGGCCTTTTCGGGAGTTGTGGTGTTGGGGGGGTGGCCCACAACTTATGAGCCATGAGACCGTGGGCAGGTGACTTAACCCCTGCATGCATCCATTTTTTGGTCCACACGCCGAGGATGACAACAGTACTAGCTCCCAGGGCTGTGGTGAGCCCGAGGAGAAGTCATGCGTGCGCCATGCATCTCAATATGTGCTTCCAGCAGCATCTCGCAGGCACTTCTTCAGAGGGTTGTCAAACTGCGGTACGAAGATCAGGAGGGAGGGAGTGGTATGAAACCCGGAGGGCTATAGGGCTGAAATACGAGTAATCAGTGAGCGTGTCTTTCCCTGGGTCTCGCCCCGGGCCCCCACCTGCCAGGTCTAGGACCCACGACCTCTGCTCCTATTTTGGACAACCCAAGGCCCAGGGCTCTGACTGTCAGCTTCTCTGAGGCTCTGGGAGAAGGGAGAGCACACAGCTGGGGTGGACTGTAGCACCCAAGAAAGCCGAGACACCTCCTGGCCTCGTGCTGCCATCCCCATGGTTTACAGCAGAAAATAGAGGCCAGGCGTGCTGTCAGCAGGAGGGTAAGGGAGAGCAGGATCTTGGTATCCCCAAGGGCCCAGAACCTTCCTTGGGAGTCAGGCCCCTCCCAGAGGACCCTGTCTCCAGGAGGCTCCCAGGAAACAGCCTGGCAGTGAGCCCAGGAAGGCTCCCTACTTTGAGGAGGGCAGACACAAAGGGTTACCAGCCCACTTTTGATATTACTCCAGGAGGAGGCTGAAATGAGGATGGATCTGCATCTCTGCTGAGACTGTGAGAGCACTGAGACCTGAGGACCCCCGGGGGGCATGCATGGGGCCAGCCAGGGGGACCTCGGGAGGTCTTACGGTGGCCAACAGCAAGGCATTGCAGATAATGATAGGAAGCATGCGTCGTCCTAGGCAGCACCATGGAAAGGCCACCCTGAGGCCAGGGAGGAGCAGCCGGGACCAGATGGGGCCCTTCTAGGACCTTCTTGCAGCATTAGAGTAACGCGAGCTGGAGGGCTTCTCTGTGCTCCTGCTGGTGCCTAGGCTGCGGATCTGGTCATCAAGACACCATCTCTTCACCCATCTGAGTTGCCCCCGACCTCCTCCTCCCCAAGTTTGCCCCAATAAGGCCTTTCTGCAGTCCTAGCTGCTTCTAGAAACCACCATGCCTGCCTTGAGTGACCCAAAACCTCCTAACTGGTCCCCAGCCCATCATCCTCAACCCCCTCCCTCAACCTACTCTCCCCACCTTCCCTATCATTTCTCCACCCAGCCCACCCTCCACACTACCTGTCCCCACCAGCCCACCCTACAAGCAGCAGGGTCATGATCTTTCTAAGATGTATATCCTGTGGAAACTTCCAGGGCTTTCTGTCCCCAAGGTCTCCCACTAGACTTAAAGTCAAGATCAAATCCCTCCAAAGTGACCCCTGAGGTCCTTGGGGATCCAGCCCCCACTGCTTCTTCTGTCTTCCTAATTCTTGGTCATCCCCATCTCCCACAATCTACCTGGGTCACATGGACTACTTGCCATCCTGCTACTGTGTCTTGGTCACTTGTTGTCTCTTGGGCCTTTGCACAGACTCTTCCCTCTACCCCAAGAGCCCCTCCTCCTTTACTGACCACCTCCCCCAGGCCCCCAGGTCTCCACAGGATGTCCTCTCTCAGGGAGGTCTGCCCTGACTGCCCCACACTGAGTGGGGCTCCCTTTGTGCCCCCACATCACCCAGCACCAGCAACCACCCTATGCACCTCCCTGCAGGCGAGAAACTCAACCTGCATTTGTTTAAGCTGCTATTGGCCAGACTCTCTGCTACATAGTCGTAAATGGACCCAAACACAGTTGTAAATGGATTCAGAACAGATCCCTGTTCTGTCGGTGATTAGCTGGGTGACGCTGGACAAGTCACTTCACTTGTGAACCAGTTTCTTCATGTATTCAATGGAGTTAGCAGACCCCTACCTTGTAGGTATGTTCCACGAGGCGGGGACTGTGTCTTGTTTGGGGCAGGACCCACCCAATACTAACAATTGCTAACAGGTATGAAGAACTCACTTACATGTGCCCGGAATCAATGAAAGCACTTTGCAAGGACTATCTACCTTAATCCTCACCGACACACTGTGAGATAAATAATCTTATCAAATTCTACAGATAAGAAAACTGAGGCACAGAAAGGTGAAGTCATTTCCCTTGGGACACACACAGGTGGCAGTGGCTTAGCCGATGGTGAACCCAAGCAATCAGGTTTCTAGACGCATGTTCCTAACCACAGTGCACACAGTAGGTGCTCAGTAAATAGCTGTTGGTAGTAAATGGACACGGCATGATTTGCTCAAGGACACATGGGCTCTTGGTTCAGCTCCTTCCTCTGCTGCCTCAGATTTCAGGGAAATGCACATGGCTGAACCAGTTTCTGCACATGCTCTCAGGACCTTCTGCAATGAAGATTATGTATCTGCTTGTATGTTAACTTTGGTTACTTTTTGACTTTTCTGGCTGGCTTGTGCCTATTTTTATTTGTTTAAAGTAATAGATATGCTCTTTCCCAAATACGTGGGAGAGACTGTAAAAGCCTATGATCATAGCCAGAAGTCCATGTCATAGGAGCGGGGCTGTTATTTTCTGAGCAGGCAGGAGACCGGACCTCTCATCACTCTGGCCACAATTGCTGGGCTGGGAGGGTCCGAAGGGGGGCTCTCTCTCCCCTTTCCAGGTTGAGGGGCAGCTGGGTGTGTGGGCAGGCACTGGGGGAGGGGCCTGAGTCTAAGTGTGAAGAGCAGAGGCAGAGGGCTCTGGAGGTGAATACAGGACCATGTCTGAGCAGAGGTGAAGAGAAGGTGTGGATGCCCTGCAGGGCTGGGGTGAGTGGGGCGTGAGGAACAATGGAAGGGTGAGGTGGGGAGTTGTGTGGGTGGCCCCGCTGTAGAAAGGCCACATGTGGACACTACCCTCAGCCTCCATCCCCTTAGAGAGAAGAGCCTTGATCTTCTCCATGGGCTCTTGGGACAAGTGGGTAGGGGCCAGCCTGTCCCACGGGTTACTTGGGAGCTACTTTCTTGCTTGTCCATTTCTCTTTACTGATGATGATGATGATTATTATTATCTTTTTACTTTTTTAAAATTTTATTTTATTTGACAGAGAGAGCACAAGCAGGGAGAGTGGCAGGCAGAGGGAGAAGCAGGCTCCCCACTGAGCAGAGAGCCTGACGCGGGGCTTGATCCCAGGACCCTGAGATCATGACCTGAGCCGAAGGCAGACGCTTAACTGACTGAGCCACCCAGATGCCCCAATTATATTATTTTTAAATTTAGAAAGGACATTTGAACCATAGCTGTGGGTGAAGAAGTAACACTGGCTCATGAATGACCCAAACCCCAACAACCTGGGGCCTCGGTTTCCTTGTCTGAAAATGGGACTTGCAGAGTCAATGATGTAAGCCCCTTCCAGTGCGACCACTGAGGCTCCTTCCGGTTCGTTCTGGTCTCAGCCACCTTAATGGGTCACCATGAGGTGCATGTGTAGAAGGAGACCATTTATCAGGCACCTGCTGAATGCCTTCATCATCTTCTTCAGTCCAGGCTTCACTACCCTCCACTGCGAAGCTGTGAGGCTTTGAGCAAGTGGCCACACCTCTCTGTGCCTCAACCTCCCATCTGTGAAACAGGGCTAGAGCTTCTCTGGAAGCTGTCGTGGCGATGATCCAACAGGTTAGTGGATGGGAGGTGTTGGCTTAGGCACTGGGCATACAGTAAGTGCTCAATAAATGCCATTGTTATCACGCTCTCCAGGAGCCATGCTAAGTGTGGGGACTCCTCATCAAAGCCTCATCAAAGGTGGCGCTGAGTAGAGCCTCTGAGAAAACTGGAACCCATGCATTAACCAATCAGCCCTCACTCTCTGGGCTCCGGGTCCCAACCTCTGTGCGGATTTTTGTTGAAAAAAGTAGCACAAACAAGATGTTGAAGTAACAAGCCTGCTGAGTGAAACGAAGGGCTTCCCCCCCCACCCCGCCCCCGCCCAGGCCCTCAGAAACGCTCCAGCCGAGCTCATGCGCAAGTCCCTCTCCACTGTGCATGGTCTGTCCCCGCTGGCCCGCCGCCCAAGCCCCACCCCGCCCGGCCGCCCGTCCCTACCGGCCGCGTGTCGCTTGGTGTGCTTCGCGCTGGGCACTGTCCTGGCCACGGGGAGGAAAGTAGCGAGTAACCCAGCCCCGCGCCGGCCATCGTCGCTTTCCGGGAGCAGCTCCCAGTCTCGTGGGGGGAACACGATCATCTACTGGTCGCACCAACAGATGTGGAATTGGGATGTAACACATTCCATGAAGGAGAGAAGTGTGAAGTGCCTGCCTCTGTGTCCGTGCGTGGGCACACGAATGTGTGAAGGGGTGTATGAGCGTGTGCATGCACGCATATACGTGTGTGTGTGTCCACCTGTGCCCACGAGTGTACCTTTGTGCACATGCTTATGTGTGCATATCATGCCCATGTATGTGTGTGTGTGTGTGTGTGTGTGTGTGTAGTCGGGGATGACAGGGAAGTTTCCCTCTCTCTCTCTCTCATCATACACACAGCACAGCCCCTTCTGGTTGGCTGACACCGGAAAGCCAGTGTCTTCCTGGCCTTTCCCCAGCACCGCTCCCCACCCTCTGCTCTCCCGCCTCTTCTCAGTGCCCCCCCGCTCCCTCCTCTGCCCTGCAGAAGGACCTGGCCACAGGCCCTGGGACGGTCAGCTGTATGCTTATCACCTTGGCCCCTGGAGCTGCCTGCTGCCCCCGCCCCTCCCCAGCAAGAGAGTAACTTGGGTGAAGCTCTTGGCTGAGGAAGCTCAAAGACTCAGGAGCTGTAGGTGTGTGCAAACCTCCTTGCTTCATGGCTCCCTCGCATGAATGACAGTGGGACAATTTACCCCAGGGGACCGGTAACCCCAGGGAAGCTTGCAAAATTGCACCAGCGTGGCAGCGGGTCGATGAACCAGTTCTGTCTCGTGCTTCTGATAAGGCCCCCTCTTCTCCTCATCGGGACAGGGCTGACCTCTCTGGTTCTCGGTCGTCTGCCCACTTCCTCGCACTCCTCAGGTGCTCAGCGAGGGCCCCCATTTCCTGCAGAGTCCCCGGCGTCACCCCTGCAGAGTCCCCGGCGTCGCCCCTGCGAGCAGGGCGTTCGTTCTGGTCCTTCCCCTTCCTTGCCCACAGCTGGACTGTCCCACCCGCAAAGCTCCTCATTTCACTCTGTAGAAGTCTTGCAAAGACTTGAGAATCCATTAGAGCCCTGACAAATGAATACACAGAGAACACGCTGCTGGTTTCCCTGTTTCTCTGTTATCGATCCGTGCACGGTATCCACTTTCCCATCAGCTCAAATCTCCACCTGTCTGTCTCCTCCCTCTGTCTTCTCTCCTGGACCCAAGTGTCCAATCCCTTTAAAAAAACAGAAAAATGACTGAAGAGCCAGCAGTGGAGAAAACATTGCCTGCCCCCGGGGGTGGGGGGGATTGTGGGGGGGGCGCTGAGCCTCTAAGAGGAGATTGGCCCAGCTGGGGGGCAGGGGGAGGACTGAGCTGGGTGGGCAGACAGCACCCGCATAGCACCGAGGACCCAGCCTGAGGCTGCAGCGTGCTTACTCTGCGCCCTGCTCGCTGGCGGTGCCCCAGAGCCGGTTACTTCCCTCTCCTGTGCCTTAGCTTCTCAAGTGTGAAATGGAGAGAATATTGCCACCACCTCTTAGGGTTGCAATAAAGATGAAATGCATTAATTTGTATAAACCGAGGGCTGAACGTGTAGGAGGCATGAAATCGGTCTAGCTGCCATCCTCATCATCTTACTGAGCCTTTACAGCCATCTTCCAGGATAGGGGTCAGTGTTCCCACTTCACAGACGGGGACACTGAGTCTCAGAGGGGACCCGCTTGCTCCAAGTCCCACCGCTTGAAGCCCGTGAGAACAGCTTGTATGTAGCCATAGGGAGAATGTTTCCTGGGCGCTCCTTGGTGCCGGATGCTGTGCTCAGTCTCAGGCTGTTGTTACCCCATCTTAGGAGGGAGGAGCTATTTCTAATGGCTCTGCATTAGCGAAGAGACTCACAGAGAAGCCACCTGCTCAGGGACACAGGGGAGCTTGGGAAACGAAACAAGGTTTGAACCCAGACCTGCCCAACTTCAGACCCCATGGCATTAACCAGCCATTCATTAATCAGATCACACATTCAGCAAACACTTTTTGAGCACCTCCTGTGTGCAGGCCCACTCTGCTGGGCAAGGGACTCCATGGTGAGCAGGATGGACCCAGTTCCCTGCTGGTGGGACTGGCATTCCAGTGCAGGGAAAAGGAACAGACAGACATCTGACTATGGAGCCTCAGGGGCGGTAAGAGCCGTGAAGAAAGTAGAGCAGGGTTGGGGGGCAGAGTGTGGAAGGGCGTCAGGGCACTGAGGTGTCTTCGCAGAATGAATACAATTATACATTTTCATTAGGAGGGATCTGAGGACATCAACTGTCCCCACCCTACCTGACTTGGAGGCAACTCGGGGTTTATAGAGTCAAGTGATTGGACCAAGGGCACCCAGAGATTATTGGAATGAGGGGATCTCCAACCAGCCCCCTTCCCTAGAGCGGTGCAATTTCAGTTAAACAATGAGGTTCCCCATCAGGGCTGATGGATGCCACCATGAACCACCCTCTGGGGACTTATTGTCTAGAGGGGGAGAAGGACACATGGATGAACCCCAAGTAAGCCAGAGACGGATGCTTTCACAGAGACTCTGCCCCGGGATGGGGTGCTCCTGGAGCAGAGATCAGGGAAGGCTCCTCAGAGCAGGTGGCACTTGGTTGAGCCTGTAAAACGAGAGGGTATTTTTCCTGATGGAAATGCTGTGGGGCTGGTGGAGGCCACACTGAGAGACACAGCAGGTGCATCAGCGAAGCTCGGGGTTAGGAGCGCAGGCGCCAGAGTGACGCAGCCGAGGTGGCACCTGGTGGTCAGTGCTGGGTGACACCTCATCTGTGGACCCTGATGGCCCCTTCCGGAGGGTGCTGGGAGGACTGAGGGACTTAGCCCACGGACTGCACTTTGAGGGGTGCCCAGAGCCAATGCTCGGTGACATTCGTGACCCAGGGGGCACACACCCCGCCCACCCAGTTTTGGAACCACTGACCCATTCGTTCCTAGGTGACTTCAGCTGGCTTTAGCCCCACGGGTCCTAGTGAGTCCCGAATGGGGGGTCAGGGGCCAGTGGCCCTCCAGCCTGCTTCCTGCTTCCGGCCTGATGTTTGCCCAGGCTCAGTCCACAGACAGCATCCATAAATATTGACTAATGTGCATTCTCCTACTTAGTCCTCATTACTCCCGCCACGGAGGGAGCGCTGAGGCCCGCTGCGGGGGCACAGAAACTGACGCTCAGAGCAGACACGTGGGCCCGGGTTTGGGAGCCATAGGGATGTGATCTGTGGTGGAGTCGCCTTCTGCTCACGCTCTGCCTCGCTGAGGCCCCACTACCCCTGCCGGCACCGTGGGGGTCTCCGTTCTGCTCTGTCGTGTTGCCAAAGTTCAGCACATCATGACCGGTCAGCTCTTAAAATAAAGACGGAAAGGTGGGTGGACCACAAAGACCCCCCCGGGCCTTTCCATCGAGTTCGCCCCTAATGCGGGGAGGCCCCTGCTCCTTCGCAGGACCTGAGGACGCGGGCGGCCTGGAGCGCACAGGACTCACGCTCGGGCGCCGGCTACAGCCCTGGGGGTTGGCATTATCAGACTTAATATCATGCTCGATTTGATCTCCATGATTTCCAAGCTTAGCAAAGCAGATTTTCCCTCATTAATCTGCATTTATACTTAAAGGCAAGTGCACCAACATTCAACCCCTTTCGAATTCATTAAATGAACATGAAAAGGTCAAAAGACTTTTTCATAATCAGAAAGCATCTCCCTCTTGCTCTGTCTCCTCCCTTCCTTCCTCCCACCCCTCCACATCTTCCCCCTCTGCTCCTCTGTTCCTTCTCGCCACGGCTGTGACCATACAACCCCGGGGGCAGGAAGGGCACGTTGCTGCTGGTGGAGAAGGGGCAGGAGACCAAGAAAGGCTTAGTGGTGAAGAGCCGGCGTGGGTCAGACAGACCCAGATGTGAGCCCACACTCCTCCTTCCTCCGGGTGGAACCTGGAGCAGGAAGCGTCATACCTCTGAGCTTTGATTTGAACATCTGCAAAATGGCCATAAGACCTGTACCTACTTCAGGATTAAAAGAGCAAATAGCACAAGGAGCTTATCACTGGCATGAGGGAACTGACCCGTAGGCTGTGTTGGGGACTGTCACTTGGGATGCTAAAGGCCTCTCCACCACACTTCAGGGGGCAGGGGTTCTAGGTCTGCCTTGGCCCTGACCATGAATGATGTACGGGCGGCGGGGGGCGGGGGGGGGCGGGGGGAGTCCGGCTTTTTACTCAGGAAATGAGGGGATTAAATAGAGCCTCCTCAGAGGACAGTGGAACTGGAAGGACCATCGGGAGCCATTCTTGGGATCGGTGGGGAAACCGATGTCTTCAGACTCACTCACTAGAGAGTGAGTGACCGGCCATAGTCTCAGGGCCAGGTCTGCTCTCCACGCATGCACCACAGTGACTCAGGGGCCACCAGAGCTGACAAGGCCCTAAGAAAGTACTTTAACCTGAATGAAAATAAAAATATAACCTATCAAAATGTATGGGATGCAACTGAAACAATCAGAGGGAAATGTGCAGCCCTGGATGCCTGTATTAGACAAGAAGACAAGCTTCAGATAAATGACCTCACATCTCACCTTAAGAGACTCGGAAAAAGAACAGCAAATTAAAAGCAAATAATAAAGCTGAGAGCGGATACGAGTGAAACTGGAAACAGAAAAACAATAGAGAAAATCATGAAACCAAGAGCTGGTAGTTTGAGAAGATCCATAACATGACAAATACACATGCGGAGTGAGCAGTTAGAAAAAGAGAGAAAAGATGATTACTCTTACTAATAATAAGAGGGTGACATCACTACATATTCTATAGATATTAATATTAGTCACGATGTCCCGACAGTACATTTGGCAGTTTAGTATGAAAAGGTCAAATTCCTTGAAAGACTCAAACTACCAAAGCCCACTCAAGAAGAAACACAGAGCCCGAGTGTTCCTTTACCTCCTCGATAAACTGAATTTGTAGTCCAAGCCTTCCCATAAAGAAAAGTCCAGCCCCAGACAGCTTCCCTAGTAAATTCTATCAAACATTTAAAGAAGAAATAATATGAATTCTGCAGAAATAATACCAATTCTATAATTCTAGAAATAAGACCTATGAGGCCAGCATCATCCCGATACCAAAACCTGACAAAGACATTACAAGAATGGAAACCGACAGGCCAAGAACCCACAAAAATAAAGATGTAAAAATTCTCAACATTATTTTATCAAATAAAATCCAATGATACATAATAGCACAAGGAGCTTATGATAATCTTATATGATAATCATGACCCGGGGGGGGAGTCATCCTATGAATGTAAGACTGGTTTAATATTAAAAAATCAAGCAAATAAATTCATTATTTAACAATTAAGAAGGAAAGACCATATGACCAACTCAATAGATGCAAAAAAAAGCATGTGACAAAATCCAACCTCCATTCTTGGTGACAAGTCTCAGCAGAGTAGGAACAGAGGACACTTCCTCAGCCTGACCCAGGGACAGGGTGTCTATGACAATCCCAGAATTAGCATCGTACATTATGGTAAAAGACTGAATGCTTTCACATTCAGATCAAGACATAAGAATAGGATGCCCACTTCTATTCAACACTGTACTGGAAGTTTCAGCTGGCTCAACAATATGAAGAAGAAGGAGGAGGAGGAGGAGGAGGAGGAGGAGGAGGAGGAAAGAAATAAGAAGCAGCACTCAGATTGGGAACAAAAAAGTAAAATTGCCTTTTCTTGCAGGTGACATAATCATCTACATAGAAAATCTAATGGAATCTCTTAAAAAGCTACTAGAAATAGCATGTTTAGCAAGGTTGCATGATACAAAATTAATGTGTAAAAATCAATTATATTTCTATATACTAGCAACAAACAACCAAAATTGAAATTAATGAAGTAATACCCTTTACAATAGCATCAAAAAATATAAAGTACTTGGGAATAAGTCTGGCAAAAGATGTGTATGACCTATACCCCTCAAAGTATAAAACACTGCTGAGAGAGATGAAATACCAAAGGAATATAGAGATGTACCATGTGCATGGCTCAGGAGCTCAATACTGCTAATATGTTAATTCTCTCCACATTGATCTTTAGGTGAAACACAGTCCCAATCAACATCCCAGAATCCTTTCTCCTGTAAAGGTTTAGAGTCTGATTCTCAAATTCATATGAAAATTCAGAAGGCCTAGAAGAGCCAAGAGAAATCTAAAGAAAAAGGACACAGATGGAGGGCTAACCTTCCCTGGTTTCAAGACTTACTAGAAAGCCATTAAAATCAAGAAAGTATAAGGCTGACATTAAGGCAGCCAAATAGACCAATGGGATAGAATGGAATCCAGAAGCAGACTCACACATATTTGGAGACCTGATTTTTGACAACAGTGCAAAGGTACTTCAGTAGGAGAGAGATCATATTTTCAACAAATGATGCTGTAACAATTGGAAATCTAGAGGCAAAATTTTGAAATTGGATCCATTTACAAAACTTAACTTCAAATGAACTATAAATCTAAACATAAAACTTACACCTATAAACTTCTAGGGGAAATCATAGGAGAAAATCTTTGTGACCTGGGGACAGGCAAAGATTTCTTAGATAGGATGTCAAAAACATGATCCATAAAAGAACAGATTGATACACTGGACTTCATAAAAATATAAAAGTTCTGTTCTTCAAAAGACACTATTAGGGGAATGAAAAGACAAGCCAGAGAAAATATTTGCAAATACAAAAAGCAGTTGTAGGCAATATATTTAGAGAACTCTGGTAACTCAATAATAAGAAAATAAACAACTCGATTTAAAAAAAAAAAAGACTAAAGATTTGAACAAACACTTCACTAAAGGACATATACAGATGGGAAATAAGCACATGAAAATGCTCAGCGTCATTGATGCTTAGGGTCACGTGTGATAAAATCATAGTGAGATCCCAACACCACTCACCTGAAACTAGGAAGACCGACCAGACCAAGTGTTAGTGAGCCTGTGGAGGAACTGGAATTCTCCTATGCTGCTGGAGAGAGTGTGAAATGGTAACAGTCACTTGGGAAAAGTGGATAGGGTTTTGTTTTTTTTTTTTAAGTAAAACTTACCTATGCCTTAAGAACTAGCCATGCACCCCCTAGGTATTTACCCAAGAGAAGTGAAAACATATGTCTACACAAAGACTTATATGTGAATGTTCCTAGCTGTTTTATTTGTAATATCTCAAAACAGAAAACAACCCGAATGTCCATCAACAGAAAAATGGACAGATGAATTGTATATCCATGCAATAGAATACTACTCCATTATAAAAATGAATAAAGTCTTGACACACACATGAAAATGAGTGAATCTAAAAAGAATTGTGCTAAGTGAAAGAAACCAGGCAAAAAAGAGAGAATATCCCCTTTGATTCCACTGACATAACATTCTAGAAAATGTAAGCTAACTTGTAGCGACAGAAAGCAGATCCGTGGTTGCCTGGGGAGAGGGGAGAGGCTTTCGAGGGACATGACAAAGAAGCAGGAGGGAAATTTGGGGGATGATGGATATCTTCATTGTCTTGATTGTAGTGATGATTTCCTGAATGTATACCTATGTCAAAACTTATCGAATTATCACTTTAATTATGTCTTTAAATATGTCACTTTAAATACGTTCAGTTTATCACATGTCAACTATATCTCCATGAAGCTGTTAAAAATAGCCGCCGGAATTGACCGGCTCGACAGAGGAAAGAGGGATCTCCCCACCAGGGAAAGCTGGCCTGAGCCCTGAGGGCCAGGGCAGGAGGGTTCAGCGAGGGAGACTGAGGCAGGTGCGCCAGGCAGATGGGAAGGAAGGCAGGCAGTGTCAC
>NW_023270447.1:71636145-71683719 GCF_011800145.1 Mirounga leonina | reverse complement strand
GGGGGGGCACTGGGGCTGGGGGAGGGCTTGGTTTCTCTGCTTTGCCTTGCTTTGTTTTTCACCCGGGGGAGGTCAGAGCTCACTTTGCAAAGGTGATGAAGATGACAGTGCGGAGGCAGCAGAGGATGGAACCCAGGGGGCAACAGGAGGCTTAACGTGTGAGGAGGTAGATACATGACTTCAGGAGGTTTAAGGGGATGGCAAGCAGGTAGCTGTGACTACCGAGGTCAGGAAAACCAGGTGCCAGCTGGGGTGCCCTCGTCCCTGGGAGAACCGAGTGTGCCTGGTCCTGGAGAGTCTGTGGCCGCTGGCGATCCCGAGTCCCAGGACTCCTCCTGCATGTGGGCTCCTCTGTCTACCTGGCTGGGTCTCCCTTTCGTTCTGGGATATTTCAAGTGCAAAGCTCAGCTCCATCACTGGTTTCTAAATATCCACCCACACCAAGCATTTCTGAATTTATTAGCTTTATTGCAAATCTGCGGGGAGACTACAATACCTCGCTTAGTCCACACCTCCTTTCTCTGGAAGAAGCAGACCTCCTTCTCTCGTGCAGACTGCTTTTACCCTCTTCCTTCTAGAAAGTCTTGGCATCAGTTGGCTCCAAACCCTTGAGGTATTGGCTTTGGTCACCACATGGATTTCCCTTTTTAGACAAATATTACACTCTTCCTAAGAAGAATTCTGATGAACAAAAGTGCCTTCTTCATGCTTAATAGGTACTGTCATCCCTGTTTTACAGATGAAGAAACAGAGGCACAGAGAAGGTCAGCACACGGCCAGGGAGACATTTGGGCAGCAGAAGCACCATCCGGGGTGGGGCAGCGAGCCCTTGGGTTCAGGCCGACCTGGGTGTGGTCCCGACTCTACCGCTAACTAGCTGTGAGAGTGCCGCGGCCCCGGTCATCTATGGAGTAAACGAGATGACACATCCCAGGACCTAACAAAGGCCAGGCGTGTCGTAGGGGCTCGAGTAAATGCAGCTGCTGTTGTTCGCCCTGACGAGCTGACGCACCTGCCGAGCCTCCCTGCCCCAGGTCCTACACCGGCCTTTCCTCTCCCCCACCTCCCCTGCCATCTGGTTCCTGTTCCTTTCTCCTTCCCCAAACAGATTAAAACCCACATCCTGGGGTGGACGTCACCCTAGCCTCCCCAGTTAAAAGCCTGCCTGGCAGTCCAGTGAAGGGGTGGGGGGCGGGGGCGATGCAGTTTGGGAATTAAACAGATGTGGACTCAGATCTGTTTTCTGGCCCCACCAGTTAGGAGGCCTTAGGCCCCTCCTGCACCTCAGTTTCTTCATCTGCGCACTGAGGACAGTGCTCAGGACCAAAGGAAGGCACAGGTGTGAAAAGAGCTTCGCAAATGGCAAATGGCAAACCACTGCCCAATGCTGGCTTATTTTCCTCCTTGTTTGCTCTGTGGCCCTTAGGCAAACCGAGGGTCTAACCTATGTTGTCTTTCTTGGGTTTGGTGAGGGGCCCACCATGCAGAAACAGCCACCACCAGGGAGGGATCGAAACCGGAGGTGTCCAGAGTCGGAGGGTCCTGAATGTGAGTCAAGCTCCTCCCACGGCCCTACGTGCCCCTCTGGTCCTCCAGTGACCACCCCCCAGCCCTCCCCACCTCACCATGCTCCAGGCCCTCAAAGACCCGTCAGCCTGCGCACACCGCTCCTCCTGCCTGCAGCACGCCTGCCCCTAGATGTGTGCAGACTCGAGCATGCACTAACTCACTGCTCAGGCTCATCCTCCTCTCTTGGGAAGTCCTCCCTGACTCCAAGGCAGTTCAGTCCTCATGGTACACACCCCACGGTTCACAGAAAATGTGTGGCTTCTCTCGCATCTTACACCGTGAATGCCATGGGGATGGAGGTCACGTCCGCCTGACTTAGCCTTGTACCCAGAGCTTCGCATGATGCCCACTGTGGTTTCTGTGGACTCTATCCACTTAATGACACACTGTCAAGTCCGAAGCTTGCCGCGTGATCTGGGCTGGTCTCTACCACTTCCTGGAATATTGTTCCCTCAGCAGTTTAAGGAAGGGGTTTGGGGATGATGACCTCCGTTGCTCCTGCCCTTGACTTTGAAGGTAGCCTTCAGTCCTGCGGAGAAAGGTGCTGCCCACAGGCTGACTGTGTCAGCAGGAAAGAAACAGGGCCAGGGTGGAGCAGTTCCCTTTCCTTGCAGTTCCATCAAATGGAAGATGGCCGCCCACAGCTCCTGCACACATACGTCTCCACTGGAGAGAACATCCCAGATGGAGCCAGATTCCCTCAGTCCCAAGCCCAGATTCCTAGGAGAGAGAACCTGCCTGGCCCAACTTGGATCTGTTTTTTCCTTTTCTACTCTGGTCTCACCGGCTGTAGCTAGAGCCACAAGTGTGGCTTCTGGAAGGCTCCCTGGAGGGGGAGAGGGCTGGGAAGCAGGTCTCCATGAGCTGGACAAATGCTCTCGAAAGCACCGGGCCTTGTGCCAGCTCTGGAGAAGCTGACTGAGACCTGGAATGGCCCTGCCCTTCACAGGGGGTGGGGACACAGAGGCACACCCACACATGACCAGCATGAGTTCGGGGAAGGTAAGTCCCAGCAGGGCTCAGTGGGGCGAGAACCGGGCCCTCCACACCCTGCCTCCTCCATCCCTGCCCGGTAGACACGGCCACCTTCCAGGGGAGGCAGCGGGAGCCACACAGCGAGGACGTGGCAGGACCGGGACTGTACCCCAAGCCTCTGGTACAGGCTTGGCTTTGGAGCAGTGGGGTTCAGCCCCCAAGGCAGCCAGGGGGGCAGCCGCTCCATGGCTCTGCCCCAGCAATGAGACCCCCATCAACCCAGGTCTCTTGGCATCTGCTCCAAAGATCCAGCGTGTTCTCTGCTACAATCCTGAGCCCAGGAGGAAAGCAGGAAATGATTCATCTGCTTTCTCAGACATGAAGGCAGCTCTGCATTATTAACATTTATTCGGGGGCTTCTCCAAGGGCCCCAAACAGCACACAATCATGGGGAGGGAAGGGCACAGATCACGAGCTTTGCTGAAGCTGCTGGCTGCTTCCAGATGGAGCAAAGTGACTCCCAGGTGTCGGAGCTGAGAGGGGCTTGGTAGCTCTCTCTGTCTTCCCCACTTTACAGAGTGGGAAACTGAGTCCCAGAGAAGACAGAGGGCTGGACCAAGGAAACCCAACAGGATATTGGCAGAGGAGGAAACAGAATCTGGGAGCATGGGGGATGGAAAGAGCACAGGGCAGTGAGCCTCAGGTCTCCCATCTGTAAAATGGGAATCCAAGCACTGGTTGGTGATGCTTGACTAGGATGTGAAGGGGTCTTCTGAGTATCAGGCAAAGAGCAGGTCCTGCACACCTGACACCAGACGGAGGTCATGGTGAGGATGCCAATGGTGTTCCCTGCCCCCACTCCCCCAGCGGCCTTGTTTGTACTTTGAGACCCTGACCTGTTTCCCACTCCCCTCCCCATAGTGACTGGGTGGGGGACACCTGCCCCAGCTGGGACAATCAGGGTATCTGTCGTGCAAATCTGAAACTGAGACTAAAAGGGGCTAGTTGGGTCCCTTGGTCATTTGAGCTGATGGCAAATAAAACTCAAGTCTGCCAGATACTGAGGAGGGGAGGGAATGCAAGTCCTACAGAGAGAGAAAGCTAGAGAGAGCCAGAGAGAGAGAGAGAGAGAGCCAGAGAGAGCCTGCCTTCTGACCAGTGGGTGCCCCTGTCCCTGGTCCAGGTCCTGGTGCCTCAGTAGTTTCGGCTGCATTCTTTGACTGTGGCATCTGAGACATGTGAGTCCTACTAACCCCCTCTCCCCTGCAGCCAAGTAGGTTCAGTTACCTGTACCCCAACAATAAGGAAGAACTCCCCTATGATCTGGGGTCCAGAGCCAGGCGGCCAGCTGACCCTGATCAGGAGGGAGATCACAGCCGGGCAGGCAGTGCTGAAGCCCCGAGGGTCCCTGCATACCTGGGGCCTGGGTTCCTCAGTGCCTCTCTTTCAATCCCTTTCCTCCCTGCTTTGTGCTCTTCCCCCTACTCCCTGTCTCTCTTCCTTTGCTCCCACACTTGGCCCCTCATCGGATCATTCACACATCCCACAGGCACCCTCTGCAGCCCACCTTTCTGTTCAGCCCCTGGGCTGGCCCCAGGATGCCGAGGGGGATGAGGTGAGTCCCTGCCTCAGGAAGCACCCACCGCCCCGTCTGGCTGGGGAAACAGTGGAACCCATCACAACCCAGAGTCATCAGTGCCCAGATGGGGGAGATGCAGGAGGGCCGGGGAGCCCAGCGGAAAACCAGACCCTGGACAGCAGTGTCAGGGAGGACCTCTGGGAGGAGGTGATCATGCTGAGACCAAAGGAGAAGGCTGGGGAGCCAGGAGGAGGGTAAATGGGGGACAAGATTAGTACTGGCAGCAGCAACCTGGCACCCGCAAAGGTCCCACATGGAGGGAGAGGGGGGCCCCTTGGAAGTGGCAGGTGGCTCTGCCTGGCTGGGGCCTGGGGTGCAAGGGTGCAAGTGGGGGGTGGGAAGGTGGAGAAAGAGGAAGCTGAGGGTGCACTGGGGTCAGGTCACAGAGGATGGGTGGGCTGGGCTGTGCAGTCTGGACTTCATCCTGAGGGCCCCTCAGGAGCCCTGGACAGATGTAGGGAGTTAAGGGACAAAGGGACTGCTCTGTAGTCATGGGAGCCTGTGGGGGGCGGAGTTCCGGGAGGATCTGGCTCCTCCAGCCCCTGACCTGGAAGAAGCCCCTCCTCCCCTCCCCTCCCCTCCCCTCCCTAGCATTTTCTCCCGTCCCTGCTCTGGACTCCCCGCCTCTCTCAGTGCTCTCCTCCATTCCTTCAGCTCCCCCCTCCCCCCTCTCTCCCTCCCCCGCCCCTCTGCTCCCTCCGGACCCCTCCCCTGCCCAGGCGCCCGCGGGCTCCGGGCGGAGCGGCACTTGCGAGAGCCTGCAGCGCCACCTTGGGGCCAGAGCCGGCATCGCCGCGGGGGCGCCACCCCCGGCGGAGGGAGCGGGTCCTTCTCGGCCCCGGGAGCAGGCGCCCACCCGCCGGCCCCGTCCCAGGGCCCCTCCGCCGCCCGCAGCCCGGGTCCGCTGCTCTGGGGCGGCGCTGGCGTGGACTGCAGCCCGCTCTCCGTCTCCCCTGACAACCCTCATTACCCGCTTGGCTCCTCTCCCCAGAGACCGGGCGCCAGAACTGAGGAGCCTAATTAATGAGAGCATCCCTTCCTCGCACTCAGGTGCCTGGGCCGCGGGCCTAAGGACACCAGCGTTTCCTGTGCTCCCGGGGTGGAGGGGGAGGCCACAAGGTAGCACACCCATATCACAGATGGGGGACACCGAGGCTCAGACAGGGCAGTCGGGGCGGATCACGCAGGACCTAGACCCTGGCACCGTGCCTTGTTTATCTGCTCCGTAGTCACTCGTGATCACCCACGCTGTGCCACATGCAGCTCTGGGACCAGGGACACAGGGAAGGAAAGACAGTGGCGGAAGTCCCTGCCCGGGGGCGGGGAGGGGGGTGTTATGTAAGTGATGGGTGATCAGAGATTTGACAGGAATGTATCAGTTACTGTGGGAGCCCAGAGAAGGTGCTGCAACCCGGGGAGGGGCGGTGCCGGGAGGGGTGGGGAGGGGAGGTCTGAACCGGCTTCAAGGAGGAGGTGGTGTCTGAGCTGATTCATGGAGGCAGAGTCCGAGTGTGCCGGGGGAAGATGATGGGAGGACCTTCCAGGCAGGGGAACAGCATGCCCGATGGCATGGGGGCCCGAAAAAACAGGAGGAGGGGAGTTCTGTGCAACTGAAGGGAGAGGAGAGGGCTGGGTCAGACCGGGAAGGGCTTTAGAGGCCCTCCTGCTTGCCCTGAATCTACAGGCAGTACTGACACGGTATAAACTAGTAACAACAGTAACAAAGAGAATTGCTATAATTACTATTCCTATTCTTCTTCCGGCCGCTAATACTATTGGCCTCTCCCTGACTGCCAGGCACCAGCTCAGACTCGAATTTCCACAGGGTGAGGGAGCAGTTTCTATGGCAACACAGTGATGTGGGCAAAGTTGGGGAAAACGGGCCCAGAGAGGCAAACCAACCTGTCTAACGAGGCTCCGCAGGAGCGGCAGAGCCTCCTGGGTCCAGGATTTGCTCTTTCTACTTCCCCAGCACCCCTCGACAGCCCCCCTCCCAGCTCCCAAGCTCACTGCTCTGGCATTCTGCCTCCCGCAGCCCCCCCCTTTCCCTCTGGACTCAGAGAGAACTTGCAGTTTGGGAGAAAAACCAAAGAGCCAGGAAAAGGCAGCATTTCACCCACAGCGATGGCGGGCTCTGGGCTCAGTTGCAGACAGGCTGGCTGGAGGGGCAGAGTGAGGGGGCCCTAACCCGGCAGCCACAAGCTCCTTGGGCTGGGCCAGGTTGCCTCCCTTCCACCCCCTGCCTGGCCAGAGTGGCCTTTCTGGAAGACAGGAAGCACACTGCCCCCACTGCTGTCCCCCGTGCAAGCTCTGGTGGGTCTGCACTGACGAGATGGGGGGGATCCTACTACATGGAGTACCCAGCCCCAGGAAGGCCGGGCTTTCACTCTGAGAGCCCAGGGGGATGGAGACTTCCAAGACTCCAGCCTAGAGGCGTTCTGAGCTGGGCAGAGAATGGATGTCAGCTGCAAACTGGGCTTGTCATTGCATTATTTTCTCTTAAATGAGCAGGAGGGATGTTTGAGCTGAAGCTCTGGGCTGGGGAGAAGAGACAAGGAATGGACTTGTCTCCACAAATGACCCAAGGAGCGAGTTTAGAGTCTGTGCCTCTGGAGGGTTTCTGTTTCCTCTCCCTTTCTCTCTACACCTGAGCTCCCTCATGAGTAGAGCAGGGATGCAGCCCTGTGAGCAGACATGGGTTCCCAGGACCAGGCAGCTGGAGCCAGGCCTGAGTGGTCAGTGGGGAGACCCAGAGGGCCTGGGGGAGACCCAGCCCAGCTCTGTGAGAATGAGGGTGGAGCCGGGCCTCAGTGATGGGGAAGAAGGTGCCAGGAATGGAGAGAGGCTCAAGAAGGGAAAGAACACCTGTGCTTCCCCTCCCCGCCTGCACCCCACTTTCTGCTGCCCGCAGAGTGAGTGGTCCGGGTTCCTCAGGCCCTGCCAGGTGATGGTCCTTTCCACATGCTGTTCCCCTGCCAGGAATGCCCTTCCCTCTGCTGGAGAAGCCTCTGCAGCCTTCCAGCCCCATGCCCCTCCTCTGAGAAGTCTCTGCTCTCCCAGCCCCTGCCCCTGCTCACCCCACCCTCCCCCACCATTGTTCTTTTAAGAACTTTCCAGCCCCAGACCTTTTTGCTTTTAAAAACTCCTTCCCCCATTAGATCAAACATATTAAAATGTCCCAACATCGCACACTAAATACAAATTATATGTAACTATGCAAAAGCAGAGTTGGAGTGGATGGTTGAGCAGTTGATAATATTATGCTTTGTAGACATTTGATTAAACGTTTATCAATTTCAACTTTGCAGCTTTCCTTTTTTATTTGAAGCCAAATAAATTGTTTTCCTGGGCCTTAAACATTTTCATAGGCCCTTAGAGCTCTTGGGCCCTGGCACTGTGCCTGGAACAGAGAGTCTGGTGGAGAAAAGCCTCCCGGCCCGCCCCCGGCCCCGCCCCGGCAGATGGGTCCCTGGCTGGCCCTGGGCGCAGTCAGTGATGCTCTGCTCCAGGTCTCTGCTCCGACAGGGGGGCCCCTGGACGGGAAGCTGCAGAGGTTGGATGTCACATCCCCACAGCTCTCCATGCGGCACACTCAAGCCCAGCGTCAAACACAGAAAAAAATTAATGTTTACTGAAACAAAGAAGCAAGGGAGGAAGACAGAGACAGAGAGAGCGAGGGAGAGAGAAGAAAGGAGGGGAAGGGAGGGGAGAGGAGGGGAACGGAGGAAGAAGAAAGGCTCTTGGGCAGAACCAGCACACCTGGGGAGAGCAGACAGGATTGCTTGCAGGCTGAGATGGGCTTTGTCTGGCCCCTCTCCTCAATATTTCTCACATGGCATCTCAGGGACCCCACTCCCAGGGGGCCAGGCTTTTCTCCCCTGGAGATGTTGCAGGGATGGGGCATCAGTGAGGCCCTGCTAGGAGCCAGGTGGATGGGACCGACAGTCTCTCCCAGTGAGACTCCTTTTGTCCCCTCTCCCAGTGGGCCGGGATGGTATGGAGGGGAGAGGGTGGGGAGGAGATGGGGGCGACTCTGCAGGGCATGGACATTCCAGCAGCAGCTGGGCTGTTTGGACCTGGGTTTGGATGTCCCCAGTCACATTCTATCTGACCCCTAAGGGAGTGATATCCCCTACCATCGTGTCTCTGCATCCCTCAAAGCTAATGTCCCCAGACCCACCAGACCCTTCCACCCCCATTTCATGCCACGCTCCCCCTCGCTCACTCCACTGGCCACACCGGCCTCCCCAGTTCCCCGTGAACACTCCAAGCCCACGCTGACCGCAGGGCCTTTGCACTAGCTGCTCCCTTTGCCTGGAAGGCTCTTCCTGCAGATATCCACGGACTTCACTCCCCGACTGCATACCTCCCCAGAAGGGTCTCCTCCTCCCCTGACCGCCCCATCGAACAGAACCCCCTTCCTTGGGGGTTGGCAGAAGTTTCAGTGAAGGACTGTCAGCTTGGGAATCTCACAGGAAGAAAAGAGATGAGCCTGTGCTGAGCACCTCCTGTGTGCCAGGCCTTCGGTCAGAGCCGCATCTGTGACCTCTGTTGATCACAGGGGTCCTTTCAGAGAGGACCATATCATCTCCCCCTGTTTACAGGTGAGGGAACAGGCTCAGGGAGGGGAAGTGACCTGCTCGAGGCCTCACAGTTTGTAAGGGCCAGAGCTGTCCCCAACCCTCCATCCACGGCCCTGGAGATGGAGGCGCGGGGCCCTCGGTACCGGAGGTGGTAGCTGATGCTGTGCGGGCAGACGAGGCTGTCCCGAGGGAGGGTAGACCGTGAAGAGAAGAAGAAGAAGCTTTGAAGAACACAGGACTGAGGGGTCAGGTGGTGGGAGGTGAGAGGAGGTGGAGAAACAGCCAGGGGGACAGAGCCAGGCCAGCACAGAGGTCTGTGAGCCCCTGATGGGCCTGACTTCCCTGCTAACAGCTGCGTCCTTGCTTTGCCTCTGAGCTCAGGTCTCTCATCAGAGCAATGGGGCTGAGAACACTTGCAGGTACTCGGTACTCGGGGCTCTGCCTGGGGACGGACTGCAAGAGTCCCTGCCGTGTTCTCACTTAGCGTGGCCGTGGTGCCCAGCGGGAAGAGGTTAGAGCACGGGCTTTGGCATTAATATCACTTCCTGGAGGAGCTGACCTGGGGCCCCAGGCCTCAGTTTCTCCACCTGTAAAATGGGGAGAGTCGTCATGCCGGCCCGGAGTTGTTTGGAGAGCAGCAAAGCCTATAAAGGGCCGTGGATGCCATGCAGCTCAGCCCCGGGTGGAGAAAATGCTCCCTTGTGCTAACGAGCAGCGGCGGGAATGAGGGGGACGCCTGCCCTCTCTCCTGGGTGGGTTTCTGCCGCCTCCACCTTGCCAGGGCGCAGCGCTCCGGGTGAGCATGCAGACTGGTCACAGTATCGCTGGCAGACGACAGAGGGGAGACGGGGCCACACACACCTGGCCAGGCCCCTGCGCTGTATTCTCACTGCGCAGATGCGGACACAGCTCTCCCCTCCCTGAGCCTCCGTTTCTACATCTGTGAAATGGACACAACGTCCAAGCGCCACCTGGTGGCACTGCTGGGGAGACACAGACAAAAGGAGTCAGAGACGGAAATAGGCGCTCAGAGATGCTTAGAAAACTGGCCCATGGCAAGCAGTGGAGCCAAGACTCAACCCCAGATCCGTGAGCTCCCAAGGCCCATGTTCTAACCAGGAGGGTGTTTAGCTGAGTACTCTCCCCCAACTCACCAGCTGCAGAAGCTTGGCCAGAGCCTTGTCTTTGTAAGCCTCGGTCTTCTCGTCTGCAAACTGGGGCCAATGACACTGCCTCAGAGCTTTCCGTCAGGGTTTTTGATCAGGTACACAAATTGCCCGGTACACAGCACCATCCTGAACCTGGTAAGTGACAGGGATGCTGATGACACGAGGGTGGGGTGGGTGGGAAACTAGGCTAGTGGAAGTGAGCAGATATGATGGATCGATCAATCGGGAGAGGAGGGTTTGTCAGGAAAGACCCGTGCCTTGCAGGAGACGGGAGGAAGCTGGCTGTCTGGAAGTGCCCTTGGCGCTGCCCTCACCACCTGCTGCTACCATCCTAGGGGAGGATCCAGGATCCAGGAAGCCCCCCGAGGATGTAGGCTGAGAATGGCCGGGTGTCTCCCCCGCTCCCACGGCACTGGCTGTCCAGCCCCCTGGGGGAGGTCTGGCAGAGGCAGCCCAAGAGGGACCTGGGGCTCTGCTTTCCCCTGGGGGGCCCGGCTGGGGGTTGGGGATGTGAGTGGGGCAGGGCACAGCAGGTGGGGCTGGCCTCTCAGGCTTGTTAGAGGGAGACCCTTCACCTCCTCGCCCGTGGCCCTGCCCGGAGCCCAGGCTGTTCTCCTGATCTAATTAGCATCGCTGAGAATTACGCTCCACACTCAGGCATGCTCCACTCCCCTGAGAACACCGCAGAACTAATACTGCTTAAATATGAAATGGCTCCTGCCCTCGGGCCCGAGTCAAGGAGGCACAAACCAGAAACACGACTTGTAATTACTAGCTCTGATTAGGCAGTGTGAGTTACAAAAAAAAAAATTCAAAGCAAATCTACTCCCCCCCACCCCCCACACACAAATATACCAATTAACAACACTTTGAGTTATTTCTGTTCCATTTAAGGGACACAGCCTCCTTATTCTTTATTCCTTTTCCATTCCTATGGTTCCACTTATTCATCCAGGTCATTTGCTGAGCACCTACTAGGTGACAGGCACATGCTGGGGGCAGAGATAAGAAATACATACATCAGACAGGTGCCCACACTCCTGGGCTCACTGTCAGGAGAGGAATGTGACTCTTCGAGGAAAAGTCACGTGGACAGCTCCACCTCCGGATGGGGCCAAGCATGCCCTGTACAGGAGGCAATATCAGAGGATAACAAGGGGGACTAACTCAGGGGAATCAGGAGCCAACATTTCAGCCGAGACCTGAAGGAGCTGGTTGCCTGAAGAGTGAGGAGCAGTGTGATCAAGGGAGCACAGACAGCATGTGCAAAGGCCCTGGGGTATGTCAGAAGGACTAAAGAAGGGGGCTGGGGCAGAGAGATGAGGAGGGAGCACAAGGAAGGGGAAGAGCCTTGGTGAGGGAGCTGGGTTTGCTCCAGGTGTCCTGAGCAGCATTGAGGGTTTTAAGCAAAGGGTGACTTGATACGATATGTGCTCCCCAGGTTCTCCATGGAGATCAGAGTAGGAGGAGGGGGCCAGTGAAGTGGGGAAGGGGGACATCCAGGCAGGAGCTCACAGGGCTTGGATGGCAGTGGGCGGATCCAGGAGGTGTCCTGGAGGTAGAAATACTCCACCTTGGGGATGGGTGGGTGTGGGGGTGAAGGATTTGTTGGCTGATGCCCAGGGCTGAGGGGGTGGGTGGGTGGAGCCACCATTTCTCAAGTGAGAAGGCTGGACGAGGAGCAGGTGGGGGTGCAGAAGGCCAGCGTGGCACGTGGGGTGTGTGGGTCCTGGGCTGTATCCCAGGAGAAAAGGCTAGAAGCTGCCTGACATCTGAGAGAGAACAGGTGGCCGTCCAGCTAGAGACCCCACCACTGCAAGGACTCCATCCGGGGAGAGCAGCTATGCTTCGGGGGTGGGGAGAGGGCAAAGAAGGGGAGAAGGGCCAGGGCAGAGTGGGGGGACCCCTACCCCTAGCTGCGGGCTAAGGTCACATGGTAGGAAGAGCGCAATCTGCCCCCAGAGGCTCCCAGGGAGGCTGTGGTAGGGCCTGGCCAGAGGGAGGCGGGGGGTTGGGGTGGGGGGGGTCGGAGAAGATTGTTCTCCTCCCTCTTTGTCACCTGTCAGCTCTGCAGTGGAGCAGAGGTGTGGGCTCCAGCCACCTCCCACGACACCCCGCATGGCTTTTCCTTTTTCCTCACATATCCCCAGGCAGTTGGACGGGAGGCCCAGAGCTAACGTGCAGGGGCCACTTGCCCCCAGGCCCCCACGGCCGTAACCCTGGGCCTCCCCATGCCCCTGCCCTCAGCGGTCCTGGAGCCTCTCAGCAGAAACACAAACCTTCCAAATCCCCACCCCGTTCTCCCTGCACTGTGCCCACATTTCCAGGGCAAGAGGGGCCTCTGTCCAGCGGGTTCATGTGATTTACTGTATTTACTTATAAGCTTTCTATTTCCTGAGCCCAAATATCCCCCTCAAGTGACTGAAATCTGCTCTGCCAAGGGCTTTTATGGGAAGTTACAAATGACACATGAGAACGCTAAGAGCAAGTTTATTTTTAAACCCTAGGCTCTCTGGGGCTGGCGTACAGAGGTGGCTGGCCGGGACCTTGTTCCAGCCGAGCCCACGGAGTGGTGGGGCAGGGCACCAGGGTGGGGGCAGAGAGAGGCTCTCACGGCACGTACATATTGACCACTGTGTGCGGGCACTGTTCTAGCCCCTGGGGTACAGCCATGAACATAACAAATAAATCACCGCCCCCTGGAGCCCACAATCTAGTGGGGAGACAGACAATAGACAAGTGAGTCTGTCACCTCCTGTTAGGTCGTGGTATGTGCCATGGAGGAAAAGAAAGTTGGGAGGGGGTGAAGAGGGAAGGAGGGTCCGGGGGAACCTCTCGGAGGAGGTGACACTTGGGTGGGGACCTGAGGGAAATGAAGACAAGAGTCATGCTGATGCATACATCCCCTCCAGGAGAGGATGCAGCAAGTGCAAAGGCCCTGAGGTGGGCCTGGCAGGCTTGAAGAGGAAAGCTGACTGGGAAATTCAAGGCCTGCCTGACAGAGGAAGCACAAGGGATTTTGAGGGCACACAGGAAGCTCTGGCCCTATCTGGATGAAGGTGAGGAGTGTTCAGGGTGGGCTCGAAGCATAAGTAGGAGTGCGGAAATGTGTGGAAAAGCATCTCTGAAGAAGGAACAGCACGGGTCACAGAGCAGTGAGAGAACCTGGCCTATTTGGTGGCAGGAGGCGGTAAGGGATGGAGGCTGGCTGTTGGGTGAGGTGTTGGAAGGAGGGGAGCTGGACAGGAGGCTGCCTAAGGCAGGGGTCTCCAGAGAAACAGAACCAATAGGCTTTAGCATGAGGGACTGGTTCCTGTGATTATGGACACTGAGAAATCCCATCATCTGCCGTCTGCAAGCTGGAAGTCCAGGGAAGCTGGTGGTGTAGCTCCAGTCCAAGCCTGGAGGCCTGAGAACCAGGAGGCCAGCGGTGACCTGGGTCTGAGTCTGAAGGCCCACGAACCAGTGGCGTCCATATCCAGGGGGTGGGGGAGGATGGATGGCCCAGCTCAAGCCAAGAGAAAAATTCCTCCTTCCTCTGCCTTTCCTTCTGTGTGGACCCTCAGTGGATTTCATGATGCCCACCCACATGGGAAAGGCCAATCTTTGGTATTCAGTCAACTGATTCAAATGCTAATCTATGCAGGAAACACCCTCGCTGAGGCATGCAGAAATAATGTGTTACCAGCTATCTGGGCCCGCCTTCGCCCAGACAAGATGACGCAGAATGTGAGCCATCACGGAGGCCCCACCAGGGTGAGAGGGAGGACGCTTGCTTACTGGTCCGCAGACATACCACATTTGTTCTCACTCAGGGCCTTTGCACCTGCTATTCCCTCGGCCTGAAATGCTCTTCCCTGGATCTCCTTCACAGCTTTTAAAGCTTGCTCAAATGTTACCTTGTCACAGAGACCTTCCCTTACCAGTTCTCAGTCTGTGAACTCTTCCCAGTAACTTTTACCCCCTCTTCTGCTTCATTGTCTTTCTTAGCTCCTACCCATCCCCATGTTGCACATCATACACACCCCAGTTGTTCCTCATCTGTCTCCTTTACTGGCAATGGGTGTTCCATGAGTGCAGCTGTCTGGGATGGTTTGATCATCACTGCATCCCCAGACGTGTGTGACCATAACAGGGATTCGATAAATATTTGTTGAATGAAAGAATTATCAGACTTATAAGTCATGCCAAGGAGCAGTGGTATTATTGGCATAATATTGATATTATTATCAGAGGATCGAAGGAGGATCCTTCCTTCCAAGGAGAAAAGTGTCAGGGTCTGATTTAGGAAGATCTTCTGTCCAAATTAAAGGAGCCTAAGGGCTGGGGACAGAGACAAGGCCATGTTGCCTGTGGGATGTGAGCTGATGGGTCTGGCCCAGGGCAGAGGTGGCTGAGAGGCCAGAAGGGGTTGGGATATAGTGACCCCAGGGGACCTCAGGGCCTGCTTGGCCTTGGGCAGTGGGGAGTTGGGGGCAGTGAGAGGCATTGAGGTTGGGGGCTGACTAGGAAAGCAGAGCAGGCTCGAGGGGACAGAGACATTCAGAGGGAGCCTGGCTGTGCTGGAGGGGCCTGGGGACATCCGGGTGACACAGCGGGTCCTGGGGAGAAAGAGCAGGACGCTGGTGAGCTAAGACAGGGGCAGGCAGGGGAGGAGCAGGGCGGGGAGGGGAGAGCTGCAGCATCTCTGCAGACAGGGAAGGTACAAGGGCTGCCGATTGTGGGGAAAGGGGGCGGAGGAAGGGGCCCGATGCCCAGGCTGTGTGACCCCCGCCTGGCTCAGACTGGAGACAGCAGGGCAGACGGTTCCGAGCTCTCCAAAAGAGAGACAGAGAGAGAACCCAGGCTGTGTGTGCTGGGGCGCCGTCCCGGAGACAGGGTCAGACGGACAGCTCGCAGGGACCCAGGCGCTGAGTGGGCCTCTGGGGAGGGGGCGCTCCCGGGACCGAACCTCGGGCACAGCGACCTGCCAGGGTAGGTGGGTCCTCAGGGCTGCGCCCACCGGCCCAAGGAAGGCCGCACCCTGTTGCTGGCCCCGGCCCGGCTGGAGGCCTCCTCCCAGTCTATGGTCGGACTGGCCCCCTCCTCCTGCCCCGTGAAGGGCCCAGCCTTGCCCATGACGTTTCGGGGTTCCGAGGTGCAGCCTTTGGCACTTGCCATCCAGTCCTTCCTTGCTTTCAGCGCGGCTCTGCTCTGAGGCTGAAGGACGTCGGTGTCAACAGCTCTCAATACAGACGTCTTGTCATGGCTCCTCGAGAGCTGGCCCTGCCCCAGGAGCCAGTCCACGTGGAGACAAGCCTTCCAAAGGAGGGGCACCTTCCTAGCCCAAGCCCGCATCCGTCAGCCTGCGGGACACGGGGTGGGGGGACAGGGGCTGAGCTGAGGACAGTGCTGGGAACAGGGCACACGGCTCTTCTCAAGGGCTGAACCTGGAGGTCGGCACGAGGGGGTTCTTGCCTCTGCCCCTTCCTGTGCGTGTTGGAGAGAAGCGCTGGCCCTCTCTGAGCCCCGGGTCCTCAAGGGCACCGCAGGGATGCTAAGAGCGCCGGGGGATGCCGGGCAGCTCTTGGCCCAGGGCCCCGTGCACGGTGGGCGTTCCATCAGCGGCAGCAGCTCCCCAGATTGAGCTGATTACCCTCCTTGTCACCGTGGACACCGCACCTCCCAGGCCTGGTGCCCCAGGGCAGAGCTCCTTCCTGCAAAGACCCAAGGCGAGAGAGCAGGTCAGGACCACTGGCTCAGGCCCCAGGATAGGGGGCTGGTGGCTGCCTGGCTCTCAGGTGGGGGAGAGGTGAGCAGGGGGGGAGGCTGCACCCGCTGGGGGTATTTTGTGACACTTCCATAAGGTGCATGTAACCCAGGAGCTCCCTAAACCCACCCCCTGCTCCTATCCGACGTCCCAGGCTTGTGCGTGTCCTGGGGATGGGCTCCCCCTCGGCTTCAGGCAGCGTGAGCACCGCATGCCGGCCTCTACACCCCACCTGCCTGTGTCCTCGTGTCCCCTGGACCCCACTGGAGGCTAAGGGAACGGGGGAGTGACGTGCCTGAGGTCACACAGCAGGGAGGACCTGTGCAGGCGGCAGAGGCCCGCAGCTGCTGACACGGAGTCTGGCCCCCAGCCTGTGCCTGCACTGGGCCCTGTCCTGCCCCTCACGGAGCTGTCCTCGTGCCCTGCGTGACCCCCTGGACCCACCGGGGCTCACGGCCGCCCTGCATGATTGGCCCCCTCGTCCCACTCTTACCGTGAGGAGACGGAGCAGGATGGAGGGAAGAGGTTTGCGCCAGGCCTGGGGCTGGAAAGGGGATTCGAACCCATGTCTGCTGCCTCCAAAGCCTGACTCTTACCTGGGCCCGTCTCCGGGACCCACCAGCCCGCTTGGAGGGATCCACAGGTGGCAGTGGGAGGGGAGGGGAGCAGGGCAGGGTCAGCCCAGAATGGAAGCAGGGGCGCCCTGGGCGGAGCCAGGCCTGGCCAGCTTCCCTCGGGCGCCAGGACGCCCAGCTGGGGCTCCTGTCTCCACCGCGCCCCCCAGCAGCCTCCAGGCCCCCACCTGGCGCTGCTCCCAACCCTGGGCCCCACCTGCCCAGGAGGCCTCTTGTGACATCTTGGAGGAGGACGGTGCATTCAGCTTCAGAGGCCAAGACAAAGCAGAAACACCAGCCTCCCAGTTCTCAAACCTCCCTGATTTGTACCAGAAACGTGCAGGGCAGAGGACGCAGAGAGTTGTAATCACCCTGACCCATCTCGGGGCGTGAATATCACAGCCTGGCTGACATCCCCCCGGGGCTGCTGAAATGATGGTGTCCTCCCACCTGCTCTTGTGGCAAAGGGCACACTCCCTTCCCAGTGGCAGGGGTGGGGTGGGGTGGGGCCCAGCCTGGCCTGAGGGCTCTGGTTGCCACGGAAACGGGGTGGCTGGGGAGGCTGGCCCTGAGGCAGAGGCCCAGAGTCAGGCTCCAGCCTCCAGAGCCAGGTGTCCCTGAGCCCAGGCAGGGTCAGGGTCGGGCCCTCCTTCCCCCTCCCCACGTCAGAAGCCCCAGGGCAGAGGAGGTGACCCCGGCTCCTTCTGGAACAGCTTCATCTGTCCGCCCAGGTCCTGCCAGCAGAGATGAGAGCAAAGCTTGCTCGGTGCCTCTGGGCTGAGACCAGAGCACTGGGGCTGCCAACGGACTGCTGGGGGTGGGCTGGGGCACCAGAGACCTGGGCCTGGTCTGCTCCTTTCCTGGATGGGAGAGCTGAGGTCCTGAGGGGGCGGGCAGTGCCCCCCCAGCCCCCGGGCATGGGCCCCGACTTCCTGTGGATGCTTCTCTCTGATAGTTACGGCTCCAGAAAGCAGGTCAAGGCTGCTGGTGGCCCGGCCACCTCCCGCCTCCTCCGAACAGGTGGGCTCCAGGCAGCACCTGTCACCGCCGACCCTGAGCGGGAGCTCTGCTGGTCTTTACAGCACAACGAGCCTCGACGTGGAGCCTCCTCCCATGTGGCAGGGCTGCCAGGATGAAAGAGGAGGTTATCCCACAGGCGGTGGGCAGGGATCATGGGACTGTCCTGTGTCGGGGCCATCACTGTCTGGTGGGTGGGGCATCAGTGCAGCTAATACCATCCCCCTGGGGGTTAGGACTTCAGGATACACATTTGGAGGGGGACACAATTCAGTCCATGGCAGGCACTGGTGTGTCAGGAGGGAGGGAGGAGGTGAGAGGCGGCTAGAGCGGTGGGAGGAAGTCCAGGAGGCGGTGTTGGAAGGGTAGCAGAGGTGGGTCCAGCTCCGGCTGGGGGACGAAGTCTCCACCCTGTGATGGTGAGGAGGCCCACAGCTGCTGTGATGGTGATTTACAAAGGGCCCGGAAACACTGATAGGCGGGGAGCTGAAGGAAGTCTCAGAAATGACTCCATCCTCCGCCTTGGGGTGGACACATAGGATTTGGGGGACGAGGGGGACAGGTGCGAAGGGGCGCTGTGCTCGAACTCAGGGACCTGGTGTGTCTGGGGCAAAGGTGAAGGAGGAAAGGCCAGACTGGGGCACAGGGGACAGACGAGAAGTGGGCAGAAGGCAGGTTTGGAGAAGGAAGAGGGACCTGCTGGGGATGCACAGGACAGTCCACAGCCCTGGGACAGGCTGCGCTGCTGGCTGGGGCGTGAATGGGGGGGTTGCCCAGCCTTAGATCCCTAACAAGCTTCGGGGTAAAGAGGAACAGAATCACACCAGCGTCAAGCCCTAGAATTTTATGAAGTCTTTTCATCTTAGGATAATTGAATCAAAGGATCTTGGAGACCTGGGCTTTTACAATCACAAGCATTTTGAATCTTAAATTGCTCGAGGGTCAAAATCTTGGCCACCTCCCCCGCTTGGTAATGACAGTACGCACTCTGCACCCCCGCACTCCGCACACATTATGTCTTTTTGTCTCCATGACAACCCTGAAGCGGGCAAACTATTATTCTGCCTGATTTTCCAGATGAAGAAACCGAGGCTCGGTGAGTGTAAGTGGTTGCTGAAGGTCGGACACCTTGTAACCAGCGCGGTCAGGACACGGTCAGGACTTGGCCCACAGCTCTCGGCCTCTAGGCTAGTTTGCCTCCTTGGAGGTCTCTCTGCTGAGTGCTCACCTGTCCTCCTTGCACACCTCCAGAGACGGGGAGTTCATTACCCCCCCCCCCAGGGCCATCCATGCAGCCCAACTGTGGATGCATCTCTCCTTCACAGGGCATCCACCTGTTGTCCCCACATCTGCCTTGGGAGACCCCAGAAGTAGACAAACCTTCATCCGGGACTCCTGGGGGGGGGTGAGCAGCTACCTGAGGTGGGGCAACAACCCCACATGAGGGAAGAGTCTCAGAGAGGAAAGCCCCAGCTGTAGCCCCTCCTTGGTGATAGAGAGCAGGGTTCACCTGAGGGAGGGAGTCAGCCGGTGGGAGCAGGCCCACTAAGGACTAGAGACACCCCGATGATGGGAAGGGGCGAGGGGTGCAGAGGGGTGCAGAACAGGGAATGTACACTGTAGGCATACAGTTCTGCTCCGAGGGTCCGTTATGGGGCCTCATAAGACGGGCATCCTGAGACCACGACTTTAACCTCTCAGCTCTTTTCTCTGAAAACTTATTCTGCTATAACTGCACCTGCACCATCCATCCTCCCAGATGGCTTCTTAAACGAAGCTATTTGTTACGTGGGAGAAGAAAAGGCAGAATGAGCAAGAGGGCCGAACAGGCAGAGCTGCTGTGGCCCCCAGGGAAGGAGAGGTGGGGGACTGAGGGGCAGGGAGGGGGCAGGGAGGGACCGTGGGGTCCGGGAGAGGCACAGAGCATGGCCTTCTGGGTGGGAGCTCAGGCCCAGCCGAGCCCACACGACTGGAGCACGGAAGACAGTGGCTGAGCGTGCCTGAGCCTCCCTGTGTGCCCAGCTAGGGGGCGAGCACTGTGGCCCACACAGCCTCACACAACCTGTGTACCACTTCCCATGACTATCTTAATCTGGCTCATAAACAAGTGAAATTTATTTCTTGCAGTTCTGGAGTCCAAGCTGGGAGTCCAAGACCAGGGTGCCGGAATGGTCAGGTGCTGATGACTGATTCCTTGTAACCTCACATGGACGGAGGAGAGCAAGGTAGCGCTGTGTCTTCTTATAAGGGCACCAATCCCGTTCGTGAGGGCTCCACCCTCATGGCCCAATTACCGCCCAACAGCCCTGCCTTCAAATACCATCACACTGAGGATTAGACTTGAACATACAAATTTGGGGAGGACATAAACATTCATTCTAGAACATTGACCATGGGCATTGCACAGATGAGAATCTCAGAGGGGTGCAGGCACTTGCCCAAGGTCACTGAACACCTAGGGAGAGGCGGACTCAGGATTCAAGCCTGGAACTGACTCCAGAGCCCTGGTTCTTAATCACGATATCACACAGCCTCCGGCTGAGCCTGAGTCTCTGCGCATGGGGCTCAGGATCTGTATTTTTAAAAGCTCCATCCCACCCAGGACATTCTAATGCACAGCCAAGTTTGGGAACTCCCCCGCCCCAGCTGCTTCAATCCCCTCAATGCGCACACAGTGGAGAAATGGAGACCCCCGGAGGCTGTTGCCTACAGGGGGTCACACTGCAGTCTGGGGGGCTAGCACCTGCACTCACTCTCCAGTAAATTCTTCGAGTGTTTACAGAGCCCATCCGCAGGCAGGGATGAGGAGACAGAACTGGCTGTCACCACAGGCACAGCCGGGCAGCCCAGAGGGCGGGCCTCGGTGGATTCTGTTTCCACCTCCGTATGAGGCCTCTTCTGCCCCCTCCTGCTTCCTCGGAGCCGGCCTGCAGACACCTTGAGGGATCCCCTCTGTCCCTGCCCCACACGGCTTCCCCTGTGCCCGTGGCCCCAGCCTGGGGTGGAGCAGCTCTGGGAATGATGGAATGATCTGGAACGGGAAGAGGCAGGACGTGCCTGGGAAGGGGTGCTCCCAGATGGGAACGCTTCGGGCACAGCCTAGCAGCTTCCTCTCAAGGCCACCCAACTCCAGGCCCTGCACTGTATTCTTCTAAGTTTCAAATCAAGCACGTTCCACCAAACGAGGGGGATCAAGAAAGTCTCAAACATAAACAGTGCTGGAAAATGGCAGGTGCCTCGTACTCACCAATGGAGGCTTTGCTTCTCCAGGGGAGGGGACATCTGCCCTGTTTCCCGGAGGGGCCGTGGGACGCGAGGGTGGAGGCCCCCTGCTTCATCACCCCCTCCCCTACCCCAGAGTTGACTGAAGTCATTCCTGCCCTCATTCATTCACCAAACCTACCAAGTGCCTATGTGAGCTCACGCTGCACCAGGGACACAGCCGTGACCCAGGCAGCCACGTCCCGTCCCTGCCCTGCCACCACGGAGCTCACGCTCTAACAGGGGAGACAGGAACAGGTAGGCGCACTGGCACCAGGGATGGGGAGGCCCGGAGGAGGGGATGGGGTGCAAAGCCAGAGGTGGGGCGAGCTGGGGGTGGTTCTCTGCAGAGGGATGCCATGGGCTTCCCAGCCCAGAGCAGCTCCACCTGCTTCCCTGTGAGCCTGGGTCCTTCTGGGTAGACTCTTACCTGACTAGACGCTATGACCCCTTTTCCGGTCTCTAAAATAGTGAATTCTCCGTGCCAGGCTGGCCCCTCCCACAAGAGGGACTGGCTCTGCTCACAGCCAGGCAGTCTCCCCAAGGCCTGTGTGCTCCCTCCCTGACCGTTGTTGACTGACCTCTCCCACCCTCCCCCGCGGCCTGAGATGCCCCTGAGGGCCCCCCACTCCTTTGGGTCTGGGGGGACAGTCTTGTATTCGACACCATGTCCGAGAGGCCACTGGCACTTCCCAGACCCCTCGGGGGCAGTGTTCTGGTCTGTAAGTGGGCATCACCCCCTCCACACACAGGGCTGCCAGAGACTGGGGGGGCGGGAGGCCCTTGACTCTGCACCCTGCCCTGGAGGCCCAGGAATGGAAGGAGCTTCACCCCGTGAGCCCACAGGGACCTCGACCCAGATCTGAGGAGCGAACATCCTGTCCTGTGAGCCTCCTGGTCCTCAGGTGAATGGGCCCCTGACCACTGATCCTCTGGTCCCCCAGGGGACCTGGACAGGGACCGTGTAACTGGACAGTGGCCAGAGCAGAGGAGCATATTCTGGAACCCCTGGAAGCCTGCAAATACCTGGGGGTGGGGGCAGACACACCCAGGGAACGTGGGCTTGAGTCATGTGCATTTTTTCCCCCTATCAGTCCCGATTCTGCCTCTGGTCCTGGGGGCGGACAGGTCAGTCGCTCTGGGGAAGCTTCGGAGTATGGGGGACAGGCGGGAAGCCAACAGCCCGTGGGCATCTGCTGTTGCTGCTAAGAACCGTAACCAGCCAGGCCCCCCATGGACATCATCTCTGGGATCCTGTACAGCCTCGAGAGGAAGACACTACTATTGATCTCATTTTGGAGACAAGGAGGCCGAGGCTCAGAGAGGAGCCGTGCTGCCTTCCCCTCATCTCAGAGTTTGCCCTAAACCAGCAGATCTCTGACCAGTCCCGCCTTACCCAGGCCGCAGCCCCTCTGCCCAAGTTCGAGGGTGACCTGGAAACAGTGACTGTCCTACTTAACAGAGTGGCTGCAGAGGCTGGTGTCAGTGATGAAGGGGCAGCGGTTGCCCCTGGACCCACCTTGCTGGAGGTCGGAGTCTGCTCAGGGGAACACAGAAAAAATTGCCACAAGAACAGCGAAGTGGTGCGAGAATCCCCCAGCCTGGGCAGGGTGATGGCCTTGGGGACAAGAGGCTTTCAGCATGGACTCTGAGGACATGAACTACTGGGTTTAGAATCGACTCACCTTGGTCTGAGAGTTGGAACCGAGAGGACAGCCCGGGGGAGTGGGATGGCCGAGAGTGAGGCCAGCCAGAGGGAAGCGAGCCTCAGGGAGCCGCCCTGACCGAGGTATGCACCTGGATTCAGCCACACCTGAAGTGAGACTCCGCCCTACGTTGTGTTTTAATAAGAAGGAGAAGGAGAAAAAGAAGGAAAAGAAAAGAAAGAAACACTCATGCCCTGGCACTCAGCTGCTCACTTTACACCTATTAACACATTCAACTCCCACAGCCTTATTCTAGTATCACAGAGGGAGAAAGTGAAGCACAGAGAGGTTGAATAATTTGCCCAGGGTCACCCAGCTATTGAGTGGCCCAGCCAGAATTCACACCCAGGCTGTCTGATGCCAGTCTGTGCTCTTAACCCCTCCCCTCTCATCCTGCAGTGAAATGCAGCCGGGGGGGGGAGGGGGGAGGCGTATGCGGTGTGTGCAAATTGTCTTTTATAAAGTGTACTTTGGTAGTTCAGGCTTCAACAAATAGTCACTCAACACCTACTGGGTGTCAGGTCCTATGCCAGGCCCTGGATGGACTGGAGGGAGGGGGCTCAGCTGGGGGGCTCTTGCAACAGGTGGGTAAACAGAGGCCTGGAGATGGAGAAGGGGGCCATGTCACAGCACAGGGCAGGGGAGGGCAAGCAGGCTGGGACTGGCTGCATCTCGTCCTCGTCCTGAGGCTTGCGGACACCCGGGAATCTGATCTCTGATGCGTGCTCATGCAGGGCTGTGGGTGGGGAGACACGACCCTCCTGAGTGGCTGTGGGGCGGGTCCATCCGGGCAACTTTCAGGAAGGCAACTGGGTGACAAAGACCCAGAAGAAACATCGCTTTCCTCGATGTCCCGATTCCACCTGCAGGACCCTGCGCTGAGGACGTGGTCAGGGCCCCAGGCACATGGGGCCCCCAACGGCCATCACAGCCCGATGTGTGCGAGGAAAGGGCTGCGATCCTCCACGGCCCTGCCTGACGGGTGACCACGGCGAGGTCCATGCGGGCACATCTAAATGAGGTACCATTACGAAGCTGTTAACACCACGCTTTTGAGGAATTTTCAGTGATGTGAATGAAGGCTGATGGTAGAATGGTAAGCAAGAGAGCTGAATACAGAGTACGTCCCAGTTACATATTTAGCATGTGCAGAGAGAAAGCCCAGATGATGACGTGATGGTGGCGTGGTGTGGCGGAAGGCTGCTCGTGACAGAGCACTTGCTATGTGCCTGGCTTTACCTCTGTCAGCTCATTTCCACCCCCTGACAACCCTTCCAGGTGGGAACCCTGTAGTCCCCATGGCACAGATGAGGACAGCGAGGCACAGAGAGGTTGAGTGACTTGCTGGGGGTCACACAGCTGAGCTAGGACCCGAGTCCAGGTCTGATGGCCTCTGAAAGCCCTCTGTACTCTCTCCTGCTCTCAGCACTGCCAGGCTAGACGTGAGGTGTGGGGCATCCTGTGGAGGATGTGGTAGGCACAGATCACTCCTTTCTGAGGACCTGCTCAAATAAGTGCTAATGGGGCTTTGGACCAGGTCAGCAGACTGTACCTCTCAAGCTCCTCCTTCCACGGTGCAGCTGGATGGGGCTGCAGAGGGCCAGGCACCTGCTGGAAACACTATGCCCGGAGCCCAGCACGTCCAAGACTGCTCTGGGGCCGCGTGGAGGATGCACAGAGCTCCCCTGTGTCTCCATTGGTGCAGGCCATCCTATGGACTGCCCCGGTGACTCCACGGGCCTGAGTGTGTCCCTGCAGAGTCCTCCAGTTTGTCCAGGTATCTCCCTGAAGGCCACAGTGGGAGCCTGGTGGGGACAGGTGTTGGTGGCTGCCTCCCAACCCACTCTAGGCTCATTAGAGGGGTTTCGCACCCATCACCTTAAGAGAAAGGCAAACACCAGAGCAAGAGGATCTGGGAACCATCACTCACAGTCTTGTGAGTACAGAAGCTGCAGTTTCTTCCCTGATTTCTGCCAGAAACCTCCACCCCCACCCCGCTTCATGCTCCCCGCATCTCCAGAGCCAAACCTAGGCTGAGGGTCCTCAAAGGAAACTCAGCAGTAACCGGCAGCCTCTCCACCCAGGTCTGCATGCTCATTCACACACCTGACGAGGAATGGTGTGGGACCCTCTGGAGGGTTATCCTCCTCGACCTTGAACGTGTGAGTTCACATCAGCTGCTGGTGTTGACAGACCAAGATGCTCTCCCAAATGTGGTACCACAGCCTGAGGTGGGAGTGAGGCTTTGGGAAGGAGGAAGAGGCAGGTTTGCATGCCCTCCACCCACCCCCTCCCAATGCCCCCCAGGTCCCCCTCCTCCTCCCGCGGGATGCAGGAACTGGAAGCTTCAGTATGGGCCATGCCAGCCTGCTGGGGACCGGCTGCCCCTTCTTGTAGCTCTGGAGGATGCGCGTTCACACTCCAGAAACAACTGGGATGTCCACTGTCTGTGTGCATTTTCCCTTTACAAAGTGGAGCTCCTCCCCAATCTCCCAGCCCTGAGAATGAGAGTTGCACTTACAGATGAAAAAAGTGAATCACAAGGAAGGAAGCTGGTCCTGAGTTAGTTAAGAAGCCCGAGCTGAGCTCGTGTTCGACTGACACCAATCACTGCCTCACCTGAGAGAGGATTTCAGACTCTCCGGGCAGAGCAGCTAGGAAGGGGTGCACATGTGGGGCTGAGTGAAAGGCTCGAAGAACAAGTCTATCCCCCGAGTCAGCCCCAGATCTCCTCTCTGTGTCTTCACGCAGCGCAGGGGCCGAGGGACACTCTCCTCCTGCCCACTGCCGGGCCAGCTTTGACTCCGAACCCCTCCTGTCAATGTGCCAGAATTCATTGGTCCACTCATTCATCATTCCCTCATCTACCCGTTTGCTTGAGCACCTACTATGTGCCGGGCACTCTTCTACCCACAGAGCCATAAACACGGTCAAGGTGCCTTCGTGGAGTTGACATCTCACCGAGGAGAAAGACAGTGAGCAAATAGATACACAGTCAGCCAGACCGTGGCGGGGCACAGAGACCCGGGGTAGGGCAGAGCTGATGTGGATGCTGACCCCCACCCAGAAACATCCACACCTTTGCCTGACCCATGCCACTCAGCTCGCAGGCTAGGAGGCTGCCACCCCTGGGGACCCCCACGCCTGCCTGCTCTGAGAGTCTTGTCCATGCCTGGGGACAAGCAGACAGGGACTGCTGGGGCCATGGGGCCACCATGGTCACCACAAAGGACAGAGTCTGCAAAGCCAGCCTGGGCTCTGCCTTTCCTTCCCTGGACCACAAGCTGAGCTTTCTCAACTTAATTGTTTTTGCAATGAAACAATTCAGAGAATGGGTGATGGAATTACTTTTCACAAACGTGCTCGGGAGTGAAGTGTTCTAGTGTTTGGTGGTGCTTTAAATATATTTTGCTCTGCCTCTCAATCTGGGCCACTCACACAGCATGACATCGAGGATTTCTCATTCTGCCTTCCTTTTTGGGGTGTCGTGTGGGGTCCGGTGGCTCCTACCAATGGTTCTAGTTTAGGAGTGAGCATGATTGTCTCTGTCTTATAGAGGAGGAGACAGAGGGTCAGAGAGGTGCAGTGACTTGCCCAAGGTGCACAGGAAGGCTGGGCCAGAGGAGGAGAGTCCTCAGTCATGAGCTTCTCCGGCTTCTGATCTCACTGTTCTTCCTGTTTCACCGCATGTTTAGAAGCCAGAAAAGTCTCTGGGCTCAGAGAGAACGGGGGTGCTTTCTCTGGATGAAGCAGCCTGGCATATTGTGTGCCCACTCTATGCCCTTCCCCACTTGGCCTTCAATTTCCATTACCACATTCAACCTTCACAATAGCCTTCTAAGAGGGCATGATGTTCCAGTTTCACAGAAGAGGAAACCGAGGGTCAGAGAAGCTCAGGAGCCTGACAGAGCCAGTACGGCAGAGTGTTAGAACCCCCACCTCCTTCAGCTTCTGGGCAGCATGCTCTTCCCACCACTTGAATGTGTGGTTAAAGCTTCTGAAATCAATGAGACAGAGGAAAATAGGCCTCTCCAAATAAATGGAACAACCTTTAAAAATACCTACACTGGGGGCGCCTGGGTGGCTTAGTCTTTAAGCATCTGCCTTCGGCTCAGGTCATGATCCCGGGGTCCTGGGATCGAGCCCCGCATCGGGCTCCCTGCTCCGCGGGAAGCCTGCTTCTCCCTCTCCCACTCTCCCTGCTTGTGTTCCCTCTCTTGCTGTGTCTCTCTCTGTCAAATAAATAAATAAAATCTCTTAAAAAATACCTATTATGTGCCTGAAGAATATTTTTAACACTCACTCTGTGTCTGGGGTGACGCTGGACATTTTCTATGTTTTTCGTATTTGATACTCATGACCATGACAGCTGTGTATGGTAGAACATTCATTCCCATTTCACAGTGAAGGAAACTGAGACTCAGGACGGATGGTGCAGTAAACACACTCAGGGATACACAGCACAGAATTCAGAACCAGGTCCGCCTGATCCAACAGCCCCTCCTGCACAGTGAAGCAAGTGCCGGTTCTGTGGTCCCCTCGGTGGAAGGGGATGTGTGTCCCCCTTATTCACTGAGAGCTCCTCCTCATCCATAGGGAAAGGGGAGAGGTGGAGAGGGCAAGCCATAGCTCGTGTCTGCCAGCCACAGGCTTGGATCCTGGCTCTGCCTCTTTCTGGGCATATAGCCAGAGCAAGTTACCCCTTTGGGCCTCAGTTTTCTTGGCTGTAAAATGGGCTCATAGGAGGAATTTCTCATCAGTGTAAGATGGTTTGGAAGAATGAATGAGGAGACAAAGTTTTGTCTTAGCTCTTACTAGTTTCCTCCATGGCTCGCCTCTCATTGTATCATGATTTCACCCGTTTGTTTGAGGGTTTTTTACCCCCAACTTCTTCACCTACACATGAGCCTCGCAAAGAGGCGGGGAGAACCACACCTGTCTCAATTCCTGTTTCTCCAGGTCTCGGCATAGGGCCAGGCCTATGGCAGGTGCTCAGAGAAAAGCTGTGAATGATACATGAATGGATGGACATGTAAACACCTGTCACATGGTAGGTGCAGACCCTTAGGTCTGCACATCCTCAGAGGACAGACCTAGCTGGTGCTGTTAGATATCACTACCCCAGTTTACAGAAGAGCAAACTGCAACCCAGATACATCTTGCAGGTTGCCTGAAGCCACAAACGCAGCTAGAAGATGACAGTCCCCTAACGTTTCGCCCCTTCCAGGCTGCAGAGCTCAGCAGGAGGGACTTAACAGCCGAAGCTGCAGAGGGGCCCAGCGCCCGCTCACTGGTGCCAATCACACCTTCCTACAGACACTCCTCCTTCATGCGGCAGAGCACAGCATTGCCACGGAATCGGTCCATCGTGGCCGTGAAGTGTGGGCTGGCAAGAGACGCACGTGGGCTCCATGTAATTAACTCACAATAACAAGGGTCTTATCAATACAGTAACCTTGCAAACAGCATGTGAGGCTCTCCTCTTCACCCCCTGCGCTTGGAGCCTGAAAAGTGATTGTCCAGTCCTTATCAATTAGCAAACCATTAAAAATTGATGAAAAATTTAACTTAATTGAGCACACTGTGGGGTGGCCTTGGTGAGCCTGGAACGGGACGACTGTAAGGGAAGGACCAGCCGCATGGACAGGGACACCCTCTGGGGTCATCGCCCCTCCAAAGGCTCTCACGGGGTCTCCACCCCGGCTGGGGTAGAGGCAGCCATCCTTGCTCCCCTGCTCCCCTGCACCGTGGTCCCAGCCACTGTCTTGTCAGCTCTATCTACCCTCTACCCTGGCCACACGAATGGGCATCCTCAAAGGCCAGCCTCACTGAAGACCTGGCATGGCTCCCTATTCCCTAGAAGTACCTTAGCTTGGCATCCAAACCCCTCATGATGTGGGCTGGCCTCTCTCTGCCCCATCTTCCTGCATGTACCACCCTTAGCTTTGGCCACCCTGAGTTTTTGTCCAGTTTCCTGCTCTGAATTCTAGCAGGCCTACAGACTTGCACATCTCTGCTCTTTTGCTGTCCCCTTGTCATTCCTCTGGCTGGTTCTCACACTCACCATGAAACCCCATCTTTCTTTACCTCCTCCAGGAAGCCTTTCCAGATAACCCCAGACTGTTCCTTCATACAGTGCCTGAATCAGTGATCTATTGCCATAGACCACCTATCAAAAATCAAAGAAGCCCATTGGCTAATGTCAAAACACATTTACTGCTTGCTTCTTTGAGTCAGCTACAGGTTGGCCAGGCAGCTCTGCTGATCTTGGCTGGACTCACAGGTCTGGTGGGACAGGGGAGAGTTCCATGGTTGTTGGCTGCTGTAGGCTGTCCTTGAGCATCTTGGCTCTGCTCCGTGTGTCTCTCATCCTCTGGAAGGCCAGTCCGGGCACGTGCTTACAGCCATGGTAGAGATACAAGGGGCAGCCCCAGTGCACAGCCTAATCTACATCTGCTGACATCCCACCGCCAGAAGCAAGTCATATGGTGGAACCATATGCTTTCTGTCAAGGGGTGGGACAGTTGCCCATCCACAGTGGGAGGGCACCGCAAAGTTGCATGGTTCAGGGTGCAGACACACGGACGGGATGTGGAACTGGGGCCCATGATGCACCTGACCGCAGAGCACTGTGTGTTCACCTCTCAGAGCTCCCGAGGCACTGCGATGTAGTGACCTTTCTAAAATTTCTAAACAGCTTTATTGCATTAGAGTTGACATACGATAAACTGTGCATACTTAATGTGTTCACTTTGATGGGTCTGACATATGCATATACCCATGAAATCACTAGCACAATCAAGTTAATAAATAGACCTGTCTTAGTCCCTTTGGGCTACTCTAACAAAAATACCATAGACAGGGTGGCTTGAACAACAAACGTGTATTTCTCAGCGCTGGAGGCTGGCAAGTTCAAGATCAAGGTGCCACCAGATTTGGTGAGATCTGGTGAGAGCTCACTCCCCGGTTCACAGATGGCTGTGTTCTTCACTGTGTTCTCACGTGACAGAAGGGGAACTGGGCTTGCTTTTATAAGGGCACCAATCCCATTCATGTGGCTCCACCTTCATGACCCAGTCACATCACCTCCCAAGGGCCCCACCTCCGAATAGCATCACAAGGGGGTCAGGTTTTTTTTTTTTTTTTTTTTTTAAGATTTTATTTATTTACTTGAGAGAGAGAGAGAGAGCACAGAGGGAGAGGGAGAAGCAGACTCCCTGTTGAGCAGAGAGCTCGATGCGGGGCTCTATCCCAGGACCCCGGGATCATGACCTGAGCCGAAGGCAGATGCTTAACTGACTGAGCCACCCAGGTGCCCTCGGGTCAGGTTTTAACACATGAATTTCCGGAGTACCCATTCAGTGTGTTGTAATACCCCTCACCTTCAAATAGCTCCCCTGCCCTTTGAGAATCTCTCCCTCCCATTTCTCCCTGCCTCACCTCCTCCCCTGCCCTAGGCAACAATTAGTCTGCTTTCTGTTCCTACTGATTAGTTCTCATTTTCCAGAATGTTCTCTAACTTGTGCTCTGACTTGTTTAGCTTCTTCATCAATATTGTATATATCAAAAATCATTCCTTTTTATTGCTGAAGAGTGTTCCATTGTATGAATAGACCACGATTTGTTTATCCATTTGTTTCCAGCGCCAGTTTTTACAAATAAGGCTGAACATTCATGCACACGTATTTCTACGGACATATGCTTTCTTCTCTCTTGGGTAAATACTTTGGAGTGAAATGACCAGATCACATGGGTGCTCCGGATGCTCCTCATCCTCCCCAGAACTTGGTATTGTTAGTTATTTTCCCATCTTTGTGGGGGGTGAAGTGGTATCTCACTGTGGTTTTATTTTGCATTTCCCTGATAACTAAACGCTGAGCATCTTTTCACGCATTTACTGGCTATTCCTTTCTTCTTTGGCATCCTGTCTGTTTTAATTAGGTTCTTTTGTTATTATTGAGTTTTGAGACTTCTTCCTAGGTTCTGGGTACAGACTGTTCTCAGCCATGTGTTTGGAAAATACTCTCTCCTTGTCTGTGGCTTGTGCTGGGTGAGACTTTTAAACACATGGGTCCGCATTTCCCCAGCAATTGATGATTGGTGAGGGCTTGGTCAAGAGGCCAGCGCTGATGGGATGTCTCAGGGTCTGATCCATGCTCTCCATAAAAATAATTGCCAAAAATTTATGAGGAGAGCCACTTGTGAGGGCTCATCAACTCCATCCTCCTGTCCCAGACTGCCCACCTCTGTGATGATGTCATCTGGAAAATCATGGTCATGAACGGAGACAGGCGTGGCAGGTGGGAGGGGGTGGATCGGGTCCCTTGTCCAGCATTATTTTGCTGATCCAAGGTCTCCCCGTACCCCATGAGCCGGCTCATCCGGCCGCTGAGTTCAGTCCCGCCTGGGGCTCTGCGAGGCACTGGAAGGGAGATAAATGGAAGCATCAGCTTCTTGCTCCCAGGTTTCTGATGAATGCAAGTGTTTTCATTCACCGGGGAAATATCTCAGTGGAGATGGATGGAAATAGAGCCACATTTGGGAAGAGTCAATTTCCGCTTCTCCTGATGAGGCTGCTGAGGGAGGGGTCGGCAGGAGGGTGGGGAGCAGGGAGAAGCTTGTGCGCGTGCACACACAGAGCATCACTCCCATGTTCCAGCTGCCTAGGGCTTCCTGCAATGCCCTTTCCACTAAGGTGCAAATAACACAACCCCAAGCAGGAATCCCTGAGCCTGAGCCGAGGGATGTCCACCCCCATCCTCAAAGCTCCATCGGAGCACTCCGGTGGGGGGACAGGGCCCCCCAGCACCACTTACTCTGAGGCTCAGATCTGGTCCTTAATCCTCCAGACCCTCTCCTTCCTGTCTGGCCTCCTGCCGCCACAGGCCTTTCTCGGCCCCTGGTGCCCAAGCCTGGGAACCCGGCCAGCTGCTTCCTTTTCCTGCAGGACACAAAAAGACCATTACCTGCCACCGACATTCCAGAAGGTCAGGGCCCTGTGCCGGGGATCACAGCACAAGAAAGAGACAGACATCCCTGCCCTGGCATTCTGGAAATCTCCCTGGCCAGCCTGTCCCCGCTTTGGCCCCCGACCTGCTACTCTGGTGTTTAGCCCCCCACCCCACATTCCTTCGGATCCTTCTTCCATCCCCCAAATGCCATAATCTCATCAAATCCTTCCCTCTCTGGCTGTCAGGAACCCACCCTGATGTCCTGTGGCTAAGTTCTAGGTACCAAGCCCTACCTTTGCATATTCCAAAGGCCCAGGATTAGCTTTCTTTTCCCCAAGAAAACCAACGGCCCCAGACCCTGGCGAGTCCATTTCAAGCAGCATGAAGAAACTCTGAAATGCAGTGAAGCCCGGGCCAAAATCCCTACTGCACCAACTGCTACTTGGGGGGTTTGGATGAGTTTCTTAGCCACTCGGTGCCTCAGTTTCCCCACTTATAAAAAGGGGAAATAGTAGTCTTTACTCCATAGTTTCTGAGGGGATTAAATGATCTAAAACCTCTAAGGAGTTTAGAACAGTGCCTTACACATACTAAATGCTCAATTAATATCAATACACAGTCTGCCCTACCACTCCCCACAAACAATTTGCTCTGAGTGGATCAGGGCTGCGGACCTTCCTCTGGTGCTGGATGCTGCAGGAGAAGGGGATGCAAGAGATGAAGGTCCGCCCCTGCTGCCTCGGGAGTCCCAGAGGTGCGGGGAGAAGGGGGCTGTGCTTCCACACAAGAACCCACCAAGCAGCTTCTTCTGAGGCCATGAGCACTGAGGCAAGGCTGGGATGGGCTGCAATGGCGCCCAGCGGGGCATGAGGGGTGGAGGGGGGGATGGGTGGGTAGGCACCAGGGGCTGGGGACATGCTCTTAGAGGTTGAATCTCTGGAAATTTTCAGTGATGCACTGAATAAAAACAGCTCACTCCCTTGTGCTCTCCTTTGTTTGTCCAACACATATTTAATGGAGCATCTCCCATGTGCCAGGCTCTGGGCTAACACTGGGAGACTACGGCAGACAAGCCAGAAACAGTTCTTTATCTCCAGGAAACTTAGAGTACAGGGTGTAGGAGGAGATAGATGCCAAACAATTAGGTGCAGATTTACTGATTTAATGAGAGGACTCATGTCCCAGTGGGGGCAGGAGACGAAAGTTGGAAGTAGTTTTCCAGTGGAGAAACAGAGGATCGGAGCTGTCTGGATATGTTGTAGGGGGGAGACAGGGAGAAAGGACACGAGGCCGGGGAGTCAGCACACGGGAAGTCCTGGAAGGGGGACAGAGCCTGGCTCACGGCAGGGACTGTGGGGAGGCCTAGCGGCTGGAGGGTGGTGACCCATGGGGATGAGGCCCAGGGACAGTCAGAAAGGGGTCATGGCCACCCAGGGCCCAACCTCCCTGACAATGACATGATCAGTAAATGTGCCACAAAACCCAGGCCTCGGAGTTCACCCCCACCCCCACCCCCACAAAAGTCTGCAAATTCTGGCGACTGGACGTGGTCCCCTGGGACCTGCAGCGCAGTAACGTGTAAGCAACATTCTTCAGAAACTGAAAACACCTGCATGATGAAGAGCAAAGGGACAAGCCCAAGGTTCTCATAGGATATTACTTGCCCTACAGGGGCTGGACTGTCCCTCAGCGATTTCAGTGTCACGTGTGGGTTAGTAGGGTGGGGTCCCACACCACTCTGCCTGCTGCCGGATGATTTCTGACCCCACGTGGCAGTGGAATCTAGCAGACACAGCCTCACACCGCCCAACGCCGGGAACAGACTTCCAGGGGAGCGCGGCCAACTCTGTGCGAGTTCATTGACAAATCGCGCTGATTTTTAAATGCCAGTTTTCCCAATGCCAGGCGAACACAAGCGCTGGATGGTGGTAATTGATTCCAAGAACAGAGAGTTATGCTAAGTTTGAGGAATGGGACATAGCATGCATGTCAGCTCAGAGTCCTGTAGTTGCAGAAAACTGACAGCTGCAGAGAATGTCCCAAAGCAACAACTCCACCTCCTCGCACATCCCCTTCATAAAAGAACGCCAAGTTTAACCAAAAGCGTTTCATAAAAAAAACAGGCCTTTCCAAAAAGACCAGTTTGCATTTTTCACACTGATAGGATTTCACCCTGATATCGGGTTCAAGTCTGTCCACTGGCTTCAGTCAAGACTGGGGAGACCCTCATTCACCGTCTGCTGCAGAGCCCAAGGGGCCGCAGCACGAGGCATTCACTCCGTGGACTTAATTCCATCCCCTCGGCCCCAGGCCCATGCTCCTCTCCCAATTCCCCGTCCCTCGTCTGCTCCAGGCTTGGGATTCGGGCCCAGCCAGCCCCAGCCTGGGACCCCGTGGCTAAGGGAGCCGAGACAGCATCAACCATGGGTCGGCCAAGCGAGTCCTGCTCCCTGCTCCGCCTCCCCCTCACTCAATGATCTGGGCCTCAGTTTCCCCAGCTGTACCATGAAGGGTTGGATTGAATGTTCACCTGGTGCCTCCCTCTCTGGTGCTCCAAGACTCTCTGATTCTGGGCAGGAAGGTCTTGCTGAGATATTCGTGGGAAATGGCACCAGTCCTATCCTGACGGTCTCTCCCGGGAGATGAGAAAGGAGATCAGGCCTCGTCCTGTTTCCGATCCACGAACACCACGACCGAACCAGAAGGCCCACCGCATGCCCGTCACGGCTGCCCTGGCCGCAGGGAGCTTTCGTTCATGTGTGAGCGGAGCAAGATGAAGCCCTGAGCAAGAACAATGTGCCCCTTCCCAGACATGGGGGTTTTAGGAGGAACTGAGCCAGTGACAAGGAGTGGAGCCCTCGCAGGTGACAGAGCCCTGGGGGAGACAGGCCACTGGGGAGGGGGTCGGGGGAAGAAATCCGATGGCAGGGAGGGGACAGGGAATGGGGCAGGGAGTGTCACCATCAGCAGCAGCAGCAGAATCACAATAACAGCCAAGAATGAGAAGCCTACGATGCACCGGTCTCCCCGGCAAAGCCACAAGCCCAGGGCCCGGCACACAGTAGGCGCCGAGCGGCTGCACTGATTAATCCAGGGGCTGCCAGTGAGGTCTATTTTCGCTCTTGCTGAAACAGCATCTCCACCTGTTTCTGCAGTTCACAGCACAGCTCTTGGCAAACTTCTAACGGTGACATGAAAGGAAAAGGTGGACAGGGCTGCCCACATCCCCGAGACAGTGGTGTCATTCAGGAAGCCCCCACTGCTGTAAGTGTGGGGCTGTCCCATCATGTCATTGAGACCATTTGGCATCTTCACGCCCTGAACATAGCTATAAGGCAGACATCTCTGAAAGGCCTAGAATAAATCCCGCCTGTGCGTCCCTGCCCTTCTCGGGCACCTCTCGGGCCCCAGCGGCGACAACTGCTCTGTTTCCATCAAGGACCAGCTGTTTTAATGGAGGTTTTAAATAACCCCTCTGCTGCCAAGAAATTTATGTCCTGCAGAGACGTGTGTGGCTGTGAACAGACGCTGGAGAGAGGTTCAAGGCCCAGCGGCTGTTGGACAACAACCAGGAAGCGCCCCCCTGTCCTGTCCTCTGGGATGTCGGTTTCCAGTGACTCAGCAGATGTCCCCACCTAGCGCCAGGCCACGTGCAGGGCTCTGGGCCCAGAGAGAAAGATCAGTCATGTTCCCGTGCTCGAGGAGGCCACAGTCAGATGGGGAAGGCAGACCTGCCAGCAACACACGCCATCCGGCTGCCGGCGGCAAAGCCGCAGACTGAAGGCTGCCGCTCCATGAGCACCTCCTGTATGCGACAGTGCCTCGGATGTGCTGGGTCCGAGGCCAGGTGATCCACAGGTTGTCCAGCCCTCCCAGCAACGCCCCCTGCTGCAAGGCCATTAATCGTTCCCATTTTAGAGATGAGGACACTGAGGCTCAGAGCAGCTGAGCAACTCAGGTCACACAGCCAGGGAGGGAGCTCGGGTCAGTGTGTGCTCTGGGCACGGCCAGCTTCAGAGCGGCTCTGCCCACCCACGGCCCCCTCAGACGGAGGCCAGGTCTGCTGGGAGGACCAGAGGCAGGGGTGGTCACCGGATCCAGGCGGGCAGAGTCTGGAGGGGGTGCTAGATCGCAGGTGCACCGTGTCCTGATCGTGGAGGTTCCTCAAGGTCGCCCCACATTAGCGCAGTTGAGTTGGGCTGTCTCAGGCCAGTGGCCAAGCAAGAGGCAGGATTTAGTTTCACCTTACACATTAAGATTGTTTGCACCTGCTCAGAATCCAACCCCGCCCCCACGAGCTCCTCCTCCTTCTTTAGAAACCACGCCCCTCACCTGCCAGTACGCAGTCTCTGGCCCGCATGGAGACCGCCCAGGCGCTAGGGGCGAACATGTGATTTGGGCATGGCCAATCAGTGACTTCCATTCCCCTGGACTTAGGGATTGGCTCAGAGATGGGCACGTGACCCAAGTTAATCCAATCAGAGCTTGGCCTTGGACTTCTGCTAAAAATAGCGTAAAAGAGGCCTTTCCTTTAAGGGTGTAGGAGTGCAGTTGCTGGTGGCAGTTTTGAGAGGAGCCTGTCTAAAAATGAAACCAGCGCAGGTAAACAAATCTCTGAAAGATGGCGTGAAAGAGAAAAAGAAGGATGGTGGGGGCAGAGAGAATGTGAGCCCCCAGCAGGTAGATGTCCTCACCCTTTTGGCTCCTACTATATATACTTGCAGAACCAGCACGCTTTCTGCGTAGACGGGCCACAACTGCTTCAGCCCCTGGATCAGGGCAGACCTGAGGCCGGCAGCCCCCCAGGCATCCCTGTTTCATGAGCCAATGCATTTCAAGTCCTGTCTCAACCAGTTTGTGATGTGTTTCTATTATCCACAACCCTGTGAGTCCCAGCCCTACTCCACGGCCACCACCAGGAAACACAGTGTCTGGTGCATAATAGATGCTAACTAAATATTTGTGTATGGAGAAAATGGGGTCCCAGAGACATCAAGTGATATGCCTAGGTCACACAGCTCAGGATGGCATATCAGGTCCAAACCCCAGGCATCCACCACTAAGGCCCAGGCTCCTTCCCCCACCCCACCCTGCCCCACAGAGCACAGGAGAGGAGTTAGGAAAGGAAGAGGCCGGCATGGGCTGGAGGCATCAGGGAGGCCTTCCTGGAGGAGGGGGAGCCAGGCTGAGCCCTGAAGGAGACTAGAGGAGAAGAGCATGCAGGGGGATGGGGCAGCTCCTCGTGCGCTGCCCCCAGTTCTTTAGGCCTCTGGGTCTGGAATTCTCCATGAGGAGGCTCAGGATCTTCCTAGGGCAGGGGCCCTGGGACCCTCTCCCCAGAGCAGGGGGAGCTGTGTCCTGCCCCGGGGTGGAGGCGGCTCCCAGGCAGGGGGAGGTAAGCAGGGCGAGCAGGAGCCCCTGGGCACTTCTGTTCCCTTGGCTTCTGTCCCAGGCGCTCCTGAATGGCCGCGAGGAGAGCAGTGTCCTTGCCCGTCTGCTGTGAGGGGACCGCGGTCTCACAGGCGTCGCGATGCGGCCATCAGCCCACATCCCATCAGCCAGTGAGCCCCACACACGGGGCAGACCCCGTGCCCCGAAGTGTCTCCTCGCCGGAGATTCCCTGCAAATCCCCCGAGTGAGCAGCGGCCCGGAAGGTAAGAACCCCCGTTACGTCCACAGTCGGCTGCCCTCCCTGCTCGGCCGTGGACGCCCCTTTCTGGGTACTGAGCCTGCAGAAGGGCGACGCCGCCCGCGGGCAGGAAACCACGCATCAGCTCTGCTGCTGCGAAATATTCTTGGTACTATTTTTGGAGCTAGATGCCTGCGTTGGCGGGAGGCGGATCCATTCTGTGCACAGGTGAGCTTTCCAGACGTCAGCTCGGAAGCTGAGTCAGTGATTCTGTGAAATCTCAAGTCCGCTTTTCTTCTTGTCAGCCCGCTCTCCCTCCATGTAGCATTTAATGATGCCAATTAAATGCAGACCCTGAGGTTGGCACCAGGCATTTGGGGCTGACAGAGCATCTCCTTAAATATTGTGTCCCAGACACCTGTCTTGCCTGCCCCCACTACCAGCCCTGTGCCCAAGATGTTCCCACCCGGGGGACCCTCTGAGATCTTCCAGACCACAGCAGGCATTAATTTATTTAACATATTTGTTGAGCACCTACTACGTGACAGCTATTGTGTGAAAAGAATCAAAGTAAGCAAAACTGTCGTGGTCCTTGCTCGGTGGAACTCACAGTGTGAAGGGGGAGACAGACACTAACTAGAATAACACAAAGGAGTGTAAAGTCACAAGGGCTGTGAAGCATATAATGGAAGATTTCAAGTTTTTCCCAGAGGAGGTGACCATCTAGCTGTGATCTGGAGAATAAAGAGTTAGCAGATGAGCTTGGGGCTGAGGAAGAGTGTTCAGACCAGGCAACAGCACATGCAAAGGCCCAGTGGCAGGAGGGCTCTTGGCGATCACAAAGAACTCCAAGACCGTGTGGCTGGAGGGCAAAAAGTGAATGGGGGCCTGGAGAGGGGACAGGGGCAAGACTGGGGGAGGGTCTCGAATGCCACTTTCAGGATTTGGGTCTTGATCCCAACAGCAGGGACCAGTGGAGTATTTTAAATAGAGGGCAAAGGCAGGAAATAGGGTGGTCAGATCTATGTTTCCAGTTTAACCCTCTGGCTGAAGCAAGGTGAGCTGTGATGGGGGAGGTATTGGAACAGTATGACTGGAGCTGGGAGCTTTCACCTCAGCTTGGAGGTTGAGCGATGGCTTCCAAAGGAGGAAGGGGGATGTGGGAAAAATGAACATCCCTGTCTGCATGGCATTTGTTCAGTCATTTGTCATACATTTACCGAGCACCATCTCTCTGCCTGGCCCTGTATTCGTTGAGGGGGTAGGAGGATGAATGAGAAGAAAGTCACAGTCCTCAAGGATCTTACAAGGGAAGGGACACATATTTTCCTAATGTTTCAGGAAGGGCCAGTACCTGTGAGATAGTCAGCTTCCATCTTATCAGGTGAAAAAGAGAAGACCGGCCAGGACCATTTGGATACTGGCAAGAGAAACCCTACGACCCCAAGGCGATTAAGGAGTGTGGTGAAGGACATAGGGTAGAGCCATGTCATATATGATCCAGAGACATCAGACCTGGGTGTCCCTTGCCTTCCCTGTGCAGTCCCTAAATGGTTCTCTCCCTGGGGGGCGTGGGGGCTCCCGAACCCCTGCACCTTGCATCCTCTGTCAGTACTTGCTGGGAGGACAGCCCCCTGCCTGCTCTGCAAAGGAGTAAGTAGAAATTCAGAGAGGTGAAGACACTTCGCCAAGGTCACACAGCCTCAAGTAGCAGCACCACGGTGTCTATGCTGCTGGTGATGCACAAGCTTTGAGGATATTGTCCATCCAGACCTTGACTTGGGTGACAAGGAAGAACTCCCCCTTAGGACCAGGCAGGCCTGGAGGAATAATGCTAGCTAATGCCCACTTAGGGCTTCCTGGGTGCCAGGCACAGGCCCCAAGCCTTTTATATCTACTAGCTTATGTCCTCTTCACGATAACTGAACGGAGTGAATGCTAGCCGTGCGTGCCCACAGTGATGGTGTGGAACAACCACAAGTGCTAGGAGTTTAAGTCAATGTGTATTCATTTAGTTCACGCGTCCTCTGGTTGGCTGGATAGTCCCACTGGCCTGGCCAAGCTCTTTCAGGCTTGTGCAGTGAGCTGGCAGCTCAGCTGTGGGTTGGCTTTGCTGATGCTGGCTGGCTTTTGTGCCTGTTTGGAGGCCTGATGTGGTCTTTGATTCTCCAGCAGGCTGGTCTGGACTCCTTCAAATGGAGGTTTCCGATTTCCAGGGACATGAACAGAAGTACAACAAAGCTGCTTGAGGCACAGGATTCAAGTCAGCACGCTATCCCATGCAACACATTCATTGGCCAAAGCGAGTCACAGGGCAGCACGTATCTAAGGGGTAGGAAAGAAGTCCCATTTCTCGAGTCACATTACAAAGAGTGTGGAAGGGTGGACAGGTGGGGCATTTCTGCTGTTGGTCCACCAGCAGGTGGCCGTAGTCAGCCCTAATCTCCAGATGAGAGCATCAGGGCTCAGATACCCAGATAAGAACAAAATATTATGAAGGAAAGAAGCAGGGTGATAAGACAGCAGACACCAGCTTTGGAGGCTGGCGGGACCTGGGGAGGGAGGTCAGGGAGCATGGAAAGAGGGAGCAGCAGGGCCCGAGAAGCTTCCTACAGAGAGAACTGGCAAGTGCAGCCCCTGTCCCCCACCATGCTGGCCCCACCAGGCTGACACAGTGACTCCCTCCAGGTCACAGAGCTACAGAGCAGAGGTGAGGTTTGAGCCCAGGTCTGGGCCCTTCTCGATGACACTGCTGCCTCTCGAAAGCTGTGAGCAAAGCCACGGGCAGGGAAACTCAGGGCCCTGATGACATGGGGCTTCCAGGATCCTGAGCAGGAGACTGTTGGGGTGAAGGAAGCCCCGCAGCCTCAGGGAGGCCTCTGGCAGCAGGAGGAGAAAGGCCTTTCTCCCCCAGAGAGGCAGAAGGATTACCTGGGCAGAGGGCTACCTGGCTAGGTGTCAAAGCTCACCCGGCTCTGACCCAGCTCTGCTGGCAGCAGGAGGGCCCTCATGACATGCCATCCCCTGGCATTGCTTTGTCCTACTCCTGCCCATTCATCCTAACACTCAGCTCTAGTGTCTCCTCCTCCGGGAAGCCCTCCGTGATACACCCTTTGTGCTTTTGCTGCACCCTGGGAGTCTCTGGCTTGTCACTGTTGATTTATGTGCCACTTCTCACCCCTACAGTCCTGGGAGAGCATAAGTCTCTGGAGGGCAGGCAGAGGCCCCCCAACCACCTCCTTCTGTTGCCTTCCCTGACAGGCTGGAGGCTCCCGGGCAGGGCTGGGCTTCTCCTGCGTCTCACTCTCTGTTGTTTTCTTGGGGCCCAGAACACTGCAGGGCACAGCAGGGTCAAAAACACTGGCTGGCAGAAAGAAGGGAGGGAGGAGCAGGAAGGGAAGGGCATGCGGGAGAAATAAAGGGGCTTTCTGCACGGCACGAGGAGGAGAGGAGAAGCTTGCAGATTCATAGGTTACTAGAGGTGAGGGAAGCAGAAAGACTCAAACACTGAAAGTGGTCCCGCTGTGACCTGTGATATTTGGCTCAATCAGGAACAAGTTACTCTGTGCGCCCCAGGTAGATCTGAGAGTTCTTCGGAGTTTGCTCTCAAAAGAGCTTTCTGGGGTGAAATGTTTCTCAGGAGGCCTATTTCATGCCAAGCCACAAACACCCAGCTTCACAGGTCAGAGAGAACCCCAGCCCCTTGGTCCGGAAGAGAGGTCCTGCCCCCAGCCTGCATTTGGGTATCCGCTCCACCAGGCTGTATGACCTTGGACGGCTCACTGGGACTCGCTGACCTCCGGCCCTGCCAGCCCGAAAGTGCTGGATGGCGAGTACCCTCCCCTTCTTCCTGCTCCTGTAACACCTGCCGTTGTGGGCCCAGGTCTGAGGTCAGGCCTGCCTCTTCCAAGAAGCCACTGAGGCGGTCCTTCTCTGGACTCGAACAGCTCCAGGGGCTTGGCCTGGAGGCTGAGTGCTGGGCTGTGAGGCCAGACCAGCTAGTCCAAATCCAAGCCTGTCTCTGTTCTAGAAACTTGCTGCCCTCAGGACTGACCAGTGGCGGCAGCATCGGCGGGCAGTTGTGGAAGAGCGGGCCCTGCCCCAGGCTCGTGACGAATCTGACTGTGCACTTGAGCAAGCACCCAAGGTGGCCTGTGGGCACCTGGGGTGTGAGAAGCCCCAGCTCTGTAGGTGGCCGAGACACAGGTGTGGGAGCCCAGCAGGAGTGACACGTGACCTTGCCAGGGCGTCTTGGACTCTGAGACACATCTCCACACGGGAAAAACAAAAAACAGCAAACATACTTCCTGCCCCAGTGACCCGGCCCCTTCGCCCCTTCACTGCAGCTCCCCTGAAAAATGGGGGGGACAGTGACAGCCCCCCAGGGTGGTGGTGATGATGGAAGGGAGTCATTTGCATAATAGTGGCCAGCATGGTGGGGGAGGGGGGCTGCACTTGCCAGTTCTCTCTGTAGGAAGCTTCTCGGGCCCTGCTGCTCCCTCTTTCCGCGCTCCCCGACCTCCCTCCCCAGGTCCCGCCAGCCTCCAAAGCTGGTGTCTGCTGTCTTATCGCCCTGCTTCTTTCCTTCATAATATTTTGTTCTTATCGCTTACTCATTTTGCTTGGCTGTCTCCCCAGTGGCACCCAGGAGCTCCTCGAGGGCAGGGGCCTGGGGGCCTCGTTCGCGGCTGTGCCCCAGTGCTCAGCACCCCGAGGGGGCACCCAGAGGTGCCTGACCAGTGCCTGGATGAAGGGCCGGATGAGGAGTAGGCCTGGGTTGTATCGGTCAGGATAGGCAAGGTACTGTGACAAATAGGCCCACGTCCCAGTGGCTTCACCCAGGAAGAGATGGTTTCTCTCCATGTGAAGTCCAAGCAGATGTGGCGGGTCCGGGGAGCTCCTCCGGGGAGGCGCTTCCTCTGAGCGAGGATGCAGAGACCCAGGCTTCTTCATCTGTGATGACGTCATCTACACACGGGGCTTCCAGGGCTCCCAGGGAAGGGCAGTGAGTGAGAGGCAGGTCACCAAGTGATTCTCCAGCTCAGCCCAGAGGGGAACCACATCATCTCCAGCCATATTCCATTGACCACAGGTGCCAACTGGCCCCACCTGGATGCATGGGGTGGCAGGGGGAGGCTGGGCAGCCACCGCCCAGCACCAGCCTTGCCCTATGAAAGGGGGTGTGAACTGGTGGGCAGCAGCTGTCTCTGCCCCTCTGGTGACGATGGATGACTCATGTCACTTTGATTCCCTGGGCTCCGAGCCCTCTCTCTGCCTCTGGCCGACGTGATGCTGGGTCAGAAGGGCAGGAAGAAAGGGGTAGTGACCCCGGAAGGGCTGCCCATGCTGCTCCCCACACTCGGCTGGGGAAGGAAGTCGTTCTGGGCTGTTCCGAGCTGACTATGTTGGAACCTTCTGTGTCTGCTGAGCTGCTAATTCTGGAGCCATCTGCCTCTGTTCCCAGCCCCAAAGCCCCAGGATAAATAAAGTTTCTTCTGTGGTTTTTAAAGAAAGTTTTGAGGGAGTGGGGAGAGAGAAAGGAGGGAGGTCTAGGAATGACTTGTTCTCTGAGAAGGAGGCCCTGCTTTGCCCAGGGCTGGCTAGGCAACCAGGTTGTCATGCATGTCTGCATTTTGCCAAGAGCTGGAGTGGCCAGAGTGGCTGGGAGGGATGTCATTCCTGTGAGTTCCTACCTCCCCGCACCAGACTGGGGGCTGCCTCGGGCTGAGTCCCCTGTTCCCAGTGCCCAGCGCAGGGCCTGGCACGGAACAGGCGTCTGTAAACACTCGCTGAATGAATGATGGAGTGAATGAGGGCAGGGAGGGGGCGGGGTTGGATGGGATGTGATGGGAGGCCGGCGCCCATGGTGTTAAGAGCTTTAATGAATTATCCTGGGGCAGGGACCCTTCTGGGATGGCAGGGCAGGCAGGACCTGTGACTTGTTTCGAACCACTAGAATACAGCAAAGGTGATGGGATGGTACTTCCGTGTTTTGGTTACAAAAGATCGTGGCTTCTGTCTTGCTGGTCACCTCTTCCTATTGCTTTCTTGGCTTGCACACCTTGATACATAAACTGCCGTGTGGGAAACACCCCCGTGGCAAGGGACTGAAGGCTGCCTCCAGCCACCAGCCACCCACGGCCGGACCCGAGGCCCGTGGTCCACAAGCCCTCAAGGAACCGTCCTGCCAACCACCTCGCATGAGCTCGGGAGCAGGTCTTTCCCTGGTCGAGCCTTCAGACAACTTCCTGGCCTCAGTCGACAACCTGATTGCAACCTTATGTGAGCGCTGAAGCAGAAGGTCCAGCCAGGATATACATTTCATCCAAAAATCCACAAAGAACAGGAAAATCTAAAACTTAAACAATTGCTTGAATACAAGCCACACATTCCTCCCTATCGCCTACATTCTGCTTCACCCTAAGCTCCGTGGGTTTACCATGGGGAGATGTGCCAAGAACCTAATGCAAGTCACCATGGGCAGTGGCACTCCTGTCGTTGGCGTGGGGAGCGTCTCAGGCGAGTGCAGGTAAATCTTACCCAGCCCGGGGCTGGTGGGAGCAGTTTCGGGAGCGGATGCTGCTGCAGCTTCCCTTTCCCCAGCCCCACTGTTTTAATGAAACAGACTTCAGGATGCCCACAAAGACAGCTCCAAAGAAGGACTTCACATCAGGACCTGGGGCTGGCTGGAAAAGAGGGACTTGGTGGAAGGGCCTGGAAGGCCGGAAAATGATGAGACTTCAAGAGGACGGCTGCGTGGGTCCCCTGGGAGACCCCAGCTCGGGGGGGGGGGGGGGCCTGGGGGGGGATAGTCACTCCCTGCAGGGGGGATGCAGAGTAGAAGCCCTGGCCTGGGCGTTGGAACCACGGAGCTGAGGCTGGCTCGCTGTGGGCTCCCCAGGGGCTACCCCAACCCCTCTGATCCCCCCTGTGCTCGATTGCAAGTGGCAGAGCGAGCCTTGAGGACCTGTCACTCCTGGAACCCAGGCCTGTGAGAACAGAGGCTCCCTGTCCCACCCAGTTTCAGTCTTCCCCTCTAAGCATCGGCGGTCACCCCGGCAGCCCCGAGCCCGGCAGGAGACGTGCCCCCTCACTCCCTGACTGGCTGGTAGCTGGTGCTTTCACAAGCTTCTGCGCTTCAGGGACAACCAGGTTGTCCTGGTTGTCACCGAAATGCACCTGCTCAGTGCGGCCTCCCGCGAGCCGGGCCCAGCTCCCCCGCATTCATCCTCCATGCTGCCTCTGCCTGCAGGAGGGGCCCATCGGGGTGCCCGGCCTTGTGCTGGCCACAGCAGCCGTGTGGACGGGGGGCTGAAGTGCGTGGGATGGGGAGGGTGACCCGTGCTCCCCGGAGAGCTCCTCGTGGGGCCCCGGTGCATCAGTGCTGATCCCGATACTGACCTGGACAGTGACAGATAACAGATGACAGATGACAGCCGACCTGTGTCCAGTACCTGCTGCACCTCGGGGACTATGTTGTCCATTTTCTGGGCATTTCTCATTCCGTCTTCAAACTGGTGTCCCTGTCTGTGCCAGAAAGCTGAGGCCCAGGGTGGGAAGTGCCTTGCCCAAGACGGCACAGCAAGGAAGCCATCAAGCCAGAATTTGAATCCCGCGAGCCTGCGCCCTTAATACTCTTATCACATCCCTTCTGTGAGGCCCCACGACAGACCCAGCTTCAGGCAGGAGGCAGCCTGATGGGAGGTGCACAGAGCGAGGAAGAGGCGCAGCTGAGGGACTGCTTTGGGGTGTCTCCAGCACAGGGATGCATCCCTGATCCACCCTCGTCTGAGCTGCCTTCCCTTCCTTCCCCTACCAGGCAGAACAGCTCTGCAAAATCCACCACCTCTCGTTCCAGCGGAGCCTGGGAGGTGTCACAGGACTGGGTGGGGTGGAGTCCCTGCGCTCTGGGGACAGGAGCGCTTGGTCCTGCAGCCTGCATGCCAGGAAGTCGAGCAGGTGGGGAAGGGAGCCCCCTCCCCCCGTCTCTCTGTGTGGAGAGACTTCACCTCATGAAGATAAGGGCGGTCTGACCCATCAGCAGCTTCATAGTGTAGGCAGGAGATGAAGTGCTTTCAACACTCGGTGTCTCAGCCACTATCTATCTCGGGAAGCCCAAGTGTTTTGTTTTTTTTTCCTCTCCCCTTTTCTCTGTTGTAAGCGGCACAGGAGAGGTGAGGGGTTGGCACACAGTGAAAACACGTGTGTAGCGGATTCGATCAGGTTCCTGAATAGCACGCCAGGCTAAGTGGAACCAAGTTGGGGGGACAGGTGGCTGGGACATGGGCCAAGGGGCGGGCAGGGCAAGCAGACTCGGTGGGAACAAGTGGAGGACGGGAGGATGCGTGTGGGGGAGGGCAGCTCGGGGTGGGGGTGAGGGGCGCCCACTCAGCAGGCTGGCCAGGGTCTTCCAGCTTAGGGCAGGGGGTGACAAACATTTAGGGCAGAATGGCCCTTAAACCAGGTCATGAGAGACCCCTATGCTACAGAGGACCTGCCTCCCCTGGGGTCTCCTCCACTGCTCTCCACCCACCAACGGCGACTCTGCAGGACCAAGGGAAAGGGGACTGTGGGACCCCTCTAGACTTTGCTCTGAGACCCTGGGATTCTCTGCCCAGATGGCCTTGAGCCCACCTTGGGTACCTGCTTCCCCTCTTGCTCAGGTCTGGGATCCTGAGGTAGCCCCAAGGGTGAATGCCCCCCGAGTGTGCACCCCGGGCCCGGCCCAAGAGGCAGCCGAGGGTTGGCTTTTGCAATGGGGTGAGTCACTAAGTCTACGGCTGAATAAACCCCCAGCCCCAGCAGCATTGTGACATCTCTGCTTCCGTCCCCACAGGTAGGGACCAAGCTAACTGGGTTCTCTCTCCTCCTCTGAGTCTAACACAGGCCTGGCTCCAAGTGGGGGCCCAGTGAGGGCTTGTTCGGGGGTCATCAGAGAGGAGCAGTGGCTGTCCCAAGGGCACCCAGCGATGGGATGGACAGAAACCCGTGTGTCCAGGCCTCAGTCAGCTTGGGGCTCTCCAGTGATGCTGGCGTCCTGTCGGAGACCCTCCAGTGGCTCTCGGGAACCTCAGGGAGGCCCTCGGATGGGACCTAGCATATGACTGTTTCAAACAGTCCTAGTACTTAGTGTCCCTCTGGCTCCATCGGGTGCAGGGAACAGCTGCGGCAGGGGCTCTCCTAGAAGGGGGTCTGCTCCAGCCTGCTCCCTGGAACGGGGGGGCCCTGGGTCCAGCACCCGCTAGGCTCTGCGAGGTGGGCGCTCCGCTGTGTCTCGGGGCGCCCCTGTTTCCCATACCCCCCTACCCCGTCACCCCTGCTCTCCTGGGAGATGCAGCGGCCTCCACTGCCCATCAGGCCTTGAAGAGCCTCGGGGCTCTCCTCCAGGCACGCTCCCGGCACAGGGAGGCAGGAGGCGGCTCAGCTTCCGGTGGGCTCATTCATAGACTCAGAGCCTCGGCGTCTGCAAGTTCTGTTCTGCTTGAAAATGTGCAAGCCGCCTTTCACTGTTGCCGCCGGCGGCGCTTTGAGCTGAACCAGACCCCGCGGCCCGGGGTGAACAGTGCTGGAGCTTCTCTCTGGAGGGAGCAGAGCGGGCTGAGGAAGCAGGAAGGCTCTGGGGCAGCCCCGCTGCTCCACTGTGAGCCGCACTTTCTCTGAGTCACTTTCCCTCCTTTGCAGAATGGAGCTCCTCGTCCCTGCCTGCAGGATGGGAGAGGACTCCGTGTGCTGTGTCCCCTGTGTGCCCGCCAGACCCACCTCACCACCTCCCCTGCTCTGTGCCCAGAGACCCTGCAGGGGTGAGTCACTGTGCCTTCCCGCAATCCGTCTCTGTTCCCCCATTGGGCCGTCCAGGCGTGGGATGGAGAGCCACCAAGGCCCTTTCAGCCTGACGGTGAGGGATGCCCTTCTTTCTTTACTGAACAACAGCTTCTAGCCCGAGCCCTAGCCGCTGCACCCCAGCCTCGTGAGGCCGTGGGACGTGTTCAGGAGCCCCCGAACCCCCCATCTCCTGGAGCTGTAGGCAGGAGAAAACCCAGCAGTGACCAAGGACCTGCTGTCTGCAGCCCGGGCTCCCAGGGACAGACATGCCCTGTGTCCTCTGATGTTGTGTGTGGGCAGGAGGGAGGCAGGCAGGAACCGCGAGGCCGGACACTGGACACCCGGGGCCCCCCGGGAGCAGGACGCTTACCTGGGAGGCCCGGGGACAGACAGCGCGGGGTGCATGGGAGCTCCGAGCGGGAGGCAATGCTGGGTGGGCCTCAGCCTGTCAGCACTGGCAAGAATTAGAATCCTAAAAAAGACCCCATTATTTCTCCCAGGGCCCGGGCAACCTTTGGAAAAAGGGATGTTTCCTGCCAGATCGCCCCCTGAAGATGCGTTTGTCACAGGCTGTTGTGTAAATCCACGTTTGGCCCATTTACGAGACGTGATTTCTCCACTTGACTGGCCTTCACGCTCCTTCTCCAAACTCTCAAAATGTGGCTGCTATTAGGGGCCCAGAGAGGAGCCATAAAACACGGCGGGGGAGGCCCCTGCCACGGGCCTGTGGGCTCCGGGCCGCCTCCTGCTGCAGAGGAGAGCCGAGGAGGGGCTGGGGGGCCACACCGCTCAGGACGGGGTCGGTCCCCAGGGAGAAACAGTGTGATGCCAGAGAAGGGCCAGCTCGGGTCGGCTCCTGCCACCAGGCTCACTGAGGCCCTACTGTGCGC
>NW_023270447.1:71560570-71636135 GCF_011800145.1 Mirounga leonina | reverse complement strand
GGTGTCTCGTCATAAGGGCTCATCACGAGGGGCCTGGGGCTTACTGGGGTGGGGAGGACGGCAGGACTGGTACCCGTGGGATGGGCGCAGGTGTGTAAAGACTGTCGAGGGCCGGTCTCCCAGCCCACGCAGGTGGGGCTTCGAGGAACAGTGAGCACGTCCGTCAGGCACGCTCGCCCTCCAAGGCAAAGCCTGCTTGCAAGCTGAACAAGGGAGCGTCCCTCAGACCGCAGGCGGGGGCCGGGACGTGCCAGGAGACCGGGACCACAGGACAGCGGGGAGGGCAGCGGTGAGAGGGGGCAGTGCCCGAGGAAAGGGGGAGGGACAGGTCTGCCGCAGGAAGGGCGTGCTGGAGAGCAGCGTGTGCTGGAGAGAAGAGCCACGCAGGCTGCCGCCTCGGCCGGGAGTGGGCAGTGGGGGTTCGGGCCCCTGCTCAGACCGTCTGTTGCAGCCGCAAGCACAGAAGAGAAGGTGCTGGAATAACGTGCTGGAGCTGTGAGTGGACACAGAAGCATCGTATCCAGTGGTACTTGGAGTCTGGCACTGGGTCCCTTAGAGTTTGTCCAAAGCTCTCGTCCACTTTTTGGCAGTAATAAGATCTTGCTTGCTTCTAGTGCCCTGTACCCGCCTTGCCTGGAACCCTGAGCTAAGTGCCCAGGTTCCTCCCATGGGATCTCAATCCCTGAATTCCACACTCATTACTAGGCTGAGAAGCAGGAGCCAAGGAAACAACCTGGGGGGACACCTTCAGAGTGGACTCAGGGAAAGAGACAGAACCCTGGTGGGCAGATGGAAGGGGAAGGCCAGGAGAGTAGGGGGCACAGAAGCCAGGGCAGAGGGTTGGGAAGAGGCATCGGGTTCTAGGAAGCTGTGGGCCAAAGTGGGGATCTGGGGATGAGAAGTCATAATTGAGAAGGCAGTCTCAGCAGCACGGCAGAGTCAGAGGGCAAATTGGCAGGAGGGTAAGGAGCAGGTGGGTGAAGAGGTAGAGCTTCCTGAGGAGCTCGGGCCCCAGCATTCAGGCACCAGCCCTCCACTCCAGCCCACCCCCACTGGCATGTCTAGGACCACCTGCTTCCGTGGGACAAACCTGTGTCCCTCCCACTCCCTTTCCTGCACCGCCTTCTTTACATCTCTGTGCTGGGCTTTCCTTCTGGAATACCCTCCTGCCCTCTCACTACCAAATCTTGTATCAGAACCCAGAATCTTGGTATTGGAAGAGACCTTAGAAATTGCTCAATAGTCATCTTCTTCGTGCCACATCCAAAGAAATTGAGGGCCAGAGAACAACATGACACGTACCAGATCACACAGGGTATGGTGGCCATCCATTGTCATACTATTGCAGCAAAACAAACCAACCCGACCTCGATGGCTTCACACAGCAATCATTGCTTTTCACCATGTCTGTGGGGCGGCAGCTAGGGCTCTGCTGATCTTGGTTAGGCTGGGCCAGGCTTGGCTCCAGAACACGGATTCAGGTTAGGTTGGCTCCATGAGCGTCTCCCTCCTCGGAGAGCAGCCGGCCAGCCAGAGCATCTTTTCATGGGGTCGGCAGAAGGACGAGACGGCAAAGCTCTGTCGCGTGCATTTAAAATATACGCCTGAATCACACCTTCTGACATTCCATTCATTGGCCAAAGGGAGCCACACGACCAAGCCCAAAGTCAAAGGGCTGTTACACCACGGTACCCACAGTATCGACACATGAAGGATTCTCATGAAAAAACCAGACCAATGTGCTCACTTCTCAAACAGGCAATCCACAAAAGGAGATTCAAATAGCCAATAAACAGATGAAAAGATGTTTAATTTCTCTGCTAATCAAAGAAATGCATATGCAAAGAGAGGTTTGCTTTCCCCTCCCCAGGTAGGAAAAAATTAAGAAAATTGACAACCCCACTTAACTTACTGGAAAATGGACACCCTCCTCTACCAACGACGGCAGCGCTCATTGACAACCTTTTCAGGAGGGCAGTTCAGGGGTATGTGTCAAAATGTACAACGAGAGTGCCTTTTATCCTGATAATCTCACTCCCAAGGAATTTATTGATGGAGGCGATCACATAAATTAGCAAGTAAGAGGTGTGCCACAGAGGTTTGTTACAGCATGGTTTATTTTATAAGATCAAATAGCCATAAATAGGGAATTGATTTGTTAAATGAGGGCAAATCTATAAAATGGAATACGATGCAATGATCTAAAATGATGGAATTCTGCAACTAGTTAAGGGAAAAAAATCATCCACAGCACCTTGTTGGGAAAAAAAAAAAAAACAGAAAATAGGTACAAACCCAGAAACCCACTTACTGGTATCAAGAAATATAAAAAAGGACTTTGAACAAAACGTTAGCACTGAGTCTACTTCAGTGGTATGATTTGGAGAACTTCCTACTTCTTTTAATTTTCCCTAATGTCTGAAGTGTTTATAATAAAACATGTACTATTTTATAAAAACAAAACTTTAAATGAAACTAAACATGTTTGCTCTGAAAATGGCTAGAATAACAATGTGATAATAAGTCACAGTAGATTTTAAACAGAAAAATAAATATCTTTACCATTAATTTTCTTTTTAGTTGGTTTTCTGTTAACTTGCACAGAATGATTTAAAAATGTACTTTCATTATCCCTGCTTTGGGAGTCAATATAAATTTTAATTTTACCGTATATTTTGAAAGTTCTTTATTTCATGCTCTTTAATTTGAGGGGGGAAGGTGCTGTCTGACAAATACTTATAGGTCAGAAGCTGTCACTTCTGGCCCATTTCTGCCTGGTGATCGTATTCTGAGCTCAGTCGCTGATGTACAAGTACACACATTCGGAGACACAGCTCCAAATGTATGCCAGTTCCAGGACGAGCTAACATTTATGGAATATTTATGATGTCCTAAGGTGTCACATTCTTTGCTTCATTCGCCTCTTCGTGCCTCCTCTATGATGGGGGCATGATTATTTATGAGGACTCTAAAAATTGAGCCATTTAACGGACTTGACCAGAACCCAGCAGTTCGCAAGTGAGTGAGCTCTAGCAAGAGTTACGCCTCACCCCAAAGTTCTAAGAAATGATAGAAGGTACCAAGAAATAAATCTAGTAAACTATGTGCAAGACCTTTAGGGGGAAAGTTATAAAACATTATCGAAGGACATAAAAGAAAATCTGAATAAAGGGAGAAATATAACGTGCTAATGGGTGGGAAGGACCAATGGCCTAAAAGATGTCAATTACTCCTCCGAATCTGTAAATGTAATGCCATTACAATGTGGAAAATCCCAACAGAGCTTCAGCGGAGACATGACAGGCTGATACAAAAGCTCACGTGGGAAATAATTTTGGAGAATAAAGACAACTTACGCTCCCAACACCAAGATTTACAGTAAAGCGCTTGTGTTTTAGGTCATACGGTGTTTGCTTAGCATAGGGCAGAGAAGCCGATGGAGACAGAAACAGACCTGGATGTGCCCAGGAGCTCCAAATACAGCAGAGGAGGTGTTGCAGAGAAGGGGGCCAAGATAGATGCCGCAGTAAAGAGTCCTAGGAAGTTGGCTGTATGTGGGGGAAATGTGTATGCCTTACACGAAAGGTAACTGTATCAAGTCAACCTTTACTGGGAAAACTACCAGAAATAAAACGCTGAAGCCACAGAACAAAAATTAAGAGTGTCTTCCTGACCCTGAGTGGGAAAGGATTTCTCAAACAAAACGTACAAAATCGAGAGAGGCTCAGCCACCTGACGAGCAGTCAGAGGAAGACAAACTCGACTAATACGGATGTGTCATGTCACGTTCTCACGCGTGGCAGGTGGAAATGTAAATTGTTGCAAACACTGTGAGACTTGGCAACATCCACTGAAGTTGCAGCCACTGTACTCAGAGACTCGACAGCCCCACGGCTGGGAGTAAACCACAGAGCAGCTCAGACACCTGTGCTCCCGGAGACACGGCAGGTGCATTCCTGCACCTTGTTGTGCTCGTGACAATGTAACCCTGAGTGTCCACCACGAGGAGCATGCCTATGCAGATGTGGGGTCATCATAAAAGGGCCATCTACGGAGCAGTGAACACAGTGGGTTATGTCTGCAGATACCCACGTGCGCGAACCTTCTCCACATCACGGTGAGTGGGAGATGGGTCTGGCGAGAAGCCACGGCTATGTCAGTATAAAGCAGTGGCCGTGGAGGCAGCACTTCTGGTCTTCCGGTCTATGCTACCTTAACCTCTCTGTTCCTCTGTATCCTCGCTGGGGATAAGAACGGGTTGCGGTGAGTAGCGAACAGACTCCTGCAGGCAAACAAGGTAGAACGGAGCTTGGTGCACAAAATGCACTTGGTAAATAGTAGCTATTTTGGAGACCTACATATATGATACCTTAGAAATTGTGGTTACCTCTGTGGACGGAGGATGGGGAATGGGATTGGTTTCAGGGTTCCACTGCACCTGAAACATTGTATTTCCTTAAAATAAATAAGAATAAAAAGTAAGGACAAACAGCATAAGAGAATTCCTTTACGGTGATGTAAGATTTTGTATCTTGATCCTGGTGGCGATTCTGTGAATCTATACATGTAATACAACTGCATAGAACTTCACACATACACACATATAATCACACATAAATGAGTGCATATAAGAACAGGTGAAATCTGAATAAAGTCTGTGCTCTAGTTCATAGGATCATGCTGACGGTGGTCCAGCTCCTGGTTTAGATGTTATATAATAGTTGTGTGAGGTGTAGCGTCGGGGGGAGCTGGTAGAGGGTACCCAGGACTTCTCTGTACTATTTTTGCAACTTCCTGTGAGTCTATAGTTATTTCAAGGTTAAAAGCTATTTCAAAATAAGGGAGAAGAAGAAAGGAATCTGAGGTAAATAAGCAAACTTCAGAATCTCTTTGGTGGGTATTTGAGTATTTGCGGTAGTAATAATTCATATATATCAACAACTTGGTGGAGCAGGTGCTCTTATCATTACCTTATTACAGACAATGAAGCTAATGCACAGAGAGGTTAAGTAACTCACTTAGGACCACACAGCTGCCTCATTATGGCAATGGATTCCAATGCAAGCTGCCTAGCCCCTGAGTCAGGGCTCTTAACTGCTCGCTACACTCTAGCACCTCTGTATTTTTATTCCATACAATTCTTGGTAATTTACTACATATTTAAATTATTCCAGTTTTTTTTAAATAAAAAAAAAATATTGGAAAATATTTTTCAAGGCAGGAATAATCACCTTGCCTTAGAGAGCACCTGTAAGAATTCAGTGATGCTTTAATAGAGAGTAGTCAAGTCTGAGGGATGTCAGTAGGCTCCTGACTGATTCCCCCACAGCGGCCCACATGCTTCACCACGTGAAGCCCCATTGTGCACAGCACTCTATAGTCTATAATACATTACAGTGTACAGCACCTTTCTGGCCCCGTGCCATCCTATGTGTAACTGAGAGAGGCCTGCATTGGGCCCACTTCATGGATAAGAGGACTGAGGTCTGGAGCGGCACTTGGAACCAGGTCCGTGTGAGGGCAGAGCCCTTGGTCTCAGCCACTCACTGTGGCCCCTCTCGGTGAGGGACTCTTTGAGGGGCGAGGCTTGGCGCTGTGGGGACAGTGCCATGCCCCACCCCAGCACCTGGGACTTCTGTCGCCACACGGCCCCAGCTGCAGAGAGGATGCTACCACATCCTGCGACTAGAGGTGGCCGGGTAGAAGGCCAGCCCTCGGCCTCCAAGCAGACGGCTGCAGTGGACCATTTTCACTCTAGAGCTCCAGGTGGGGTCTGCTGAGGCCTTCATCTGGACTGCCTCAGAGCTCAGCTCCCCCGTGTCCCCACCGGGTCCCGCTTCCTTCCTGGCCTCCCACAGGTATGGATCCCAGGGCACTTCCTAGCCCAGGCCCTTCACCCTGAGCTGCCTCCCCGTCTGCTCCCCGGGGCACCCGCAAGAAGAGGGGGTCCCAGGAGACCTGGGTGGGGGCCAAAGCATTCGCTGGGGAGATGCGAGGAGGCCAGGCGAGGCATGGAGGCCTCCACGGCTCCCTCCCAGGCAGGAGCAGAGTTCGGTGGCGAGAACACCGTGAAGCCGGAGTGCAGGCTGAGGCCCAGTGCAGCCCGGAGAGAGCACCTGGCCCCAAACTGTCTTTCCACGGTGGCTCGGGGTCCTGGGCACCGGCGGGTGGGCCCAGGTGGTGCTTGCTAGCATTAGTATCTTATTCTTAGCCCTGGTGCCTCTTGGACAAAATCAAGTATTTGAAGCGTTTTCACCGTCTTAGCCCTGCGGTTCTGCACTGCAGCATTATGTGAGCAGAGTTGATTCTGCCTTTCTCCCTTTCCATATTTGTAACTCCTTCCTCTGGCGGTGAGAAGCTTGGCTCTCATTATCCCCCTGTTGGAAACCAATCTTCTGCCATAGACTTGGTGGCCGCCTCTTCATCATCCCCTGCCTGGGGTCCCATGTCACCCCTCCATCTCCCGGTGTGGATGCCCCTACCCCGCTGGGTGATGTGCTTCCTGCTTGCGGTCAGCACTTAATAATTGTTCACTGGATGAATGAACAAATGCACAAATGAATGGATTGACGTTGATGATCCCCACCCCCAGCACGGTGCCCAGGGAGGCTTACCCTCATTATATTACTATTAAATGAACAAATAGGCATGGGGAGATCAGTAGAACCCAGTAACTCCTAATTTATCACGAATCAGGCATAAAGTTTATCTTTCATGCATCTGTGAACAATGTTTCACTGAACCATTTGAAAGCGTCAGCAGGATTACGAACGGCAAGGCTGTCCTATTTATATTCATAAATTCATAAATTTACAGCCCCCGAATCGACTTCAGTGATGATATAAAACCAGGAGGGAAAGACTCACGTGGTCTGGCACTTAACGCGGTATGACAGGAAGGTCAAGGTCAGAAGAGGCCTTTTGGCTCTGCCACTCAGGAGATGCGCTCACACTGCAGGGGGCCATGAAAATCAATAGGGCGACTTTTGTGGCAGGCCATCCCAAAACAATAAAATGATCATAATAAATGATCGAGTTTTTCCTGTGCGTGGACACAACCACCCGAGGAGGTGAGTACTGTTGCTATCTCTGTTTTCCAGAGGACGAAACTGAGTTTTGTCCATGGGATTGATTCCAGTTTTCCCCCTTCCTCATGTTTTTCCCTCCTTTCTCTGCCAGTGAGACCCTGGCTGTCATTATCCGCAATGTATTTATCCCTGTGATCAGAAGGATGGAGACTTTCGCCCACTGTCACTGAGATTCCTGGTGGAACAGACTGGCAGATGCATCTAGAGTGTTTGGCCTGGTTAAGTTCGCTTCCAGGAAATGCTCCTATGGGAAGGACCATGATCCACGGGGTTCCACGTGTTTAAAATGAAAAGAGCACCACAGACGGTGCTGACATCACCCTGACATCACAGACAGAGACTGCCTGCTGCTGAGTCACAGGGTTTCGGGGCTCTAAGCATTCCCTGTCTCTGTGGGTCAGGCTGAAGACACTTCTCCAGGACCCCAGTCACCGGGTCCACAGCCCTGTGCCACAGTGTGACGGGGGCCCCTCCTCAGGTCAGCCTCCCCTCGTCCCAGCCGAGCAGCCCCCGGCGGGTACAATGCCCCTGGCTCAGCCCCCAGGGCCATGTGCGGCTCAGTGTCCCAGCCCAGAGCTGGCCCTCTCCACTTATGGACGATTGAATCACCCTTGGGAATAAAGGGGCAGGAGAAGGTATGGTACTCAGACTGAAGGGGTCTGCTTTGCGGGCAGGCCAAGGATGGCGAAGGGATGAAAGACAGCAGGGGCTGAAAAGGCAAACAGTCAAGGCTGCCTCTGAGGTGAAGGGAGGGGGAAAGGGGCTTCCCTGCCCATTGCAGAGACAGGTGTGACAAGGACCAAGCCCCCAGCCCCCAGCCCTCAGGCCCGCTGGAGAATGGACGTGTCCTGGGGAGCCCAGCACACTTCCCTGCAGGAGGACAGGGTGATGGCCTGACTTCTCACCTCATCTGGCTTCATTTCCGACATTAAGGAAGCACCCACCGCAAGTACTCTGAGGTTTCTCCACCCCACACTCTCCACGGAACGTCGTATGCCTTCCACTTGTGTGTTTTCTCTCCTAAAACGTCAAGTAGCTCTTTTCTAGAAGTACTGAACAGAGATCAGGGGAATTAGAGGTTATTTCTATCCCACTGAAAGCCTCACCTCACCCCCCTTCGCCCTCCAGTCCCTGCTGCCCTCCTTCCCACGCTCCTCAGAGGTGCCCGGGAGCTCCCCACGCCGAGGGGAGTCATGTGTCCACCACGGCCCTTGACAAGAAATCCAGCTCCCACACTCACCTGGTCTGAGGTGAGCTGTCAGTTAAAAGTCTTCAGTTGTCTGGGAAAATAAAAAAAAAATGGAAGCTTCTCAAGCCTTGATGGTCCCTGCTAGTGCCAGCTGCCTCATGGCAACATCTAAGACATCGCTTGTCCCTCCCAGGCCACAGGCTCTTTGGTGCCACATGAGAGGACCCGGGGCTCTGGACGGCTCAGCAGGGACAGTTCAAAGCAGGAATGACACACGCGTCAGCCTCTGATGTGGAGCACCACCCCCTTTAAATATTCAAAAGTGCATCTCATTCCTAGGTGGGTTGGGGCTGGGGAGAGATACCGGCCTCTTGTGGTCTTTGTGACCTGGGCCGTAGGCTTCTGTAGCATTTATAGGTCAGAAATAGTCAAATACCAACAATTTCATTTCGCTTGACCTAATATTTACCTTGTTTCCACTCCACAAGAACCCTGTGAGGTAGACATGATCCCTATTTTATGAAAAATGGGCCCTTTATGCTGTGCCCATCATCTCTCCTGCCCTCTTAAATCAGTTCTGTACTTTGCCCTGTTCCCTGATCTAGTCATGCTATGCTCACCTGCTTCCTCTACTCAGATTACGCCTCTCTCCTGAACTCCTGCCCCTTACCCCTCGTTTATTCTACAGATATTTATTGACAAACTGCTATGTGTTGGGCTTGTGTGAAGAGCTGCAAATACATTAGTTGAATAAGACAGTGAAGAGCTTGGCAACCAGTGCAGACAAAGGATATTTCTGTGACTTCAATTATATGTGTTCAGCAAAAGATTTTCTTTAAAAAAAAAGGGGGGGGGGAGATAGTGATTTAAAGAATGCAGGCAGTCTACGGCCATACCACCCTGAACACGCCTGATCTCGTCTAAAGAATGCAAGTCATTTTGCCCAACACTGTACAAATTTTAGTGGCATGTGCTGACTTCACAGCCTGCCCCATGTCAGATATGATGCTAAGCACTGGCCAGGTGCAAAATATGAAGGTAGGACCAGGGTGTGTGGTGGCGGTCTGGTTAAGAGGAATGGCAGTGTAAGCTACATGGCCTGGAACATCACATGGGGAGCAACCACCTGGGGATGAGCACAGTAAAGGGGAGATGAGGGAGTTGGAAGGGACATGTAGTGAAAGTCCCCAAATATCAGGCTAATGGGGATAAAGTTTATCCTGGAAGCCAGAAGTGTTCACTGGCATGCCTCCCTTGAGGTGCCTTGGGGGTCAGAATAGGGGCGAGGGGAGGGCAGGTGTAGGCATCTTCAGACCCCCTCAGAGACCACACTGAGAAGCCCTATGACTATCAGGTGTCGATTTGGGGGTTCTATGTCAGATTCAATTTTGGAAAAAAGTATTTGACTCAATGATAATGATATAAAGATATACATAAAAACCATCGGAAAATTATATGCTGGACTTTTGCTTCTGACCCATGGTGAACTAACAGGAATGGAATTTACCCTCCCACCATAATCAACCAGAAAAGTGGACAAAAGAGCAAACAGTTTTTGGACATTAGACACCTGTCTGTGCAGGAATGTTGTCACAGGGAGAAAGGAAACAAGTGAATGGAGCCCACAATTGTCCAGCTCCCTGGAGGTGGTTTCCAGACTGCAAAGAACATAGTGAGAACTCAAACACAGCCTGACAGTCTTGATGAATTGAGGTGAAAGAGATCAGAGTTTGAAAAGTCCAAGGTGGAGAGAATTTAGAAAACAGGATATTGGAGAGGTCACTGCACAGAGAGAAGCCTCCAAAGAAATTCAGAGGGGTCCTCTCAAGAAATTGTCTAAGTAATGATTTGCACATGTTTGAAAGGAGAGTATCCATGGACAGGGAAAGAACCACCGAATAGGGAATGCAAAGAAATTCTTGAAGCTCACACAGGACTGGGGAGGTTTTACTCTTGTCTACTTGAGCAGAAAGATCTCAATATAAACAAAATATCAGGTAGAATCCTCAGAAAGCTATTATTGGATTGGAAGTTGGTGTTAATTAACCCTAAAAATAAACTCTGTTCTGTACCTGCCATAGCAAACTTAAAAGCAAGCCCCAAAAGTATCTAATGATTCAAAATAATTTTACTGCTTTCCAGGAGAAAATTCAATACTATTGAAAGAAATATGACAAAATGTAGTAACCAACAACATAGAATCACAATGTCCAGTATCTAATAAAAAATTACCAGATGTGCAAAAAGCAGGAAAATATGCCCTATAACAAGAAGAAGAGGGAGGGAAGAAGAATAAAAAGAAGGAGGAGGAGGAGGAGGAGAAGACAGAAGACAGAGGAGAAGAGGATGAGGAAGAAGAAGGAGGAGGAGGAGGAGGAAGAGGAGAGGAGGAGGAGAAGGAGAAGGAGAAGGAGAAGGAGAAGAAGAAGAAGAAGAAGAAGAAGAAGAAGAAGAAGAAGAAGAAGGAGAAGAAGAAGGAGAAGGAGGAGAAAGAAGAAGAAGAAGAAAGGACAGAACAATAGATAAGCAATAGAAAGGAATAAAAAATAACAAATATGTTGGAATCAGTAAATAAAGGTGTTGAAATAGCTATTATAAATATACTATATGTTTTAAAAAGCAGAGGATAGTAAAAGCAAGCTGAATTATGAAAATCCAAATAAAATATCTATAGCAGAAAAGTATAATTTCCGAAATAAAAAATATAGATAGGTGATGAGATTAACAGTAGATTAGATCCTGCGACAGCAAAAGGCAGTGAAACTGAAGACATAGCAAAAGAAACTACCCAAAATAAAGCAGAGAGGAAAAAAACCAACAACTGAAGAATGAAAGAATAAATAGAACATCAGTAAACTGTGGAACAATATTGAATGGCCTAACATAACTGTAACTGAAGTTCCAAGAAAGGATGGGGGGAGGGCTGGGAGAGAAAAAAATATCTTGAGAAACAATTACTAATGAATCACAAAAAGATGGTACCGCAGGAAGCACCAGGGAATCTGTTTCCTCGCTTAGACAACAATATAGCACCGGCAGAATCTGTCTGATGTACCTGTTTTAGAACTCTGAAGTCTATTGAAAGCTTGCAACTTCCAGGAAAAGGCTTGGATGATAAAGTAACGTTAATTTCAGTCACTATCAGCTCTTAGCACTGGAGAAGCTACCCACACCTCACCCCCATCCACATGGCAGGCAGCTGTGCACATGTTCCTGAAGCAGCTTGAACACAGCTTGGAGGATCCAAGGAGGGCAAAAGGGATGCTGTCCTCTAAACATCAGGGATCTGTGCTCTAATCACTGCTTCTGATCACACAGGGGCAAAGAGGTGGGCAGCCCTTGTTGGGCACCTCCTCCAATTGTTGCAAGCCCCTCCCATCCAGCTGAAGAGACTGTCAGGAACTTTTAAAGGGCTAACATCTTTCGCACAACCCCTCTCATTTTTTTTCATTTTCCTTTATTGGGAGTCAGACGCTAAAGACCAGGTAATTCAAAAATATTTACATACATAGGGAAAATTTAAAAGTGACCATGCACACCCAGAGGAAAGCTCAGAAAAGACCTAAAAAGACCTTAAGCTTACACCTCAAGCTGATCCTCAGCACAGAGATGGGCTACAACAATCAAGGAAGAACATTTGTTTTAAGTAATAAAAATGGCAAACCCTGGGGAAGGGGGTAAATCCGATTTCCAGAGTTATCACATTAAAAAAGCATAAGGCACACAAAAAAACGGAAAGTATGGTCCATTCAAAGGAAAAAAAATAAATCAACATAAAGCATCCCAAAAGAAAAAAAAGGATGCAGATATAGTAAAGACTTTAAAGCAACTATCTTAAAGATTCTCAAAGAACTAAAGGAATGTGTGGAGAAAGTCAAGAAAATGGTTCATGAACAAAATGGAAATAACAGTAAGGAGATAGAAACCCTAAAAGGAGACCAAAAAGAAATTCTGGAACTGAAATGTATAATAAATGAAATGAGAAATTCACTAGAGGGATCCAAAGGCAGATTTGAGCAGGGAGAAGAAAGAATTAGTGAACTTGGGGCACCTGGGTGGCTCAGTCGGTCTGCCTTCAGCTCAGGTCACGATCTCAGGGTCCTGGGATGGAGCCCCACATTCATACGTGGAATTTAAGAAACAAAACATGAACAAAGGGGAAGGGAAGGAAAAATAAAATAAGATGAAAACAGAGAAGGAGGCAAACCACAAGAGATGCTGAACTCTAGGAAACAAACGGAGGGTTGTTGGAGGGGAGAGGGTGGGGCCATGGGGTAACTGGGTGATGGACATGAAGGAGGGCATGTGAAGCAATGAACACTGGGTGTTGTATGCAACTGATGAATCACTGAATTCTACCTCTGAAACTAATAATACAGTATATGTTAATTAATTGAATTTAAATTAAAAATTAAAAAAAATATTTCAGCAGATTTCTTATCAGAAACTTTGGAGGCCAGAAGACAGTGGGCTGGTATATTCAAAGTGGTAAATGAAAAACAAAAAAACAAAAAAACAACTGTAAACCAAGAATCTGATATCCAGCAAAACTCTCCTTCAAAAGTGAAGGAGAAATTAAGTCATTCTCAGAAAAGCAAAAGCTGAGGGAGTTTATTACCACTAGACCTACCCTAGAAGAAATGCTCAAGGGAGTCCTGTAGGGTGAAGTGAAAGAACACTAAACAGTATCTTTTTTTTTTTTTTAAAGATTTTATTGATTTATTTGAGAGAGAGAGAATGAGAGAAAGCACATGAGAGGGGGGAGGGTCAGAGGGAGAAGCAGACTCCCTGCCGAGCAGGGAGCCCGATGCGGGACTCCAGGGACTCCAGGATCATGACCTGAGCCGAAGGCAGCCGCTTAACCAACTGAGCCACCCAGGCGCCCCAGCACTAAACAGTATCTTAAAGCCATCTGAAGAAATAAAGATCTCAGGAAAAGTGAATGCATAGGTAATTATATACCTGGTAATGCTAACAACAGTTTGTAACTCCACTTTTTGTTTTCCACAGGATTTAAGGGACCAATACTTTTTGAAATGATTCATTAAAAATTTGTATTATTGCAACTTTGATTTGCAACTCGATATTTTGTTTCCTACATAATTTGAGATACTAATGCTTTTAAAGGAATTAGTAGTTTGTGTTTTTGGTCACACAATTTAGATGAATATGATTCTGTGATATCAAAAAAAAAGGTGGAGACTGAGCTATAAAGGAGCAGAGCTTTTTCGTAAATTATTGAAATTAAGCTGGTATAAATTAAAATTAGAGTGTTACAATTTTAGGATGTTAACTATAATCCCCATGGTAACCACAAAGAAAAATAGCTGTAGAATATACACAAAGAAAACAAGAAAGGAATTTAAACATTTCACTACAAAAGTCAACTAAGCCAATCTGTTTTGGTTACTGTGGATTCATTGTGAGTTTTTAAATCAAGAAGTGTGAGTCCTCCAGCTTTGTTCTTCTTTTTCAAATTTGTTTTGACTATTCAGAGTCCTTGAGATTCCATATGAATTTTAGGGTGGGTTTTTCTATTTCTGCAAAAAAATGTCCTTGGGACTTTGATAAGGATTGCATTGAATGTGTAGATGGCCTTGGGCAGAATTGACTTCTTAACAATATAAGGAAATGGAAAATCTGAAAAGACCTATAACTAGTAAGGAGGTTGAATCAGTAGTCAAAACTGTTTGCATGTTTAAAGTAAAGAAAGAAGAAAATTTAAAATATGAACATAAAATTATATACCCAATGGGAGTGTTTGAAAATGGAAGCAATGAAGACTTTCAGAAGGGATGAGAGAATTCAACACCCTCAGATCTGTCCTTCAAAAAAATGTTGAAGAAAGTCCTCTGAGTACAAGACGATATTAAATACAAATTGGGATGTACACAAGGAAGGACAAGAGCTTGCATAGTAGGGGTATCTGGGTGGCTCAGTCAGTTAAGCGTCTGCCTTCAGCTCAGGTCATGATCCCAGGGTCCTGGGATCAAGCCCCACATCAGGTTCCCTGATCAGCAGGGAGTCTGCTTCTCCCTCTCCCTCTGCCTGCCACTCCCCCTGCTTGTGCTCTCTCTCGCTCTCTTTCAAGTAAATAAATAAAAGCTTTTAAAAAATCCTTAAAAAAAAAGAGCTTGCATGGTAAACATGATATTTTTTTCTCATATTTTCCTCTTTAATAAAGATGACTATTTAAAGTGCAAACCATAACAAGGTGTTATAGGGTTTGTAATATATGTAGAAATAAACAAATACACACAAAAGAGCACAAAGCACAATGGGGCAAATGGAATCTTACTGTCATAAAGTTCTTATACTAGCATAGTATTGTGTATATTGTAAATACTTGAACAACCAGTAAAAATATCAATAAATAAAAAAGATATATCAAATAAACCAATAATGCAGATAAAAATAGCCTATTTAAAAACTCAATCAATTCAAGAAAAATCAGAAGTAGGATAAGAGTGCAGTGAACAGATGGAACACAAAGAGCAATATGATGAATTTAAATCCAACTATACCCATTACTACCCTTAAAAGAACGATCTAAAGTTTCAAATTAAAAAGCTAAGATTGTTGAAAAACCACTTATAAATGCATTAAAAACAATAGAAACTACATACTATTATATAATATAATGAGAAGAGATTAATTTAGCAAAATATGTGACAGAGAGAAATTAAAGAAAGACTAAATAAATGGAGAAATACACGATGTTCATGGAACTGAAAATGCAATATTGTGAAGATGTAAGTTATCCCTAAACAGATGCAGTGTGATTCCAGTCAAAATCCCAGCTGACATTTGGTTGAAATGGACAAACTGATTGTTAAAATTCACATGAATCTAGAATATATAAAGTGAACTAACAAGTCAACAATAAAATAGATTTGAGTACATAATTCACCAAATGAAATATATAATGATGGATAAGCATTTGAAAAGATACTCCACATCATTCTTACCAGGGAAATGAAAATTAAAACCACAATGAGATAGTACCATGTGCCCACTAGAATAGCTCAAGTTTAAAAGCGTGACAATAGCAAGTTGACAAGACTGTTGACCCTCTGAGATTCTCATGCATTGCTGGTGGGAATGCGAAAGAATATAGGTGCTTTGGAAATCGCCTTGGTCATTCCTCAAAAAGTTAAATATGCATAGATTTATCCTGTTTTCCATCCCATTTATCTACCCATTCTACTACTAGGTTTTTTGTTTTTTTTAAGATTTTATTTATTTGAGAGAGAGAGAATGAGAGAGAGAGAGCACATGAGAGCGGGGAGGGTCAGAGAGAGAGGCAGACTCCCCGCTGAGCAGGGAGCCCGATGCGGGACTCGATCCTGGGACTCCAGGATCATGACCTGAGCCGAAGGCAGTCGCTTAACCAACTGAGCCACCCAGGCACCCCACTACTACTAGGTTTTTACCAAGAGAAAAGAAAACACACGCCCACAAAGACTTATATGAGAATATTTATAGCTGCTTTATTCATAACCCATCAACTGGTGAATAGGTAAATGAAATGTGGTATATCAATACAAGGTAATACTACTCAGTAATAAAAAGATATAAACAGCTGATTTTTGCAACATCGTACGTGAATCTTAAAGTCATAGCGCTGAATTAAAAAAAAAAAGACAAGCACAAAAACTGACTACTGTATGATTTTATTTATATGGAATTTTAGAAAAGACAAAACCCTAGTGACAGAGAGCAGATAGTTGACAAAGGTTATGGATTATGGGAAGGGAATGACCGCAAGAGAGGAAAGGGGGGATGTGGGGTTGGGGGAGTTGTTCACATTGTGAGTGTGAAGATAATTTAAAAACTGTATACGTATGCCAAAACTCACCAGACTGTATGCTTCAAATTGCTAGATTTAATTACCTCCACATTATCTCAGTAAAGCTGATTTGTTTTTTTAAGATTTTATTTATTTATTTGAGAGAGAGAGACAGAGATAGTGAGAGAGAGAGAGAGAGAGAGCACGCAGGGAGGAGAGGGAGAAACAGAGTCCCTGCTGATCAGGGAGTCTGACGTGGGGCTCGATCCCAGGACCCCGGGATCGTGACCTGAGCCAAAGGCAGATGCTTAACCGACTGAGCCACCCAGGTACCCCAATAAAACTGATTTTAAAACATAAACTGCTCTCCAACATGAGTCCAGACCTTTGGGCATATAAGATACGGGCTGGGGAAACATGGATTTCTCCAATACTTGATGCCCACAGAGAGACTTCTCTTAAGGAGCTGAGCAGAAGGCACATCAGCTTTCCTCCTTCTGCTACCCACTGCCTGGGTGACCCTAGGATAAGTCCGTTTTCCTCCCTGTGTCTCAAAGGCCCCACTTGAAAAGATGAGGTGGTTGGACCTTCAGAGAGTCAGACGTAATGACCCCACTCAGACTGGATGACCCAGTCCTGCCTGGAGAACAGGTGCCCCCTCCCCTGCAAGTGGCAGCCCTTCTTCCTCCCTCTTTCCTGGAAATCCTCCCTGCCTGGGCTCTGGGTGCAAGACCAGGAACAGCTTTGCTTATTCTAACCACTCTGCTCAGGATGGCCTGATGCTTCATAAGGCTGGTGTTTGCATTTCCGGGGACCCCGGGCCCTCTGGAAATCCTGCACACCTGTCACCTCCTTAGCCGTTTACCCCAGGCAAAGTGTCCTGAGGACAGGAGCACTGAGTCACCCTCGGCTAACTCACTGCCCTTCGTGCAAATCCGTGCTAACTCACTGCAAGAGGCCAAGGGCCTTCGTACCAGGGAACTTGCACGTAATTGAAAATATCTTTAACACCCTATTGATGACTTTCCCCCTATTGCTCTGTGACAAAATGAAACAGTAAAAGATATCGATTTTTTCTGGCAGAGAAAGGGGAAGGAAGTCTAGGTCTTAAAATGAAATTATGGTTATTGTTCTCCTGGTAGCTTTTCTTCTCTGCCGCCATGACAGATGGCTCTTTAAGTGACAACAGATTTGTATTTCATTAGGACACTTTAGTCAAAAGATCAATGATGTTCTCGGAACCACTCTGCCGGTCCTCGGGGGTGGGTGAACCTGGTGAGAAGCCCGCAAAGGTCCAGCTAAAATTAGACAGCTGCAGACAGAGGCTGGCTTTGCAATCACAGCGCATCGATTTCCAAAGTCATGCCAAAACCCAGGGAGTTTTATTGGCTTGCTTGTTCTGTCTTTGTGGAGGAGGGCCTTCTCTAATAAAGTGGCTCTTCCCCTTGGGGAATGGAGCTCGTTAAAGGCAGGATTAATTTTTGGCAGAGTCGGGGTAGGGGCAGTAGTCAGGGCATTATGTCTGTATGTCCTCCATCAACTCGTGGCTTAGTCACTAGGCCTGCGCCATCCCTAGGTCCCTTTGTGGATCATCCACTTCCCCACTAGCTACCCTGAACCTGAGAGCTGGGAAGGGCTTCGGAGAGGTCACATCTGACAGGTGGATGGACTCCGAGAGGCCAGAGGGAGGGAAGGGCCAGCAGGTGCCCCATGGAGGTGAGAAGCCCCAGGGGATGGAGAAGTGTGAGAAGACTGAACGGCCTGTGCTCAGACCTTTTCCTGGGTGACTAGGGGTCCACCACCCTCAGTGATCGCTTTTCCACCATGGAGCTGATTCCATAATTATCTCATTTAATTTTTTCTTTTTTTTTTTTTTTTTGTCTACATGGATATATCTTCAAAAATTAACTTTGGGTTGAAATAGATGTAAAATTATCCTCAAAATAATGATATCATACCAATTAAATTACCAAGCAGCACTCTGTATTACTTACAGACACATATATGTGGTGAAGGAATAAAAGCAGGTATAAAAGGCTATTAAACTTCCTGAGAGGGTTCACAACAGCCTCGGGAGGTGGGCTTCTCGCTTCGCAGAGGGGAGACTGAGGCCCCAGCCGTCAGGAAAACTGCAGGGTCTGTGGGAAAGTGGCCGAGCCGGGTGTCAAGCCCAAGGTCTGTCTGATGCCAGAGGCCACATGTGTCTGGGCCCATCCCTTGCCTATCAGGGGCTCCTTCCCTGTGCTCTCCTCCACCTGTGCTGTCTGTCCATGGCTTTCCATCTGACCTCCCCACGCCCACCTGGCTCCTGTCGGCCCCGCCCTCCGGCCCCGCCCTCCCGCCGGCCCCGCCCCCCGTGAGAAGGCAATGCCTCCTGGACCGTGCGCGGTTCACAGGCTAACAGTGGCCTATGGCGCTGTCTGCCCGCCCTGTAGCATCCCATCCAGGCCTCCCTGCCTTTTTGACGGGTTTTCTGACAGTTTTGAAGGGCAGCGTGGCTGAGGGAGAGGAGCGCCAATCCGCTTTAGAGCCTGATAGACCTGGGTTCAAATCCTGTCCTTGAGTTTTCTCAGCTTGATGACCTCAGCCCTGAGTGAAGGAACAACCCTGCAGAGAGAAAGCCATCCCCGGGGCGTTAGCCCCCCAGGCGCCGGGACAGGGTAGGCGCAGGCTCCCGAGAGGCACTCTAGCATCTGCTGGAGGTGCGGAGGAGGACAGCGAGGGGCCGTGTGGACGAGCAGGCAGAGCACGGGCTTGCCGGGCAGAGCAGGGATTTGGGAACCAGACGGGCCGGGTTGGAAGGCTAGCAAATTCATTTACAACTAGGTGACTGGGGATCAGTTAGTTTCCTTCTCTGTGCCTCAGTTTCACCATCTGTAAAATGGAGGTGACCATTCGCCATAGCGAGCACTGGCAGTAACAGACGGGTGTTAGCTGCTGTGTGTACTCGGTTAGCCCTAGGCTCACACCGAGGCTCTGTCACTTCCTGGCTCTGCATTCTTGGGTTAGTGACTCAACCCCCCCTGAAGGCCCACCTCCCAGGGCTGCTGGGAGCGCAGGGAAGTCCCACTTGGGGAGGGGAAGTGTCCCCCCCAGGGCTCGGAGCAGGTGTGGAGCCGCACTAAGCCCCCCGGGCGTCCCAAGAGGACAGCCTGCCAGCCACCCAGGGCCAGCCCTGGCAGCAGAGGAGGCATTTATTTGCAAGAGAGATGGTTGGTTATTCCAGAAAGGACATGGAGGAAGGAAACATAAATCACAGGCCACCCTCCCAACTGTGTAAACATTGAGTAGAGGCGGGAGTCCCTCCAGACTATAGACGCACTGACTGATTGAACCTGTCGGTGTGATCTGAGCTGCATGGGCAACTCCTTCTGAACCAGCCCTCCTGGAAGGGCTGAGATGAGAAGCATGGCTGGTGAGTGAGAGGAACAAGGATAAAGCTGCAGCATGAAGACTTTAGGGTAGACCCCAGGAGGGACATTCTTTCTGTAGCAATTTATCAATTGCTGTATGATTTAAGGATTCTAGAAACACTCCTTGTCCCTGTCCTTAGTAAGGACACATCTTATCCTTGTTCATTCTCATCCAAATAAGAAGTAGCATTTACTGAGTGCTCACAATGGGCCAGGCCTGGTTCTAAGCATTTTCACCAGTTGGCTCCTGTAATTCTCACAACAGCCTATGAGACTGGTGCTTTATTATCATTTCCATTTTACAGATGAGGACACTGAGGCTCAGAGGAGGAAACCAAGTGTGTCAAGGTCACAACTAATAATTGGCTGAGCCAAAATTCAAACCCAGGCTTGGTTCCAGAACATGCTTTCCTACCCATGTTGTATTTCTTCTCTTTCTCTCCTTGTTCATCCATCCATCCATCCATCCATCCACTCACCCATCCATCCATCCATCCATCCATCCACTCATCCATCCATTATTCATTCATTCATGTATTCATTCATTCCTTGTCCATTACAGAACGCTGCTGGGGCCAGGACTCTAGGTGCACAAAGAAGGAGGCCCAGGCCCTGTTGTGAGCTGCTGGGCAGAGATGTCCATGGCACCTACACTCACCATGTGGCACCTGCTGGGTGTTTCTCCTCCTTTCTCTCTCTTTTATCTGTGTTCCTGAGCTGGTTAAGAGAGGCCTCCCCAATGCCTTTGCCCTACCTCCCAAATCTTCCTCTTGTACCAGTTACACAGTAACTCCCTGCCAGGTACACGGGAGGCTCTGAACCAGTCTTGCAGAGGCTGCAGTGTGGCTGGGGGATGGTGCAAGTCTACACTCCAGCCACATCTCTCTGGGCAGAGCAACTTCCCCATCTTGCCCACTTTCCACAGAGGTTGTGGGGATCCAAGAGGGCACGAGCTCAAGTGAGCAATTTGTAACCTGGGCAGCATGAGCATCCACTGCTCTGGCCCCTGCTGAATAAAGTCTTAGAAGTTATTTCTTATCCTTCCCTGCTCCTAAGCCTGTTCCCAGTGGAGGCCAGATCCATGGAGAATCCATTTGGTGCTTCTGTTGCCTAGTAGGTTCCTGTGGGGCTGCGAATGTGGGAATGGCCCACAGGAAGATGTCACGGTGGGAGGGGGAGTGGCACCTCATCATCCAGCTCCCTGAGCCACAAACCTCCTGGCTCTGCAAGATCATTTGCTTCAGAAACAGTAATTGTAATATTTGTCATCCCCGCCCCATAGGCCACCTGCCCTGTGAGACCAGCTCATGGATCTGCCCTCTGGGTCTGCAACTGGGCTCACCTGGCAGCTCGGGGTCTCCCTGCAGACGGGAGGGAGGAACTGTGCTACAGCAGTCAGCACTGAGCACTCGGTACACCAGTCAGAGGTCTGGAGCTCGGGGCACACCCCGCAACCAGCTCTAAGCCTCATGTGATAGACCCAGTCATGGGCCCCAAATCGTCCATGTCCTGATCTCCAGACTCTGTGAAAATGTTACCTCACCTGGCAGAAGAGACTTTGTAGGTGTGATTAAGGACCTTGAGATGGGGAGGTTATTCTGGATTATCCAGGTGGGCCTAGTGCAATCACAAAGGGTCTTACATGAGGGAGGCAGGAGGGCCGGAGTCAGAGAAACAATGGAATCCGGGTTAGAGAAGGACATATGATGATGTAACCAGAGGTCAAGGTCAGAGAGAAATTTGCAGAGGCTATGATATTATCTTTGAAGCTGGAGGAAGGGCCATGAGCCGGGAAATGTGGGCGGCCTCTAGAAGCTGGAAAAGGCAAAAACTGGATTCTCCTCTAGAGCCTCCAGAAAGAGCCACCCCTGTTAACACCTTGGCTTTAGTCCAGAAAAACTAATTTTGGACTTCTGACTTGTAGAATCATAAGAGAATACATTTATGTTGTTTTAAGCCACTCAGTTTTGATCATTTGCTATAGCATCCATAGGAAACCAACATACCTCATTTTCTTCATCTGTAAAATGGAGATAATAACGTATTCTTTAGTGACTGTGATCTAACAGTGGTGACAAACAGCAGAGCACATAGAAATCGGTCATGAGAAAGCAGTACTGTGTGACTTCCGGGGGCCGTCGGGGCTCTACCTCTCATGAGGTCTGTGACCTGGGCAAGTTGTGTCACCTTCTACATGGCCATTACAAGCCACTCGTCCAGCCCAGAGGGGGCCAAGCTCCCTCTCACCTCTGCCCCATGCACCTGGAGCGGCATCTTGGCCCTGCCCCCTGGTTCACTGTCACTCATCCTTCAGGCCACAGCTTGGACACCATCTGAACCCTCCAAGACAGAGCAGTTGCCCCTCCTCTGTGCTCCAGAAACACACGCCTGGGGCATGTCCTCTCACAGTTCTTACCGGCTGCAGAATACACCAATAAATAATCATCTAGCCCCTGCTCAGCACCAGGTCCCACTCTGGTGTGCATGAAGCATGGCCTTGCCCTTGTGGAACACCCATCCCGGCCTGTTGTGATCACCCCCCTCAAGTATGCCTTCTCTCTAGACTGTGTTTAGTGGCTGGGGGTATGAGGCTGGAGGTCTGCCTCCCTAAGATAGAGCGCTGAGTCCAGCACAGAGCAGAAACATAATTGTTGGGGGCACATGGCTGGCTCAGTTGGTAGAGCATGCAACTCTTGTCCTGGGGGTTGTGAGTTCAAGCCCCATGTTGAGTGTGGCGATTACTTAGAAAAAAAAATCTTTAAAAAGGGGGGGAAAATTGTTAAACAAAAGGAGTTTGATTTGGACAATCTTCTGAGATGCTCTCCCTGTTGGAACATTCTAGCTGTAAACGGTGTCAGAGACAACCTAACAAAACTGACATGCAGAGAGGGAGAGTGACTTGCCCAAGGCAGGCAGAACTGGAAGGCAGTCATGGATCTAGTGAAAGACATGTCTACTCAAAACCTTGGGATGGGAGCCTATTTGGAATAACGGTCTTTGCAGGTGTAATTAAGTTAAGGATCTTGAGATGAGACCAGTCTGGATTAGAGTAGACCCTAAGTTAAATGACAAGTGTCCTTATAAGAGACTGAGAAGGAGAAGACGGATGTGTACACACACAGCAAGAGGCCACGCAGGGACAGAGGCAGAGATAGTGGTGAAGGCGTCCACAAGCAAAGGGTTGACAAGGGCTGCCGGCCATCCCTAGGAGCCAGGAGATGTGCACAGAGCAGACTCCCCCTCAGAGCCTCCAGAAGGAACCAACCCTGCCAACACCTTGCTTTCAGACGTTTAGCCTCCAGACCCGCAGAGGAGAAGCACCAGGTTTGTGTTAATTTGTCCCCCAGCCCTAGGGCATGAACCCCAAATCCACCCCTCTTCCTGCCCACGCCCACTCCTACAGCACCTCACTCGAGCCTTAGAGCTGCCGCAAGTTTGTCAGATCGTGAGCACAATTTATTTTCCTCTAAAGAATAATGACTACAGAAGACACCCAAGTGTTTATAAATGTGTTAGAACCACGTTATCAGCACATAAAATGCAGAGGCATAAACAGAGGAACAAGGCTCCAGCCCACCAAGCAGTGATGGGCCCATTCTGCATGTGCCCATGATGGGAAAATGTTATTTATGGATTGAAAAAGGAACGAGGAATGCAGTTTGTCGAGATTCTACTTGTGTTTGATGCAAGGATGGGCAAATTATAAATTCACTTCATCTACCCACAAACCATGTGGAGCAGAGATTATGATTCCCAAAGCCCAGCTCTGTGTCTGTTCTGTAAATATATGCTGCAGAGTGCATCCTCATTTTACGGACAAGGAATTCAAGGTTGAGAGCGTTTAGGTGGCTCAGCCGAGGCCTGTCGTCGAAGCTCCTCAGGCTTCCAGGTCAGACAACGAGGGCCTGATCTGGGCTCTGCCACCTACCTGCAGAGTGGTGCTGGGCAAGTCAGCTCACTGCTGTGTCTCAGTCTCCCCATCTGTGCATGGGGACAATAGCATCTGTCCACAGCGTTGTTTTAGGATTAAATGTCCTGACATATTTTGAGACCCCCCCCTCCCCACGCACTCTGTTACAGCACAGAGAAGGGGCTCAGTGGGTGACAGGGAGATTGTTAGCCCTGGGTGGAGCCATAGTTTGAACTCGGATCCACCTGAGGCAGAGCTGGCCCTTTCTGGCACAAATTAGACACAGGCATCCTGCGCCAGATGCTGGAGCCCAGATCGCATGGCCGGCTGCTCCTGGTTGGCTCTTCCTCACTTGCTTCCAACCTGCTTCTTAGCTGCCTCGACAGGGAGCGAGCATCCAGCCCTGACACACAGTCCTGCCCCAAGCTGACTCTTCCAGTCACTCCTGGGCTCCTCCACTTGGGCTTAGGGTCCAGCAGGTACAAGCAAATAGGGACATCGTAAGAAGTGAAGACTTTGACAAGTACCAATAGAAGAATCACAGAAGAATCCAGAATCTAGTATTTTGGAGCAAAAGGCTATGCTTCCCTCCAAAGGTAACTATTCTCCTTTTGAGAAAGCTTCTTGCTTGCCGTGGGCCTTAGTAGAGACTTATGTCTGAACATGGCACATCAGGTGACCCTGTGACCTGAGCTCCTCATCATGAACGGAGGCTGCCTGGCCACCCAGCCCCAACTTTGAGTGTGTGCAGAAGCAATTTGACATCAAAAGGAAATGGAATATAATGTCGGGGCTCCGGCAAGTCAGGAGGTTCAGGTAAGTTACGTGAGCAGGTCGCTCAGACTCCTCTGACATCGCCACTTGCCCCTCAGTCCCTGCCTGTGGCCTCGTGAGGAGGCAGGGACACCTGATCAGGTTCCTGAAGAAGAACGAGCTCAAGCCTGGTTCATGGAGGAAGCTGCGTGCTTCCATCAAACAGTGGATGGCCACAGCAACACAGGAGGGCTTCTGAAGAAAGACAGTGGAGGAAAAGTCTTCCAGGTCAGCTGAACTCTGAGTAGCACCCTTGGTTGTCCACATTATCCGGGCCTGACGTATGGATCTACACTGATTCCTGGGCACTTGCTCATGGTTTGGCTAGAGGATCAGTGACCTAGAAGGAACAGGATGGAAGATTTGTGACACGGAAGTCTGGGGACAAAGGATATGGTGGGACTTCTCAGTATCATCACAGACCATGGAGGTATCAGTTCCCATTTCACTTAAAGGACGCCCACTGCAGAGAAGACTCTACATGGTCATCTGGACATAATGAGGTGCCTGGTGGATGTGAGCAGTCTCCTTCCATCCCAGTACTTTGTCTGGCATATTTGTGATACCCCAGTCATCCCAGTACTCGCTCAGTGGGCTGACAGACAAAGTGACCACGGTGACAGGGAAGAAGGCTATGCATGGGCTTAATTCAAAGGACTTCCCCTTACCAAGGATTACCTGGCTAGCTCTACTACTGAGTACCTACACAGAGCCCCCGACATGACACCACTACCCAGAGCAAATAGCTAAATACCAGGTTAATTACACCAGACTGCTTGCAAGATGGAGGGGCTGGATTCACCCTCACCGGAACAGACACATATTCTGGATATGAATTTGCAGTTGCCGTCCATAATGTCCTGTGAGCACCACCATTCTTTCCCTCATAGAATGTCTTAGTCACCATCCTGGTTCTGCACAGCAGCATTGCTTCTGGTCAAGGAACTCATTTCCCAGCAAGGAAAGTACAACAGTGGGCTCCTGCCCATGGAATTAGCTGGTGTTTCAACTCAACCTACCACCCAGAACCAGCCAGCACACGAGGAAGGTCAGAGAGCTTAGTGAAGACTCAGTTATGGTGCCAGTTGAAAGAGAACATCTCAAAAGGATGGGGTTCTGTATTGAAGAATGCAGTATATGCTTTGAGTCAGAGACCATCATATGGTGGAGTCTCCCCCCATAACCAGAACACACGGGTCCTGAAATCAGGAGGTGAAAGTGGAAGCAGTTCCTCTTACTATCACCCCTCATGACTCACGGTATCACAAACTACCATACAAAACTACCAGCTGCCATACAAACTACCACATACTGGGAGGCTTGCATAGCAGAAATTAGAGGTTGGAATTCCAAGATCAAAGTGCCAGCAGAGCTGGATTTTCCTGATGCCTCTCTCCTTGACTTACAGATGATTGCCTCCTCACTGTGTCCTTACACGCATCCCTGGTATCTCTTCCTCCTCTTATAAGGACACCAGTCTTGCTGGATTAGGGTCTTACCCGTATGACTTCATTTAACTTTCATTACCTCCTTAAAGACCTTATCTCCAAAAATAGTCCTATTGAGGGTTAGGGCTTCATCATATAAATTTGGAGGGAACACAATTCAGTCTCTAACACTCACTCACAGAATATTTGCTTCCCCTTCTGACTTCTTGAGCTCTGCTGGTCAAGAGCTCAGAGTCCCCAAGAGGGGGAGACATTTTCTAACCAGGTTCCATTGCACTAGAAGACAAGACTTCCACCTGCCTATTTGGGGTTTTCTTATGGCAACGGGAATGAAAAGGAGCTACCGCACTGATTTGAATGATTGACCCCAATTACCAAGGGGAAATTGGTCAGACACCACATAATCTGGGGCAAAGAGGGCTGCCAGGCCATTCTCTGGGGCATGTGAACTTCTCCCAGGTCCCAAAGCAAAGGAAACAGTGAGTGTCAGGTCTTTGATGTCTCCTCATTTGGGGGAAAGAGTGAAAATGTCTTCCCTGGTATGAAGGGTGGTGGCACCCTGTTAGACGGACATACAGAGCAGTCTCCCTTTCGTGGGAAAGTTCAAGTATGTGTAAATGGGTGAAAACGTAGGTTTGAGTGGCAGGAGGGGTGGACAGAGCCGGGGGCCCACCCTTCCTTGCTCTGTGCTTTGATACTGAGATGGAGCCTTGTAAGGATCTCTCCTTCCCCACATCAGTCTTCCTCAACATCTGGCCCTGGAGGGACACTGTTATATGCTGTAGCAAAGGAAGCTGCTTCTCTTACTGGTTATGATGGGTCACCCCACCTCCCATGGGATGACCAGTGGCGTTCACTCTCCACCGAGTCTCTCTGGTGCCCTGGTGGATCGCTTCCCATGGACCACCTCTGGTCTCCCCACAGCCTCTCACACGTGTCTCATTCATCCGCCTGGCTGACCCGACAGAGGCGGATCCCCTCTGGTCTGCAGCCTCTGGCGAGTTCTTTGGCCCTAGCTTGCTATGTGTTCCTGTGCAGGCGCACCCTTGTGGCCGAGGTCTGAATCGCAGCCTAGATTTGGGGTGGGGAGAATCCTAAATTCTTGGCTCCTCGTTCTTTCTCCCTCAGCACTGGAGGGAGTAGCTGCTGTCTGCATTTGCTGTCCCGGACCACAGGGTCCTCTCGGCCTCTGCTAGGGTTTAACCACCTTTGTAGGTGAAACATTGTTTGCATTAGATTTTTCCAGTTCAGATTACTGGTGCCTTTCTATCTTCTGATTGGACCCCAGTGAATTCACAGCATGATTCAGGCCAGCAGTGGGGGAAAGGGGTTGATAGGAGAGATTCCGATCTCACACAGACCCGGGTCCACTCACTCATCAACACGGTTGATGGGGCATCTCCTTGGGGCCCGCACGGTCCTGGGATTTGGGGACGTAGCTGTGAGGCAAATCTTAGAATCCCTGCCATCTCGGGGCTCACAGTCAAGCCGAGCGTGAGAGAACCTGTTAATCCTCTGTGTGACTTTAAGGTGACACTTCATCTCTGACAGTTTGAGTTTCCTTGTCTGAAAAATGTGAGCAATACGAGTCATAGAGCTGTTGTGAGGATTTCGTGGGGCACAAAACCTACAAATGGTTTAAGGCAGTGCCTGGCACATGGCAAGCACTGAATAAATCTCTTACTTTTCTTAATAAACCACAGAAAGATGGAACGGAAGGGGGCACAGTGCCACCCCCTCTTTCAGCAGAGGAGGACGCAGACCAGAGAGGTGATGGTCACACAGCAAACTTGTGGCAGACTTGGTCCTAGAACTCAAGTATTCTAAGATCCTGATGGCGCTCCCACGCTTGGCATCTTTAGGTGTGGACCTCCGCCGGGCCCCTGCAGACAATCCTGGCTCAGGTAGAAGGAGGGCGGAAGCCAACTTGAATCAGGCTGAGCCGGTTCCCGAGTGGGACCAGAGCTGGGAGCATGTGACCAGCACAGAATGGGTCCTGGGGCCGCTCATCAGCTGCTGGCCTGCCTTGCCCCGAGCAAGGCTGGAAGGTTGAGCCCTTGGAAACTGCTCTGGAGGCTGCCGCTCTCCGGGCTCCTGGCTCTCTCCCTCCTCACCCCTGCGCCCCTCCTTCCATCTTTTTCTCTGCACCGTTGTTCCTGGTTATCTCTCCTCCTTCCTCCTCTTGTTTATCTGCCCTGCCTCTTCCTTCTTCCTTGCCCTCTCTTCCCTTCCCCCCCTCTCCTCCCATCCCTTACCCTGCTCCCCTTCCATCCAGCACCCTCTCCTCCATCTTCATTCCCACCCACTCTCCCCTCCAGCGGCTCCCCTCCCTTCCCCTCTCCATTCTCTGCACACCTCTGACCACAGGGGGCAGCCTCGCTAGCCTGCCAGACCCCCTGCCCTGCACTGCTAACCCCGTCACCTTCTGACTCACTTCACTTAACGGAAACCCTCCAGGGTCCTCCCTGTTGAAGGACAAAAACAGCATGATTTCACTCATAGGCGGAATCTAAAAAAGAAAAATGAGCCCACAAAACAAAACAGAAACAAACTCATAGGCACAAAGAACATCTAGATTGGTGGTGACTATTCTGGAGATGATCACTTGGTAATGAACACAGATACCAAACTATTAACGCTGTCCACCAGAAACTTAGAGAATATACCAGCTGTACCTCAATTAAAAAAAAAAAAATACCGGGGAAAAACTCCGCTGCCACTAGGTTTGCTGCCAGGAAAAATAACACTCCCTCTCCCTGTAATTTGCTACTGCCTTCAGCTGTTTAGACCGGGCCGCACGACGCACTTTGTCTCTGAGCAGAACAGCTCTACCTAATGACATCCCGCCTTCAAGCAGTGTCAGTCCCCGCGGCCTGGAGCATTGTCAGCTCTGCATCCCAGCCTTTCCTGCATCCAGAGGAAGGAGGGAGCCACCCAGGAGACTTCTCCGGCAGGGAGCGGGTGTGGCCCAGGCCCCCGGGGCATCAGGAGAGAGAGAGGGCACTGAATCTCTCACAGCTGGCCAGGCCCGTCTTCCCCGCCTTGGACGAGATGGTGCTAAGTTTCCACAGACAGGGTGCGGGCTTGAGTCTGCAGAGGTGGGTTCATATCCCGCCTCTACTCACCGCACAAGCCTTCCCAGGGCTCTCTGACCCTCGGTTTCCTTGTCTGTAGAATGAAGAACGTACTCCTGACTGTGGGGGCAAAATGAGCTGCATGAAAAGCACCTGTGTGGTCCTGGGCACTTAGTAGGTGCTCAGAAGAGGGGGCTTTGTTCCCCCCTTCTCCATTGCCTCAACTCTTAATGCAAACTAGATTCAAACGGCAGGAACGTGCTCCGTTTCCATGCATCTTCAGGCTGAAATGTTGTGTTCTTCTTCCTCCACCTGGAGAACTCTTAGTCACCCCTCAAAACCCACCCTCAAATGTCACAGCTCTTGTGGCTCCTTCTCTGACAGTTTAAACCCCCTTCTATGGCAGAATTAGTCTCTCCCTTCTCACTGCTACCATCCTTGTCAAGGCGCTTCGGACCTCCCGGGACCTGGTGTGGGAAGCCCAAGGAATCAAGGCAGTGACTCTCTCCTTCTCCTCCTTCCTCCATGGGCTCATACGTGACCTTGTCTCTACTCTCCCAACAGATTGTGCTCACTTGACATCTTGCATGCAGCTGGAAATTCACCCAGCTATACATGGCTTTTTGGTGAAAATAAAATAAAACGCAGCTATGCAGTGACCAGCGCCTCACCCCTGGGCCCGTCAGCTGCGATCAAAGGAGCGGCGGCACCTAAGGAGTGCGCCGTGTCCCATCTTCAGTAGCTTGGGCGAGGCAGCAGGCACACTCTGGGCCACATCCCCGTACTTCCCCAGGCGCTCTGTGCACGCGGGTCTCGGTCCTGGGCACACAGCCTTCCCGCCAGACAGCCAGCCCCTCTTCGGAGCCCCAGCTTGTCCCACAAGCTGGAACTGAGCAGATGTCAAGAACGTCACAGGGAATGACCACAGGGGCAGAGAGAGGGTCAAAAGGCAAGGGTTGTTGTTCTCATGACGCCTGCCCTCTCCACCAGAATACTCACAACCCCCTTATCCCTCTAGTCTGTGTTATCTGGGGAGGACCGCCCCTCCTGGACTCACCTAAGTCTACACGCACTCGCCCCTCGTTCACCTACCCCCCACTTGTCAGCCCTGCGTCCGTTCCCTTTCCTGGTTCTTCCCTCCCCTCTTCCCACATGTCCTCTCATGCACCCTTCTTACTGGCTATGCAACCATCCGTCCAGCCATGGGTCCAGCCATCATCGTATGTCCTTGGCTCTGGCCCCATGTGCTTATGCCTAACAGAATCCTGTTTCCCCGCAAAGCATCCGAACCCTCCCTGGAGAACATCTCACACGCTCTCTGACGGGACCGGTCAGCTTTCTGGTGATCTATCCAGTAGAATCCACGACTCACCATGACACACAGAGCCCTCTGCAGGATCAGTGCTTCCGTGGGGCACTGAAGTCTGTCGAGCACCCGCTAGGCACCACAGCGGCCTCCCCTTCACACCACAGCGTCCTGCCATGGCCGCCACCCCCATGTGCAGAGCCCCAGAGAGTCGCTCAGCATTGCACGACAATGTGAGGTCCCCAAAGGGCTGTTTGTGGTTGTGGTTGTGATTGTTCTGCGGAAACACCTTTGCAGGTGACAAATATCAGGAGAAAATGCAGGGGTGGGGGGAGATAAGGAGCAAGGCTATCTGAGGATCTGGGGCCCAGTAGGCGCTGCGTAAACATCAGCTACATATGTGAAGGCATGAGTGAGTCGGGAGCTTAGGTCCTGTGACATCCCAGAAATAGATGTAAGCGACTACCTCAGGCTGAACTCATCCAAACTGTCATCTCCTGGAGGGCATTTTTCCGGGCGATTGTTCTGCCCTTGCTTTCCCCTGGCCTGGGGAGAGAACAGGGAGGTGGGGGCATCTATTTTTAGACCTCAAAGTGCCATGTGCGGGGGCAGGAGGGCAGCTGGTTGGCTGCAGGCCCCTAGAGTGTCAGGTGATCTCATTAGGGGAGGAGGGGACAATGAGGGCTACCACCTCTGTCCCTGTCACTGCCCAGAAAATGCCAGGTAGCGGCATCATGGGCAGCACGCTCCCATATGGTCACTCAACCCCAGACATCAGAATCCACAGAGGAGGTGGCACGGGGTGAGCCGATGTCAGCCCAGGTATCATCCATACGTACCGCTCTATTTACACATACATATATGCACACACATATACATGCATGCACGTGCACAAACAGAAATGTTTCATCTTGGTGTTCACACAGCAACAGAAATTCCCAACATGATTCCCATTGTGCAGAGGGGATGATCAACGCTCAGGGAGGTGAGTAACTGATCCAGAGTCCACGGCCATGGATGGCAGGGCTGGGACACAAGCCCACGTGCCTCGGACCTGTAACCACCTCACTTCAGTGCCTAAAATACAGACCTACTCTCACCCCCACCGTGGCACCTATCAGTTCTCTTTGTGTTTGTTCCCTTGGGCACCTGCCTCCCCCATCAGACTGTGAAGCCCTGAGGGTAGACCCCTTATTTGTATTCCTGCATTCACCCCAGCTCAGGGCCTTAGGACAGCCCACCAGCCCACTGGTAAATAAAGGAGAATAGAAAGGGGTACAGCCCAGAGTCCAGGCTCAGCAATATTGATCAATTGATGGAACTCAACAGTGCCTGGAGATGCTACTGCATGAAGGGCGATAGGAGAAATCAAGGCAGGGAATGAACAAGACCAGAGCCCCCAGTTCTAGTGCATTCCCGAAGGCCTCTGCCCGGTGAGCTGAGCTGGGCTGTGCTTAGCTGCCTATGCCAGGAAAACCGGGTCCGCCTGTATGCCCGAGTCTACCGGACTCTGAAGACCCAGCAAAGGGCATGGCAGAGACATCAGTTGCGTAGTCAAATAACACAATTAGCTCTTTAATGAGGAGCCTGGGGAGTGTCCTGTGCCCCGTGGACCCAAATCACAGTGATTATGAAGCATTAATCTCTTCAAAGGCTCACGAGTTCTCTGGAACATCACCAGGACAGATCAGAGCCTCTTGGTGCCTCTCCCACATTCCTTCCAAATCAATAGATGTCCAGCGGTTGGGAGGAAAACAAATCAGGGTGACCTGGGGCTGCAGGGATGGCCCAGAGCATGGAAACAGATCGATCAGGGCTCGTTCCCAGGGATGAGACAGTGCACCCCTTCTGGCTGTTAAACCCCCCAGGCTGGGTGTTATTATACCCGTCCTCTGGTCACGAAACCCAGATGTGGGGGTAGACACAGCATTTGTCTGCTGGGACAGGGCCCCCCAGGGGCACACACCACTTGGAGGTGACGTTCCTGGATGGCCTGGGGGGGGGGTGCTGGGCGCTGGGACCCAGCCCGACGGGCCTGGGTTTGAATTCGGCTCAGCCATCTCCCCATGGGCAGCCTGGGCGAGTCTCATCGCCTCTCTGAGCCTCAGTTTCCCACCTGGGTGAGTGTGGGAGGGGCTGCAGGGGGCGGGGCGGGAGCCGGACTCCCAGGATCCTGAACAGGCTCAAGGTTAGGTCACTGCCATAGGAGCAGTGGGGCCTCTGAGGGGCTCTGAGCGTCTGGAGGACAGGACGCTCCTGCATTTCAAACAAACCACTCAGCCCCCTGTGGGTTATGGGGACAAAAGGGTGACCGGCTGTGGGAAAGCTTAGACCATCACAGCTCAGCAGCCACCCAGGAAATGGCAGCAAAGGTGGGGGGCAAGGGGGCGGAGACAGTGGAACAGACAGACCAGCAGCTCCCAGGTCGCCTGCCCGCCACCCAGCACCCCGCACCCTCTCCTCCCTGTGTCCCCACAGCCCCTGAGAGGTGGGTGTCATCACCACCCCCTTTCACAGAAGGAGAAACTGAGGCTCAGAGGAACTGCAGAATGGGAAGGACCCGGGAGAATGGCCCTCCAGGCCCATACCCACTTCACAGAGGGGGAAACTGAGGCCCAGAGATGGGCAAAGGCTTGCAGAAGAGAACTGTCCTAATGCAACGCTAAACGGAATATCTCAGGCAAAGCCCCTGGTGTGGGCCGGATGTGCACCCGAGGATCAGTAAACAGGGGTTTCCCCTCTGCTTCCCTGGCCCCTCCAAGGCCGCTGTGTCGGAGCTCCGGCTGGGGAGCATCCTTCGAGCACCATCAGGATATAAACTGAAATGTGGATGGATGATGCCAGCTGCCAGTCCTCCCGGTTCTGTGTGACCCCCAGCCCGCTGGGGCCCGTGGTCTGGCCCGGGAGTGACCGGAGCTCTGGCTGACTCACAGCCCGGCCATTCCCTGCTGGCTCCCAATGCCCAGCTGTCTCCCCAGGCCTCTGAGGGCAGAAGCCGGGCTGGGTCCCCACCCCTCCCAGGACCCAGATCCCAGGGACAGGGCAGGTGTCGGTCTTAGCTGGGGGGAGTCGGGGCCTGCTGGGAGCAAGGAGGGCTTTCTGCTCCCAGGTCATACAGGGAACTGGGAATTTCCGCTGTCACTGGGGAATCCGGAGCAGGAACAGGGGCGGTGAGGGGCCATGGAGCCAGGTCACGTAGGGCCAGGCTGGAGGGCTCTGGGGAGCAGGGGTGCTCAGGAAGGGCTACCAGAGGCTGCCATGTGGGCCCCAGGGACCATCCAGGACCGCAGTGTTGCAGGGTTTGCAACCTCAGGGACAGTGTCCTCTGGCCCCACGAGCTCACAGCATGAAGGTTCCCTGGAGCTTTGAAGGAGTCTGCCCTGTCCACACTCTGCTCATAGGCCCCACGTCTCCCAGCACGGCAGACGGTCTGCCCCACAAACGCTCAGGGGCCACCTGAGTCTTTTATCCCAGGAAAAAGAGGGATCCTGCAGTCTCTCTCTGTATGTGTCTCTGTCTCTCCCAGCCTTGGCACCTCATCTCCATGCCCCGCCTGGCTCTCCTCCCCCTCCCCCCATGTATGCCAGGTTTATTTTCAGAACCTCCGAATCCTTCCCAAGCCTCTGACATTTACTCTTTGGAATTAGAAAATTTTCTATTTCTCTTTCCCAGAGTGAGGCTGGCGGAAAAGGTTTCCCCGGGGATCTACCTGCCCTTCCGGAGGTGAAGTGCCGGGGGCAGATGTCAGCCCGGCACTGATCATGCCAACCAGCAGTTATTAGGCACCCTCTGTGCACCAGGTCCTTCTAGGAACCACCACAGTCAGTGCATTTAAGAACCCTGCGGGCTTAGCCTTACCATCTGCACCAGTCAGGTGTACCTGGCAGGGAAATCAGAAGGTCACAAGGCAAGTGAGAGGTGGAGCCAGGATGAAACCACACCTCTCGGGCTCCGAAGTCCATTTCCCTCCGCTGTGCTCTGCCTTCAAGGTCCACGGGGGGCTGGGGCACTGAAGGACGGGCAGCATTTGGGGGGACCAAGAGTTTAGGGTACGTGGCATCCAGGCAGAGGGTACAGCAGGAACAAAGCATCCAAGTGGTCAGTCAAGTATAGGGTGGGTGGAGGGCCTGAGCCCAGAAGGAAAATGTGCAGGACAGGGAAACTCCCACACCAAAAGATTAACCTAAGAGACCGCAAGGATGAGGGCATGCTGAGAGCCCAAGTATCAGGCGCTGTTCTCAGTATTTTATGTGCACTAACTCACAACGGCAACCCTATGAGACAGACACTGTTATACTCTTATTTTACAAAAGGGGGAAACGGAGGCTCAGAGAAGTTGGGAAACTAAGCCCGTCTGAGGCCCAGCCAGGATTCGGACTGCGACCTGGCTCCAGAGTCTCACTGTGGCACCGCCCTTCTGCACGCCCCTCCCCCTGCACGCCCCTCCCCCTGCACGCCCCTCCCCCTGCACGCCCCTCCCTCCTGCGCAGCCGCACCAGCTGACTTTCTTTTCAGCAGGAAATGTTCCGAAGCAGGAAGATGGGATGGTCCGAGCTGGGGTGGTGTGGACCAGGCCGAAGGGGAGGGAGCGCTAGGTAGTGATTGGCAGGAGCCAGGGACAGGAGGGGCGGCACGGCGCATGCTTATTAATCTCCCCTTGGCTACCCGACTTTGGTCCGGTTGAATAAGTGGCCCCCACGAGGAAGGCGCTGTGGAGGACCGTGGCCTGGCTCTGGAGGTGCACCTGGGCCGGCGTATTTTCCCGGTGAACTCTGCCCTCCCCCAAGCAGGAGGCAGCCAGGGTCTCTGTACCCCAAAGCTTAGCAACTAAAACAACACACATGCTTCATCTCGGTTTCTAAGGGTCAGGAACCCAGGTGTGACTCAGCTGGTGTCTCAACAGCTGGAGCCAAGGTGCTGGCTGGCGTCGGGTCTCCTCTGAGGACTCCCCGGAGAAACGATCCCGCTCCCCTTGGATAACGGCTGAAAGACTCGGTTTCCTGAGCTCTGCTGGACTGAGAGCCTCATTTCCCTGCCGGCTGTTGGCTGGGCGCCACCCTCAGTTCCATGTTACATATGCCTCTGCCACCTGAGAGCTTGTCCCATCAAAGCTGGAGTCTGCTAGCTGACAGAAGTCACCATGCTTTGCACCCAATCACAGGAGTGGCACACCCTTGATGGCGCCATGTTCTATTGGTATAAGAGAGGGGAGGGGAGTACGCGAGAACACGAAGACCGGGAGGTAGGGATCAGTGAGGGTCATCTTGAGGCTGCCCTCCGCCTCCCAAGGTCCTCGGGACTAGGCCTGGGCTACAGGGAGGGCGTCCCAGCCGGCTCCCTGCCAAGCAGACTTAGAGCTCCCTGTAGCCCCAGCCCGGTGGCCCCGCTTGACCACATCGCCCCTTCAGGGAAGAACAGGATATGGAAAGGACGGCATGAGGGCAGAAATTTCCTGAGCATATGAAGGCTCCATCCTGGATGTTTGGAAAGAAGGCCAGCTGGATCCTATCGAGATGGGTGGCACCATCCTGAAAGGGGTGCAGATCAGTGGGGCAACCAGCATGCCAGAGAAGGGAATCAGGCAAGGACGCCACCCATCTCCTGCTCCGGGGTGGTTTGGGGGAGAAGAGCAGGGTCTGGCTCCAGGGAGAAAAGGGACACATCATTTCAAGTCCAGGCCGAGGAGCAGCAACACAGACACAACAGCATTCCCCCTCATTGTTGTTCCCCAGGATTCTGGTCCCAGGGAACCCCTTGAGCCTCAAGGATCAATGACCGATAAGGGCCATTGGCCAATATTGCCCGCAGGGGCCTTCCCGATTTCAGCAGATGCTCCCGAGTGAGGAGCTCAGCTGCACCAAGGGACTCACCTGTCATTTTCTATCTTGCCTTAGAGCAGATCAAACCCATTGAGATACTACCACCTATGGAATGAAAAATAAGCTCATCCCAGCATTCAAAGCCTTTCATGACCTGGTCCCAGTATTCCCAGAAATTCCTATAGGTTTTCCAGACGTCAGACAAACCAACTAACCTCTTGTTTAATTGTCTGCTCCTTCTGCCATTCATCAGCGAATATTAAATGTATGCACACCACGTTCCGGGGCCTGTGATCAGTGCAAAGGATCATTCTAGCTCTTGCCTCGCCCCCATCACAGAACAGATCCCAACCATCTTCCCTCAGCACACCAGGTTCTCACCTCTGAGCCTTTGCACATGCTATCCCCTCAGCCTGGTATGCTTTCCCCTCTTCTCCGGATTTTTCCTGACTTCCTTTAAGACCCCGCTCTGATAGGAGTGTCTGAGTGGCTCAGTCGGTTAAGTGTCAGACTCAGGTTTTGGCTCAGGTCATGATCTCAGGGTTGTGGGATCGGGCTCTGCACTCAGCGGAGTGTCTGCTTGAGATTCTCTCTCTCTGCCCCCCCCCCCCCCCCCCCACATACACACACTCATGAGCTGGAGCTCTCTCTCTTTCAAGTAAATAAATCTTAAAAAAACAAAGACTCTGCTCAGACATCAGTTTCTCTAAGAAGCCTTTTGTGATGCCCAGGCTGGGTTACATCCCCCATTGTGCACTCAGAGCCCCCAGTGCTCACCTCTAACATGGCCAATCAGCAGGCAGCTCTCCTCCATGCAGAGATTGAGGGCCCGAGGAGAGGCGTGGCCTGTTCCTGTCTCTCAGGAGCTGATGATCCAAGCAAGCAAGGGACAAATCTAAGCAGATCTGTGGTGGTTTGTTCATTCCCTGGTGAATTAAGGGATGATGGAGGGGACAGCTGAATCATATTTCCGAGGTGCTTATTATATACCAGGCTGCCTGCCTGGTGTATTTGTAGAATACTGATCTTTTATAGCAAATGCACAGAGAAGTATTATCAGCTTTGTTTCGCAGATGAGGAAATTGAAGTTTCCATTGATTAAGGTCACACAGCTGGTGAATGGCCTCAGGCTCAGCGCAGCAGCCCATATAAGTCCCTGCCAGGGAGCCTCTACCTACTTCACCCAGCCTTGGCTCCCACACCTGTTGGGGGCAGGGCAGCTCACAGGATAGGGAGCCTGCTTCTCCCCCTGCCTCTGCCTCTCTCTCTCTCTCTCTCTGTCTCTCATGAATAAATAAATAAAACCTTTAAACACTTTTTCAAAAAAATCTTTTATATTCCTATTTACTTTCTGTCCACTTATTCTATTATTGTGAGAATGATATGGAACTATTCCCCTATGACTGTGGATTTGCCTAGTTCTCTTTGCAGTTCTATCCACTTTTGCTTTATTTTGAAATTCTGCATTTGGTGCATAAATGTTTAGGGCTCTCTTGCTTTCTTTTGATAAATTGACCCCTTTATCATTATGAAACATCCCTGGTGGTATTCTTTTCTCTGAAGTTTCCTCTAATAGTAACATGCCACTCCATCATTTTCTTGATTATTGTTATCATGATACATCATTTTCTATCCTTTTAACCTATTTGTGTCAAAATTTAAAGTGAATTTCTTGTGAGCAACATACAGTTGAGTCTTGTTTTTTTATCTAATCTGACTACCTGCACATTTAATGTGGGTTTTTAGATGATTTACATTTAACATGATTTTTTTTTTTGCAGTTTTATACCTTTATTTGACAATCAGCGATTAGTTCTCATCCACATTAACTGTAGATTTTTGAAAATGGTGACAGGTACATAGGTAACCAAAGTGTAGAACTTGTTGGGTGAGTCTTCATCCTTGTTACATTTTCTGGACAGCCGTACATGGATATGGTATGCAACATTCATTATTCTTTTGACCCAGACAGCTTTGTTGAGCTGTCAATGCAAACATCTGGAGTTCCCATCTCTTTCATGGTAAATTTCCAGATCTCTTTGAGTGCCCGAGGGGCACCCTTCCTGAAACCCACTCCATGGATGCACTTGTGAATGTTGAAGGTATATTCCTTGGTCACTACCTCATTGAGGGCAGAACACCCCTTCTTCTCACCACCCTTCTTCTCAAGAGCCATTCTGCCAGGTCCTGGTTGGAAAGTTTTAACATGATTATTAATTTGCTTAGCTTTTTACACATAAGCTTGCTCTCTGTTTTCTATTTTTCACATTTGTTCTTCGTTCACTTTATCTTCTTTTTCTGACTTCTTTATGAACAATTGATTATTTTTCTGATTCCATTTCATCTTTTTTGTTGGCTTAAGACCTATAGCTTTTTGTCTTGGTATTTTAGTGCTCACTTTAGGGTTTATACTATACATCCTTACTTATCACCATGTATCTTCAAATGGTATTATATGACGCACATTTAATGTAAGAATTCTGTAAGAACAGTGCTCACTTTGGCAGCACATACACTAAAAGTGGAATGATACAGAGCAGATTAGCATGGTCCCTATGCAAGGATGACATGCAAATTTGTGCAGTGGTCCATATTTTTTTAAAAATTTGTTTAAGCCACTTAAAGAAAATATGCTTAGGACACAATTTGCCTCGAATCCATTTCAAGCTGTATATTTGTTTTCCAATTAAAAAATTACAATTTACACCTCCCCAAAAAAGAATTCCGTAATAGTATATTTCTATTTTTCCTTTCTAGGGCTCATGCTATGGTGGTCATACATTCCACTTCTCCATATGTTATAAACCCAACACTACATTGTTGTCATTAGTCTTTAAATGTTCTATTATTTTTTACAAAGAGGTAAATAGTAGCAGAAACTATTTTATGTTAGCCTGTGTAATTTCTCTTTCCAACAATCTTTATTCCTTTATGAGAGCCATCCAGTATCATTTCTCTTCCACCCAAATGCCATTTAACATTCCTTGTGGTGTCATTCTGCTAGTGATTTATTCCTTCGGACAGAAAAAAAAAATTTTTGAAAAAAAATAGCCAAAAATATTCCAAATTCGATGGAAAGTATAAACCCACAGGTCCAAGAAGCTCAACAAATCACAAGCACAAAAGATATAGAAAAAAATTATGTTAGGTCGCATCATGATCAAAGTGCTAAAAGCCAGTGGTAAAGAGAAAACCTTGAAATTATCCAGAGGGAGAAGAAAGACACATTACACAGAGGAACAAAAATAAGGATGACAGTATATTTCCCCTCAGAAACAATTCAAGTGAGGAAACAGTAGAGGAATGTTTTAAAACACTGGGGGGGAAGACCCTCTTAGACTAAAATTCTAAGCTCAAAAGAATATCTTTCAAGAACAAAAGAGGAAGACTTTTTTTTAAAGATATAAAACATGAACTATTCATGGGATTTGCCTTTTCAATCCTATCTTTCAGGAATCATTGTCTTCTTTGCTTGATGGCTAAAGTCTGAGAAATCACTGTTTCGTATATTTTTGTTCAGTTTTTTATTTGTTTCAGGTAGAAGGGTAAATCCAGCCCCTATTACTCCATCTTGGCCAGAAGTGGAAATCATGGCTGTAATTCGATGTGTATTTGTGTGATTTTTCTCCTGCTGTAGCCCACATTCCAGGAGGGGAGGGACCGTACATACCTGTTTTTACTCTGGGCTGTATCCTCAGCACTTGGCAGAGAGTCTGGCACAGAGTAGGTTCCAACAACTAAATTCTCTAAACTTCTATGTAGTTGCACTTAGTCTGGTGAATCCTAGGGCTCTTCCATGCTTCTCCATGATCTGGGAGATACTTTAGAAGATCCAAATTAAAATAAGAAAAGAACCACATGCCAGGATCAAGGTTGAGAAAGGTCAAGGGAGGAGAAATAAGGCCCCAGGAAGGCAGAAAGCTAGAAAAGACAGAAGGAACCCAAGTCTTTCCCCTCCCCACAGCCAGCCCCACCCCAATTCCCCAAAACACTCCTCTTGCACATATCCCTGGTATGGCCAGCCATTTCTCACCCACCCCCATCCCAGCCCACGCCCACATATTCTCCACTTCTTCCCTTAGTTATAGAACCTCAAGTTCAACTGCATAAAATAAAAACTACATTTTCCAGCTCCCCCTGCAGCACAACCACTGGACTGGTTCCTGCCAGTGACGTGTGAGTATTCCTGTGAGCCAGTCCCAGGCTGTGTCCTTAGAGGGAAAGGCCATACTTGCATGCATGACTCTTATTCTCCCTTCCCAATGGAGGGGATGTGGACAGTGAGTTGAGCCATATTTCATAAAATTAATAAGGCCAACAAATGAGGAATGACAAAAAAGGTGGGAGCAAACTGGATCCCCAAGACTGGCCACCCCAGTAGCCAAGTCTAGAACTGGTGTGTGAGGGAATAATGCGATTCTGTCTTCATAAGCCACTATTAGGTGGAGTCTTATTGTGTGATTCTCAATAATGCTCAGAACCAGGCACTAGGCTGTTATTCAGGAAAGGTGAATGCTCAGAAAAGCCTATGTCCGGGAGAAAAGTCATCTAATGTTGACTTGTAACTTTGGGCCCTCTAGGGCCAGGGGATCTGGGGCAATTTGATTAGAAAGAACACCGCAGCATCTGTGGCTTCGCTGGTTGGAGCCTGGTGGGTTCCTGCTGGGGCTCCGACTGCAACAGAACACGTAGTGAGGAGGAGGTTACAGCTGGACATGGGGAGATGGCCCTGCTGGCCAGCCTCCCCTTTCCCTCCCTGTCCCCGGTCTAGGCAGGAATCATTCTTCATAGCAGCTTACTCCCGCTGCCTTGAGTTGGGCACGCCATCCACAGAGCAGGGGAAGGGAGGGGAATTTAGGGCACCAGTTACGGGGATGACGGTTATGAATGACTGGCTGTCCTGCCACCGCCTCGTCACACCCACGGGGAGAACCCTCCAGCGAGCGGTTCAGGGACCGAGTCCTCCTTACTGCAGGGTACGCTCAGGCCTCTCCAAATATACCTAATATTTAGATAAGGGAGAAGATGGAGGGACTTAGCAAACACCTTCCTGAAATCTAGTAGCAATAAATGAGAAAAATGGAGCAGCTCACTCCAGATAACCAGCGCCAGAGAACTAATTAATGACACTCCCATCCTGAACCAGGATGCAGGCAGCAGAGGCACCTGCCCAGGTAATTCATCAGCTTCCGATTTATGGACTCCTCGAGAGCCGCCTGCACATCTCCTCCCCTCCAGTTTACTTGAGACACTTTTATCTAGATTTTTTTCAAGATTATTGATCTGCTCTGCCACTTCTTAAGGCAGGTGGCGGTGGGGGGGGGGGTTGTCGGTGGTTCGGGGAGGTGGGGGGTCGGGGAGATGAGCACGGCAGTGGGTGGCACAAATATTGATTGGCCGGCAATGATCCAGAAAAAAAATCGATCCATCCAAGTAAGCCAGTTGTTTCCAACTGCCCCAAACCAGAGAATCTTGGTTTCCCATGCAAATCCTTGGGTTCTCGATACTGCATTCAAGGCAAGGGGAGAGTCCACTGCCTGCACAGAGAGGGATGAAGGCTGCAAACCGAAGAGATGGCAAGGCTCAATTTCTTCATTGGTAGAATGGGAATAAAGGGACGGCTGCATCATGTTTCCTGGATGCATGAAGGAGGGAAGGTATTGAATCTTGGAGAAAGGAACGGGGTGCTCCTAAACCATCCGCCCGCCCTTCTGTGCTATTAAACATCAAAGCTCGCCAGCCCAGCAGAGGCACAACGGCACAGATTACAGAAACGAAAAAAAATCCTGTTTTCAGTCTGGGAAGAGCACGTAGTTCTGATTTTGCTGGTGAGTCAGCCAGGACGTGGAGGTCATACAGCAAAAATCCCAGGCAGACCCCTGACGCGCAACACCCCCCCAACCCCTCAGCTACGATCCCGATCCCGTGCGCCAGGCGCAGTGCTCTGGGCATTGTCCCAGGTAATCCTCACAACAGCCCAATGAGGCAGGCACAGCCAGCTTCGTCCTCTTACGTGTGTGTGCGCCCGCACCTCAGTTTCTCATTTCAAAAGAAATATATCCTTGTTTAGAAAGGTTTTATCAATAGGGAAACTCATTTCAGGCAGAAACAATAAAATAAAAATTCAATATAACTACAGTCCTGTCCCAAGGTTTCCAGTTGTCCAAGAGCAGAGACACAGGCAGGTTATACATCAGGGGAGTGAAGGAGTTCTGCAGACAAAGGGCTGATTGGGGTATTGAGAACTCAGAAAGTCACCCCTCTCCTTCCCTCCCTTCTCTAGGTGTAACTGAGATGTGCTTTCGCAAGCTACGGCTAACTTCTTTTTATTGTTTCAAAAACGGTCACCCGGCACGCCGCAGGGATCTTTCTGCGGGTCCTGCACAGTCGTGGTGTTGGTGACAGAGAAGAGGAGTGGCTGCCCCCCCTTCGCCGTAACCCCCACCTGCTCTGACTACAGCAGAGGCTCTGGCTTCTCCGTCACCCCGGGAAACCAGAGACCCTCTTTGTGTCTGAGCTCCTGGCTGGACTGACGGACGATGCAGAGGGTCTTGCTGATCACCCCGGCAACTGCCTCTGAGAAGTTCTTCCAGAGCCTCCTCTGTGAGAGAGGACGGTGCCATTTCCTCCTGAACACAGCCCTTCGCCTCCCTCGCCCCGCGGCGCCAGGCACAGGGCTCCGCACACAGGCTGCACCCCGGGGAGATGCTGGTTCCACAGGATAGAACTTGAAAAAGGAACTGACCACGTGCTGAAGAGCTGCCTCGACCGGGAAGGGCAAGTGTTGATAAATCAAAATCCTTTTCTGTGGGCCCCAGGAGAGCAAAGCACTTCAAAGGAGCCTCTGGCAAATCCTTCTGTACACTGTGGAACCCCTTTCTCCTGTGAATAGCCCTCACTCCCGAGGCTGAGTCATACACAAGCACGCACGTGTGCACACACGCATATGCACACACATTAATACAGCCACACAAATATGCACACATGTATAAATAATACACACCGACACTGCAAAAGTCATATACTCACTGGAAAAAAAACAACAACTCAAACAGCACAGAAATGTAAAATGTTAGGCTTCTCCCTGATTATCTCTCCATGTCCTCTCATCTAAGACACTCACTATTAACATTTGGGGGGTATGCTTAGATTACGGAACTGCCGAGATTAGGGATGTCTCCCTGCTCAGCCTCAGATATGACTTTGATTTTTTTTTTAAATCACAATGAATAGGAAATTTGAAGATGCACAGAGACAGGTTCCTCTGTCCCCATTCCGTGGGAAGCGCAGGACCACACGCTGCTCCTGTCCTCCTCCCGAAAGGCAGGGAAACCACGTTTCTGACTGGCCTGGCACCCTGCATTGACTCAGAGCATCTCATGGTTGCTAGGGGCTGGGCTCCCCTTCAGCAGGACCTCTGCCTGCATAATGGCGGCCCTTCTGGGGGGTTGGACTCTGATCCTTCTCCTGACATCTTCAGGCCAGAACTTGTGGCCATTGGTAACAACCAGTCACCACTTTCTCGCCTCACTTAGGGCACCGTTAGAAACGTTCCATGTTTTAGTGAAAACATTCTGAAGGGGCAAACATAGTATTTAAGAGAAAATTCTAGAAAGGACCATGCTGCCCTCTGTCTTCTCTTCACTCTGGACAAAGATGTAGACTGTCTTCGGGGGAAGATTCTCAGGAGTCTGCAGAACTTTGTACAAGAACCAGACATGTTTGTCCATGGTTTGGTCATCCTGCACAGAGGTGTGAACCCTGGGAGTGTCTGGGGAGGGGGACCCCAGGCAGAGGAACAGCAAGCCCAAGGTCCCAGAAGCAGGAGCAGACTTGGCAGGTTCAAGGAATGCAAGAAGGCCCACGTGGTGGGAGCAGAGGGAGCAGAGAGGAGAAGAGAGATCATGAGGTCAGTGAGGAGGTGGGGGTGGGGGCCTCTGTAGATGTAGGGCTGAGAAGTTCAATGTAAGAACTCCAGATTTTTCTCTAGTGAGAGCACTGAAAGGTTCTGAGCAGAGGAGGGACATGATCTGACAAACCTAATAGGAACACATGAGATCACCGGGAGGAACAGAGTCTTGCAGGAAGCGAGAGGAAGTGGAGCGAGCAGCTAGGGGCTACTGTGATCATCCAGGATGTGACGGGGATGGGGCACCGGGGAGCGGGCCGTGGAGGTGATGAGAAGCAGTCAAGTTCTGGAATTCTTCTGAAGGAGAGCCAGCAGGTTTGGGAACAGATTTGACACAGGGTTCGAGAAGACGTGAGGGGTCCAGCCTGACCAAAGGTTTCTAGCCTGAGCACTGGGAGGATGGATGGCATGGCCTGCTCTGAGACAAGGGAGGGAGAGGCCGGGGGTCGGGATGTCAGCTGGGGACATGTGAATTGTGAGATGCTGCTGGACACCCAGAGGACATGCTGAATAGTGGTGGATGCACCAGCCTGGTGTTCAGGGACAGGCCAGGCTCAGAGGTCAATTTGGGGGCCATCAGCGTACCAAAGGCATGTGGAGGTGGGGGGAGTCTGGTGAGGTCCCCAAGGAAAGGAGGGAGGATTAGGAGAAGAGGGCAAAGGGCGGAGCTCAGGGACAGCAGGAAGTCTACGGGTCGAGGGGCCAAGAAAGAACCAACAAAGAAGACTGAAGAGCAGTCAGGGAGGGAGAAGGAAAGCCAGGACAGGGTTTCAGAGAGAAGGCAGCAAGTATGCCAAATGCCCATGGGTCAGGTGTCATTGGGAGTGGCCCCTTAGCCCAGTACGGAGGTCACTGGTGAGCTGGACAAGAGCAGCTGTATGGATGCGAGGCAGTGAAGTCTGGGTTGAGAGAGAGAAATTAGAGATGGCAAAGATGGTGGCTCTTGAGGCATTTTACTATAAAAGGAAGCTTAAGTAGCACAAGGGGGTTAGTTTTTTTCTGAGTTCACTGTTTTGAGATTGGAGACATCTGCAATGTTGGACATTGGCACGAATGCTCCCATGGAGAGGCAAAATTCAGGCTGCAGGGGAGAGGAAAGGACATTGGTTGACACCCTTGAGCAGCTGAGAGGGGAAGTAATTTTGTGCCCAATGGCCTTAAATAGTTCGTGTTGTCAGAGGGTCACAGATCCATGAAGGATTTCCCCATGGGTTCCCCAGTATGAATGCTCATCCTTCAAGAGAGTTTAACGGTGCACATTCGATTTTTATGTAAAGTAGCAGCATGTTATTCATATTTTTCATGAAGTGTTTTTTATTGAAAAATACATGATGGATAACTTCTTGAGTGCACAGGGACCACACTCATTTTGGATCGATTAATCAATCCATAGATTGATTGAATATTAGTTTATATCAAATTTTTGCTATCAGATTTTTACAAATAATGTGGACATCCTTGCAGACATGAATACACACCCCTGAGTGTTTCAGAATGACCGACTCCCAGAAGTGAACTTGCTGGGACAAAGGGTACGTGCATTTTGAATTTTGACAGATGGTGCTTCAACCTCATCCGCTAAGGTGACCCCGGGGAACATCCCACCGGCAGGACCAGGACAAGAGGAGAGGGCGGGTCACACGGGAGATTGGTTTGGGTTTGGACTTCTGGTAGCTGACTTGCTGCAGGTGGTTCAGCCTGAAAGTGTGTCGGGACCGAACGTGGTGAGCTGTTCATCTCCGGGCTGTGGGAACGTGCCCACCCTGCTGGTCCGGGGGCTGGAGAGGTGGAGAACTGGACAGGGGGCAGAGAGAGCTGGCAAGCGGGGGACAGCGGCACAGAGCTGGGGAGCTGTGGGGCGCCCTGGGGCAGGGAGTCGGGATTCTGGCCGGCCAGCAAACCACTCGCATGGGGCCCCGGCGAGGGGTCGGCCTCTCCCTGCCCGACCACAGAATCCGAGCCCTGCAGGTGCAAGGAGGTGACAGACAGGAAAATGAGGTTGTCAGTGTCCCGACAGAGACAGCGGGCCGCCCACTGACAGTCACCCTCCTCTTCTTCCTCACTGAACACCAGTTTTCTTCATGGACAACAATTTCCCAGCTTAAAAGCCTTACACTGGCCCCCAACAGTCAGTCCTGTGACACAGCTCGGGACCCTGAGATGGGACATCGGCGGGGCTCGCCCTGGACCCCGCATCACCCATCCTGAGAGGGGCCCCGCCGCCCAGGGGGCGCAGCCGCGCTGGGACCTCAGGGGCAATCGCACACACTGAGGACACTCAGGGGGAACAGAGGGAACAGAGGAGGAGGCCGGCCCCGGGGCATCTTGCAGCCGCTGGGCCTTCCCGGCCCCCTGCCTCATTAAGAAGCAAACCGGATTTGTTTACACCTGTTGGCCAGGCTCCCCTTATTCTGCGGAATAACATTCCTCTATGTGCGAGCAGCACTGTGGGGTGACAGGGCAGCAGACTGACCTCCAGGAAACCAGGCCCCCTCCCTCTTCACCACTGGCCAGCTTTGAGGGGTCCGGGGGCGGGGCCTCTCTGAGCCTCCCTCCCCCATCAGTAACCAGGGCAGCACTCCCAGGATGCCAGCCTCGCAGGAACGAAGGAAGAGAACATGCCACAAACTCTGAAGTCCTGGGAAGCGGTCCTATCTCTGACCCGGCAGCAGCTGACCTTGGACAAACCCCCTCTCCCCTGGCTGCTGTCTGGCCCTCCGCTGTCTCGTGTTTCAGTAGGACAGTGGATGGATGCACCTTGCTGCAAAGGGCGACCCTGTCAGGGGAGAGGGGTCATCAGTGTGTAAGTGTTGACTTCAGGATGGTCAATGGTCCCACCCAGGGCCACGAGGCCCACAGCTCAGGGCTGCTGCAGGCAGTGAGACCAGGGGTGTGGTGGGAGAGCATTCCACTGGGAGCTGGGAGCCCTTCCACTGCATCGCTCCGCCTGACTTGGAATGCTCCTCCTCTCCTGGGCCTCAGTGTCCTCCCCTGTAACATGCAGGGTTTGGGCTGGATGTCCACGAATGGCCTCATCCTCTCTCATACTCTTGGAGTTAACGTTGCTGTTTTCAGACCAGCAGCGAGGCAGGCCAGGTGGCAGAGTTAGGGGTCAGCTATCAGTCGGGAATGTGAAGAACCCCAGGATCCCCTGGGAGAGGTCTCCAGCAGGGCCCAGTGGGACGCATCTATGGAGACATCATCTGTCCACTCATGAGGAAGGATGGAAGGGGCCAAGGAGGTAATGAGAGGGCCCCTTTACTGCTTGCTGAGGACAAGATGGACTGTGGACCATGCTGTCTGGTCTGCCTGGTTTGAATGACAGTGAGGCTCCTCTTGCAGAGAATTCTCTCTAATTTGTAAATCAGAAGTGGCTCTGAGCAGGTGGATGCCCGCTGGAACAAGTTCTCTCTAGAAACACCTAAGTCTCCCACTAATGAGCTATGTGACCTTGATTTAAAGTCTATTCTGAGTTCAAGTCTGATATTATAGCCATCCCTGCTGTCTTTTGGTTTGCTATTTGCACTGAATATCTTTGTTCATCTTTTCACTTTCAACCTATCTGTGTCCAAAGTGAATCTCTTGGGGCGCCTGGGTGGCTCAGTCATTGGGTGTCTGCCTTCAGCTCAGGTCATGGTCCCGGGGTCCTGGGATCGAGCCCCACATCAGGCTCCCTGCCCAGTGGGAAGCCTGCTTCTCCCTCTCCCACTCCCCCTGCTTGTGCTCCTTCTCTACTGTGTCTCTCTCTGTCAAATAAATAAATAAAAATCTTAAAAAAAAAAAGTGAGTCTTTTGTAGACAGCATATAGTTGGATCATGTGTTTTTATCCATTCTGCCAGTCTCTGTCTTTTGAGTGGAGAGTTTAGTCCATCTATATTTAATGCAATTAGTGATAAGCAGGGACTTAATCCTTATCACTAATTTTGTTATTTATATTTTATATGCCTGATAGCCTCATTGCTCCTCAGTTCCTGTGTTGCTGTCTTCTTCTGTGCATAGATGATTTTTTGTAGTGAAGTGTTTGGTTTCTTCTCATTTCCTTTTGTGTATATGCTGTAGCTATTTTGTTCGTGGTTACCATGGGGACCACAGCTAACATCCTAAAGTTGTAACACTCTCATTGGAATGTGTACCAGCGTAGCTTCAATAATATACAAAAACCCTGCACTGTACAGCTCCATCCCCACCCCCTTCCAATTACTGATGTCACAAAAATACATCTTTGTTCATTGTGTGTCCAAAAACACAGACTAATACTTCTTGAATGCATTAGTCTCTTACATCACATACAAAACAAAAGATGGAGTTAACAAACCAAAGTTACAGTGCTCACATAATATGTATGTTGGTTCTCTTGCTGGTGTCCCTCAAGTCCACTGGGCTGTGCTCACCTCTTTAAAAATCTCTTTCCTTCTGTTCCTCACACCCATTAATTCCCATGGTCTTATCTTTAAATTCACTGATTCTTCTGCCTGCTCAAATTTGCTTCATAATCCCTCCAGTGATTTTTTTTTTCATTTCAGCGACGTTATGCTTTTCAGCTCTAGAATTTCTTTTTGATGTATTTTTATGTTTTCTACTTCTTTATTGATATTTCCATGTTATTCACATATCATCTTCTTGAGTTTCTACCCACCTGCCTGTAATTCTTCACCCATCTCTCAGATAGTCATTTAAAGGTCATTGTCTACTAAATCTGCCATCTGGTCTTTCTCAAGAACAGCTTTTGTTTATTTTTTTCCTTTGAATGGACCATCATTTTTGGCTCCTTGGCATGCTTTGTGTTTCTGTTGCTGTTGAAAACTAAACATTTGAATCTTACACTATAGTAACTTCAGAAATTAGAGTCTTCCTCCCCCTTCTCCAAGGTTCGCTGGGGTTTTTTTGTTTGTTGGATTTTTACAGACTGTCTCTGTGCCAGGGATCAGCCTGAGGTATAAACTTAAGGTCTTCTCAGGCCTTGCCTGAGCCTGTGCCTTCTCCTGGGCATGGACAGTAACTTTCTGAATTCCTCTGTACATGCATTGCTTCAGAATGTCCTTGTCCTTGAATGTCTGGCTCCAAAAAGAGGAAAAAGAGAAAAGTTAAGGGGGACAAATGCACCAGCCCTTTAGGTCCCCTGAAGTCCCTTCAGCCAGAGGAGGGGAGGCTTGCCCCACTAGTGGTGGGAGTCACAACAGTAGCTTCTCACCTCTGTGTCTGTACCCCCACAGCCACAAGCACATATGTCACCCATCAGGGCACAGATCTGGATATTTGGAGGACAGTCCTATTGCCACTCTCATTCCCACAAGCTGCATGCAAGTTGCTCTAGGAGCAACAAGCTGCATGGGGCTGGGGCTGGGGCTGGGGCTGGGGCTGGGGGCTGGGTAGCCACTATCAAGCCAAGGGCTGAAATTAAGCAAAATTAACTATAGCTTATTGGCCAAGACTTCCTCTAGGGGAAGTTGGGAGCCTTCTAAAGGACAGCAGATTTCCAAAATCATTACATCAGACAGATTCTGCCAGTACTTTTTTTTTTTTTTTTTTTTTGGTCTAGTGGGAGAGAAAGATTTCGAGGGCTTCCTACTCCACCATCTTCCCTGGGCTATGTGACCTTGAGACAGTTACTCAAGCCCTCTGGCTCTCTGATGCCTTGCCTGTGAAAGTAAGGGGGTTGGACCAAGGATTTTGAAGATCCTTTCAACTCTAAAAGCCTGGGATTCTATACCTACAATAATAGTAGTTCCAATACTACTGGACTCTTGGGAAAACGAGATGAGATCAGCCATAATGCATAACTATTTGCATTTCCCCCCTTTATTTAGTTTCTGCTAATATGCTTTGTTTTATTCCCCTCCACCTCTAACTTATTAGAGGACATATCTGGGTTTCTGTGGCCTCATTAGCTTTCATTCTCTTCCTGATAAAGCCGGACCCTCCCCACTCTCAGCCCTGTGTTTGGGTGGGATGAACCTCACTCATGAGATGGACGCCGATCAGCCTAAAGCCAATCTGCACATTCCAACCCCCTGTGATTTCTGATGGTGCAGGAATGGAGGCTGCAGTCTCTTAGTCCAGTGACCAAAAACTTTTGATTAACCTTGAGGGAGAGAATTTTTTTCTTCTCTACTGGACTCCAGTTTGGTTGGAAAACTTCTGGTCACTAGGATGGGGATTTGAGAGTGATCTTGCATAGGGGAGAGATGCTAAAAGATGAAGAAAGGAGAAACTGGTCCTGGTGGAATCATTTGAGCCCCTGAATCAAGCTGCTCCTGAAGGCTGCCCTATCTCTGAGCTTTCCTGTTTGTATAACCCAGCAAGTCCCATCCGAGCTCCAGCCAGGTGACACTGAGGTTCCCATCACAGGACATGAAAGAGCCTAATGGTTGCCTCCCCTCCAGCACCTAAGTCTCCACGCTGAGACCAGCACAAAACTTTCCTGCCTCAGCTTCTCTCCCCGGGTGTGAGTCAGATTCATCTCCCACTGTCCCTTCTCTCCATTCTCCTCTCTCCCACAGAGGAAGCTGCCAAAACCACCCCATAATGGCATCTCCAAGGGCAAGTGCGCGTGATCCCCAGACTCTAATGAACCGAGCAGCCCTGTCCCCGCCCAGCCCGGCCTCACGCAGTGACCGTGAAGGTTGCTGTGTCAGCCCTGTGGCTTCCTGGAGGCTCTCTTGCCTTCCCCTGGCAGAGGCGGGTGTGAGCTGGGAAGTCACTGGTCAGATTTAAAGCCGGGAGCATAGAGGGCAACCGCACAGAACCCCAAAAGTCAAGGCTCAATGTGGGAGCTGTCTTAGAAATGACCTTGTTCTACGGATGTGCAGACTAAGCCCAGAGAGGCTGAGGGACTTGCCCCGGGTCACACAGTGGTCTGGAGACTGAGCTGGGTTCAGAACCCAAATATCCCCATTCCGATCCAGTTGCTCCTTCTACCCCATCAAGGTATCCCCCAGGATTAGACCAGTTTCCTCCCCGGTCCCCCCAGCACTTTCTCCTTCCCTTTGGGAATCTGGAGAGAGTCAAGCCCAAGCAGCCCTGCCAGAGAATCCTCGCTGTCTCCCCGAGTCTGCATAACACTGGGCACCCCCATTGTGCTCCAGATTCTCTCAGCTCTTCTGTCCACAGGCCCTGCCGCTGTGGACACAGAGGGGAAATGGAGGCACACTGCAGTGGAGGCTGCCCTGGTCCCCACGCGGGAGCGGAGGTGTGAGCTCAGGTGCTGCTCCTTTTCTCAGATCTTGTGGGTGCCCTTCCTCACCCCGAGTCAGGATCTCCCCCCTCCCAGCCCCCGTGGTGGGACATCCCTGCTCTGTCTGCTTTGCTTCTGGAAGGCTTGGATGAGCCTTCTGGCCCCTGTCACCTGCCCCCCCCATCTCTCTAAATGCTGAGTCTTGTTCCCGATCCCCTGGGGCTGGACCCTCCTCCCTACCTGGGGGGAGAGCCTCATCCAGATCCTGCTGCTCCACACCAGGTGCACCCCCGTGTGGCCCCACCCTCCTGCAGCCCCGGGGTGCCCAGAGCCCCCTCATACAGTGGCGATGGGACAGTGAGGGCTGGAAGCCGGGCCCCACATCACCCCCCACCCATCTCAGCACGTCATCTGTGCCCCCAGCTCAAGGCGCAGCTGCTTCCTCCCCTGAGCACCTATTGTGCACCAGCCCTGCGGAGAGCGTCCCCTCCCCTGGGACCCTGGTGACCCCTGTAATGGGGGGCGGCTCACCAGCTCTGCCTTCCAGGCAGGGAAACTGGGGATCTGAGAGGTAAAGTCACCACCCCAAGGTCACCCACCTGACCCTAGGGAACCCTGAAGGGGACCCACACCCGTCCCCACCCCCCACTGCCCTGTCTTCAGGGATGTGGTTTTTGGTAACCTCCAGACACCGCTCCCTGCGGCTGTCCCCTCCCTAAACTCTTCCTGCCTGTTCTTCACCTGGAATCACCCCGTTGATCTGGTCAGTGAATGTCAGAGATCATCTCTGCACCAGAGGTCGGGGCTGCGTAGACACGTGTGAGAGGCCAGCCCCGCTCCCGAGAGGTCTTGTGTGACCACCGGTCCCCGCACTGTGTCTGCAGGAGGCTGCCCTGCTCTGGACTTTGTGTCCATCATGGACTTCGCTGTGATCCAAACTGGTTTGTGGAGGTCGGGGGGCTTCAGACGAAGATCTCAGCGGTGGGTGCTGGACTCGGGCAAAAAATGTATACATTCATATAGCTGTTTGGGTAAAAAGCAAAGCAAAGTGGTCATGAAAAATTGCGTGTGGGATTGGAGCCTGCCCACTGCCCGTCCTGCCTCTGGCGGGAAGCTACAGCCACCCTTGGTGGCCCTCGCCTATTTTCTGCCCTTACCTGCCCGCAGAAGTGGGCAGATGGGAGGAGGAAACGGAAGGACTCCAAAGAAAAACTTGTGGGGCCAGGGGTATGGAAAGACCGTGGAGTCTGGAGTCCAGCAGAACAAAATATGAATCTGGATTTTGTGACCTACCAGCTCTATGACCTTGGGCAAGTCACTTTGCTTCTTTGGGCATTAATTCCCTCCTTTCGAAAATAGGGACAGTGATTCGCATTTGCTTAGAAATGCCAATTACATTTTCCTGCAAAACTCTCTTTGCTCAGCCCTAAAGCCTGTCAGCTGCCCTCCCAGCCCCCACAGTTAATTAACAGGATTGGAGTGGACACCTCACCCAGGCTGGGCATATCGGATTCTCTCCTTGAGAACTTCAGTTTAGGATGAAGATGCAAAATCAATCAGCTGTAAATCCATCCTGGCAGATCGCGCCGTCCCGGGGGAGAGGCTACTATTTTGGGGTGGCTATGGTGGGTCACAGCTAGCAGAGAGAAGGAAGAAAGTGAGCGAAGAAATGCTGGGTCTCCTTATCCTCAGCCTTTCTATTTGAGTTCCTTGCATGGATCTGGGCAACAGTTACGAGTCTGTTCTAGTTCGCATGGCAGAAAACTCAGTCCAAACAACATTAAGCAAAAAAAAGGAATTCACTGCTCATAAGAAAAGGGGTCCCCAGTAATGTTCCCCTGGCTGGGGTTTTCCCTGTTTCTCTTCCGCTCACACTCAAGCTCCACATGATGTGTTGGCAACAACTCTAGATGACGAGCTTCTAGGTTCAAGCGTAGTGGCAAAGGATGGCCAGAGTTCTTTCTTGGAAGCTTTAAGGAAGGTCTCATTGCATCTTAGTGGCTCTGGTGGGGTCCCATCCCTGGGCCAGTTACTGGGGCCAGACGAATGTGTCACATGGATCACTTGAAGCCTAGGTCACGGGGCCGACCCCTGAGCTGAAAGAAGCCAGTTGAGGACAAATATGTGCGACAGAGAAGGTGCTCCGTGTAGGCTGATTTCTCTTCCTCCTGGTCCCTAAGCTGGGAGGCTTTTCAAACAGTTCACTTAGGCTGGGATTTCACCTCTGCCTCAAAAGCCACCCCACAGCCTGGTCTTCAGAGACCTACAGGTTGGTGGTCTCCTCGTTGCCTTTTGCACAGACCTTGCACATGACAGACCCAGGTCTGGAACACCTACCCCATTTTCTTCCCTAAGCCTAAAATCAACGGTGGATTCAGGGCTCACCTCCTCCCTAAAACCTTCGCAGAACCTCCTGGCCAGTATGGATGGGAGGGTTTTATGCTTTCGTTATAGGGAAATCGTATAGAAAACTCTTTGCCTGAAATCCTGGTAACCAGGAGGTGGTGCCTGTCAGTGGGCTTAAGGCTCTGCCCAGAGGCTAGAGGATGGCAGGAACAGCTCTAGGACATGGGGACATGGGGCATGGTGACACAGGGGCAAGGTAACCCTTGCCATGCAGCCACCTGCCGCCCCGTCTGGGCACTGCTGGGCCCACAACGGTGAGCAGGAGGGGATGATGCCAGGCTCTGGGGCGTCTCTTGGAAGGCCCCCCCTGGATGTTACCTGGAGCTGCGGGGCCCAAGCTGGGTCCTGTTTCCCTTGGATGGTCCGTCTCCAGCCCCTCTGCCTTGCTCACAGAGTTAGTGTCCCCAGTGCTCAGGCCTGTTTCCTCCTGACTATACCAGGGAATAATCCTCCAGCCCAAGCAGCATGCCTCACTCTGGATCTCTGGATAGAATTGGCCCCTGGCCCCTGGCTTTGTGACCCCACCCCTGAAGTCAGCCTCAGAACTGTGCCCAGCCTGGCTGTCCCACCCCACCCTCAGTGAAGAGATCAGGGAACAAGGACAGGGAGGACCTTATTTCACCTAAACACTCTTGTGAGAGCAGCAGGGGGTGGGCAGAAGGGGACACGGCTGCTTCCCTGACAGCAGAGCCCAGCGTCAGGTATACAAACCCAGGACAGGATGCTTTACTTTTCGTCTCACGTTGCACTTCCTTCCTAGATGGGAGGCTCAAGTCAATTAACCCAACTTCTCAGAATCGTAGTTCCCTCTCCTCTAAGTAATAAATACTTACTTCCTTTGGAACTCAGTTTTCCCCTTCATAAACTAGAAAATTTATTTATATGTTCCTTTGCCTCTGAGCTTGGCAAGAGCAGAGACCGTGTCTCCCTGGTGCTCAGCTCATAGTTGGACCTCAATACACTTGGATAAATATGTGCATGGACACGATATTGCTGTCAGCCTCCGCCACCCCAGCCCTCCTGCATCAGAAGTGCACCTGCACGAGACCCCCAGGACAGGTGCACCAAGTCTCAGAAGCTCCGGAGTCCCTGCTTCCCCTCCCAGTCCTTCCTTCCCCTGACACTCATTCTGCAGTCCCCCTCCCCAGCCTTCTCTGAAAACCCGCACAGTCGCACCTACTTTCCCTGAAGTGAGATTAAGTTCAGGGGGGGATCGTGGATCCAATGCATCAATTCCTGGGAGAAGCTCCATAAATGAGGCTCTGTCTTCTCTCTCTGGTCCAGGCTCAGGCGTCTGTGCCAACTCTTCCCCCGGAGCAGGAAGCATGGGAGCAGCTCTTGTTGGGCCACTGCCTGGCTCTGGAAGTCACTGTGCAGCCCACTGTTTGGGGAGCTCTGGGCCCTTGTTACTAGTTAAAGCCATCCTAATCCATTTCTCGCTCTACAACCTGCCGGTTCAGTCAGGCACCACCGTCTTTCCAGAAACCCTGCCTGCTCCCCAGGATCCCTTGGCTGCCTGTCTCTGGCCATCCCTTCCCTGTAGGAAAGTCTCCCCAAGTATCTCCAGGCTCATTCCCCAGCTTGATGGGGCCCATGAAATAAGAGGTAGAGGGGAGGTTGGGGCAGGAAGGGTGAGGGAAGAGTGGAACCCCTCCCTGCTTCTCCAAGGCAAAGACGTCACCCTCTGAGAGGGTGGAATGACTCAGATGCCCCCTTCCCCTGTGGTGCCCCGAGCTGGGGTGGTAACAGGAGCAGGAACAGGCTGCTTCACCCCGCAGAGAAGCTGACCCAGGCTGGGGTGAGTTCCGCGGCACCCGGGGTCCCTCTCCCTGCCCTTCCGGTCTCCATGCACACCGGATCTTTATCTCCCTTGTAGTTCATGCTTCAAGTGGGTTGTTAGTCTTCTCTTGATGAGAGTGTAATTCATTTAAGGTTCTTTGATGGTTATTTTATTTCTCCCAAGAATATTCCAGATGAGAAGATCAATGTTAAAAAATTAGATCCATTAACAAGTGCTAAACAGCCAGTCTCAAGAGGATAGGCTTCAGAGGACGCAAGCTCAGACAAGGCTGCTCTGCCGTGAGCCCTGGCCAGTGCTCACATCCAAGGTCAGGAGCCTTCAGTACTGAAATTCAAGGTCATTTTGGAGTCCAAAGACGAAGACTGATGTATCAGGGGTCTCTGATCTCGACCCTGAAGGTGTATCTGCTCCCAAGGCCATGAATCTGTTGGTGAACAGCCTGCGTGTTCCCCAGCCCCCTTCGAGGTGCACACCAGCCCCTTCCCACACACCTGGGCAATAGGAGGAAAAAACCAAAATGCTATCCCAACACTCTGCTCCACCGTGGACCAGGAGACTCTCATCCATTAGAGACCTTTCTGGGTGTGCATAGGGGCCCTGGGAAGGAGGAGAGAGACATTCCCTGTGTCCCCACCACCAGGGGTTATGAGAAGGCAAAGGGGTCAGGTGGCCACCAAGGAGCTTCCAAATGCGGACTTCCAGAGAGGCCCCCAAATCCCAGTGTTCCGTCTCTGGTGGCCTCAGTGAGGAAGGAAGAGTTAACTGCTCCTGAAGCTCAGATAAAGCCCCCAGGACTCCCCGCGCACCCACCCTGTGATTAATTCAGCTCGGTAAAGTGGTATTTGCACTGGAAATTTAATCATCATTTCTGATGATAATGGAATTGAAAAATAAATGGAAAGTGTCAAGTACTGCATTGGGGGGGTGCCCAAGGCGGGGTGGGGGGTTACCGCCTGGCTCCACAGTGAGTGGTGTCACAAGCTTGAGAAACCAGTCAAGTTTCTGATTCCGTGATTATAGGATCAAGAACCAGGGATGATCGGGGGTGGGGGGCAGCGGGGACAAGACAGAGGGTGGCAGGGGGTACCAGAGCAGCTCAGACCAGCTCATGGAGAATGGATGGTTACATTTTCGGGCATTTTCTCAGCCAGATGTTAAACACAGCCACAATTAAAAATTAAATGATGGAATCTTACAATTACATCAATCACATTAAAAACAAAGGCAATAAACATTCAAACTCATCAAACTCTAATTACTTTATCATATTTTACTATTACGGATGTGTTTGAGATTATTTACTCATCTGGTATCAGTATGGTGGAGATACTACATAACACCGTGCTGCGCCGGGTCTCATCCAACTTTCGCAGTTAAAGACACGGCATTGGTAGTTTGAAAAAGACCGTGGTGGGAACATGGACTCCATAGAGATTGGCAAATACCACAAATCGGGGTCAATTCGGAAGGCAGAAATCACAAAAGTAATTTGAATAGGGAAAATTTAATATAAAGAATGATTAGCTAGTAAGGAATGATTGATTACTAAAAGGGATACAAGAGGATGCTAAAGGATACAAGAATAAAAAATGTGGGGAGTCACTTCTGCTACCTCCGGGGCCAAGGAACAGTGCTCAAGGAGGGAGGCAAGAGCACCCCACTGTTCAAGGGCAAGATCACATTGTTGGAAATGGTATGACTGTGGCCCAGGGGATGACAGAGAAATTCACAGGCTAGAGAGGGTCCACAGTCAATGGGCCAAAGCCAGTAGGTAGGAAGCTACCCTGGGTGATAATGTAACTTCTGAGAAAGAGTCATAGGGATGCTCTCATGCCCCTGGCAGTCATGCCATAGGAGCAAGAGGAAAATACGGTCTATACATACAATGGAACACCATTCAGCCTTAAAAAAGGAGAGGAATTAGGACATCTACTGCACCATGGATGAACTTTGAGGACATTATGCCAACTGAGATGAGCCTGTTACAAAAGGACAAATACTGTATGATTCACAAATCTGCAGTACTTAGAATAGTCACAATCATAGAGCCAGAAAGTAGAACAGGGGTTGCAGGGGCTGGGAAGAGGGGGCAGTGGGGACTTAGTGTTTAACGGGCATCCATTTTGCAAGACAAAAGGAGCCATGGAGATGGATGGCGGCATTTTGGTTAGGTTAATTCCTAAGTATTTTATTCTTTTCCCTGCTCTTGTAAATACAATTTTTTCCTTAATTTTCTTTTCAGATTATTCACTGTGAGTGTATAGAAATGCAAGTGATTTTTGTGTGTTGACTTTGTATCCTGCTACTTTGCTGAATTTATTAATTATATAAATTTATTATTATTAAATATATATTATTATATATAATAATATATTATATATATTAAATATATAATTTATTATTACATATTTTTTTGTGGAATCTTTAGGATTTTTCTACATATAAGATCATATCATTTGCATCAGAAATGATTTTACTTCTTCCTTTCCAAACTGAATGCTTTTTATTTCTTTTTCTTGCCTAATCACTCTGGCTAGAACTTTCAGTACCACATTTAGTAGATTATAGGATCAAGAACCAGGGATGATCGGGGGTGGGGGGCGGCGGGGACAAGACAGAGGGTGGGCATTCTTGTCTTGTTCCTGATCTTAGAGGAAAAGCTTTTAGTCTTTCACCAACGAATGAGATGTTTGCTGTGAATTTTTCATAAATAACTTTTATTCTGTTGAGGCAGTTTCCTTCTCTTCCAAGTTGGTTGAGTGTTTTTATCATGAGAGGGTATTAGTGGAGCTGATCATATGGTTTTTTCTCCCCCTTCATTCTGGTGTACTACATTGATCAATTTCCAGATGTTGAACTGTCCTTGCATTCCAGGAATAAATCCCACTTAGCTATGGAGTATGATTTTGTTAATATGCAGCTTAATTGGATTTGCTAGTGTTCAGTTGAGGATTTTTACATCAGTGTTAATTAGGAATATTGGCCTATAGTTTTCTTAGAGTGACTGTCTGGCTTTGGCATCAAGGTAATGTTGGCCTCACAGAATGATTCAGGAAGTATTTTCTCCTCTTCAACTTTTTGGAAAAGTTGTTTTTCTTTAAATGTTTGGTAGACTTCACCAGTAAAGCTGTCAATTCCTGGACACTTCTTTTTTGAGAGTTTTTTTTTTTATCACTGTTTCAATCTCCTTATTAGTTATAGATTTATTCAGATTTTCTTCTCTTCATGATTTAGTCTTGCTAGGTTTTGTGTTTCTAGGAATCTGTTCATTTCATCTGGGTTATCCAATTTATTGGTGTATAATTGTTCATGGTATTCTCCTATAATCCCTTTTATTTCTGTAGAATTGGTAGTAACGTCACCACTTTAATTTTTTTTTCTTTTAATAATTTGAGCCTTGTGTCTTTTTTCTTAGTCCATCTATCTGAAGGTTTGTCAATCTTTTCGAAGAACTAACTTTTGTTTTCATTGATGTTCCCTATTATTTTTTTTAATTCTCTAGTTCATTGGTTTCTGGTCTAATACTTATTATTTTTTCCTCCTGTTAACTTTGGGTTTAGTTTGTTCTTCATTTTCTAGTTCCTTAGTTGTAAAGTTTGGCTTTAGATCAGAGATCTTGTTTTTTTAATGCATTTATAGCTATAAATTTCCCCCTTAGCACTGTTTTTTGCTGTGTCCTGTAAGTTGTGGTGTGTTGTGTTTTTGTTTTCTTTCATCTCTAAGTATTTTCTAATTTCCCTTGTGACTTCTTCTTTGATCCATTGGTTGTTTGAACGTATGTTGCTTATTTTCCACAAATTTGTGAGTTTTCCAGTTTTACTTTTATTACTGATTCCTAACCTCACCCATTTGTGGCTGGAGAGGGTACTTTGTATGATATCTGTCTCTTGAAATCTACTGAGACTTTGTGTGTGGCCTAACATATGGTCTATCCTGGAAAACGTCCCATGTGCACTTGAGAAGAATGTGTATGTGGTTGCTGTTGGGCAACACATTCTGTTTATGCCTGTGAGGTTCTAGTCATCAACTGTGCCGAATGCTCTAGTTTCTTACTCATCTTCTGTCTGGCCGTTCTATCCATCATAGTCTCCAGCTAATATTGTAGAATTCTTTCTCCCTTCAATCCTGTTGGGTTTTGCTACAAATATTTTGTTCGTCTGTCATTAGATGCATAAATGTTTATAATTATCATAACTTCATGCTATATATAATATATAATGTCCTTCTTTGTCTCTTATAACCTTTCTTGATTGAAAGCCCATTGTGTCTAAGTAGCCACCCTGCTCTCTTTTGGTTACTATTTGCACAGAATATCCTTTTCCACCTTTCACTTTCCATCCATCGTCTTTTATAGCCTTGCAGTGTCTCCCCGGCACCGCCTACTGACAAGGCCTAACACTGCGCCCTCTGGCACAGGACAAATGTTTACAGGGTCCAGCTGCAGTGGCACAATGTGGGGCAAAGTAGAGTGAAATTTGGGTTAAGGGGCAATAAATTGATAATAAGCACAGCCTCCTAATTTTCAGAGCATTAATAGGTCTTTTCTAAAGACGCTGAATTCTAGAAGTGGGCAGAGTTCCAAGGCCTCATCTGATGCCAGAATCCACTTAATAAAAATAAAACATTGATGGTAAAAATGTAATCAGCTCCCCGGCAGGCATCGTGGGTAGCGTATTATACATACTATTTCATTCAGTCTGCATGATGAGCCGCTGGGGGCAGATAGCGTTATTTCCCCTATTTTATAAATGAGGAAAACTGGCCAAGAGAGGTGAAATTGTTTGTCTTTAAAAACCACAACAGCTAAAATTCAAATCCAGGTCATCCTGCTATTACATCCTCCCACAAGGAGTAGCTCATGACGACTCATGCCCCGTAAGGATGGGGAGCTTATTGGCTCTCAAGGCAGCCCATACCATCTCTGGACACTTTGCTGAAAATCTCCTCCTTCAGCCCACATTGAGGGCAGGTACTCCCTCTTCCCCATGGCAGCCTCTTTATATGAAGAGATTTCTCTCATCTATATAGGGTTTTTCCTTCTTCATCTTCAACAGCCCTCCTTCCTTCAGCATTCTGCACCATGCTTTCCTGACCAACAACAAGTTCTCACGCTCCTTCTTACATTGTCGTGCAAAGGTGGACACAGTTCTCTGGCGACCGGTTTCCCAGAGCAGGGCCCAACCGCATGCCTTTGCCTGTCCCGAAGATCTAGCAAAGCAAGTCAGATCATTTCTCTGGCTTTGGTTTTCCTCTTCTATAGTTCTAGGGCAAAAATATATGTCTAACTGGGTTCCTGTGGAAGGTCCATAAAATAACACATGAGAAAGTGTCTAGCACAGTGTTTGACACAATAAAGATCAAAAGAAACTAGATCTAGTCCACTGATATATGGAGAAAATCTGGGGATAATTCCTCGTCTTACCGTGGGGCAGAGCAGAAACTGGAATCTGGGTTTACTGATACCTAAACCAGACCTCCCCTCCCTCTTAGAGGCAAGAACCAGCTTCTTTCCTCTTGGAACCAACAGTGAATTACATCCATGCGGCCACACATGAGGGTGGTCATGTGTCCTTTCTCAAGCATCAAAGACCCCAGAATCAATCAGGCGCAACATTCAGAGACAGTCATGGTGCCACGAGCAACCGCTTCCCCTCTGCTTTTTTTCCCCCCTTTTTTCTCCCTCTCTCTGTGATGATTCCTCATGCTACCATAATTGAGCACATTTGCAGAGAGTTCCTAATGGTGGGCGGGGTCCCTCTGAGGACTATTGCGCGTTCCCTGTAATGACATTCATTAGTCTGGCTGACATCAATACTGTTCTCAGGTTAATATGTTTAATTTAATGAGGCATTTATTTCCAGTTAGAAAATTCCTGAAGAAGCATGTTTTCTCCTGATGAGTTCAGCTGATGAGTAGATTAATGCTGGCCTTGAAATAGTTGGTTAAGAAAATGAATCTAACCAACTTCTTCATCAGATACAGCCTGTGCTTAAATTGTGTTAAGCTGCCTATTTCTTAGGGGAAGAAACAGGAAGAAAGCCTTCACTTGGCTCTGTGAGTTGTCCTTCATTTGCTCATTTGTTTCCCTCCCCACTCCCCTGGCCCCTCCACACAAACACACACTCCAAGATCCAAGGATGTGAAAAGACCAAGGGCCAGTGAGTGATGAGGGGAGAGAGAAGCATGTCCACAAGTGACATGAAAAGATGTTCAGCGTCACTCATCATCAGGGAGATGCAAATCAAAACTACAATGAGGTTTCACCTCACACCTGTCAGAATGGCTAAAATCAGCCACATAAGAAACAACAGGTGTTGGCAAGGATGTGAAGAAAGGGGAACCCTCATGCACTGTTGGTGGGAATGCAAGCTGGTGCAGCCACTCTGGAAAACAGTAGGGAGGCTCCTCAAAAAGTTAAAAATAGAACTACCCTATGATCCAGCACTACTAGGTATTTATCCCAAAAATACAAAAACACTAATTCAAAGGGATTCATGCACCCCTGTGTTTGTAGTAGCACTATCCACAATAGCCAAATTATGGAAGCAGCCCAAGTGTCCATCAACAGATGAATGGATAAAGAAGATGTAGTACGTATAAATGGACTATTACTCAGCCATCAAAAGGAATGAAATCTCGCCATTTGCAATGATGTGGATGGAGCTAGAGGGTATTAGGCTAAGCAAAATAAGTCAGAGAAAGACAAATACTATATGATCTCACTCATATGTGGAATCTAAGAAACAAAACAAATCAGCAAAGGAGAGAAAAAGAAAGAGAGAGCGAGAGAAACCAAGAAACAGACTCTTCACTCTAGAGGACAAACTGATGGTTACCAGAGGGGAGGTGGGCAAGGGGGTGGGGGAAATAGGGGATGGGGACTAAAGAGTGCTTACCAGGATGAGAAAAAAAAAAAAAGAATGTCCACAAACAAGCAGCCCAAGAACCCAGAGCAGGAAGGAGAAGCCCTCCGGTGCTGGCAGAGCCCCAGAAATGTGTTGACGTAACAGGGCGCCCAGGCGGTCTGCCCTTGGCCGTGACAAGCTCTCTGGGGCTCGCTCTTACCGCACCAGCACCCTACCCCTACACCTTCTGCCGGCCTCCCTCAGCCTTCAGCAACTCCCTGATTGTTGGAGTTCAGCTCTTCATCCCTGCGGCCAGTGGCTTCGACCCCCAGCAACAGAGGGCTCCCACCTCTTTCCTCCCTGCGGGTGTCTGTCTCTTCATAGATTTGGGGCCTGTTGTTTGCTTCTGGATCACAGTTCTTTGCTGGGTTTGAAAACAAAGTCCTGTATTAGAAGTGAATCTGGCTCTTTTCCAGTTCAAGGGTGTGTGCGTGTGTTTTCGGGTCGAGAGAACATGTAACTGCAAACACCGAGCCTGCGTTTTGTATGCTTTGCAGCCGGTTGTGGCTCTCTGAGGCACCGGGATACCTGAGCGAGGGACCAGGGTTCCCAGACCACATCTTCAGCGGGTGCCCACGGGCACGACCCCCAGCAGGAAGCCTGGATTCAAGTCCCAACTCCCCAAGTGACCTTGGACAGCTCCCTGCCCACCCTTGGCCTCACTTTCCTCTGTTAAAAAAAAAAAAAAAAGATCAAATTATTTCCAGGACCTCTCCCAGCAGGATATCTCTCGGTGTTGATAGCTGAAGCATGCCCTCGCCTTCCTGGAAAGAAACACAGAGCCCATGCAAAGGACTCCTGCGTGCCAGGCCCTCTGACAGGTCCTGGGGGTGGGTGAGGCCCTGTTGATCCCACTGAGGGACACTGCAGTCCTGTGGGAAGGAAACCACATGGAGTCATGACCCCAACACGGGGGCAAAGGCCGGGCCCCGGTCAGCACAGGACACCGCAGGACCCAGAACTATGTCCGTGCTGGGTGTGCAGGGGAGCTCCCCAGGAGCCTGAGCACACCTCCCCCGGGGCCTCCAAACCTGCTCCATGACTCACTACCAGCCGTCAAGGTCTTGGACAAATCATTCCCTCCCCAGGCCTGCCGCCTGGTCTGTAAGATCCAGGTCTCAGCTCACACGTCATCTCCTCCAAGAGGCCTTCCTGGACTCTAGGCCAAAGCAGCCCCTCTGCCCTGCTTTATTCCCTCTATAGTACCCATCACTATTAGAGATTTTATTAATGTTGTGTATCCGTGGACCTGGTTCTCGTCTGAATGCCTTCAACTCCCATGCACACCAAATATGAATCTTTAGTCATTAATACAGTAAGTATTTATGTCTTAGTCGATGTTCTAGGAGCTTGATACTTAGCAGTGAACAAAAAGACCAAAATCACTACCCACATAGAGCTCGCATTCTCGTGAAGGCAGCCAACAAACATGGTAAGTAAAAAAAATATACAGAGTACGTCAGATGGCACTAAGTGATCGGCAGAGAAATTAGGCAGGAGGAGGCATGAGGAGTGGGTGCAGGGAGTCGGGGTACAATTTTACATGGCTGGTCAGGAGGGCCTCACCGGGAAGGACTCATGTGGGCACAGACCACGAGGACGTAAGGCCGTGGGGTGCGTGTACCTGGGGAGAGCACCCCAGGCCGCAGGAACCACGGGCTCAGAGGCGGGAGGTGGCCGTGTGCCCGGGGCACCGGAGGATCAGCAAGGAGGCCTGGTGGCTGGGGAGGGATGTGGGGGGAGCTCAGGGGGCCTGTGCGGGGACTCTGGCTCTACCCCCAGGAAGATGGGAGCCATGGAGGGTGTGAGCACAGGAGACAAGCAGCCGCACTGGTGTTTTTCAAGGCTCTCTCGTGGTGCTCAGTGGAGAAGACACCCCTGGGCACAGGAGTGGAACCGAGGAGGAGGCAGTTGGCAGGAAGAATCCAGGCTGTGGGTGATGGTGGACGGAATGGGGATAAGAGCATGAGGGTTAGAGACGATGCATGGAGAAACACTCACACAGTCCAGGGCACACAGTAGGCCCTCAGGAGGTGTTGGCCGTGGTGACCTGTCCCGCAAGGGGCCGAGGAATCTGAGGTGGACTTTCCTGGCTGCCGAGGGAATCGGCAAAAATATACAAAAGGCCAAAACATGGAGCTGCAAAGAGCAATTGCCGAGGAGGCTGCGCAAGGAGAAGGTCTCCCGCGCCGCAGAAAGACAAGGGGGCAGATTATATAAGTGGTAAAACGCTAACATTTCACATGTTCAACACAAACTTCAATTACACGCATTCAGATATTCTTTAAGGGTAAGGTAACCTTTAAAATCGCTTTTCTTGGGGCCCCTGGGTGGCTCAGTCGTTAAGCGTCTGCCTTCAGCTCAGGTCATGATCCCAAGGTCCTGGGATCGAGCCCCGCACTGGGCTCCCTGCTCAGCGGGGAGCCTGCTTCTCCCTCTCCCACTCCCCCTGCTTGTGTTCCCTCTCTGGCTGTCTTTCTCTCTGTTAAATAAATTTAAAAAATTAAAAAAAAAACCTTTAAAAAAAATAAAATCGCTTTTCTTTTTCTTGGTTAAAAAAATATCTATCTAAAAAGATTGGGAGGCAAAATAAGTGTGTGCTAGCTTGAATTTTCCCAAATCAAACCTTTTCTTCCTGTAATATATTCATTTGATGGGTCTTTTAACTAGACGTTGTGCTCCATTCACACAGGGGACAGGTCACGTGTTTTCTTTTGGAGTGAAACTGACAGCCACTTTAGGTTTTTAAAAATGTGCCTTTTAAGCAGTGGAGGTAATTCTAAGAAGAAAACAAACAAACAAACGAACAAAAAAAAACAAAACAGGCCCGAGGCAAATTAGCCTCCAGCTGCGGAGAGCCCCTTTTCCAGTTTCCAGCTCGTTAGCTTATGGTCTCTGCTCTCCGTGAGAGTAACTGGCACAGAATCCAGGGTGGGCTTGGAGGAGACCCCAGGGAGCCAGTGGCAGAGGGAGGGGAAGCAGGGGCCCTGGGCTGGGCCTTCTGGCTGGGGTCTGGCTCTGCCACAGCCTGCCGCTTCCCCGTGCCTCGGTTTCCCCAATTGGGCTAGTCCTGCTCTAAGGTCGCTTCCCAGTTTACAATTTTAAATTAGTCATGGTTGCAGGGCAGGAAATGAAGAAGCCAAGGAGGGAAGTGTAATCCTGGTGAGTTTGGGAATATTTAAGGGACAGACATGAGGGAAACGCCAGCCTTGGTTTTCTACAGTGAGGATGGCCATGACTAACTGTGCTGTCACTGAGAGACACCTTCACACCCTTTGTGGCATTTGATCTTCCCCACAATCCTGGGAGCTCATCACCACCAGCAATCCCTAAGTCAGGAGCCTGAGACTGGGAGGTTGCCTGCCAACACTGGGCTGTGGGTGTGAGGCCCTCCTGATGAGTGTCCAAAGGCCCGGGGAGGCCAGACCGCATGCTGACACCCTGCAAACCCCCTTCCTCCCCAAGGTGGGGTGCACACAACATTCCTCAGGCACTGGACCCCTAAGAACAAAGACAGGGAAAACAAATGGTCAACTGAAAGAGACCGCAGTCATGCAGGACAGGAAACTCCACTATGGTTTGGAACTGTCTTAATGATTTACAAGAAAAACACAATCTTAATAATAATCAGACCTCCAGGAACCTATGGATTCCACTTCCTGGAGCCCTAACATCACCTTCCCCTCCACAGGATAGAAAACCCTGTATAATCAGTCACTCCTCACAATCTCAATGTGCTCTTTCTGCCCACAGGTCCTATCCCCATGCTCCTTTCTGTAACATAAAACATCTCAACAGTTCTTTCTTGACCATTGCCCTCGAGGATCCTGCACTCCGATCACACGTTCTCTGGGTGTCTCGGTTCAGGACCCGCGGCTGGTCGCACCTCCGAGTGAGGCTTGCAGACCCGGCATCTCTCCCCTGGGGGCCAATCACAGAGCCCCCCTGCTCCCCAGGGAGGACCAAAGAGGAAAGCAGCCTCATCCCATAGGGTCATCCACTGAGCTTCATGCCCGCTGGAACTTGGCTGGAGAAAGCTGCTGGGGGCAGTGAGCTTCTCACTCTCCCCTCTAGGTCCTGATAGCCCGGCCCCCACCCCCCGCCCTGGGGAAACAGGGTTTCAGCACAGACACTTAGGCTACCCACATCCCTCCGGCTGTTGGAGCAGGGGCCCCAAGAGAGGGACCCGTACCTGCCTAGAGAAGGGGGACCCTGGGCCACAGGCTGGGGAGGAACGGGAAGCATGCAATACTGCAGGCTCAACTTCAGTGTTTGTCTCTTGCAGACCTCCCCACGATGACCCACTTCAGCCTGATCCCATCATCCCAAACTCTGGGTTCCACCCGGCAGGTGCTCAGGGGCGTCTGAAGCAGCTCCGCCAGGCAGCGAAGTTCACCCTGGCCGTCTTAGGAGCCCAAAACCAATTTCAAAAGAGAACACATCATTGACAATTGCTTCCGACCTCACCGTTTCTTGCTTAGGCCCCGTGCAGCGGGAGGCAGAAAGGGCGGGAGCGGTGGGTCCTGCTCACTGCAGCCCTCCCACTCCGAGAGGGCCACAGAGGGGAGACTTACCCCGATTCTCCTGCTCCAACCCCAGGGCCGTCTCGATCTGTTCTCTGTGTTTCTATTGGACATCTCCTTCACGAACTGTTGGCATGTCAAACTCAATGTGTCCCAAACTCAACATGTTCAAAACTGAGCTCATCATCTCTCCGCCCCAGATGGTCCCTCACCTGTAGCCCCAGTCACCAAGACCTATTCTACAAGCTTCTCAGCCACCCAGGCTTAGAAGTTGAGCACCACCTGAAAATTCAACTCCTTTTACAAGTCACTTACTAGGCTCCTTTAAGGTGTGCCTCCTTCCCCTCTTCCCAGCTCTGCAGACACTGTCCATGCCCCCACCCACAGCCCCTGGCCCTGCTCCTTCAGCACAGCCTGCCCTGGCTCCTAAGGATCAGCTCCTGCATCGCACTGCCTGGAGACTTTCTTGAGCCTTCTGAACCCAGTCTGATCTCCCCTGGGGTATGCCTGCTGGACCAGGGAATTAACACCCTTGGCAGCAGCCTTCAACCAAGGATCCCAGTTTCCTCGGCCCTCAGGTGGCATCACTCCTGGGTCCCAGGGTTTCCCCAGCAAAATTAAACTGCATCCACCCACAGGCTGAAAAAAGCAGCCAGACCAGACCAGGCCCAGAGAACATCATCCAGAGTGGCCTGAGGATGTGTCCCCAGGGGTGAGGTGGAGAGGGAGCCAGCAGCAGGACTGGGGAGGAAGGCCTGCACCGAAGCCCCAGGGAGGAGCCAAGACTCAAAGGAAAACTGAGCAGGTGGCCCAGGAGGACCTGAGACAGACCGGGGGCGAGGTGAGGTCATGGGGAGGGTGAGAGGTTGGAGGGCAAGTCTGGGAGCAAGATGGGCCCACACATCGAAGCCATCCTTTGGAAAACGATCAGGGTCACTAAAGCTGAAATTTTGCATAACCAGCAAGTCCACTTCTGGATCTGTGCCCCACAAGGGTGCCCTCAGATGGCCACCAGCAGAATGTTCCTAACACACTACCCATAACAGCTAAACACAGGAAAGTACCAGAGTCCCATCAGGAGTCTATGGAGAGGGGCGCCTGGGTGGCTCAGTCGTTAAGCGTCTGCCTTCGGCTCAGGTCATGGTCCCAGGGTCCCGGGATCGAGCCCTGCATCGGACTCCCTGCATCGGGCTCCCTGCTCGGTGGGAAGCCTGCTTCTCCCTCTCCCACTCCCCCTGCTTGTGTTCCCTCTCTCACTGTGTCTCTCTCTGTCAAATAAATAAATAAAATCTTAAAAAAAAAAAAAAGGAGTCTATGGAGAAATAGGCGGTTTCGTATTCGCACACTAGCCATTGGTAAGGAAGCCACGCAGGCTGGGGCGCAGACGGTGTGAGTCTATTTGCCTGACGTCTAGAACAGCACAGCTCATCTGTGCTCTTAGCGGTCACCCTCAGAGGGACAGGGATAGGGACAGGGCCCAGGGGGACTCCTGGGCTGCTGGTATGGTGGTGTGCAGAAATTCTTCAGCTCTACAGTGGTGATTTGTGCGCTTCTTTTGGCATATACTGTGTTATCCGGTAATGAAAAGTTTACTTTAAAGGCCCAGGGGCCTTTGCTGGATGGAGGGAAGCGAGACCACACTGAGCCAAACCCACCGGGCATTTTGTTTACTAACAAACAGTGCTTGCGTGTAGAGTGAGTGCTTAAACGAGTCAACAAGTTCCTGAGCTCCTCCATAAACAGATGAGCCTGGAGATCACGGAGATCACAGATACACACATGCACATGCACCAGGTGGTGGGTGAAGGCGCGCGTTCGGGAGGGCGGGAGGGACTGAAGGCACTAGTGAAATAACAGGTCAGAGAACGGAGAAGTGGCCCAGGCTGCGGAGGAACGGGGAGCACAAGCACACCCCGGAACACAGACCGGAAGGGGAAGTGAAAGGACCCACCTGAGAATGGGAATGAATGGAACGGAGAGTGACGGACAGAACATAGCAGCACCTAAGTGTGGGGAAACAAGGCCAGACGAGAAGGATGAATGAGCAGAAACTGTTTGACAGTCAGGCATCAGTTACATTCATTCTATTGGCGTTCCTGGGGGCGGGGGTTGGGGCGAGGACAAGTTCAAGGGCAGCAAACACCAAAGTCCACGGAAAGCGTCTCCACCCAGACACAAGGCCAAGCCCTGGGTCACCTGGTCAGCGAAGTTCCTACATTGTCCTCACTTTAGATTTAATAAGAATATTATTCAACAAATGTCAGCTGAAGCCGCAGAGTATGCAGCTCTGCAGAATTAACTCTGGCTTCGGTGGAAAGAGCTAAGTGGAAACCACTATATTGTCTTGACAATTAGGTCACAGATAATTACCTATTATGTGGCAAACCCCCAGCATGATTTTAATAATCACTATTTAAATAACACATTTCCACCGTCTCCTTACAAATTAACCTCCAGGAGGTATAATTAACGTCGGTGTGGGGAAGTTTGCGGAGTGGCCCGGGAGTGAGGAAAGGGGCTGGCGTGGTCGCCGGGATGGTCTGGCGAGACCCTGAGGCCGGTGATGCTGTGGACACAGCTCAGGTCTAGGAGAACCCGGGTCCAGGACGTCAAGCAAGTCACTCCCCCACCTCGGCCTCAGTCACCTCCCCTGTGAGGTGAAGATGGGTCTCCAAATTCCCACCCTCCCCGGGGGCCCGGGAGCTCTCGCTAGAGACCCAGGTCAGGGTCAGAGTTAGTCAGCACCCCTGACCCCCAGCGCGGGGCTCTTCCTTATCACAGGAAAGGGGGGCTCCTCCTGACTCACGTTTCTCCCCCACCAGACCGAGGCTGGGCCCCGTCTGTCCTCAGTGCGTGCTTAGCACCCAGCGCGGGGCCTGCACACAGCAGGTGCTCAGCAAACGCTGGTAGGAGGACCCGCTGGATCCCACTGTGTCGTGCAGGCTGTTTAGAAGTGGCCTTGAGTCCCTTTCAGGACAACGAGGTTTGATAAGCAGACAGCCCCTCCCCGAGGTCCTCATGGAGCCTGTCACCATCACCCGTCTCTGACGCTCGTCCAATGTGACTTATTCCCTTTCCTCCACCGCCGTCTGCCTGTCTGGGCCCCTCTGCCACCTCCCATGTGCCCCCCTAACATCTGGGGCCTGAGAAGGAGGGACCCCAAGGGACGAGTGTGCGGGACGTGAGCACCAGGTCTCTGACCAGGGGCCCAGGGGCTCTGCTCTGAGGAAGCGTGCACAGGGAGCATCGTGTCTCCTGTCTCCACTGCCCTGACCTGCCAGTGACAGAGGTCAGCTTGTGGGTCTGGGACCTGCCGAGCCCCCACGGGAGCCTGGTGGAGCTGGACAGGGACACCAGGGCTCCTCTTATATTTGCTACACTCCCCAAATTGTCCTTGCTCATCACAAACTGCCCTCAGAGACAGAGGAAGAAGTTATAAAAATTAATGTAGAAGGAGGCAGTAGGTGCTCCTATGACCTGAGATCCAGTTCCCTTCTGCACAAGTGAACGTGAACATTTCAATGTCCCCGTCACAGGACGCACGGACTCCTGCAGGGTAGGCATTGATAATGACCCAGCTGTTGGGGGGGGGCGCGGTTCTGGCCGCCTTAGCTCATGCTGCCATAATAAAACACCACAGACCGGGTGGTTTAAACAACAGAAATTGAGTTCTCACAGTTCTGGAGGCAGGAAGTCCCAGATCAAGGTGTTGGCATGGCGGGCTTCTGGTGGGAGCTGTCTTCCTGGCCCCCCAGGCCACCACCTTCCCCCTGTGTCCTCGTGTGGCCTCCGTATTACCGCCGTGGAGAGGGAAATCTCTGGTGGCCTCCTTACAAGGACACGACTCCTGTCCTATGGAGCGCCGTCCCTATGACTTCATTTCACCTTAATTACATCCTTAGACACCCTCTCTCCAAGGACAGCCACTCTGCGGTTTAGGGGTTCAACGTATGACTGGCGGGGAGGGGGGCACAACCCTGAGGTCCACAGCTCTGGCCACTTAAGGAGCAAAGGAACTGGGGGCTTCAGGGTCAAAGCCAGAGGCGAGTGTCAGCCCAGCTGTGCCCTTGTGCGCCTTTCACTCCCTTCTCCACAGCCCCGTCTCCTCATTTCTAAAGTGGGAGATGACACCTCTCTCACGAGGTTGCTGGGTGGGTTTAAATCGCATTTTTACCTTCATCACTTTTGACTTTGGGCCAGACCATTCTTTTTCTGGGGTCCCGTCCCGCACCTTGTGGGATGTCTGGCAGCAGACGTGTGCTTCCTGCTAGAGGTCAGGGGCACACCTCTCCCTCACCCCCATGAGCTCACTGCAGCCAAAATGTCTCCAGACATTGCCAAAGGTCCCCCGAGGGACAAAAAATCAACTCTGGTTGAGAACTATTGCTTTACTAAAGGAACATGAGTAAAATAGTGCAGCTTCTGGGGTATTTCAAGAATCAAAAAATGGTAATGGTTGGGCGCCTGGGTGGCTCAGTCGGTTAAGTGTCTGACTCTTGATTTTGGCCCAGGTCATGATCTCAGGGTCGTGGGATCAAGCCCCCTGTTAGGCTCTGTGCTGGGCATAGAGCCTGCTTAAGATTCTCTCTCTCCCTCTCCCACTGCCTTTCACACCCCACTCATGCTTTCTCTCTCTTTCTCTAAATTTTTTTTTTTTTTAAATGGTAGTCGTTGTCACTGAGTAGGTAAAGGATAAAGCAGAAGTTGTGTTGGGAGGGACACTTCTTGTCTCTTTGTCTTTGTGGAAACTTCCTCGATGGACTGCTTGAGCCAGTTGGATAATCTTTTATTCTTCTGATAAAATTAAGCTCGACTACAGAAAGCTTTATTATTAAAGGAAAAAGAAAAAGAGATGCTCACCATGTGATGTCCAAAAAAAATCCATTTCTTCCACAAGCCTGGAGCAAGGAGGCGAAGGGCAGCTGCTCGTCCCTGGCTCTGTCATCTTGCACAGAGGATGGGACAGGCAGAATCTCACTGCATCCCCACAATGACTGCAAGGAGACTCCATCCTCCCATTGTATAGATTAGGACACTGAGGCTCAGAGAAGTGATGTCAAGCTGCTTAAAGTCATAGAGTCAACCAGTGGCTTCAGGGTGAGAGGACCCGAGTTTGTGTCCAGGCTCAGCCATTCCTGGCTGTGTGACCTCAGGAAGCTTCTCCCCACTGAGCCTGTTTCTTCATCAGTAAAGTGAGGAGGGCAGCTGCACCTGCCTTGTGGGGCTGTCTGCAGGGTTAGACGGTGCCTGGCACAGAGGTCTGTGGCAAGATGAGAGCAGCCCCCTCTCCTACAGCGCCCACGGAAGACCCTCCGTGGAACATGCTACTAGAACCCTTTACCTCAAGGTCAGAGAGGGGGTGGCATTGTCATTTGTCTAAAGTCACACAGAGATGTGAACAGCAGATTCAGGATTCTACCTTCATGGCCTGTGCTTTCCAATACAGGAATTCTTCGGTTCCCTTGTGCTTTTTTATTCTCTCTCTCTCTCTCTTTGGTTCATTTCCCACCACCCGTATCGGATTGATCAGGTTTTGTTTACTCCCTCTTGTCCTTCTGTTGGTTTGGAAATTCCATATTCTAGTCTCTTTTTTAATTATTTGGCCTTAAGGTCATAATAAGCACAGTTGACTTAACAATCAAAAGTAAATCAATCTGTCTTTCCTCCCTCTGAACAGCACGAAGACCGAGAATGTGTTTCTTTCAAGGTCCCCTTCCATCTTGGGGTGCATCCCATGCATCCCGGGCCTGCGGCCCCGCCTTCCTCTCTGCTGGGGCGTTGGCCGGGATCAGTATGGCTCATGCTGCTGGGCACATTTCCTGGGGCCGGCCTAGATCCACCCATGTGTTTGCACGCAATTGCTAGTGTGATCTTTCTGGGTGCAGCGGCTACCCTCTCGAGCGATTTTTTTATTATTATGTCTTTTAACAAGGGCCTGTGAGTGTGTCTTCACCTGAAAATGTATTTTTTTTAAAGATTTTATTTATTTATTTGAGAGAGAGAGAATGAGAGACAGAGAGCATGAGAGGGAGGAGGGTCAGAGGGAGAAGCAGACTCCCCGCCGAGCAGGGAGCCCGATGCGGGACTCGATCCCGGGCCTCCAGGATCATGACCTGAGCCGAAGGCAGTCGCTTAACCAACTGAGCCACCCAGGCGCCCCGAAAATGTATTTTTTTCTCATTCAATTTTGAATGATAATTGAGCTGGGTCAAGAATTCTGCTTTGTTTATTTCATTTGGCACTAAAATATTATGGCTGTCTATGGGTGCTGGAGAAGATCTTCTGCCTGTTTGTCACTCCTTCTTCCTGGCTGCTTTGTGAAGACCTTCTCTTTTCTTGGTGTTTGGCATTTGTACTACGATGCTTGCCTAATTGTGGTTTTAACTTTATGTGTCCTGCTCGGGATTCACAGACATGACAAAAGGGGCAGAGCCACTGGCCTATGGGGTGGAGGAAAGAAGTGTGGCTATCATAGCACACTGTTGATATTATTAATATTGTCTTACTGCTTTTGGGGGGGCTCTAACAGAATAAACAACAGAAATTTTTTTCTCTCGGTTCTGGAAGCTGGAAGTCTGTCAAGGCGTCTGGTGAGAGCCTGTCCCGGTTCACAGATGGCAATCTTCTATCCGTCCTCACACAGTGCGAGGGCTAGGGAGGTTTCTGGGGTCTTCTGAGCATTCATCCCTCTCCTAAGGGCTCCACCCTCATGATCTAATCACTGTCAAAGGCCCCACCACCTAATACATTAGGGATGTGATGGGGTTTCAATATATGAATTTGAGGAGGGTAGGGGGACACAGACATTAAGTCTACAGAAAACACTAATATTGGGCGCCTGGGTGGCTCAGTTGGTTATGCGTCTGCCTTCGGCTCAGGTCATGATCCCAAGGTCCTGGGATCGAGTCCCATATCAGGCTCCCTGCTCCATAGGGAGTCGGCTTCTCCTCTGCCCCTCCCCCCACTCTTTCTCTCACTCCCCCCTCTCTCTCTCATAAGTAAATAAAATCTTTTAAAAAAAGAAAACACTAATATTGATAATAATTAATAAGCTTTATAACTAACACATATTGAGGGCTTACCATGTGCCAGGCACTATTCTTTTCTTCTTTCTTAAGATTTTATTTATTTATTTATTTTAGAGAGAGAGCACATGTGAGCAGGGGAGGAGCAGAAGGGGGAGGGAAAGGGAAAGACTCTCAAACAGGCTCAATCTCATGACCCAGAGATCATGACCTGAGTGGAAACTAAGAGTAGAATGCTCAACCGACAGAGCCACCCCAGCTCCTAGGCACTATTCTAAGTGCTTTGTGTGTTTGTGTGTTTTTGTGTGTGTGCATATGCGTGTGTACACAGATACATATGTAGGTGTGTATATCATGTATATATCAGCTTATTTCCTCCTCACACGACCTCATAAGGAGAGTGCTAGGATTACCCCCAACTTACGATGAGGAAATGAGAGCACAGAATGGTTGGGGTTCACTAGAGAAAAGGAGTTGGGGACAGGGTGGGGGCAGCACGGATTCAGGAGTCAGGCAGCTCAGAGTTCACATCTGGCCACTCACCAGCTGTGTGGCCTTGAGCAAGTGACTCCATCTCTCTGAGCCTCAGTTTCCTCTCTGTCAAATGGAGGATGGGCCAGGTGCCCTGTGGGACCGAGGCATGGCAGGGGCTGCAGAGACAGGGGGACCTCCTCGTTCCCCAAAGCTGCGGTCCAGGCACATTTGGGGCTGCGTCCCCTAGTGAAAGAGGAGCTGGCTTGAGCCACCTTCTGGAACTTTCCCAGGAGTCTGTGGGGCCCAGCAAGCCCAGGGTCTGAAATACCAATGTCACATATGGGGTCCAGGTCCCAGAGAGCAGGGACCCCCCATGCCAGCTCCACAGCTCTGGGCAGAGGGGCTGAGCTAGGACGAGATTAGACGCCCCAACACAGGGATGTCTTTGGCTACTTTTTAAATGAAAAACATGTTTGTGACCAAGCTGAAATTATATTGTCAGCAGTTAATTATCACTTGTCAAATAAGTGTGTGCCCAGATTGCAGGTTTAATTTCCACAAAGGTTTGCAAAAGCCCCATTCCTTTTATTTGATGAGGGCCCTCTGAGAGAGAGAGACATTCATTGTTGAAAAGCGTGCTTTTGAAAAATCAGATTTTTTAAATAAACATGTTTCCTTGGTTTCAGAGTCAGGACTCTTTGCAAGCAACAGAAAAATGCTCAGTGTAGTTTAGGCAAAGAGTAGTAAGATGGGGCCAGGAGAAGGGGGGGCAGGTCCAGGGATGTGTTACGGAATTTAGAGGCCCCTGAGCCTGATGGGGGCCTGAACCTGGGAAAGTAGAAAGTGTTTTGATCTGAAGGGGTGAAGAAGGGAGGCATGCAGGCCACTCACCCCGCCCCCCTCCAGCATCAGAGCCCCGGTGCTTCTAGTGAGAAACTAGGGAAGGGATGCTTTGGTTTGAATGCGTTGACTTGGGCAATCTGAGCTATCAGGGAGCAGCTGAATGGCCCTACGTGGAGCTGGGCAAGACATCACTTCTAAAGACAAAATCACTACCCATGGCAGCCCTTGCCCCATCAGCCTGGGAAAAGACGCCTTCTAGTAACTAGACCAGCAGGGGGCGCCCTCCTGGTTCACCTGAGGGAGGTGCACGGGCAAACTCCGCCCCAACAGTTGCACCAAGGCCCCTCCCCCTGGGGGGGGTCCCTCCTGGGTGGTGAAGAGGAAGCTGCGGGGTGGGGGAGCCGATCCTGAGGGGAGGACGAGCCCTGGGCTGTCACAGGGTGTCCTGGTCTCCCCATCTGTGCAGCGCCAGGGTGGACACGCTCGGAGCCCAGAGTCAGCAGAGGGGTGCAGATGACAGTCAGGAGAGTCCATCTCCCCAACAAATGAGCAAGAGTGTCCGCGCGGCCGTGGCTGCTCCACAGTCGCGGTCCTGGAACACTCCAGAACAGCATTCCACCCGCATGCCAGCCCAGCGCTGGACCCTGGCGGCGCCC
>NW_023270447.1:71526638-71545570 GCF_011800145.1 Mirounga leonina | reverse complement strand
ACTGGAGGTGACTGGAGGTTTTCTTCTTCTCTCCCCAATGCCTGGCACGCAGCCTGGCACACAGCAGCTCGAAAAGTGGGCTGGAAGGATAAGGGGGAGGGGGAGGGAGGAAGAGAGGGAGGTAGGGAAGGAGGCAGGGAGGGACGACCAGTACCAGCCCCCGTTTATTCGGGGCCCACCGTGTGCCAGGCACCATGCTGACCACTCCAGCGTTGCTTCAGTAAATCCTCCCGCCACCTTGTCCCGTGCACTGACGTGCACCCATGTTCCAGATGTGGACGTGAGGCTCGGGAGGTTGGGATACTCGCCCAAGGTCATGCAGCAAGTAAACTGAGGCAAGAGAACTCTTCCTGCTGCCTCCATCCAATGCCTCTCACTCTCCTCCTGGGCTGAGCCCACGCTTCACGGCCACGTCCAGAGCATCCCTGCTGATCCTGCCATCACTGGGGACCCACGATAGCTGATCTGGATGAAAGTTATGATCACAAACATCCAGGCTTAGTTCTAGGGCAACAAAGAAGGACCTGTCTTTTTCCAGTGCATGTGCAGGGACAGATATGTCTGCTCAGAAGGGTCCCTGCCTATGTGACAGGGGCATCCACAGGAGACCCCCAGCCCTGCCCATGGACACTCTCCATGCTCATCGGCGGAGACTCGTCCTCTCCCTGCCTGGGGCTGGCAGCCCTCCCAGGCCCACACAGCACCTGCAGGTCCCTCTCCTTTTCCCCGGGAACATCATCTATTGATCACAGGGACTTGGGCTGTAAAGTTAGGATCATCTATGTGTCTCTCCAGTGAGCAGGTCATTCAGATCCTGGAGACTGTGGGGAGAGGAAGAAAAATCTCAGAGAAAGAAAGAGGGAATAAAGAGGAAATAGGATGTGCCAGGGAATTAATCTACTGCTCAGACATGAAAGAAATACGGTCAGTTATATTTTATTGCATTTCATTTGAATGTCCACGTTGTACTTAGCTGCCTGCAAGTCTCAGATTACCCAGAGAGAAAGCACAATGAAAGAAGAGAGAATAAAAACACAGATTTTAAAGATTCCTGAAAATGGAACCACTCAGAGAGAGAAATAAAAGCCAGACTTGAAACAAAAGCAGCCACTTGGCACCGAGGACCTCTCAGCACTGACACCAGGTCCCTGTGGCCACGTGGCCCAGTGCCAGCAGCCCGCCAGCCCAGCAGTCCCAATCACTGGCATCATGGAAAGTTCTGGGCCAGAGTCAGGAGGCCCAGGCTGTGATCTTGAGCCTGCTCCCACGTGCTGTGTGATTTTGGGCAGGTCATTGCCCCTTTCTGATCCTCATTTTCCAAGGGTGAAATGAGAGGCCTGAACCAGACTCCCTGAGAGGTAAAGGGAGAGACAGGAGAGGTTAGAGCCAGAAAGGGTCACACTGAGCCCTTCCCAGGGTGCAGGAGACCTCACAGACATTCCCTGTGCTTTGTGATCCCCTGTTACGGGCTGAATTATCTCCCCCCGCCCAATTCATATGTTGAAGCCTTAATCCCCATGCAACTATTTGGAAATCAGGCCTTCAAGGAAGGAATTAAGGTCAAATGAGGTCACAAGGATGGGGCCCTGATCCAATAGGACTTGTGTCCTTTTATGAAGAAGAAGAGACACCAGAAGTGTGCACTGAGAAAAGGCCACGTGAGGACAGAGCGAGGAGGTGGCCACCTGCAAGACAAGGAGAGAGGCCTCAGGGAAACAGCCTGCCCACACCTTGATCTTGAACTTCCAACTCCAGAACTGAGAGAAAATAAGATTCTGTTGTTTAAGCCACACAGTTTGAGCTATTCTGCTATGGCAGCCTCAGCTGACTGATACACCCCCAGGAGGGCCCACTGATGAATCTGAACCAAAGGTCCCAATAAGCAGGACAACATGCTGAGGGCAGGTGTGTGGAGGTAGATATTAGCACCTTCTCCTCTCCCTTCCAGCACCTTCTGTCTCCCAGGACCTCAGGTTCTATGCTCTCTGTCTCCCCCCTGCCATCAAAACTGCACCCAGGGGCGCCTGGGTGGCTCAGTTGGTTAAGCGACTGCCTTCGGCTCAGGTCATGATCCTGGAGTCCCTGGATCGAGTCCCGCATCGGGCTCCCTGCTTAGCGGGGAGTCTGCTTCTCCCTCTGACCCGCCCCCCTCTCATGCTCTCTCTCTATCTCATTCTCTCTCTCAAATAAATAAATAAAATCTTAAAAAAAAAAAAAAAAAAACTGCACCCAGGAAAGGCCCTGAAACACCGTCTCGCTGCAGAGCGATTGGCTGAGGAGGGGGAGGGGAAGGAGCAGGTGCCCGGTCCCCCAGAGCAGCCTCTTCTATTTTCCGAGAAATGAGCACTAAGAATCTCAGGCAGCGAAGAGAGAGGATCTTGGTGGAAAGGGGCCCTCCCGCTTCCTGGCTGCTGGTTCTGCCTACACTCCAGCCCAGAAAACCGTGCGGATGCAAGGGACTCTGGAGGGCCCATTAGTCTAATGTCCAGCTGGGGGTGGGGGGGAGTGTGGGGGACAGAGAGAGGGGCCAGCGCCTCAGTGATGGCGCCCAGGGGGAGGCAGCTCCGACCCGCGCCTTCAACCCTGACACCAGCAGTGAGGCCTCCTCAGCTGCCCAGAGTGGGCATGGGGCTCCCTGGCATGCTCTGCAGACGGTCATGAAGCAGGCGCAGCCCTGGGCCGGGGACGGGCCGGCAGCCGGGCTGAGGCCCCACCATGCCAGGACAGAGCCAAGCCCTATTCTAGGTTCTGGGGGTCCAGGGATGCAGCCATGAACAAAACACAAAGATCTCTGCCTTTGTGGCAAACTGTAGCCAACATTTACTGAGCCCTTATAGCATTCCAAGGACGCTGTTGAGCCCTTTGCATGGCTCATCGATGAGCTAGGTCTCATCACTATCCTCACTTTATGGATGAGGAAGCTGAGGCGTACAGCAGTAAGTAACTTGCCCTGTGTCCCCCCAGTGAATAAGCACTGGAGTCAGGATTCAGACTGAGGCTGGGCTCATCAAGTCCTGTTTTCTAAACACAACATTATTAGTCCTAATCGAAGCATCATTATTATCTCATTATCACTATTAAGACAGACATCCCCATTATCTTGAATTTGCCAGATCATGATAATTGTTGATGGTAACTGAGCAGGATCCACCAGGTGCCCCTTGCTGCACTCAGCATTTCACTTCAGCATCCTGCGAGCCAAGCTGAGAGGTGAGGACTTTTATCTCTCCCTTCACGAGATGAGGAAACAGACCCAGAGATGCCAACTGGTGAGTGGCTGAGCGGGGATTGACGTCTAAGTGTAGATTCCAAAGCCCTTAATTGAGGTGGAGAAGGTTAAAAACTGAAGTAATTAAACCCACCCTACTGATGCTTGCACAGCCAGCCGTCTTAATGTGGCCAATTAGACATGTTCTGTGTCTATGTGCACAATCCCTGTGTCGTTGCCAAGTGACAGCCTCTTGACGCCCTTGTTCTCAATCCCCCCGCCCCAAAGCTTGGGGGTTCGTACATCCTGATATGCTCTCAGAAATGGAGTGAGGGTGTCTGTTCCAAGCAGCACTGAGTTACTTGAAATAGCTGAAATTGTAATGCTTTATGTTTGTAAGCCATGTCAAAGCATTCCTGGGGTTGGGGTGGGTCAGCTGAACCAGAAACAGGGACCCTGTCACAAATATCCCAGTCCAGGAGCTTCTGTGTCTCCATGAGCCTGACACTCTACTCCCTTACCAGAGACCTCAGGGAAGCCAGAAAGCACCACTAAATAGGGGGACCCCACCATAGCCCAGCCCACCACAGCAGGCCTAAAGAGCCCCTGACATCCCCTCAGGCAGCTGCAGAGAGGACCAGTGGGAATCAAGGCAGCACCAGATAAGCCATGCAGACCAAAATAGCAGAAGGCTCTGATAATCCAAGCTGCCTCTGGGACCACAACCCACAACAACAGGCCAAGAACCCACATGCTAAACCCAAACAGGGGGGTTGCCTGCTAAAATAAGATTTAGATAGCACCTAGACTCCCCTAACAGAGTAGACAGAATGTGCAGGATACAATAAAAAATTATTCATCATATCCAAAACCAAGACAATTAAAATTTAAATTAGCAAAGACAATCAACTGATGCCAAACACCAAGATGAATCAGATCCCGGAATTAATTTGACAAGGATTTTAAAGCAGCCACTTAAAATGTTTCAAAAATTAATCACAAATTCTCTTGAAACAAATGAAAAAAAAAAAAAGGAAATCTCAGCAAAGAAAGAGAAGTTTCAAACAAGAAATGAAATGATATTACAGAGCAGAACTATAGAAGATCTAAATGATGCAATCAACCAGCAGGATCTAACTGACCTACATAGAACACAACACTCAACAACAACAGAATACACGGTTTTTTGAAGTACCCCAAAAACATTTACCAAGACAGACCATACCTTGACCATATGAGCCATAAAGTAAAACTCAATACACTTCTAAAAATTGAAATGGTACAGAGTGTGTTCTCTGGTCATATCGGAATCAAAGTAGATACCAGTAACAACAGAGAAAATCTCTAAATATGTAGAATTTAAACAACGTACCTCTATATAATTCATGAGCCAAAGAGGAAGTCTCAAAAGTAACTTTTTAAAAAAATTACAGAGAACAAATGAAAACAAAAATACAACATATCAAACTATCTAGGATGCAACTAAGTCAGCACTGAGAGGGAAGTTCATAGCACTAAATGCTTGTATTAGAAATGAGGAAAGGTCTCAGGTCAATTGTCTAAGCTCTGACTTCAATAAACCAGGAAAAGAACAGCAAAATAAACCCAAAGCAAGCAGAAGGGAGGGAATTATAAAGATAAGCAGGAAGTGATGACATTGAAAATAGGAAAACAATAGAGAAAAATCAGTGACAACAACAACAACAAAAAGCTGTTTTTCAAACAAATCAATAAAATTGATAAATCTCTGGCAAGACTGATGGGAACAGGGGCACCTGGGTGGTTCAGTCGTTAAGCATCTGCCTTCGGCTCAGGTCATGATCCAGGGGCCCTGGGATCAAGCTCCATATTGGGCTCCCTGCTCAGAAGGAAGCCTGCTTCTCCCTCTCCCACTCCCCCTGCTTGTGTTCCCTCTCTTGCTGTGTCTCTCTCTATCAAATAAATAAATAAAATCTTAAAAAAAAAAAAAAAAGCCTGATGGGAACAAAAAGAGAGAAGAGACAATATGCCAGTCCCAGGAGTGATATAAAGGATAGCACTGTAAATCCTGCAGCCATTAAAAATATTTCAGAAAATACTATTAACAAATTTACCATCATAAACTGGACAATTTAGAAGAAATAGTCCAATTCCTTGAAAACCCCAAATTACCAAACTCAACCAAGATGAGATAGGTCATCAGAATAACCATTAAAGAAACTGAGGTAATAATTAAAAAGCTCCTCCAAAAGAAATCTCTGGGCTTAGATGGTTTCACTGGAGAATTCTACACATTTTAAAAAAGAATTACCACCAACGCTAGCTATACAATTTCTTCAAGAAAATAGAAGAGCAGGGAGCCCTTTCAAAGCAATAGATGAAACCCATGTTAGCTTGTTACCAAACAGCGTAGGAAAAAAGGTAAAAGAATAGACCAATATCTCTCACAGACTTAGACCCAAAAATCTTCAAAAAAAAAAAAAAGTTATTAGCAACCAAATCCAACAACATATAAAAAGAATTATGCACCATATGCAAGTGGAATTTATTATGGTTTGCCAGGCTGGTTCAACACTCAAAAATCTACCAGCATAATCCAGCATAATAATAGGCTAGAGAAGAAAAATCACACAATCCTATCAGTTGGCACAGAGAAAGCATTTGGCATTATTCAATACCCATTTATGGTTAAAAAAAACAAAACACAACTCTTGTAAAAAGTAGAAATGGAAGGGAACTTCCTGAACTTGATTAAGAGCAGCTGCAAAAATCCCACAGTTGCTGTCATATTTAATGGTGCGTGACTGAATGTCTGCCCCAAAGATGAGGAACGGGAGGGGATGCCCACCTTCATCACTCATATTCCTATTACTAGATGAGAAAGCCATTGCAATAAGGCAAGAAAAAGAAATAAAAGACATACAGATTTGAAAGAAAGAAATAAAACTTCTCCTATTTGGAGATGGTATGACTCTCTTTGTAGAAAATCACAAGGAATCTACCAAAACAACAGCAACAAGAGAAAATCTTCCTAGAACTAATAATAAGTGGGTACAGCAAGGTTACAGGATAAAAGATCAACACCCAAAACTTCATCGTATTCGAATGTACTGGCAGTGAACATGTGGAAACTGACATTTAGAACACAATGACACAGTCTCCAAAGGAAACAGCATACTTAGCTACACATGTAACAAAACATGTGTAAGAGCTGCATGTTGCAAATTACTGTGAAGAGTGAGGAAGTTTTCATTCTCATCCTCACAATGAGAAAAAATGCTGAACTGACTGAGAACCATCTTCCTAGATGCATCAAAGAATTGAGACCACAGACAAACTGGTGCCCCGAAAACTGGAGAGACAAGCAGATACCTACGATCCCCGCTTACCAGGAACACAAGCCCATAACTGGAGCTGGTATCTTTGGGACCACTTTAAACTGTATGTGATGAATTGCTGGAGACTCAGTGCTGCTTAGCTTGAGAGATGAAAAACTCCAAAGCAGCCAAATCCTGGAAGGCAAACCATATTTTCATGAGTCTTACCTACGGGGGCCCTACCAGGTTTTGAATGTGAGGAGAGGAGAAAAGTCCCCTCCTGCTTCCCAGCAGGGAGAAGAGAAAATAGACATTTTGAAATAGGCGCTGAGCATTCTGTTCCCTGAAGAAGGCCTGTTCCAAGGGAACCAATTTTACCAGAGCCTAGCTACCTGGGGGAAGGGAAATGCCCAACTCAGGCTCCTGGAAGAACCCACCGAATACCTCCTCTCCTCCCCCACCTTCACGCCCACGCCACTTCAGTAGGGCTCCCGTTTGGTGACAGGATTACAGCTAAATGAACTTCAAGTTTCAGACCCTATTTAGGGAGTCTCTAAGAAAACCCAAAACAGGAGAGACAAAAACAGGACAATGGAGGAAACTCTAGCCTCTGATATCACAAGTACAGCAAACAGAAACACAGCCTCACTCCTAGCCAGATCAACAGAAAATCTCACATCAAACACGAGTTTACCTGAGTTCCTGTGATGGACACATCATGTCCAGCCACCCAAAATAAGTCACACAGGGTGTGAAAAGGCAAAAACAGTCTGAGGAGATAAAGCAGACATCCCTAGGAGGGCACACAGGCATCCCCAGGGAGGCATTGATGTGGTTTTATAATAAAATAAGCTCAAAGTAAAAATACTTTAACCCTGATGTGAGGCCATGTGAAACCCCCTCATTAGACAGATGCCCTCAAAAGGGCATCAGGAGATATTGCGATATGGAAATCGATGAAAGCTCGTGGAAAGAATTACGAGCTCAATAATGAAGGACAAGTCAATAGAACTATGTAAATGCAGAGGAGAAAAGCCACAACTCACCCCGATTATAGAGTCTGAGACACCGAATTGCTGCAACCATGACATTGAATTATGAGGAAATATACAACTTCTTAACAGAGACAGAAACCAGCTAATGTGCTAACAACTGATACCTGAGGAACCTCAGAGCCTGAGGCCAGCTCTGAACATTTTCTAGCTATGTAAGTGATTCCAGAAGCCCGGCCCGCATCCCAAAGTGAGCCCTGGGGCTGGACCCTCGGCCTGGCCCTGCCCTCGCTGTGCTCCCTGAGCTCAGCCTCCCCAACACCTTCTCCGGACCACAGGCCGGTCTGTCCTGCCCACCTCTCCACCTCCTCCAGGAAGTCTCCCCTGATTATTCCAGGCCCCAGCCACCCCAGCTCTGACCACAACATCTTCCCCTTAAACAGCAGGTGGTCTCAGCAGTATGTCCTGAATCCTGTGCTGATATTTAGTAATAAGGTGGGGAGTGGCACTTTCTTCCAGGTAAGAGCTTGGACTCCAAAGTTAGAGAGATCTGGGTTCGAGTCCTGCTTCCACCACTTCCTAGTTGGCCTTGTACAAGTTATTCCCCCTGTCTGGGCCAGTTTCCTCACCTATGAAACAGGACTAACAATGATATCTCCCTTGCGGGATTATTGCAAAGGGAGTAGAACAGAGCCTGGCCTGTGAAAGTCCCTCAGCCGTGTCTGGCACCTTTTCAGCCCTCCCATTTTACAGGTGAGGAAGCCGAGGCACAGAGAGGCTAAGATACGTATCCAAGGATTACACAGACGATGGCCACCAGAATCAGCTCTTTACTGGGGATCTGTCACCCCGGGCTGCGTCCCACCTGCTGCGCACCAAGGGCTGTGCTGCTCCCTTCCCGTGGTATCTCATCTCATCCCACAGCCATGCTTGGAGGGCAGTCTCCTCATATCCCATCTCACAGGAGAGGAAACTGAGGCCCAGTGTGTGCATGGAGCTGACCCGAGGTCCCGCAGCCAGCAGGTGGAAACAGCCCATGGATTTCGGACCCAGGACTCCCTTTCCCAAACCCACAGAGAAGCTGGCTCCCTCCTCCCTTCCTTGTTCGGAGCCTGCGGGGGACCCAGGGCCCACCTGGGGGAGGGGGCTGCAGGACAGGGGCCGGCTGGGGGCTGTGGGGAGGGCAGGTCCCCGGAGATCACCCCTGAGTTCTGAAGTTGCCAGGACTCTGCCGACCTCATCCTTTGCAAACAGGAGCCTCCTCCGAGCCAGGAGGGGAGGGGAGGGGAGGCCACCTTTTCTCCACCTGGCCCCTTGCATCTGCAGAGCTGGGCATGTATTCCTGACGCAGCAGTTCTGTCTCTGAGGCCCCGGAGGAGCCCCATGCAGATGGGTTTTCTTTACCTCATTATCTTCCCTCTTGGGGGCCTGGGTGGGTCAGTCACTTCCTGCCCACTGCGGAGCTCAGATCCCCGCCAGGCTGCAAGCCCATTCTAGAAGCTTATAGCTCCATCCTCCTCCCCCTGGAAATCAGTTGGAAACCCAGTGGCTAACTCCACCCAAGTCCAGTGGTTCATGAATCAAAGGCCTCTTCTGGGCTCTGCTGGGCTGGCCGAGGCTCCGTCTCCCCAGACCCGACTTCTATCCCGGGTCCGGGAGCCGCGGGACCCCTGGGGGCCAGGCCCAGAGAGCCATGCAGCGGGAACACCTCAAATGCCAAACCCCAAAGGTGAGCAGTTGCTGTCCCAGCCTGCCTTGGGGCACCAGCGACCCCACGCTGAATGCTCTCACCACCCAGGAGGAGAAAATTCCAGGGCAGCGTGCAGAGACAGAAGCCGCCCTGGTCCGAGCTTTCCCTCAGGCAGGTCTCTGCCCAGAAACAAGCACCTGGCCCAGAGAACGCCCCCTTCTGGAGTCACCCAGGAATTTGCCTCAAAGTCCCATTGCCCTGCAAAGCCTGAGGGCTGAGGGCCATGCCTCCTCCAGGCAGGAATGGGGTTGGGGGGTGGGGCAGGTGCACAAGCACCCTACCTGAGGTCAGAGGGAGGAGCACAGCCGGGCCAAACCCAGGTCCATCAGGCTCCTAAGTTCATGCTCTAACACTTTCGAGGCAGTCTGCAGATTCCAGAAGAGATTGGGATGTGCTGCAGATTGGAAGGGCCAGGCCCAAGGGCCCCAAAGTCCTGAAATACTCTTCATGCCCCTCCAGGCTGTGGGGGCTGGGGTGAGGGTATGTCTCAAAGCTTCCACTCCTCGCTGTGGAAGCTGGTGCTAGTAAATTACTCCCAGTAATGGAGATGTTTGCTCGGGGAATTGGGGAGGCAGTAAACAGAAGCCAGAGTAATTAAGCGGGAACTGCGGATGTGCCCAGCTTTTCAATGTGGCAGTGGCCTCCCCAGGAAGTGAGATGGTGCCACTGGGTGGCGTCTGTCTGCTGAGATGAGCGGTGGAGAATCAGAGAATCAAGAGCTAGGGGGAGTGGGGGACACCTGGGAGACCTGAGTGTAACCCCCTCATTAGACAGATGGGCAAACATTAGACAGATGGGAGGGAGAGACACCACCCAAGGACACACAGCAGGCTAGTGACAGAGGGGGGCTGGATTCCAGCTCTCCTGGGAGCCCACTCAGGGCTGTTCCCAGCACACTTGACTATATACTGGGTCAAGGTCATGGCAGGTGATGAAGAAGGAAACTGAGGCTCAGGGATTGTAGGTAACTTATCAAGGATTTACAGCAGGGTAGAAGAGGAAAGAGAGGGCCCTGGGTCTCTCCGACCTCCAGGGCCCTTCTTCGACTTCTGGTTCACAACTCCAGAGCCCAGGGAGGCTCCAACAGGGGCAGGAAGACCCCCACTGGAGGACAGGTCCAGAAACCAGACCCCAAAATGCAGAGCGGGGCCATTTGCCAACATGTGTTCACTTCTTCTCATTAAGCACCAGCTGTGTACGGGGCACTGGACATGCTCATCTCAGACCTCAGGGCAACCCAGCAGGAGGGTGGCGACTCTCCCCCTTCACGAAGAGGAAATCAAGACTCAGAAAAGACAAATAATGTGCTCTGGGTTATACAATGGTGTACAGTACCTAAGTGTATCACTTATCCATTTACTGGCTCTCAGCTCCAAATCCTTTGTTACCTGCACGCAATACCAGAATATCCCCCATGTCTCCCTTGTCAGATATACAAAGGTATATACACCTATAGAGATGATGTTATAAAATGTGTAACATATGTCATCATATCTATGATACCTCATATGTATGATGTTAAACTTTGCCAGTAATTGTCACGGGAGGAACCCAGGAGGAAAAAAATGGGGGCTTCTCCTCTTGGTTCTGGTACGCTCTTCTTTGATTATTCTCAAGGGTACAAAAGCGAGCACTACAAGGTACCTAGTGGTGCCCACCACCCCAGTGAGCAGGCGCTGGCAGGTTCCTGGGTGTGCTGTCTCCCTGTGGATGGCTTCACCTATAACCCAGCAAGTTCCACTTTCACGCCCCCCACCCCAGCAAATTCCCTCCACTATCCAGCGGGCTACCACACGCACTCTCTGACGGGGCTGGCACCGTGGTGGTGGGGGCAAAGTGCAAGGGAGACTCTTCTAGATGTGTTCTCTCCTTGCATAGAACCCTACATGTAGTGGCCGCCCCTTACACCTGCCACTCCTGCCTTCCTCTGAGTTCTGTTTGCCCCTGGCAAACAATCCCTAGTTACGTAATCATTATTTATATTGAACATGGCCTGTCCAAATTCGAGGTGGTTTCTGTCTCCTGTTTGGACCCTGGCTGATGAGGAATTGGCACTAGGTGGGATCCAGGTGACAGACCCAGAAAGATAGGACCCTTGGGATCAGATTGGTCATGCCCTCGGCTATGAACACAGTGCCGAACCCCTTGCCAATGGGAAATGGGATGACTGTAATCCATGGCTTTCAGTGGCATCGGGATTAGTCAGGCCATGGATTACTGGCATCTCAGTAATGGCTTTCGGTGGCATCATGATCACCTACAGTTGATCATGATGAAGTGCCAACTGAAATAAGTGCCTCGGGAGCACATGTGGCCACAACACTTGACTGTCATGGTGGTGATGGTCACTATGGGGGCAGTGGGGGACCCTCCTGAGTGCACCGGAGCATGTAGAAGAAAAGTCATAAGCTCAGTCCTTTACCTCTTAGCTATGACAGCCCTAAACAAATTTCTCCTTTCTTGCAGTCACAATGCTGATTGTGTCTGAAATCCCATACAAAATTAATTAAGCAGGTTGCTTAATCCCAACATCCATTGACTTTATAGTCTTGACAAGTGTCTTATGTGAAAGGTCCTTGAAAAATCACTTCTCTTGGGGGGAAAAAAAGAAGCCAGGATATGGAAACCCTTGAAGGGGAGCATCTGGTTGGAACTAGATGATACCAAAGTCTTAAACCACTCCAAGCACCCCTTGACTGTGAAAGTGGCTTTCCCTCCAGGGCCCAGAGACACCAGCCGTCCTCTGCTTGGAAAGTCTATGACAAAGTCACCTGGGGCATAGGCCTTTAAAGGGGAAGCTCACTCGCCTCAAGAGCCATGACAACTGCCTGCCATTGCTACGAGACCCATAACTAGGACCAAATCTCAGCACGCTCCAAGGGGACAGGTATGAACTATGACCCAGAAGATATAGTTTGCACAATAAAAACAAGACTTTGCTAGCATAAATTGGGGCAAACCTGGAGAGCATATAGGAGTGGATTCTGCTGGTATTAGACCAGGGAGGATATGAAAAACAAAATTGGCCCCAATTCATTGATATGAGAGCTCTTACCAGCAATTCGGGATGTAATCTGGATGAAAATGGAGGTGGCCACAGCTTACTTGGTTGGTTGACTAGAAGTCTTATTTGATGATGTTCTACATCTGTGATTCGAGAACTCTCATGTGGAGAGAAGCCAGGGATGATGTGCAGGAGGGAATCCAAAGGCTTAGGAAGCTAGAAATGTTGGGCTTGGTTTATCCTGTGCAGCCTGTACACCCACCTTTAACTGTGTTGTGTGAGAACACCCAGAAGAAATGAAGGCGTTGAGGAATTCATCAGTGAAGGGAGCACATATGCCTTCCCTGCATCTTTGAAAAGCCCCGTGGTTGCTCTTCTTTATAGGATAGGTATGGCCTTGGGTGAAAGCTGTTACTGAAATAGGCTCATGGAAATTAGTGGGATGGGGATGATGGGATCTAGAGGAACAGAGGCCGAAATTAAGGTAGGAGCATCTACTGAAACAGACGACAGGGAGGTACAGGTCATCAGATGCCTTGTCTGTAGGGATCCCTGATCATGGCATCCCTAGAAAATAAATATATGAGCAGTCTACTAGAGCATTCTTGGTCTAACTGGAAAACACATAAGCAAACAAAAACCCCCAAAAAACAAAACCCTAGGTCTGCTAGACACGTACCTCACTTCAGTCACCACAGTGGAAGGTGAAAGCCTCTCGCTCAGTGTCAAGACCCAAGTCCAGTCCCAGATACAGGTGCTTTTGATTGAAGGGAAGCTTGGCACCTTACAGGGGGCCAGGGACTGTCACCGCAAACACATACAGCAGCCCTCCCCCAAGCGACCTGCAGCCACTTACTGGGAAAGGGAGTTCATTTGGGGGACTCCTAGACACTGAATCTGACTTGACACTAATTCCTGGGGACTCGAAATGCCACGGTGGTCTACCAAAATAGAAGTTGACAGAGGTCAGGGGACAGAGGGAGCTCAAGTCCTGCCCATTGTAAGCGCAGCTGGTCCCCCAGCCTGACCTGGTGGTGACCCTTCACTCTGACCTCACCTTTATGAACAGTCCATTTATTAAACTCTCCTCAGAAGCAACCAGACCCATAAAGTGGCCTGAGGATATCTTCATGGTGATTTTGAGGAGCTGCCAGAGGCTGAGTGAGGGCTAGCTGGAAAACGGGACGCTCCTGGAGACCACAGGGTGAGGAGCCAGCACACCTATTAGAAAGGTGAAAACCCGAAACTCGGACAGCACCACATGCTGGCAAGGAAGCAGAGCACAGGGATGCCCCCTCACTGCTGGTAGGAATGCAAAATGGCACGGCCACTGCGGAAGATAGCCTGGCGATTTCTCACAGAGCTTCACGCTCCCAGGCACTTACCCAAATGACTTGAAAATTTGTGTCCACAACAAAAATCTGCACATGAATATTTGTAGCCGCTGTATTCACAATCACCAACAACTGGCAACAATCAAGGCATCCTTAAATAGATGAATGAGTAAACAAACTGTGGTACAGCCATATAATGAAATATTATTCCGTGATTTTAAAAAAATGAGTTATCAAGCTCTGAAGAGATATGGATGAAACTTCAATGCATATTGCTAAGTGAAAGAAGCCAGTAGGCAAAGACTGTATAATGTGATTCCAACTGTATGGCATTCTGGGACAGACAGTCTCCTCTGCTGGAGGTCCTGGTCCTGGGCGGCACGCACAAGACAGGTCCCTCCCGCTGCACAGGTAGATGTGTTTATGGGGACTACATAGTTCCCTGACACAGGGCGTGCTCTCTCTGGCTGACCTTTTGGGCCCCTCCCCAACCCCAAAGATCCTCCTTGTTCAGTCCACCCCAGTGCTGGGATCCCTTCCTCCCAAGAAGATTGCTCAAGGCCAGTGAAAGTCTGTGGCGTCCATGCGTGTCTTAGTCCGCTGGGACTGCTGTAACAAAAGGGCTGGGTGGCTTATGAACAAGAAAAATTTACGTTCACAGTTCTGGAGGCTGGGAAGTCCAAGGTCAAGGTACCTGCAGATTTGGTTGTCTGGTGAGAGCCCTCTTCTTCCTCTTCCCCTCACAGAGTGGGAGACAAGGGATCTCTCTGGGGTCTCCTTTATAAGGACATTAATCCAATTCATGAGGGCCCCACCCTTACCACCTAAACACCTCCCAAAGGCCTCCACCTCCTAATACCATAACATTGAGGATTAAGTTTCAACACATGAATGGCGGGGGAGGGGGCACAAACATTCAGTCTATAGCAACATGGTTCAAGAAAATTCACCTCCCCTCCATCCACTACCTGGATCACAAGCTGCCCCTCCCTGCCCCTTGACTGTCGCTGCTTTGGTGGATAGCTGTGGCCAAACTCCAACCCACTCCTGACCTTCTTAACTCTCCAGGCATGTTCACCTGGGAAACTGTATCTCTCAGCATCACAAGAGGAAACTGAGGCACAGAAAGGTTAAGTCCCAAATATAACAGACAGAATCAACAGAGCCAAAAGTTTGTTCTTTGAAAAAATGTAAAAACAGGAGGAGATCCTGGCAAAACTGAACAAAGACTGGGAGAGCAAGAGAGCACACACGTATAAGCTATATTAGCGACGGGAAAGGGAAACGGCTGCAGAAATAGTAAAATCGAATGCATGGAAAATTGAACAGCTTTATGCCAATAAATTTGAGGTTCTAGATTAATTGACTGTATTCCTAGGAAAAAACTATATAACTACCAAAACTGACCCAGAGAGAAATTTCTGAATTCTTCATAATTTCGTCACCATTAAGTCTAATCAAGAGTAGAAATCTTCCCACAAATAAAACACTTTATCCACACGGTTTTATAAATGAGTTCTCTCCAACATTTAAGGCAGAGATTATTCTAGTCCTATGTTAATACTTCTATTTATGAGACAAACAAAACCTTGAATCCCAAGTCCCACCATAAATGGAAAATTGTGGAGCAGGCTCACCCAAAAATATAAATGCAAAAGAGTCTTTTAAAAATTTTGCAAGAGAATGCCAGCAGTGAATAAATTAGACATTTGTATTATGACCAAGTTTGGTTTTTCCTGGGAATACGATGTTAGGTTAGTGTTAGTATATGAATTAACGTAATCTATCACATTAGGTCTTTTCAAAGGAGGTGATCATCTGAATAGATTGAGCAAAAGCATTTGATGAAAGTTGGCATCCATTCATGGCAAAACCCTTGGCAAACGAGGAATGAAAGGAATAAAAGAGATTCTAGTAAAAAAAAAAAAATAAAAGCCTACAGCAAACAATATTTTGTGGTGAAATGTTGAAAGCTTTCCCTTTCCCTTTAAGAGTAAGAACAGGACAAGGATGGTTGCCAGCATCATTTTCTATTCAACATGGGAGGTCTTTTCTAAAGCACTTCACAACAAAAAGAAATGAAAAGTATACAGATGGGGAAGGGAGAGGAAAAACTGTCATTATTTGCATACGCTGTGTTTGATTTTTTCCAAAACGCAAACGAGAGCCTACAGATCATAAGGGAGTTTAACGCGTTTGCCGGATTCCAAATCAACGTACGAAGACGAACGTGCCATTTGCAACAGAAAATTTTTTTACAAAGTTTCTGAGATAAATAATAATAACCTGACCAAAGTTGTGAGGGTTTTTTTTTTATGCAGAAAATTAATATTTGGTTGTGCCTGGTAAGCACGTTGTAGCATTTCATTCAATGTGTGTTTCTGTTTCCCCTCTGCCCTGTACCTGAGATGTTTGCATTTTCAACCTAAAGAAACACCATCAGATTTGTCAGAACAATTTGTGCACATGGAGCCTTAGTGACCCAGTGTGACTTTAAAGATTAATATTTGCATAATGCATTTGCCAAACACTGTCACCCTCATTATCTTTTCTCCAACAGAAGTAGGTGATAATGTTTGCATTTGCCCTGAAGGAAAGTGACCTGCGGTGGGGGGGGGGGGCGATGCAGTCAGCTTGGCATCAGGTTTTGGTCCCCAGTCTGTCTTGATTCCATGGCTGTGGTGTTCCACACTGCCTGACACCTGTTGGTTGGGCTCATTCATTCTGTAACTACCAGGGTCCTTACTGAGCCCTGTGGCAGGACCAAGGATGCAGCTCTCACCAGACAACCAAATCTGCAGGCTACCCATGATGCTGAGCACAGAGGAGGGAAGCAAGGGGGCTTCCTAGAAGAAGGGATGTTTAATTCCAAGCCTGAAAGATGAGGTATCTAGAAAACCCCACTCCAGTGGGAGTGAGCTAGAAAAGAGGAAGAAATGTGCCCAGGCCATGGAGACAGCATGTTCAAGGCTTGGAGGAGAGAGAATGACTGTCACGGAACACACAGAAGTAGGGTCCAGCCAGAAGATCAGGTGTGCAGGCATAGAAGGAGAAATGAGGCGCTCAGAAGCCAGACCTTCTAGGGCCCCACTCGCCAGGCTAAAGAGCGTGACCTTTTTTTTCCCTTAAATATTGTATTCATTTATTTGAGAGAGAGAGAGACAGAGCATGAGCAGCGGGGAGGAGGCAGAGGGAGAGAGAGAAGCAGACCCCCCCACCCACTGAGCAGGGAGCCTGATGCAGGGATCGATCCCAGGACCCCGGGATCATGACCTGAGCTGAAGGCAGACGCTTAACAGACTAAGCCACCCAGGCGCCCCTGAAGAGCATGACCTTGACCTTAAGAGCAAGGGACAGCTCCTGAAGGTTAAGTTGAGGGCATGACAAAGCCAGCCTTGTGCTTTAGGAGGCAGAGTGGGCAGATTGGAGGGTGGGATGTAGGAGACTCTGAAGTCAGGAAACTGGGCTGGAGGAGACCCTTCTACAAGCCTGGGGACCCACTCTGCCCATCTGGACCCCTCGTGACTCATGAGCCCACTCCCAGTATCTATCAGGGCCCTGGGCGGCAGCATCAGACCCCAGTTCAGCAGTTGAGGCCTTTGGAGGTCAGGTAGGCCCCAGGGCAGGAGGAAGGCTGGGAGCTCCTGGGACCGAAGAAGAAATGGCCAGAATCAGGGTCTCTGTGCCACCAGGACTCTCCTTATAACCACCTTTTCTCTCTACTTGCCTCTGCCTCTTTCTGCAAAGTGGCCTCAGTTTCTCCCTCTGTACCCGGGACAAACCTCATGAGGACAGGAAGTTAGCCCCAAGCTGTTGCCAGCCCAATACCCCGAAGGTAATAGAGAGCCTCCCCCAGTCGCTCCAGGAGAAAATGCCAGGGAGGGAGCCAGACGGCTTCTGGAGGGCACTCTTTCCAGTGGTTACACTACCTCTTTTTATAAAAACAAGTCTACCAACCTACACCACAGGAGCTGCCCAGGAGCATGGCCTTGGTCTATAGATGACTAAGTGAAGGGCAGATCCCTCCCTGTCTCCCTCATGCCACCTGCAGCAAACAGCCACCAGGCACCCACAACCCAGCTGTTCCCCGGCCTCCTGTGGTCTCAGACAAGCCCTGGCCTGGCAAGCCTTCAGCTCAGCAATCCCATGTCTGGGTATTGATGCTGGAGACAAACTCCCATGTGCACACCATGAGGCACACAGAAGGATGTTTATTGCAGTATACGGATGTTTATACAGAGAACAAAACAGAAACAGCCTAAATATTCATTAGTAGGGGAATTGGGAAAGAAAGGAAGAAAGCAAGGGAGGGAGGGGGAGGGAGAAGGGAGAGGGAGGGAGAGGAGGGAGAGGGAGAGAGGGCAGGTGGAGGGAGTGAGGGAGGAAAGGCAGAAAGGAGAAATATCTAAGCATCTGAAATAAATCATTTCATGAAAGCCAAAGAGGTCCCCCTCTATGTGCTGACATAGAAAGATGTCTATGATATTGTTAAAGATTAGAAAGCTAGATACACACATGCTTATAATATGCCACCTTTTATCTGTTTAAAATCAAGCGTGCATACACGTGTGTATACGAGTGCATCCACAGAGGTCTGTAAGGATTACATACCATGCTGATGTCAGTGGTTACTAAGGAGGCAGGGGGAGATCTGGAGGGGAGGGAGCACAGAGGTGCTTTTCCTTTATATGACCTGCTTGAATATATAGCAATAAGAGTGTCTGCAGATAGCCCTTGGATAGTTAGAAATAATTTGAAATGAATGAGAGAAAATAAAATAGCAAGCATCATTGGTTGTAATAGGGAAAAAAAAGCAGGCGCCCAAATGCAGAAACACACCCAGAGGGAACTGACTAACATAAATGATGGTGCCTTATTACAGTGGAACGCCGGGCAGCCGTTGAAAGCTAGAGAAGCTTTACATGGGGAGGCGCTCTCAGATGAAAAGCAAATTACAAATGAGCATATGCCAAATATTCCCATTCTGTCACAGAAAGTGTAGACTATGCAGAGAAAAATATAAGGCGAGGTGGAAAGAACGGAGCTTGGCGGTCTCCGTGACCCAGGTTTCAGCCCCTCTGATGGTTATCAGTGGGTATCGTGGGGTTCATTCCACTGCTCCAAGCCTCAGTTTACCACCCTTAAAACAAGAGTAACCACAGTGTCTACGTCATGAGGTTCAGATATTAATTGAATGAATGTGACCAGAAACTTATCATACGGGACCTAAGACAGCAAGGTTTTTATTATTTTTTTTTTTAAGATTTTATTTTTTTATTTGAGACAGAGAGAATGAGAGAGAGAGAGCACATGAGAGGGAGGAAGGTCAGAGGGAGAAGCAGGCTCCC
>NW_023270447.1:71440337-71526538 GCF_011800145.1 Mirounga leonina | reverse complement strand
CCCTATTATTTTATTATAGTTCTCATCCAGTGTCCCATCTGGGAAGCGGGTTTATGACAACGTGGTGGGGAAGGGACATTTGTCCTCTCTATACCCACCTACACTTCTTGAATATTTAACAGGAAGAGTGTCTTACCTTCTCTGCTCTGGACTGAATTGTGTTCCCCCCAACCCCAATTCCTGTGTCGAAGTTTTAACCCCCAATGTGGTGGTCCTTGGAGAAGGGGGCTTTGGGTGGTAATTAAGTTCCAGTGAGGCCAGGAGGGTGAGACACTCAGGATGGGGTCAGGGCCCTTATAAGAAGAGATATCACAGCTTGTTGGCGCTCTCTGTCCCCGGCATGGGGACTCCCCCAGGAGTCCGCGGCTGTCTGCAAGCCAGGATGAGGGCTCTCGCTGGAGCCAGACCTCGCTGGCGCCCCGATCTCTGACGGCCCAGCCTCCGGAACTGTGAGAACTACATTTGTTTTTAGTTACCCGGTCTAGTACTGTTTGTTATGGCAGCCCCAGCAAACTAAGACACTCCCAAAATTTAAACAAAACAAAAACCACTAATAATGATGAAAAGAGGGTAAATAGGCTTGGCCCGGCACTGCCAGGCCACGCCCACTCCATCCCCAGAAACCCACGGCCATGGCCATGGCCACCACCGCAGGGATTATGGGGACAGGCTGGGAAACGAGCCCCCGAGGCAGGCAAAGATGGTTCCTCCCCACCAGGAGCTTGGGAGGCAGAGGACCAGCAGGGGTGGGTGACAAGTGTTCTCCTGTCACCAGCCCGCAACCTGTGATTTAATATAGTTTGGACGTTTCTCCCGCTGAGTGGCGGCCGGGGCTCCAACCGCCTGAAATCAGGCAGATAAAAGCCGGAGCAAAGGGCGCCGAGACCTTGGCTCTCTGTCATTCTGCCAGAGACGAGCGGCACGTAAAGCCGCTCAAGTCAATAAGGCGATGGATCCCAGGCTGAAGGGAAAAAGAGATGGAGAATTCCACAAAACAGAGCCTTCTTCGAGAGTCACATGGTTCTGTTGCCGGCCCTGTGGCAGATGGGGCGTCGGGGCGGGGGGGCTGCATCCTGCTGGACGGAGGGGACCCCGCCACGGGCAGCGGCCCCTGAGCACCTGCTGTGTGCTGTGCCTGGAGAGGCTCCTACCCCGTGGACAGGCGTCCTGGTGATGGCAGAGTAAATAATGGTCCCTGCTGCTCTCCCACGCCCTCCCCGTGCTCGGAGCTCTCCCTCACTTCCTTACCCTTCACAGCCACCGGACAGAGCGGGATGACCACCATCCCTAGCCCACAGGAAACGAAACGGAGGCTTGGAGGCTTGACAAAGACAAGTCACCACTGTGACATAACCCATGGGAAGGCAGAGTCAGGACATGAGCCAGGTCTGGCTGCGCCGAGTGCACACCCTGACCCACCGCTCAGTGTGGCTTCCCTGCCACCCACTAGAATGCTCGGGAAGTGACACCGGTGCCCCAGGTCTCACCAGAGTCAGGGACACTCCAAGTGCGATCCCTTGCCACACACCCAGATGGGGGCTGGATGAGCTTTAAAGTGGTGTCTCCCCTCTCCCGTACAACCGTGGAGCCTGCAGGCTGGTTTTGAGCAGCCTGGGCCCGCCGTCAGCCCTCCCCGCCCCCACACCCTCCTGGCAACCACGCCACGCATTTACCCTTTCTACCACACACTTGCATTTTAACGCATCTATAGATAGATTCACGCATCTATCTTTCGAATTCACTGCGGGGTCCTACAGGGAGCGCAGAGCACAGGGCCCGCACACGGTCAGGCAGATAGCCTGTGGTTCCTAGCACGGACCCAGAGTCAGACGGCCAGGCCTAGAGTCCGGGTTTTGTTCTTCACCAGCCATAGGCCCCCGACACTGCCTCTGAGGTCCCCTTCCCTCCTCTGTAAGGCCTGAGAGCACCACGGGCTCCTCCTGGAGGGCTGGGGGAGGAGATCAAATCAGACGATGCGTGGGGAGCTCCCAGCACGGGTCCCGCACAAAAGTGAGTGATGAATATTCATTTTTATTATTCATGATGATGATACTTATAACTGCTTGGATAAAATATAAAGCCAGGAGTTGTCCCCCTGCCTTAGCGGATTGGATCAGGACTGGACACCTGACCATGGCTCAACCAATCAGGCTTGGATGCAGCCTGAAGGCCCCTGGCCAGTCCCTGCGGGTGGCTGGCAGTGGGAAATGGGGGGGGGCCCTTGGCTGGAGCCCCAAGCCGCCTGGTGGACTGCAGCGGCGGGGAGGCACAGACATGCAAGAGGAGATGTGGCCTGGTGGCGTCCCTTTGCACACAGCCCAGCTGTCCCCTCCCCTGGGAGTTTGTGCCCCCTTCCCCACCCCCACTGTCCATATAGTGAACTCCAGGTTTGTCAGTTAAGCCAGAGAGCCTTGATTCACCTCTCCCTCCCCTTTTCCCTTCCCTACCCTCCCACCCTGGGCTTCCCTTCCCAGAGTCCCCCTAACCCCTCCGAATCCCCTGATTTCTCTGTCACTTCCCAAGGGCCTAGACCCTGGTGCGTTCAGTCATGTTTGCCCAAGCAGTGAGTGAATATGTGAATGACAAAGACCCAGAGCACCCCCTTCCCCGGACCTGGCCAGTGGGAAGAGCCAGGGCCCCCAGGGGGACAGACCTGGGTTTGTTTTTGTCTCTGACTCCATGGTCTGGGCCTGATGTTCGACCCCCTGGCCCACAGGGGCACCCAGGCCGTGCCCACTGTCCTGACAGTGTGCGTGTTTGTTCTCCTTTTGAATAAGAAACTACAATGCAGCCCCAGGGTCCTTCTTCTCCCTAATGCCCATTCCTAGAGTCGTCCCCCCGCCCCCCCGTCCCCCCGCCCCCCCCACCGCTGCAGCTGAGGGGAGGTGTGGGGGGCTCAGGATCTGCTCAACCACTGGAGGCAAATGCTGGTGGATCATTACCATAGGCCTCGTTATTGGGGGGGTGGGCAGGGAACCCCAACCACACCTGAGCTGCCTCGGCTCTATCCTCCTGGGGAAGCCCAGCTCAGCCCTGTATATTCTCCTCCAAGCCTGCCAGCTCCTGGCCCCAAGTGCTGCTGTGGACGTGGGAGAGTGAAGGCTGGGGGAGGGGCTCCCCACACTGCCAGCTCAGGGAGGAGCAAGGTGCTGGCTTCTGTGGTCACAAGGAAATGGAACTGCTGGGCCACATCTGGGAAGGAGGGGAAGGAGGGGAGGGGGTATGAGCAAGGCTGAGGAGAGGGGGCAAGGCAGAGAAAGGGGGTGCTGATCTTTTAGATGCAGAGTGAACTTGGCCCTCTAACTTGGTGTGTGTTTTCTTTACTCCTTCTAACAGCTCATCAACTTAATAGATTTCTTTTAAAATTACTATCATTATTTTTAAATCCTAAGTGTTTTGATTGTCTTTTTCCAAGATTCAGATTTCGGCCCCACCTCCTGCACCTCCCCCAGGTCTGGGGCTCTGACTCACCTGGGCAGCTCTCCAGGCTGGTCTGGGTGGCGTGGGGCTGTGGGAGACAGGCTCTGATGGCTAGAACAAGGTCACCTGGGCTTTGACCTTGACACCCCAGGGGCTGAGCACTCAGCCCGGATGGGTACTCACGTTTGGGTCCTTGGGGAAAGAACGGCACGTCTGTGGGCCTCAGGGTCCCCTTACGTAAAATGGGTTAGATGGGTTTTCTTGGGGGTGGCGCTGTGTGTGATGATGTGGGAAGAAACACGGAGCCCCCGCTTCTGAGCAGCTCAGGAAACGTGGGCCTCCTGGGCCCCGTGAGCGCAGCCCTCCCTGCAGACATGGTGACCGGGAGGGTCTCGCAAGTGACGGAAGACTGGCTCAAACTGCCTGAAAACAGGAAATTATTGGCTGCAGTAACTGATAAATCCGTGGGGAGTTTCAGTTTCTGATCTGACATCCTGCAGGGGGTTCCCAAGAGCTCCCCAGGTCCTGCTTTCCATCCCCTCTCTCTTACTCCTGACTCTGGGCTGGCTGCCCCCTCAAACAGACCCTCCCAGGATGGAGACAACGTGGCTGCAGGACGACGCACCTGCTGGGGTGGAGGCTGCTCCAGGCTCGCGCAGTTGGGCACACACCCCTCAGGACCCATCACGGCGGCTGTGGCCAACAGGATGTCCCGTGGGCTTGGGTCTAGGATGCCTCATTCAGATCCTGAGGACTGACGATGGGGGGAGAGCGAGTTCCCCAAAAGGAAATCAGGAGCTTTGTACCAGAAGAAGGGGACTGGAAGCTTTGGGACCTCACCAATCACTTGAGCTCCACGAGGCTCATTTATAGCACAGAGGAACAGTGGCTGGTGGTGAACACCTACAGGTTCTTGAAGGTGCCAAACACCAACCGAAGCACTTTACAAGCATCTACTCCCTCGATCCTCAGACAACCTGCTGAGGCAGGTACTGATATTACCACCATTTTGCAGATGAGCAAACCGAGGCTCAGGAAGGCTAAGTGTCGTGCCCTGGAGTCACCCAGCGGGTCAGTGGAGGAGCCAGGATTCCATCCCAGGACCTGCTCTGCCTCCCTGCAGGAAGTAATGAAGACAAGCGCAAGAAGAATCATCCTGACAGCCTGGGGCTGGTGTGAAGCTTCAGCACGGTGGGGACGGCCCAGCCAGGGCTGCGTGCGGTGGATGCTAGGAACGTACAGGCACCCCGCTCTCCCTGCTCTTGCAGCCCCCCAGCTCCACCCCTCCCGGTCCTCATGGGGGTGCGCACCACCTGTCAGGGCTGTAACGCTTCCTCCAGGTCGCAGCCTTGCATTTCTGTAGACCACCAGGGGGAAATGTGGCCCCAAATTCCCTTCCGAGAGGAGGCGGACGTGGATCAGAGGGGCGCTGAGCTGAAATAGGAACACACCGGCGCGGGGGGGGTGTCTCTGGGTGGGGAGGCAGGACCGATGGGGATGCTCACAGCCAACACTGGGTTAAGGTCTGGTGGTCTCCCCAGGGGCTCTGGAGAGGCCGATGCTGACCCCAAGGGGCAGAATGTGCTGATGGGGATTTTGGGCACCACAGGGAGGCCGTTCTGGTGCCAGGAGCCTTCACTGTGCTGGCGGGGGAGCTCAGCCTGCGGGGGGCTGACCCTGCAGCTCAGAGGGGCAGAGCCGGGAAGGGGCTCCGGGGGCAGCGGCCACCTGAGCTGGACTGAGGGCCTAGCTGCCTGCTCCCCAGTCCCACCTTCGGGCTGTGTCCCTCCCCGGGCTCAGGGACCAATGCTGTGGCTATTGGGACCAGTCCCTTGACATGGACACTGGCATCACCATCCCCACTGGGACAAGGCCAACAGGGCAGCCGAGAGAGGCACCTCCAGAGGCTTCCCCAGTGACAGCAGGAGGGGGCACAGAGCAGCCTTCATCTGGGGACCAGAGCAGTTAGTGGGTTGGTTTCTGAGCCCGTGTGAGATCCCTGGGTGACCCTCAAACTGCAGGGGAAGGGATTGCAAGAAACTGCAGTTCACTCAGGTGCGGGGGGAGCTCAGAGCTGGCGAGATCCAAGTTTACCTATTAGATGCCCCCTTTTTCCATCCACAGCTAGTGAGACCCAGGGACATTCAGAGGGTGCCCCATCCCACCCCCAGCATCCTCGCGCCTGTTCCCCATTAGGTGGCCTAACACAGAGTCAGGGTCTCCAGTCATGAAGAAACTGTAGTCCATTTTGGTTGAAAGGTCCCAGTGCCTCCAGCCCCAGTGGCCCCAACCCCCGCACCCCGGAGCTCTCAGAAGCTACACTGGTGTGACAGCCACTGCGTGACCCCTCGCTCCACCTGCCCGCATCTGCACCCGGGACACGCAGGAGAGCATGGTGGTACATTCTATTGTCTTTGGGCAAATCAACTTGCTAGCACAGCCAAGTGGCACGGAGGTTTCATTGTCCAGGCATGGGCGACAGAAAAACGAATACCCAGTTCTGCAGGTGTTGCTGGTCTCGCCCACGCTAAGCTGCTGTCCCTCCCGGGGTCCTCCGAGGCCTGGCTGTGTTCTCAAAGTCCCGTGCTTCTGCCCCAGCACAAACACCCAGTGACGCTTTCCTCCTTATGCTCTTCTGTCCCTCCTGCTCCGCCACCCACCTTCTGTCTCCTCTTCTTCCTCATCCTCCCTCGCTACTTGTCCTCTCCCAGGCCAGGGAAAGGCATCTCAGAATGCTGTGGCCTTCCTTTGCCCAGGACCTAATTCCTTTATCACAGAGCTCAGAGATGGAGGCCACAAGAAGACAAGGAAGGCGCTAGTGATTAACATTTCCATGCTCCCTGCAATACAGGAATGATTCCAGGGTATGGATTTCTTTTTAAGGAGCTTCAGCATGGGAGATGCTGGGAGGCAGATACCCCAAGAGGCAAAGCAAGAATTCAGAGGAAGGGAGGGTCGCTGAGCTGAGAGACCAGAGGGTGAGCCTTGCAGCAGGGTCAGGGACACCCCAGGACAGGGGCTGGAGCCAGCCCGGCCCCCCAGTACCAGGACAACTTGAATGCTGGGGGCCTCAGAGGAGAGCAGTGGTCCTGCCCACATTCTCTAACCAGCCCTGCTTCAATTAGATGATCTCGTCCAGCCCAGACGTGATGAGGGAGGAGCCTCCTGGCTGGAATGGGAGGGTACTATGGGGGAGCAGCAGGAAATGTGGGTTCAATTGAGGAGCAATTGAGGTTAACTTGGAAGGGCATTGAATGCCGAGCCTAGGAGCTCAGGTTTTTACCTGAAGCAAGAGGAGCCACCAAGGGTAGGGTTTTGTATGCGTGTGTGTGTGTGTGTGTGTGTGTCTCAAGGGCAGACAGGCAGGTGCATGCTGCAGAGTGGCTGCTCAGTAGGGAAGGATGGGGAGGGAGCCTGAGGCAGGGGGACTGGGTGTAAAGATGTTGCTAGGGTGGGGCGCCTGGGTGGCTCAGTTGGTTAAGCGGCTGCCTTCGGCTCGGGTCATGATCCTGGAGTCCCGGAATCGAGTCCCGCATCGGGCTCCCTGCTCGGCAGGGGGTCTGCTTCTCCCTCTGCCCTCTTCCCTCTCGTGCTCTCTGTCTCTCATTCTCTCTCTCTCAAATAAATAAATTAAAAAAAAAAAAAAAAGATGTTGCTAGGGTTGAGTGGGAGGTGACGGTGGCCTGGACCCACAGACATCCAGAACTGCAGAGAAGGAGACAGACGCTGTTCTGGGGCAGCAGGTGGAACGCAGCAGCAGGAGGGGTGGGGACCCAACTGAGCACCTACTGTGTGCTCACACCTGCGCCTCAGCACCACTTCCCGGCCCCCTCGAGCTGTCGGTTTGGCCACTTCGGTTCGTCAGATGGACACACAGCCATTTCAAGGCCACCAGATATGGTGAGGCAGTGCCATGTCCAAACCTGGACTAGGTCAAGGGACATTTCTGAGGCAGAAGCGACAGGCCTCAGCAATGGCCCAGGTGGACGGAGTGGGAGCAGAGAAGCAGAGATGTGGTCTGTCACCTAACAGCAGACCTGCAATCCAGTGCCAGGGGCCCTCGGACCCTCCCTGGCTGGTGGCCTCACCTCTGGGGCTCAGTTTCCTCCTCCACCGAGTGGGTTAATGCGCCCTCCCTCCCCCCCTGGTGGGGCTGCAGTGGGATCATGCAGGCAAGGAAGCTAGGGGTGGCCCGGCACCTCTGTGTCCATGCCTGTCCCTCCTGTGCCCTTAGGTGATGTTGGGTTTTACCGTATTTGGGGTGGGGGTTCCAGGATCGGGTATAAAGTAAGACCTCAATTGATGTTTGCCAAATAAACTAATTAGTTAACAGATTGGAATTCTGGTTCTGACACTGAACAGCTGTGTGACCCCCAGCTGGGGCCTCCCCCTCTGAATCTCCACGGCAGAGCCATGGCGGCCTGGATCCCAGCTCAACACTGCAGTAAGACAGACTGGATTCGGGGACACGGAGTCTGGAGGCAGATATAGAAGGACAGACTGGAAGAAGCCAGCCGCCACAGTGCTCCCCTCTTCTCCAGGGCAGGGAGGCTGCGCTCACCTTCCAGAACACCTCAGCCAGCAGGACGTGCTAACCACACAGAGCTTTGGCCAAGGTCAGGTGGGGAGGAAGGTTGCCACTGACATGTGTCTGAAGGCGGGGAGGAGATGAGGAGGGAAGCCCCGCAGGGACAGTGGATGGGCAGTCCACCAGCGAGGTCTCAAAAGGGCAGGCCCCAGCTCACCCAGGAGGCCCCTCGGGGCAGTTTCATGTGATCACACCAGCTCCCCAGAGACATAGATCCCCGTGTCCCTCCTGCACGGGGCCAGAGAAAGAACAGGGTCAGCCATGCCTGGGCTCACATCCCCTCCTGCCACCAACAGCGGAGTGACCACGGACAAGGCAGTTCATCCCTCAGGGCCCCAAACTCCCCTCCAGAAAAGTGGGAGCAGCAGTGCCCACCCGGGGGACAGAGTAAGGGCTGATGGGTCCAGCATGGGCACAGCCCTGCACAAAGTAGGCGCTCTGGAAATGTGAGCCCGCCTCCCCCACAAAGGCAGGCAAACTGTAAGCTGCATTCAATTCAGAGCTGCTGAGTGAGTCCTTTATCCTGCAGCCTCCGAACCCCAGCCCCACCCCACCAAGCCCCCAGCCCACCCCTGCCCTCCTCCTCCCAATGTAATGTGTGTGGTTTCTGTGGGGTTGTTCCATTATTACACATAATAAATCTTTCAGGATATTTAAATTCCAATCATTTTTTTCCTAATTCACCTACACCCAAAGAGAAATGGCTGCATTTGGCAAAGGTCGCACATAAAACACACAATATGGGACAGGAAGAGGAGGCGAGGCCCCGATTACGGAGCAGGTACCATTCATTAGAGGAAATCACGGCGCTCTCCTTTCCAGAAGCACCTGCTCACCCGGGGCTGCGGAGCAGACTGGCAGCTCGGGGTAGGACTGCTTCTCATGGCCTGGGAGTTCTGTTCCTAGAGCCCCTGCCTCAGTGGGCCCCTGAGCCCTGCATGTCAGCCCTGCAAGGGCATCCCCGTCCCAGCTGCACAGACCCGGGCCACTGAGAGGTGAGGGTCCCCCCCAATCAGGCCCCCTTCAGTAAGAGGAGGTGGGGATTTGAACTTGGTCTACTGGCTCCCCAGCTCCTGATCCCACTCTCCTGCTCCTCAGGAAGGCAGGGGGATCACAACAGGAAAGGTGAGCAGAGAAATCAGCCCAATCCAGGTGGACGCCCACCGGGCTCTGGGTTCAACCTTGGTACCAGAGGCCTGAAACACAGGCCAAAACAACAAAAAACAAAACAAAAACCCATTGATGAATTAGTGCCACCAACCGAATGTTTACCGCAGGATGCCCTGGGAGCGCAGGAACAGGGAAGGGGTTCTGAAATGATCCCCGTTATTGCCCCCGGGGGCAGCAGGGCCCACTAGCCTGAGCCCAGCCTGAGCCCAGCCCCAAGGCCCTCTTCTGCCTGCTCTCCGGCCAGAAGGATGGACTCAAGAGGGCAGACGCGAGTCCATGTTTATCTGTCCCCTCTGCACCTCTCTGCCTTCACCTGTGTCGAGTTCTGACACCCCAGAACCAGGGCCCTGAGGGGCAGGATGGACGGCAGCCTCTGTTCTCTGCCAAGGCCCCAGAGGCCACACCTTCTCCCAGCCCAGAGCTGGTGAAGCTCAGACAGACTCTCCAGGAGTGACAGGACTTCCCGGGGCGGAGCGAGGGCAGGAGGCCTGCCCGGCTCACAGCAACTCCTGAAGGGCAGCGGGCGCCCCTCGGGATGGGCTGCTCCGACCTGCCGCACAGGCTTCAGCCACCAGTGCCTGGTCCCTGAGTGAGCAGGGTGGAGGCAGGCGGGTCCGGGGCCTGGGGGACAGCTCCAGGAGCCACCTTCACCGCTTACGGGAGGATGTGGGGCCCAGAGAGGTTGAGTATTTGCCCCAAGTCACACAGCTCATGGGGGCAGAACTGCGATCCCAGCCCAGACACTTGGCCGCCACCTTGCGCCTCCGCTGCTTTCTCAGATCTGCCGTGGGTGGGCGCCTCGGCCCAGGCTCCTCAGGAGACTTGGCCTCCTTGAGTCCCCAGCGGACGTGTGACTTAATCAAATCCAGCTCTTTATGTCAGAATCAAACCTTTCCAGATCCTTCTAAATTGCTCCAATGTTCCAGTGCTGGGTTTCATCACCAATTCATTCCATGTGGTTAGGGCTGGGTGTTGGCTGGGAGCGGATCCTATGTTTTCTGATGATTGTTTCTAACATGTTTTCGTTGGTCCAACTTTCCTGCCCCTGCCTGAGGCTGACAGCCGCCCTCTGTCCCCAGGCCAAGGTGGCGTGTCTTCTCAGGAGGCCACCTCTGCCTGCCAGGGCTCCCAGCACCCTCGCTCCACCTTCCTAGACGGTGGCATCCAAGGCCTCATGGCCCCCAGACCACACCTGCAGCTTCACCCCCACATCTCGACACCCCAAGAATGCTAGGTGCTACTCTCCAAACCCTCCTGACATGCTCAAGGCTCCCAGGCTTTGCACAGGCTGAGCCCTTCCCTGGGAATGCCTTTCCGCGTGTTCTGCTTCTGGAGAAATCCTGCTCATCACCCACGGCCAAGGCACAGATGGAAGGAGGGAGGGAGCTAACATATCTTCCCTCCTGCCATGTGCCCAGGGCCATGCTGAGGCACGACGACTCTCAGTGAGTCCCACTGCAGCCCGGCGCCAATCACAGCGTGGGCTTCATTAGCCCATTTTACAGATGAGGAACATTGAGATACTTATTCCAGGTCACCCCGTGGTCAGCGGCAGGGCTGGGATAACTCAGACCAAGTTGGACAACCCACAGACCAGCCCTGTCCCCCCGCCCCTGGCTCTGGGCACCGTCCCCAGCCCTGAGCAGGGACACAGCTCCCCCCGCCCCCATCACGGGACGTTACTAAGTATCTCCATTCTCCTTCCTCTCAGTTGTTCTCATGCTCTTTCTCTCTCTGCCTTGGTGAACTGAGGTGGGTTGAGTGTCCCCATGGCCGGGTGTCTGTCTCTGCCCTGGAGGAAGACACCCCGAGGCCCAAGGCCCAATCTGGTCCCCGTGTTTGACTGGGACAAACAGCTTGTACCATGATGTCAGGTTCACTGGTTTTCATATTTAGCTCTTCATGGGGGCAGGATGGCAGGGAAGTGGAGGGGGGAGGTGGGAAGTGTGCAGAGGGATGGGTGGGTTACCTGGGGTACATTTAGGTTCAGTATAAGCAGATGTGCCCAACAGCAGGGCAGGTTCCCCTGTCAGGTGGTGAGCTCCCCGTCCCTACGAGAGTTCAAGTTATTACAGGACAGTGAGGAGAGAGCTCCCTGGATAAGGAAGCGGAGAGTAAAACCAGTGTCGCTCTCTGCGCTGAGATTCTGATCCCAGGATGTCTGTTTCTGCTCCACGTTTCTCTGGACCGATTCTGTGATTCTGAGGACCCCATAGGCGGTGGGTGGGTTCCAGGTGTCCTCCAGAGATTCCTTAGTTCTCAGGTTGTCAGGCCTGTCAGTCCACGAATGCTTCCATGATTCTAGAATTCTAGGATTCTGTGAAAGGGACCAGATGCTCACATTCTGTGATTCAAAGGTTTTCTGGAAGCATCTTTGAGTCTATGAAAGCCGCTCTAATTCCCAGATCCTGTGCGTCACAGGTGCCACAAAAGGACAGGCAGATCTGAAGATCCAGAAAGCTTCCATGACCTCGGCTCGCACGAGTCAGCGTCTGCAGAGGGAGGACACGGGGCCACTGACCCGCGAGCTCCTCTCAGCGCTCGATGTGGGTCCCCGGGAGCCCCTGAGCCCGCGTGCCCTGTTTCCTCACCAGGCTCACCGCCCCCCAGGTCCCCGCATGCCGAGTGGGTGAGATGGGTCCTGAAGCCCCTGGGGCCAACCCCTCAGCAGACGTGCTCCCTGATGAACATTGCTGTTCTGGGGTCGTTTTCCTCCTGTGCTAATTATGAGGCGCGTGATGGGGACGCAGCCTTTGCTAAGTGGAATTTTTTGGTGCGTCTTCCTCAGTACAAGCCACCTGGGGAGGGGAAGGCAGGAGCCCACTTGCATTTCAGTTCTGTTTGTTGTTCCTGACACACACGCCCTGCTCCATCACGGAGTCTCTCCCAGATTCACTGTTAATCTGGGGTGCTCTCGGTGGGCTCTGAGCGACGGCTGTCCTGCGGGTTCAGCTGGGTTTCTCTGGAAAGGAACTGGATCCAGGGAGGGGAGAAGTGGAGACTAGGCTGGCAGGGCTGGAATTCTGGAGGAGGCTGGATTTGCACTCAGTCCTCCAGGACGGCCCAGGGGCCGCTCCCCACCCACCAGACCTCCGTAGGAAGGCTGGGGTCCCCGGGCACCTGCGGCAGAGGGAACCCGGAGCTCAGAGCCTGGCAGACTTGGCCGTGGGGACAGGGACAAGCCACTCCCCTCCCTGGGCCCCAGGAGGCTCCCTGGAAATAGCCCCAGCTGGAGGGCTCTGAGCCCCTGTGAGCTGGCAGGGGTACTCTGATCCTCAGGGGAGGGGGCAGAGATTTCCAGGGGCTCTCAGCTTGGGTATTCTAGCCTTTTCCAGTCTGAGGCTCAGGGGCCTGGCAGGCCTGTACACAGCTCATCCTCAAGGACCCATGGGTCACTGACCCCACCTTCTCCCCGTGAAGTATCAGTCTCATCTCAGGGACCTCAACTGTCTCTTTGCTGTCGTTCCCACCCCAGGGACCTGACATGGTGTGAATATGGGGGCTGGGAGGTGAGCAGAATGCCTGGGGGGAATTCTGTTATCTACCCACCAGCCAGGCCCTACACACACACACACACACACACACACACACACACACCCCTCCTCCCCTCCTCCAGCCTCCTCAGCCTTTGTACCCAGCGTCGGGGTCTCCTCCTCCAGGAAGCCCTCCCCTGACACATCCATACCGTGTGTCCCACCAGTGCCTGTCCCCCAGGCTGCACTCTCATCTCTCATCTGCCTGTGTACATCCCCCTCTAGATCACCCCACTTAGACTGTGAGCTCCTCTTAAAGGGACCAGCTTCCTGGGGCCCCCGTACCCCAGCATCAGTGAACAAAGGCTCGTTAGTCCAAATGGAATTTCTTCAGCCCTCCTCCCTCCGTGCTGCCGACACAGGGCCCTGTGATGCCTGTGGCAGGCACTTCCGAAGCCCCAGCCTCATGCATGAAAGCTCAGCACATGGGTAGAGGCAGGAAGGCCACGAGCCGTCACGGAACCTGGACATGTGTGCACCTGCGGGAGACGGGCGGCAGCGCCCCGTCTGTGCCGGGCAGGCCCTCCTGCCCCCCATTCCCACCACCGGATGGGAGGACAGACCCAGGTGTGCCCAGGGGAGGGAGAGAGCGCCAACAAGAAAACTGGAGATGAGCCGGCAGGGAGGGCCAGGCCCGACGCCGGGGCGCGTGCGTTTTCAAGGGGCACGGTCTGCTGCGTGCAGGGCGCTGTTATAGCAGTTGGGGTATGCTGGAAGACAAGACAGGAACCCCCGTCCTCATGCCAGAGGAGCTGAGAGGCAGTCAGATAACAAACAGTAAACGTAACACATAAATAAATTGCACAGCATGTTGGGGGGCCGTGGGGGGCAGGGGGCAGGATTAAATAAGGTGTCTGAGGAGCCTCCCTGAGGAGGTGAGGTTTGAGCCAACGCTTGTCCTATTGTTTCACTGTCACACCTGAGGAGGGAACGGAGGCTCAGAGAGGTTGAGCATGTGCCTGCAGTCACACAGCAGGAGGAGGCAGGACTTCAGCCCACTCTGCCACATTCTAAGGCCTCAACAGGTGCGACCTCGAGAGTCTTGGCACCAATGCTGGGACAAGGACGTTGTAAGTCCCATCTGACTGGGGAAGGAATGGAGCTAGGGGACCAGGGCCCCCCGTGGAGCAGCAGAGCCAGGACTGCAACCCCATTTACCAAAATGAAGACTCGTGTCCTGGGAGCAGCCACTTGGAAGGACGCCCCACGAGCCCCAAGGTGGGGGTCTCAAGCAGCCTGGTGGGAGCTGTGTGGGGCACGCGCCTGTCTTGGGAAGCCCTGCTCGCCGCCAGCCCAGGCAGCAAGCGACACCCTTGGGGAAGAGCCAGAGACGATGGCAGCGACAGCATGACTCGCTGTGAGAGGATCAAGGGGGGAGGCTTCTGAGGACTGAGCCAGGCCCGGCGTCTGGGCTCCGAGGCGGCTGGCCTTTGATCGAGGGCCCCAGACACCAGCCGCCTCTGATGTGGGGGGTGCTTCTGAAGCCAGATCCCATCAGGAGCCACATCAGAACCGTGCAGCCTCATTACTGCTCTGGCCTATTTTCCGCTTCCCTCCCTGGGAGGCGAGGTGGCACACACAGCGGGGTGACACGGGTGGCTCTGGGACACCGTGTTTCCCCCCAAAGGCGGAAAGGCGGATGGTCATATGAGACAAACAGGCCTGTGCTGGAGGCCCAGCCCTTCCATGGCAAGCCCCCCGTCCCTGCCCTTGAGCCTCACTGTTCTCTTCTGTAAAATGGGCTATAGCAGTGCCTAGGTCATGCAGTTGCAAGGAATACCATGTGTTGTCAATCACAATTTCTGTGTTACTTAACACATCCTGACACTGGAGTTTCAGGGACGTTCACACCGCTGAAGGGCCCACTGTGTGCCGAGCACAGGCCGAGGTGCGTCCCGCTGCAGCCTGTCACCGAGCCTTCAGTCGGAGCCTGGGAGCAGGAGGTTGCCCCCATCCACAGACAGACGGGGAGGTTTGGAGAAGGGGAGGGGCTTGCCCAGCGTCTCCTGTGCTGGACGCTGGAGCAGGGCTCGCACCCAGGCCTGGGCAGAAGCAGGGTGGCCTCTCGGAACCCCCGGGTCTCCTTGAAATGCAGGTTCCAAGCCCCCACCCATTTGAAGACTTAGGATCCTTGCGCCAGGGTCTGGGAGTCCCAGGGGGTTGGGAGCGGGGAGCAGAGCCCACACTAGGGAGCCCCCGGAGGACTGCCAGGGTCTTCTCCAAGCTTGACCTTCCCAGAGCCTGAAATCCCACGCCTTCACGGAGCCCCGGCCACACGGGACCTCCGGGACACCTGGCTCCTTCCCGAGTGCCACCCCCCCCAACTGTTCTCCCACCCCGGTCTGGGGTGCTGGCACATCCTCCCAGCCACCTGCTCCGGCCCACCCTCAAATGCTCTCTACACCATGCCCCTGCAGACCCCACGCTCCCGATCACCGGCACTGAGTAGGACAACCACTCGCACTCTACAGGGGGGACAGACAGAAGGGGCCACTTCAGGCCCTGTGAACCTGAGGGGGCAATTGGGGGACACGTTCTGACCCGTGGGGAGGTTTGCCATGAGGGAGGGGGTGCTGTCTCCTCCTTGAAGCCCTGGTGGGAGACTTGCGGCCAAGGGGGCACCCGGACCCAAACCCCAGCACAGGTGTGGTTTCCGTCCGGAGCCCCGACCACCCCTCACCCCCGCCTGGTGTCTCATTCCAGTCTGCCCCAGGTGGGAATTGTTCTCCCCACGTCCTAGGTGAGCAAACTGAGACCAGAGGGGCAGTCACGTGCCCCAAGTCACACAGCATGTCGGCGACAGCCCGGGCCTCCAGCTCTTTGGATAGTGGACTCCATGTTCTCTTCATGGCACCTGTTTGGGGGCCCCTCAGACACCTCTGCTTGGGCTTCCCGATACCACCTCACCCCCGCCCCCCGGCGGTGGCTGTATCTGGGTTGGGTGAGACAGGCCCTGGGCACGCCTGCATATCCTTGCCAAGTGTGCAAACCACAAGGCCTAACCATCCCCTGAGTAGGTGAAGGTGACCACAGTGTGACTGCCAGGTGACTCCCTGCTCCCCAGGACAGGGGCCTGGCTGCCTCACCGCTGGCTGCAGAAGCAGCCGAGCCCTTGGCCCCGGGCTCCTCAGCTAGAGTGCAACCCGAAGCCTGTGCGGTCCCCATGCGGACTCGGCGCCTGCCCCCGTGTCACTGGGGCTGTGGCTGCGCCGAGGGTCACCTCCGCTGTGGCTCTGGACCCGCCAGTCTCCCCTCTCAGCTGCTATGGAGTTGCAGCCAGGCCAACAGCCTGCTGCAGCTCCTTCCCAGCCCCGTGAAGTTGGAGTTCCTCCCTGTCTGGCTTGGAGACATTTGCTCCCTGATTTGGGGACAAAACTGGGCCATGTGCAAATAGGAGCTCGAGAGAGTGGAAAACCGAAGATACTTCCTGGGGTGCTCCTGCTCAGCCCCCACCCTCCCCTCAGCAGTCAGGTGTGGGTCACCCCGGGGTGACAAAGCCTCGGGACAGCTGGAGGCCAGGGAGAGCAGGGATGGCACCTGGAGATCTGCACACAAGCGCCCCAGAGTGCGGGGCCTGGAGGGTGGCCCAGTTGGAGAAGGGAGTGGCCAGCCCTTCCAGACCCTTCGATAGGGAGAGTCCCAAGGGACTGATTCTGTCTGCCCATATGCCTCAGGTGACAGGGATGGGAGCAGACCTCCCCGATCACGCTCACATCCTCCTCCTGCCGCCAGGAACCAGGGGCCCTCCCTTCCTGGACCCCAGAGCCTCTCTCCATGCCTGCCATCCCAGGCTCCCCTGCCTTCTTCGGAATTCAGCATCCTGCAGCCCTCAAACTCATCTTACCTGGTCTCCAGGGCCCATTTCACAGATGGCAAAACTGAGTCTAAGGTTCACCAGATGGCAGCAAAGAGGGAGAAGAAATAGCAGAAACTTTTGAGACAACAGGCCTGGCTTCCAATTCCAGCTCCAGAACTCAAGTCTGTGGGCCAATCCTGCTGTGTCAGAGCCTGCTTAAGACCCATGATGTGTTCCTCCCCCGCCTGCTCTGCGCCTCACCCAGCACCCTGCACACATCTGTCTGCCTTACTTCTTCTATCTGTAAGATGGGTCTATAAAATGGATCTCTGCGAAGTTGAAGTTAGAAAATCCATGTAGAGCCCCTAGCACATAGTAAGTGCCCAAGAATGGTAGCTCCTTAGAGGACTGAGCCTGCCCTGCCCCACATTGCCAGATATTGTGATCCGTGAGCAGAGCGGCTCCTCCCCAGGCCAGCACACCTGATGCCGACTGGGCTCTGGTGGAGCCTCCCATCGCCCCCTACCCCGCCATGAGGAGGGAGGCATGTCCTGGCCCTGCCACCCCCTCCCCAGACCCTCCCCATGCCTGTCTTCTCCCCCATCATTTGCATCTCAAACAGATGGGCCAGTTGGGTCTCTTTTTCCTCATTTTTCACAGAGTGTTGGTCCAGGAGATATGCATGCAATTAAAAAAGGAGAAATACAAAACAATCCTCTTATTGGGACTGAGGACAGCCCCATCTTTCCCTCTTGTAAGTCCATTAGTGAATTGTAATTGTGCAGACAAATCCTTCAGTGAAGACTGCTACCCAATCCACTCCGGAGCAAGAGACTCCCGTTGTAGTCCAAGACCCAAGAAGGAAAGAAAAAAATCCTGATTAGTTTAGCCCTGTTTATCTATACACAAATAAAAAACAAAAAAATGTAGGTTGCAAAGCAATTTGCCATCTGTCAATAGTCGGTGGCTGCCCTGGAGAGATACTGGCTTCCTTTTTCCTGGGCCTTGTTTACAACCTTCCTTTCATCACACTGAGATCTGAGAGTGACACAGGAATTACAGGGAGAGGGTGGGTGGCGTGGGGGCCCGCAGCAGACGTGGGGAGAATCGGGAGGAGGTAGAGGCAGGAGTTGGGTTTGGAAGACTCCAAGATGCCAGCTGATAGGATGGTCCCTTTTAGACTCAGGGAGGACCCAGTCAGAGCCACTGGGACTGAAATTACAGGACCGTGCAGACACAGAGCTGGCGGGGTGTGAGCTTGGGGCCCTGGGGCTGTCTGGAGGGGAGGGCCTGGAGGCCAGAGTCAAAGTGGAGAGAGCCGGAGGCCTGAAGACGTCCCCGAGCCCAGCACCTCCACCAGCACCCTCCATCATGGGGTCCCATCACCTCCCTTCTCGTGCTGATGCTGGTTGGTGTGACGTTTCTGTCACTTGCAACCCAGAGCCCTAACGCAGCCCGTTCTGAGCCACAGTGCCTGCCGTCTGGTCTCCTGGGCTGCTTCTCCTGCCGACCACACCTTATGCTCTCCTTCGTGCCACAGGATTCCTCAGGCAAGGGATCCCCCACTCTCCCCTCCACCGCTGCAAATGGCTTTGTCGTGGACAGATGCACCCCCTCATTTGTTGCCTTCAGTCCTGAGGCTGGGCCCCATAGGCCCCTGGACCCCCAACCCTGCCCAGCTCAGGCCAGCCTGGGGACAGAGCCAGGTGTGACCAGCTCAGGGGACACAACAGCAGCCTCAGGCCCACCAGGTCTAGGCCTCTGAGCTCTGGTCTTTGCCCCATGGGTCCCTCCGTGGCACTGGGCTCTGGCCACGTTCCTCTGCCCAGGCTGACTCGTTTTTCACCCACGGCCCCCTCTGACCCAGGCCTGCTTCGTGGGGGCTCACTCCCTGGCTGCCCCCCACCCACCCCTTCTATAGGGTCTGGTCTTGTTCCTCTGCCCTCAGGACCAGCCTGGCCCAGCTCCAAGCTGGACATTGCCACACGGCCAGGATCTCTGCCGATCTGTGAGCCTGCTGGCTGCCTGCAGGAGGGTGGGGGAGAGGGGAACTTCTGTGAGCCCAGGCCTCGGCATTCATTATCCCAGGCACAGGGCGCTGGGCTTGTTACTAAAGGCCCAGACTCAGGAATCCCAGCTCCTCCACTTTCAAGGCTGGATGATTCCACAGGTGAGGCCTTACACACTTGGAAGGAGGTTCCGACTCCCACGGCCACCATCCTGCTGGGGGCTTCTGCGGGAAGAGCTGCAGGGGAGCATCTTCTCTTGCTGAGCACTGCCGACCGGAGGGGATGCCCTGAGCAAAGACTCTGACACCCATCCCTCCCCCTCCTCCCCCACCGGGCCCCTTTCCCTCCGAGGCTGTTCCAGCACATTCCATGATGAAGCGGCCTCATTACCGAAGCCTGCGGCTCATTAGCAGGAGGGGCCGGGGGGACCCCTGAGTGACACTGGACGGGGTGGGGCGTGAGTCCGGCCGGTAACAAACACGTGCTCGGGGCTTCCTGCTGACCTCGGGGTGTGCGGATGGGTAGCAGACATCCTGGGCTGTTTTTAATCACTCGCGATCCCACGTGATCTCCACAGGGACCTGTGGTGCCGTGCTGCTGTTAGAATGGTCCTCGTTTTAGGCCATGGACAGGGGCGCAGGGAGGGGCAATGACCTCCTCAGGGTCAGACAGCTGGAGGCCGCAAACCTGGCCCTAAGCCCTGCGGCCCGCATTGACCGAGGTCCTCCTGTGTGCTGGGACCGTGACCTGCAGTACGGGGCGCTTGCAACAACCCTACGAGGTGGGGGCCCTGTTATTATCCCATTTTATAGACAAACCGAGGCACAGAGAGGTCAAGGTACTTGCCTGAAGTCACACAGCTCCATTTTCTTGCCCTCAGACCCTATTCCTTCCACACGGAGATGGAATTGGGGTCTTCTGGGGAAAGGCCTGAGCCTTACAGGGGTGTGTCTATGGCTTCCACTGAAGCTGATCTCCCCCAGCTCTCACCCCAGGAGCCCTAGGGTCAGCGTGGGGCTGAGGGCAGAGTTGCTGGTATGGAGGAGACAGGTTTCTGGCCACAACGGACAGGCAGGCCGATGAGACCAAGTCGTATATCTGTCATTCATTTGCTGTGTGACCACTTCCCCTCTCTGGGCCCTCATTTCAAAGGCTTCTAGGACTTGGGGGAGTCCCGCCTCTCTGCCTGGGCTCCTACCGTGTTCCTGGTAGGACGGGAAGCAGGGCCGGCCTCCCTCTCCTCCCGGTCCCTGGAGTTTTACCTCCTTGTCCTCTTCTCCCATCTCTCCACAGCCTTCCTCCAGCCTCCGCTCCAGCAGGAGAGGAACGGAATCGGGAACTGACCGAATGCCTGCGACACGGCTGGGCGCTGGGGACACCCGCCCCCATTTTGTGCTCCAGCTCCGGGGTGAAGGAGGGGTCGCTGTCATCCCCATGTCACAGTATCACAGATGAGGAAACCGAGGCTCAGAGAAGGTGAGTAGTCCGAGCAGGCCAGCTGGGAAACAGCAAGGCTGGAATTTGAATTCAGGGTCTGGCTCCAAAGCTGGCCCCCCAGGAAGGAAGCATGCTGCCCTGGTGCCCTCAACAGTCCCTGGCACCCCCCCCACACCATTCCCTCCACCTCCCTGAGCCTTGGTTTCCTTATCTGCACAATGGGCTCACGCTTCCTGGCTTGCAGGGTGGCCATGGGAGTCCAGGTCACCCAGGGCCAGATGGGTTCTGCTCACAACACCTGAGCCTCAACAGAAGCTGCAGGCGGACTTACTCCCCCCCACCCCCGTTTCCAGCCCGTGTGGGAGGAAGGAAGAGACCAAAGGGGGGTTGTCAAAATGACCAGATGCTCGGTCCTACTCTGCCCATCACAGTGTCATCCTCCTCGGGTGGGGGTCACAAGTGCTGGCTCTGTAGTCGGAGGCAGCTCAGACCTGGCTCCTCTGAGTTGCCTCGGGCAAGTCACTTACCCTGCCTGAGCCTCCGTGGCCCCTCAGCCCCAGAGGCAGTGCCTTGTGCTCAGGAGCCATCCCTGCTGGTCAGGACTCCCCGACCTCATCCCATAGATCACACCTCACACAGGTCCTCTCTGGGGCCCACAGCCACACACGTTTGTGTATGCGTGTCCAGGACAGGCCCGTCCCCACCCTGGCAGCTATCCGCACGGTGCACACAGCTCTCAGGTCAGCACAAGCCCTTTCTCCAGCCTGGGACCAGACATTGTAACACATAAGCCTTGTATGATTCTATCCTATATATACACAGACTTCCTAAGAAGACTAAGAAATCAATAAAAATCCAATAGAAAATTAGGTAAAAGACATAAACAGGTATTTCAAGAAGAAACCGGGATGGCTAATGATCATTTGAAAATATGTGCAATCTGATTAGTAATGAGACAAATACTGATTATAGAAGTGGAGAATCCCCATCCTACACCTGCTGGGTGGGCCGAAGTGAGGTTGCTGTCTAGATGGGGAACAAGGGCCCCCCTCCCACACTTCTGCTGGGAGCAGAAACAATATGGGCACTTTGGGAAAGTCAATGTGAAACAATATGGGCACTTTGAAAGTCAATGTGACTTGTAAAGTCAAACATGCACACCTTCTAATCCAGAATCGGCCCCAGAGAATCTCCTGAATATGTGCATCGGAGACTCATACAAGAATGTTCACAGCAGTTTTATCTGCAATAACAAAAACCTAGGGACAATCCAATCAATATTTTTAAGTCAGTGAATGGATCTCTCAAGTCTCTTCTGAGTCCAAGCTCCAAGTGTCAGACCCCACGGCAGTCCTGATGACCAGTGATGGGGGCTGAATCCGCTCCTGGTCGCAGGCAATGGACAGGGCTCCCTGCAAACTCGATCACTCACAGCAGACCCAGGTGGTCCTTCACTGAAGAGTTCCGTCTGAGCATCAGTGCCTCCCAGCTCCTGGGCCAGCAGGACCCATGTGGCTGGGATCAGGTGTCAAAGACCCAGGAGGAGGCGGGGCTGCCCCAGCAGCTGCTCCACCGGACAGGCCCATTTCTGGGACCAGGGAACACCAGTGTGACCCTCCCCAGATCAGAGACGCACAGGACCCTCAGAGAGCCTCCTCCCCAGCCCTCCGTGTGCAGATAGGCAAACTGAAGCCAACAAGTGGGCTGGGAGGAAGGTCAGAGATTTCTAAGTTTCAGCCCCATAGCCTCCCCAGCAACCCCCAAGACCCCCCACCCCCTCAGCAGGCAGATGCCCCTAGGCAAGAATTTGTCCCCCACATACACACTCCCCACCAGACTGAGTTACAGTGATGGGCAGCCCCCCCAACCTCGCTACCATCCTCCTTTCCCCTCTCATCCGTGGCTGGGGCTGCTCCCCCCACCTACCTCCAGCTCATATCAGGAAGCTCTTGAGTAATAGCAGTGGAAGTTCTTTCTCTTTGGGGGACCACCATGTTCCTCCACCTATACCCCCAGAGGGCTTTTGGCCAGCAGCCAAGCCAACCACCTTCTGCTTTGCTTGCAAAATTCAATAAAGGAGGCAGAGCCTCCTGAGCAGGGGGCAAGGACAGGGGATTCTAAATGAGCCCTTGGATGATGGCCAAGGTGGGGTCAGGGAGCAAGTTACCATCTCAGGCTGGGTCTGGGGGTAAGCTCCATCTCAATCACTCCAGGGTGAGCTGCCTCAGCTCTGGACACCAGGTCTCAAGTCCTAACCCCCTCCCATTCATGCTGGGCCTCCCCAACCAAAATCTAAATCACTCGTCTTACCCTAAACTCTGCTGGGTGTGATCCTGGAGACAGCCCTACCTGCACTCCACCACCCAGACCTCCACTCAGACCAAGAGTAATACCTGAGGGAGAGGACTGGCTTTGATGCCACTGGGGGACAGATCACCCCACAGGCCTGGTCAGGGAGGACAGAAAGGACCCCCAGCAGAGTCTCCAGACCTTCCCAGATGTTCTTCCTCAGGCAGTGGGCTTTATCCTGAGATCCCTGAGGACCACAGAGCTGCCTCTCACCCCCGGGGGCCTGGATCTGGGTTGAGCTCTTTTGGGCACAGCATGGGAGGCTCAGGTTTGGTATCAGGCAGATGGGCCTCACCAGCTATGAGATTCTTGGTAAGTCAGCTCCCTCTCTGGGCCTCGGTTTCCATCGGTAAAATGGGGATGACCCTGGTAGGATCAGATGAGATCGCGGGGAAGTGCCTTGCATGGCGCCAGGCCTGCCGAAAGGGCTCCATTTACAAACACCAGCAGAGATGGACACAGCCTGGCTGGGATGACCCAGAGGCCTGAGCCCAGCCCGTTCCCTGCCTCAGACTCCCTCAGGAGGGAGGAGGGAGGAGGACGACTCTGTCACAACCTGCTCTGTGGCCCCAGGGAAGACTCTTCCTGCTTCTGAGCATCAGCATATAAAATTGGTTTAGTGAGGATCTTCCGGCTCTGTGATGTACTGATTGTATTCACACACTGGCTGACACTCTGTGCCTCAGTTTCTCCTCTGGCCAGAGGCTGTGACCTGTTCTAAACTATCTCATGAGCCTCTATCACTTAACCTGAATTAAGAATTCCTTCAACGGTGTGAACCCACCTGCCAGGCCCCAGGCTGACCCCTCCCCCATCCAGCTGACTCTGAGCCTTCCCGGCAGCTTTGTGCATGTCACAGACACGGGCCTGGCCAGAGTGCGGAGGGGCTGGTGCAGATCTGTCCCACCCCCTGCAGGAAACCGCTGAGTGTGCAGGTCGTCTGGGCAGGGCTGGGGGAATGAGCCCTGGGCCTGTGCCCTGGGTGCACTGGGGCTACAATCCTCCCCACGGGGGGGGGGATGGAGGCCATGACCTTTGCCTAGACCTCCGACGGCTCGGGAGAACTGAACAGAGACAGGAAATGGGCAAGAGCTGCCTGGCACTGAAAGCCTGACTGGTCTGGCATTTATCCCACTGAGTCAACAAGCTCAGCGGTCTTTCCTGTTCGGACAGCACATCCCTGTCCCAGCACCGCAGAGCTTAACGTCCGTGGCCAGGCCTGGGGGGTGCCTGGCCGCTAGTCAGCACCAGTGGGTGCCTGGAGCTGCTATTCTCAGTCGCAGTGTGGGGCGTCCCTGGGGCTCCGGGCACATCCTTGCTACCTCTCTATCCGGGCTGCCCATCGGGAATGCGTTCCCACGTGGGAGCCTCACTGGGAAGCCGGCGGGGGGGCGGTGGGGGGCAGCTATGGCGATGGATCCTCTACCAGGGCGGGTGCGTTGTCATTGCAAAGTGATGCTCTTAACAACCCAGAGAGGGGGCTGGTGACACAGAGAGGGAAACAGAGACTCACAGAGGGTGAGCAGTTTGCCTCTGTCACCCAGCCAGAGGTAGCAGAGGTAGGATTCAAGCCCAGGTCTACTCCAGAGCCCACACTTACCTACCACGCCACAATGCCACGGGACCTCAAGGCCACCCAGATCTCACCTGTGACATCAGCCCCCTCGCAGACTGTGAGTTTGGCCAGCGCCCTGCCCGGCACGCCCACCCACACCATCCCTGTCGCTGCCCACAGCGTCATCTGGGGTGGGAAGTATGTCCCTTTGAAAGATAAGGAGACCAAGTCTCAGAGGGGTGAGGGGACTCGCCCGAAGTCATCAGCCGGCTGTAAATAGCAGAGCTGGGATGTGGTCCCGCGTCTGTGAGGCCAAGGCTCAGCTCTCCCTGCCACCCCCTGCTCTGTCGACCCCCAGCCCCTTCCACTGATGCCATCACTTCCCGCCAGCCAACAGCCCTGGTGCACCTCTCTTCGGGCTCTGGGAGAGTGTCTGCCGCCCCAGAAACTTCCATCCTCTGGGAGGAGAGAAATCCATGGCATGATCAGCGTTAACTCTGCCAGGGAAGTGGGCTCTTCAGATTTCGGATGACAGGTTCTTAGAGGGAGAGCAAACGCTTTGGATGGCAGAAGCTGGCTCGGAAGAAAATTCCCACAGGCTGGAGCCGCAGAGCGAGGCTCACACGATGGGATTTCATATGTAAATGTGAATTTAGCATGCAGTGCAAAGCTGAGCTGAGATGAGCAAAATAAATCAACCATCAGGTACAGAGGAGAGAGACAGGCCTGACATGAGAGCTGACAGGGAGTTCAGGATGAGCCCACGAGGTGACATGTCTCTCATGTCACCTGTCCCTTCATTCTCCCCACCCCCCCCATCATTCAGTCCATTCCCAACCAAGGCTCCTCTGATGAGACAGAGAATCCCCAGACCTGGCTAGCTTAATAAAAACAACAATAATCATATTAGCAATAATGGAAATGATTTTATCAATAGATAAAATTACCTTTGCTTCTGAACAGTTATTACTGAATGCTTACTCTCCAGTATGTACTCACATAATCTCCATCTTCTCAACAAACTTGCAAGGTTGGTATGATTAGCATCATTTTATACGAGAGGAGGTTGCAGCTTAGAAAAGCTAAATAATACAGAACCAGTAAGTGGCAGAGCTGAGATTTGAACTTCAGTCTGACTCCAAAGCAAACACCCTCCTGTGTACATCTTGCAGCCTTTTAGACCATGTTGATAGAGGTATGGAGTCCAGCAGAAGGGAGGTGAAAGTCCTATTCAACTGGGCAGCACAGACTCCTCTGTCATTCTGAGGAACAAATGTAGAAGGTCATGGATAAGCTTGTCTAAAAGTAGGCCCTCTTGCCTGAGAAGAGCATGGGAACTAGGTCCCATGGATTAATTAGTTCATTCATTAATTTAACAGCTTTATTAGGATCCTATTATGTTCCAGGCTCTCTTCTAGGTCCTGGAGACAGAGAAGTGAAGAAGGCTGACAATGTCCTTGCACTTGTGGAATTCACATTCCAGTAGGAAACACGGATGATAAACAAATAAATGTATTTCAAGAAGTGATAAGTTCTATGAGGAAAAATAGTGAATTGCAAGGGACTAGGGATGACAGGTCCCAGGGAGCTGTAGATGTAAAGGCCCTGTGGTAGGAATAAGCTTGATGTACCCAGGGAACAGCAGGGAGGCCAGTGTGGCTGGAGCAAAGTGGGCAGTGAAGAGGGAGGTGGGAGACGAGAAGTGAAGGGTTGGCAGGAGGAAGATCACTTAGAATCTATAGGCCATGGCAGGCTTTGGATTTTATTTTTAATGTTGAGGGGATTCATTGCAGAGTTTTTAATATGAAAGTGACATGATCTGGTCTGTCCTAAAAAAAAAAATCACTTTGGCTTCTGGGTGGAGAAGAGGAATAGGGGACAAGAGAGAAAGCAGGGAGATCAGGGAGGAGGGATCACACAAGTTCAAGTGGACCTGGGGGGGCAGCCAGAGGACAGTGGGGAGAGGTGGCTCCTCACTGAGGAATTATTGCAGGAACCCGATGTTTATCCTAAAAAAGAAGAGGCAAAAGTGAGCATGAATGCTGCCCTCAAACATCAGAAAGGCTGTCACATGGACCAGAGGTCATTTTCCTTCTGCGTGGCCCAGATCAGAACCAGGACCAGTGAGTGGGTGAGGCCACAGGACAGCTGGATTTCCTCCGATAAGGGATGCTGACTCGAGGTGGAGACAGTGAGTTCCCCAGGTGCAGTAGACAGAGATCAGTCTTTGTGATCAGATAGAGCTGGATCCGAAGCCTCCTACCTCTGCTTATTATCTGTGCTGCCTTGGGCCACTTCATTTTTCTGAGCTTGCTTTCCTCACCTCCGAAGTCCCACCTAATCGTATTATTGTAAGAGTTTAATGCAATCAGGTACATAAAGCACCCAGAAGTGTGCCTGGCACAAAGGAGGTGCTCAGTAAATGTCAGTGATGATGATGATGGTTATGATGTCAATGATGGTGGCGGTGGGGAGCATGATAATGGGAATGATAGGGATGGTGATGATGATGCGGATGATGATCATCATCATCATGGTGATGATTGTGATGGAACGATCATGGCGATGATGTGATGACAACGAGAGAGTGACGGTGACAATGGGGATGATGATGATGATGGAGATGGTGGTGGTGATGGTGACAGGATGATGGTGATGACAATGGGAGCAATGGTCATGATGGTAACATTGGTGAAGATGGTGATGAAGGTGATGACAACGTTATCAGTGGTGATGTGTTATTGTGTGGCTTGGTGGTGGTTGTTGAAGAAGGAATTCAAGCATCGGGGAAAGGAATGGACTAGGAGACCACTGAGGGATTTTTCCAATTCTAAAATTTTATGAGAAAACACTCTACAAGTTGGCTCATCACTGTCAGGCAGGACTCACTCTGTTGACATCATCACTCCCTTTATTGACTTCCTCCTTGGGAATTTGTTAGCCCATAAGGAGCAGTAGAAGCACCCCCAGGCTCAGCTTCTGAACCTGCGAGCCCTGCCCCAATTTGTGCTCAACCCTGTGCCTCCCACACTCTGGGCAGCTCTGGGAACCAGCGAGGGGGGCTGAAAGGGGGTGGGGGCTGGGGGAGGGGCAAAGATGCTCACCTCTGTGGACATTTCCCACTCCCCCACATTCGATGGTCATCCAGCTCAGGGTATGGTCAGAGATCCTTGGAATCATAAAAAACCTTACATTCTCTGGTGCAACCACCCCCTCCCATTAACAGATGAGACACAGTCCAGAAAGGGAGAATGACTTTCTTAAATTTACAAGCAAAGTCCATGTCTCCTGATTTCCAGTTTAACTCTCTACTTCACCATACTTGATCGATTGACCCTATGTTCTCACAGGTAATCAACACCAACCTTCTCTGCCTCATTGTCCTGACAATAAAACCCTTTCTTGTCAATGTCTGATCCAACATTTCCAGGTGCATAATCTGGTAACCTTGGCCAGCTTGAGCTCCCTAAGTATCACTTTATAATATAGATTATATAGATTATTTATTTAGAGACTTCTTTGCTTCAGTTTATCTTAGCCCAGGTCCACTATCTTTTACTCCAAGAGAAGCAGCTATGTCCTTACCAATTTCCTTGAGATTTCTGTGGGTTAGCCAGTTTTGCGTTCTCTCTCCCATCCTTGACTGTCCCCCGGTGTATCTTTGAGGAATTGCATTCAGTTGCTAGAAACAAGGATCTGAACAATAATGGCTCAAACAAATGGAAGATTATTTTTTTCTCTCATTTAAGAGAACTTTGAACATAGAAGTTCCCATCATGTTATGTTAGCTCCACATATTTTGTCAATGTCCTGGTCTCCTTTGGTTTTGCTTTACCTTCCTCAGTGCATGACCTCAACCTAGAGATCATCTATTGGTCCTATGAGGGCTGCTGGATATCCAGAAATTACTGTAACAGTCCAGACAGGAAAGAAAAGCAAGGCAGAGGACAAAGGAGCAAAGAGGGTTCTGTGTGCTGCCTAAGCTCCCATCAGAAGGCTTTTCTGGAAGCCACACTTAACAATTCTATTCACATTGCACTGGCCATCCTGTCTGAAAGGAAGAGAGTGGGGACTAGTCAATATAATTTTTTTAAAGTTTTATTTATTTATTATTTTAGAGAGAGAGAGAGAGCATGAGCAGGTGGGGCAGAGGGAGAGAGAGAATCTCAAGCAGACTCCGTGCTGAGCATGGAGCCTGTGGCGGGGCTTGAACTCACGACAATGAGATCACAACCTGAGCCAAAACCAGGAGTCAGAGACTGAACCAACTGCGCCACCCAGGTGCCCCTAGTAAACATAACTTTTAAGCAGGGCACCCATCCACCCCCAACAGCATTGTTATTCTTGCTACCAAAGAACAGGAGACAGGGTTCTGAGTGACAACCTGCCGGCTGGATATCACCCAGCAACTAGAAGAATTTAAATAAGGACCTAAAGATGCCAAGACCAGAGCCCTGGCCCCAGAGCTGAATCCAGGAATTCTCCTTGTGGGAAAAGGGAGGGGGGTGCAGAGATCCTTTCATACCTTCCTCCATTTTAAAACAAATTAAAAGTCGTATTTTAGCAATAGGTGCCTACCGTAGAAAAATTTTAACCGTAAAAAAAAAAAGAAAAATCCCTTCTAATCCCCCATGCAGAGATAACATCTGTTGGTATTTTTGCATCCATCCTTCCGAGTTTTATTTTTCCTATGCTCATATTAGCAAAATTAGAAATTTACTTCATGTCCAGTTTTATATGCTGCTTTTATTTCCTGTCTTTACTTTTGTAAGCACTTGCCCATCATGCGTTACATTTGAAGGTCTCATTTTTAGTGGCCACACAACAGTGCAGCGTGTGAGCTGTCCCATAACTGATGTAATTAGATGACCTGCATCTACTGATGCTGGATGACTGACCCCAAACAGAGCTTTTTCTCCATCTCTGATTACATCCTTATGGCAGATTTCCGGTCTCACCGGGTCCCAGGGTATGGAGATTTTGAAGGCTTTCGAGCGATATTGTGAAACCGACCTCCTGGGAAGCTGGCCTGGGTTCCTCCACACCTGAGCATCCTCAAGTGGGTACCTGGTGCCTCCCGCTCACCTCCACCTGACTCCCGCCTCAGCCTCCTCCCCCGTCTCTCGAGGAAAACAATGGAAAAGTTTATATTCTGAAATATCTAATCAGGTATTTATCTCTAAGCACTTTAAAAAGTCAACATAATTACTCTAGTCCCATTAAGTTTAATTTGCAGTAAATTATGTATTTAGCATGAAGTTGAGGTTGCTTTGCTGGTTGCGGTGGAGCTAGGGTTTGGCTGTTTACAGCGGGAGTCCTAGATACCAGCCCACACTAGGGGGGACGGTCTGGGGTCCTTTCTTAGGAAGGTGTTATTCCCAGGGTGGGGGTAGGGGAGGACCCTCAGTGTCTAGGAGATCTGGAATTGCACCAGTGCCCCAGCGGGGTGTCCCAGGGGGGCTGGGAGAGGGAGGGTCTGGTTCACTGGATACACTATGGTTCAAGTCCTGGCATGTCTGTTGAGCCGAAAGTCTCCCGTGTGTGTGCTGTGCAGATTGGCTTGGGGTGTAAGTCACACCAGGTGCAATCCCTGAGGCAGAGCTAAGGATTTTAGTTCCTCTCCCAAAAACCCAGAGGAGCAGTTGGAGGGATTTAGGCCAGAGTTACCTGCTGTGCAGCCCTTCTAACTGCTGGGGGTCGGGGGATGGAAGGGAGGGGCATGCAGGATAGCAGGGGAATGAGGGAAGGGGGCTGATGTAGTCCCCCAAGTGAGGGATGAGGCCTGTGGCAACAGCTCTGGCCACACCACCCTGTGTTCCCTGCGCCAGCTCTGAGTTCACCTGCACCTGTGGTGGGTGGTTCTCATTCATGGCCCTATTTCCAGTGCCCTGGGGGCTTGAGCAGCCATGGACAGGGCAGCCCAGAAGTGCCAGGGATTTACACCCCAGGGGTACCCCTCAACCAGTGAGGGATGGGCAGGGTTGGATACATAGATAAATACCCAACTTCTCTCTGAGGGACAAATCTGAGGCACGTCCTACACACTTCCTCAGAGGGTTCCAAGCAAGACTGAGCCCACAATGACCTGCTCTCTGATTCAACCTTTAGGGCTTTTGTCCCTCTTGACCCCTGTCCCCTCCTCACTGTGCCTTCTGGGATCAGCATCCACATAAGCCACCTGCACTTTTGGAGAAGCCCAAACCCAGACAGTGCTGGATCTCTCCAGAGCAGCAGAAGCTGGATGGATAGAGCGGAGCACTGGAGAGGTACTCAGGACAGAAGGGCAGAAGAGTGCTGGGCAGGATGCAGGATGAGGAAGAGGGAGAGGTCAGCATGAGCAAGATTGATCAGCAGGTGAATGGAGGTTCTTTCCCGTGTGTGTGTGTGTGTGTGTGTGTGTGACCAACACCCCACCCCATTTCCATTGCTTCAATAATATCTCTGTGCTCAGTTACAGTCAATGCCCCCAGCCCCTTTATGCCATGTAGATCAATTTTGCATGCCCTCGAATTTCACATGCAGGGAATCCCATGCTAGGTATCCTGGGTCTTTGCTCAACAAAATGTTTCTGAGATTAACGTATGTGTGTATTTATTAGCAGTTTATTCTTGCTTATTGCTCAGTCTTTGTCCATTGCACCACAGTTTGTTTATCTGTTAACCTGTCAGTGGATAATTGAGTTAAATCCACTTTGGGGTTATGATGAATAAAGTTGCTATTAAAATGCTTATACAGTCTATTTATAGACCAAAGTTTTCATTATATTCTGGTACTTAAAATTGGAATTCCTAGGTCATAAAGTAGGTGTGTATTTTACATGATAACAAATTGACAAGCTGTTTTCCAAAGTGACCATATTATTCTGCATTCCTCCAAAAATGTATACAGTTTCCATTCATTCCACATTCCTCACCAATACTTGGTATTCTCAGTCTGTTTAATTTTACTGATAATGCAGATCCCTGGCAACTAATAATGTTGAGCATTTTTTCAGGTGTACTTTGGCCATTTGTAGCTCTTCTAATGAAGTATATGTTTAAGTCTTTTGCCCTTTTTTTTTTTTTTTAGTTTTTCTTTTCATAATTGATTTGTAGGAGTTCTTTCTGTATGCTGAGTATAAGTCCTTTGCCGGGTATATGTATTGTGATTATTTCCCCTATCTGTGGCTTGCATTTTCTTATTCTGAATGATATCTTTTGAAGAATGAAAGGTTCTTATGCTGAAATCCAATTTGTCATTTTTTAATGGCTATTATAGATAGTGCTTTTGTGTGTGTGTCTTAAGAATCTTGGTCTAGGGGTGCCTGGTGGCTCAATTGGTTAAGTATCGGACTCTAGATTTCCGCTCAGGTCATGATCTCAGAGTTGTGAGATCAAGCCTCATATCGGGCTCTGCACTGGGCATGGAGCTTGCTTGAGATTCTCTCTCCCACTTCCTCTGCAGCGCCCCCACCCCCACCCCCCAGCTCATGCTCTCTCTCTCTAAAAAAAATCTTGGTCTGCATCCAAGATCACAGAGATGTTTTCCTAAGATTTTTCTCTTATCTTATTTTTTAGTTTTCATGTTTATATTTGTTTTATCTCAAATTCATTTCTATACAGGGCATGAGGTAAGACTCCAAGTTCATCATTTTTCCATAAGGATACAGGTGTTACAGCACCATCTGTTGAAAAGACGGTCCTTTCTCGCACTAAAATATCTCTCAGTCTTGCATGAACAGACATTTTTCCAAAGAAGACATCCAAATGGCCAACAGACACATGAAAAAGTGCTCAATATCGCTCGGCATCAGGGAAATCCAAATCAAAACCTCAATGAGATACCACCTCACACCAGTCAATATGGCTAAAATTAACAAGTCAGGAAACGACAGATGTTGGCGGGGATGCGGAGAAAGGGGAACCCTCCTACACTGTTGGTGGGAATGCAAGCTGGTGCAGCCACTCTGGAAAACAGTATGGAGGTTCCTCAAAAAGTTGAAAATAGAGCTACCATATGATCCAGCAATTGCACTACTGGGTATTTACCCCAAAGATACAAAAGTAGGGATCCGAAGGGGTATGTGCACCCCGATGTTTATAGCAGCAATGTCCACAATAGCCAAACTGTGGAAAGAGCCAAGATGTCCATCGACAGATGAATGGATAAAGAAGATGTGGTATATATATACAATGGAATATTATGCAGCCATCAAAAGGAATGAGATCTTGCCATTTGCAACGACGTGGATGGAACTGGAGGGTATTATGTTGAGTGAAATAAGTCAAACAGAGAAAGACATGTATCATATGATCTCACTGATATGAGGAATTCTTAATCGCAGGAAACAAACTGAGGGTTGCTGGAGTGGGGGGTGGGGTGGGAGGGATGGGGTGACTGGGTGATAGACACTGGGGAGGGTAGGTGCTCTGGTAAGCGCTGTGAATTTTGCAAGACTGTTGAATCTCAGATCTGTACCTCTGAAACAAATAATGCAATATATGTTAAGAAAAAAAAAAGAAGAAGAAGGTAGCGGGAGGGGAAGAATGAAGCGGGGGAAATCGGAGGGGTAGACAAACCATGAGAGACGATGGACTCTGAAAAACAAACTGAGGGTTCTAGAGGGGAGGGGGGTGGGAGGATGGGTTAGCCTGGTGGTGGGTATTGAGGAGGGCACATTCTGCATGGAGCACTGGGTGTTATGCACAAACAATGAATCATGGAACACTTCATCTAAAACTAATGATGTAATGTATGGGGATTAACATAAGAATAAAAAAAATTAAAAAAAATAAAATATCTCTCAGTCTAATGTCACATATATGTGGACATTTTTTCAGGTGTACTTTGGCCATTTGGACAACACATATATGTATGGCTTTATCTTGGGTCTCTCTATTGTAGTTCATCAATCCATCTGTCAGTTCTTGCTTTGTCTTGATTATTGTTGCTTCATAATCTTAAAATCAGTTTTATTGCATTTGTGTATAATTTTAGAAATAGTTCATTGATTTCTACAAAAAAACCCAAAAAACAAAAAAACCCTCTGTGTTTGTGTGTGTGTGTGTGTGTGGATGAATTTAGGGAGGACTGACATCTCGGTTTTCTAATCCATGAACATGATATGTCTAAGTCTTCCTTAATTTTCCTATGAAATAATATATAGTCTTCAGTATAAGGTCTTACATGTAAAAAATCCTTAAATATTATGTCTTGATACCATTAAAATTATATTGTGTTTTAATATTTAATATTTTTAAACAAGTGTGTTTTTAATATAGAGCAGGATTCAGCAAACTTTTCCTATGAAGAGCCAGAGAGTAAGTACCCTAGGCTTGGCAGACTGTACTCTATCTATCACAACTACTGAACTCTGCCATTGTAGCACAGAAGTAGCCACTGACAATGTGTAAACAAATGGGCTTTGGCCATGTTCCAACAAAAGTTTATTTATGGATGCTGAAATTTGATTTTTGTATAATTTTACATGTCACAATTTTTAAATTTGTTTTCAACTACTTAAAAATTTTAAGAAGCATTCTTAGCTCAAGGGCCATAAAGAACAGGTGACCAGCCAGATTTGGCTCATAAAGTTTGCCAAACTCTGGCATGCAAAAGTCAATTGATTTTTATACTTTGACTCATATCAGCAACTTGTTAAATTCGCCTGTATTTTCTCATTTTGCTTATAGTTGAATCCTGTGATTTGTTAAACTCACTAGTAGTATTTTATAGATTCCTTAGGATTTTCTATCAAATGTTTGTGTCATCTGTGAATAATCAGAGGTTTAATTAACCTTTCCAAATTCCAAGCCTTTTATTTCTTTTTGCCTTATTGAACAAACTGGAACTTGCAGTACAATTTTGAATAGGAGTGATGATAATGTACATCTTGACTTGTTCCTGATGGGAGAATACTTTCAGTTTTTTACTGCTATACCTGATGCTAGTTGCAGGTCTTCATAGAGGTCCTTTATAAGATTAAAAAAAAAAATCCTTCAGTTTCTAGTTTGTTGAGTTTTGGGCACTAATGGGTGTTGATTTCTTTAGATACTTTCTTGACATTTATCCAGATGATCATATGGCTTTTCTCTTTTTTTATGTTAATGTGGTGAGTTACTGGGATTGATTTTCAGATGTTGAACGACTCTTACATTCTTGGAATTATTTTTACTTGGTCATGATAGGGCTATTCAGTGTTTCCATTTCTTCTTCTGTTAGTTTTGACAAGTTATATATTTCAAAACATATTTTTTAGTTTGTCTAAGTTGTTGAATTTATTGGCATAAAGTTCATAATATTCCCTTATTACCATTTTAATATCTGTACTATCTATGGTGATGTCTTATCTATCATTCTTGATATTGGTAATTTATGTTTTCTGTTATTTTTCTCATGCCGTCTCAGTCACCTCAAATTGACATAACAAAATACCATAAAGGGATGGTTTAAACCACAAAAACGTATGTGTTACAGTTCTTTGGGCTGAGAAGTCCAAGATCAAGGTGCTGGCCAGTTTGGTCCCTGGTGAAAGGGCCCTTCCTTGCTTGCAGACAGCCTCCATCTTACCATGTCCTCACATGGAGGAGAGACATGAGCTCTTTGGTGTCTCTTCTCATAATGATGTTAATCTTATCGAATCAGGGCCCCACATTTATGACCTCACTTAACCTCACCTGCCTCCTTATAAGCCCTATCTCTAGTATAGTCACATTGGGAATTAGGGTTTCAACATATTGAGGGGCGGGGGCACAATTCCATTCATAGCACATGTCTTCTTTATAAATTGACTCATTGAATATGTTTCTCTCTGTCTCTTATATGCTCATTGTCTTGAAGTCTACTTTCTCTGACAGTATAGCCACACCAGCTTTCTTAGGCTTAGCATATCTTTTTCCATTTTTTGCTATCAGCCTGTCTGTATCTTTGTGCCTCAAGCATGTATTTTGTAATCATCATCTCTGGGTCTTACTCTTTTCAATAATTTGAAAATCTCTGACTTTTATTTCAAGTACTATGCCTGTGTTGACTTTATCATCTTTCCATTTATTTTCTATTGGCCCCATTTGTTGTTGGTTCCTTTGTTTCTCCTTTCTTGTCTTCTTTTGGGTGAACTGGGAATTGTTTAGTATTCCCATCTAATTCTTTTTTATTTTATTTTATTATATGTTAATCACCATACATCATCAGTTTTTGATGTAGTGTTCCATGATTCATTGTTTGCATATAACACCCAGTGCTCCATTCAGTATGTGCCCTCTTTAATACCCAGGCTAACCCATCCCCCCACCCAACCCATCCCCCCACCCCCTCTCCTCTAGAACCCTCAGTTTGTTTCTCAGATTCCATAGTCTCTCATGGTTTGTCTCCCCCTCCGAATTCCCCCCCCCTTCATTTTTCCCTTCTTACTATCTTCTTCTTCTTTTTTTAACATATAATGTATTATTTGTTTCAGAGGTACAGGTCTATGATTCAACAGTCTTACACAATTCACAGTGCTCACCACAGCACATACCCTCCCCAATGTCTATCACCCAACCACCCCACCCCTCCCACCCCTCACCACTCCAGCAACCCTCAGTTTGTTTCCTGAGATTAAGAATTCCTCATATCAGTGAGATCATATGATACATGTCTTTCTCTGATTGACTTACTTCACTCAGCACAATACCCTCCAGTTCTATCCACGTCGTTGCAAATGGCAAGATTTCATTCCTTTTGATGGCTGCATAATATTCCATTGTATATATATACCACATCTTCTTTATCCATTCATCTGTCGATGGACATCTTGGCTCTTTCCACAGTTTGGCTATTGTGGACATTGCTGCTATAAACATCGGGGTGCACATACCCCTTCAGATCACTATATTTGTATCTTTGGGGTAAATATTCAGTAGTTCAGTTGTTATCTAATTCTTTTATTGGTGTTCTAATTATACTTCTTTGAGTTATTCTCTGTATTTTTGCTGATTACAATATGTTGTTTTCCCCTTGGGTTCATTGAAGTCTGCTTGCACATATCTGTTCAGTGGTCAGTATGCATCCCAAATTTATCTCAGTCTAACTTAAATTAATACTATACTGTTTTATTTATACAAAAACCTTATAACCATGTGATTCTGTTTACACTCACTCTTATTCATTGACAGTTATTTTCATATATTTTACTTCTGCCCTTGTAAACTCCACGATACCTGAGTATTATTTCTTCTCTAAACCATTAACTAACTTTTACAGAATTGAAGAGAAAATCATTTTTATATTTACCATTTCCAGTACTTCTTATTTCCTGTAGACCTGGAAATTTCATCAGATATTATTTCCTTTTAAACTGAAGAACTTCATTTAAAATATTTTGTAGTGTGGATTTGTTGGCAACAATATTATCATCTTTCATTTATCTGAAAATGTTTTTAATTCACCTTAATTTAAATTTTTTTTGTCTTTTTGCTGGATGATAAATATTCTAGGTTAAAAGTTTTTTTCCCCCAAAACTTTAAAGATGTTACATTGTCCTGAAGCTTTCATTTATCTGACGTAAAATCAGCTTTCATTATCATTCTTGTTCCCCTATGTTAATATGTATCTCCTCTCCTCTGACTGCCTTTACAATCTTTTCTTAATCTTTGGATTGTAGCAGTTTGACTATTCTGCGTCTAGACATGATTTCCTTTGTAAGTATCCTGCTTGGGATTTATTGAACTTCCTGATCTAAATGATCACTGTCTTTTATCAACTTTTGAAATTTTTTTCTAATATTTACTCAAATATTTGCTGTTCAGTCCCAATATTTGTTTTCTCTCCTCTGAAAGGTCACTGAGGCTCTGTTTGTCCTCAATATTTTTTTTATACATACAGCTTCCCCTATTATCAACATCTTCCATTAGTATGGTACATTTGTTATTATTAATGAACTAATAGTTACACATAATTACAAACTAAAGTCCATAGCTTATTCAGAGTTCCTTAATTTTGCCTAATGCTCCTTTTCTGTTTCAGGACCCCATCCAGAATGCCACATGACATTTAGCTGTCATGTCCTCTTAGGATCCTCTTGGCTATGACAGTTTCTCAGGCTTTCTTCAGTTTTGATGACTTTGACAATTTTGAGGAGTATTGGTCAAGTAAATTGTTGGATGGTCTTCTATTGGAATTTGCCTGATGTTTTTCTAATGATTAGACTGGGGGATGGGTATGGGTTTGAGGAAGGAAGACCACAAGGTAAGTGTTGCTCATATCATATGAAGAGCACAACTATCAACATTACTTGTAACTATTGATGTTGACCTCATCACCTGGCTGAGGTAGTGTTTGTCAGGTTTCTCCACTGTTATGTTATTCTTTCCCCACTCTTTCCATACTGTGCTCTTTGGAGGGACCTCACTATGAGCAGCCCACACTTAAGGATTGGGGAGTTATGCTCCACCTCCTTGAGGTTGGAGAGTATCTACATAAATTATTTGGAATTCTTCTGTCCAAAAGCTTTGCCTCTTCTCCACAATCTATTGTTTTATCCAGTCATCTATTTATATCAGCATGGCCTTGTGGATATTTATCTTATACTTTGGGTGATAATCCAATATGACTTCATTTTGTTGTTCAGATTTTTCAAGTTTTGGCCATTTTTTTCAAGCTAGTCATCTGCATAGGCTAGCATATTCATTATAGTTACTGCTAATTCCAACATCTGAGTCATCCATGGATCTTTTTCACTAGTTGATTTTTCTCTTGACTTGGGGTTCCATTTTCCTCTTTTCTCACATGTTTAGTCATTTGTCCTTATTTCATTTCTTGCTGATCTAAGGATGAATCCTTCTATCATGAGACACAGTCTTTACTCCTAATGCATGGCCCTTCTGGAGACTTATTACAATACTGTCATTCACAGCAGAAGTCAGACTCCAAATTGCGTTTCCCTTGCACTGGGCAGATTCTCACATCTTGGCTCAGCAATTCCATCTCTCCAGCTATTGCTTTCCCTTTGGGTTCTTGGAAGTCTTGCCTGCACATGCAAGTTCAGGGATTTGAAAAGCGTTTACACACAAAATTGGGAAATTTTCCTCTGTGGCCCATCCTTTCTGAGAATTTCTCCTCAATTTCCAGCCACTTGGCAGGCCCAAACTGTGTCTTCTAATTCCTTAAATCATTAAGACTATACCTTTCTTTCATGGACAGTGAGGTGCCCTCAGGAGGAAAAGACTCTAACTGTGGATGGTCCCCAGCATGGTTCCCTTCTATTAAGGGTCATAACCCTTCCAGTTTCTGCCAGGCATTGGTTGCTCTCCATTTCCTTCAAATAGTAATCTTTGCATTTTTAAAAACATTTTGTCTAGAGTTTATAAGTGATCCAATACACGCTACTCTGCCAGTGTCAACATTCATAAGCTTAATCTATTATTTTGATAGCCACCTTAAACCTATCTGAATCAAGACAAGGTAAAAAAATAAACCAATGTGTTGCTATGTATAAGACAAGAGGTTGTCTTATCATTCTGTTGCTTTCTCTCCCTGAGCCTCCATTTGCTTAATGGTAAAAAGGCTAATAATTCCCACCTTATATTTTATGGGGAAGGCAACATGGCACACAATGGGTGCCTACCAAACCCTTCCTCTTCAGTAGGACTACCCAGATACCACTGCCTGCACACCAAGCCTTGGTGCTGCTCCCACCTCTTTCCTGCTTGCCTCTCCCAGCAATGTCTGGCTCTTATGGGCTTCAGGTCTCTAAGCTGGCCTGTCCTGTCCCCAGGCCACCCCTCTTGAAATCAGTCCTGCTTATAGGCCTGCTAGTCCTCAGTTTTGTATTCCTAGCTCCTTGAAAGGGAAGATAACCATTTTGGGTATTCATGCAGTCATTCAAATAATACCATTGAACATCTACTATGTCCCGAGCACTATCTTAAGGGCTGGGAGTCATCAGTGAACAGAGAGAGGATATCTCTGCTCTTATATTCAGTGGACAGGCAGACACTATAGCAATACATTAAATACATAGTATGCAAGTTGGTGATAAGAACAATTGAGGGTAAGAAGCAGGGAGGGGAAGGTGGAGTGTAGAAGTAAAGAGGCCACAGTTTTAAACAGTGAGGTCAGGAAAGGCAACACTGTGAACACAGACTGAAAAGAGTGAACCACACGGATATTTTGGGGGAAGAATATCTGAGTCAGATGGAAGAGCAAATGCAAAGGCCCTGGGGTGGGAGAGTGGCTGGAACAGAGGTATCAGGCTGAGAGCAGGAACAGATGACCAGTGGGGGTTCAGACTGTTAAGAGCTTTGTGGATCTGTCTGAGACCCACCCTCACGCCCTCCCAACATTTAAAGACAGGGAAAAGAGGGAATCAGCAGGAGAGGCAGAACAGAGGCCAGTGAGGCAGGAGGAAAACTGAAAGGGAGTGGCAAGGAGGCAAGAGCACTCAGGTGTGTGCAAGGTGAGGGCTGAGGCTTGCCCACCAGATTTGGTGAGGAGGAGGACACGGGCCACCTTGATAAGAGCTTTTCAAGTGAACAGGTGTGGACACAAGCCCAATCAAGGTCAAGAGAGGAGGAGAGGAGCACAATTGGAATGCGTAGAAAAGAATGAGGGGTGAGGAGAGGTTTATTTCTCTTATAAATGAGAGAAGTGTCTGTACTCTGTATGCCAATGGAATGACGGAATAAAAAAGGGAACATCTGATGATGCAGAAAGACAGGGGGACTTGGAGGAGCTGCACTCCTGAGTGCCGTCATCTGTCCCTACCTCTTCTGTCCTAGCACACCACTCTTCTACTGGGGAGCCACAAGCCCGCCCTTAGTTGAAAAGACCCGGAACTAGGCTACCCCACCCCTAGCTTCAGCAGTGGGCACTTGAACAGATACGAGCGATAGGAATACTGCCACCTCAAGCCAGTGGTTGGCTAAGGGCAGATCATGTGACCCAATCTGGACCCATCAGAGTGAAGAGCATCGGCTCTGGGCCTTGTGCGGAAACACCTGCGAATGCGAGGCTCTCTTGCCACAGGGGTGGCTGGACTGATAGAGAGCGGACGCGGCAGTGTCCACGCCCTGAGCCTGTGTGGCTGCAGCTCCACCCGGCTGCCTGCCCCTGCATGGAGCCTGCCACAGAGCAGGCTAATAATGCCCTTGCATCAGGACTGGCTTTCTGGAGCCTGACTGTCCCCAACCCATTCCGGTCCTTCTCTGCTACATCAATCATCACTGTTTTAGTTCTTTATAGTCATGATCGCTATCCAAAACATCCAATTATTTCATCTATTCACTCAATTACTGTCTTCCCCCGTGGGAGGCCTTGGTCTGTTTTTTCTATAACTGTATCTCCAGGATCTAGACCTGTTCCTGGTGTGGAGTAGGGCTCTAAATAACTATTAGTTGATTGAATAAGTAAATACGCAAGGAAGTGCTCCAGTGGCATATTTATACTTAGCCACAGTTCACTGAGCCACAGGCGAGCTGCTGACAGCTTCCGCTATCTGGAATGCAACAAGAAAACTCAAACAGCCCTGGAATTACCAACATGCAAGTTACACGGGCCACGTCTGAAGGTTTTTGTATTTAAAAAGGTGCACCCTTTGTGTCCTCACTCAGAGATCAGGGACTCCTATCTCAGACATGGTTCGAACATGCCTGGTGACCTGGTTTCCCACCCCTGGTGGGTCAGAGGCAGGACACCGGGAGGGGTGGGGGACTGCCAGGAGCAGAGACACTGACACCAGCAAGAAGAAACATCTGGCAGTCAGGAGATTGGAAAACACTGGAAAGCAGACGCAAGAACTACAGGAGAGAACAGGCAGGCCCTGAGTGTGGGATGAAGGGTCTGTGGGGGCCCTGGGGCTGGAACCCGGAGGGTGGTAGTGATGACTGAAGGCACAGAGCAAAGCTTAAATTATGCTCCATGGTCCCCATTCTAGAAACAGGAGAATGTGAGCTATATTTGATTCATTTATTTTAAAAATAGATTGATTCCATGCAGAAAACATCATAATCACCCATCTTCTTACTCAGAGAGATGCTTCTGAGTGGTACTTGCAGGTGTGGGTTCTGCGTGATGAAGCCCTGCATCACAAAATGTGCCACACAACCATGACTTTTGTTGGCTGCATAATATTCCATCATAAGGTCATACGCTATTTCACAAAACCACTCCCCTATTGGACAATGTTTCCAAACATTGGTTGTTATCGATCACTCTGTAGTGAACGTCCTTGTGAGCCTGTGCTCAGCCCTGATTATATTTCCTGATGGTAGAATTGCTGGCTCAAAACTATAGGCATTTTTTAAAAAGATTCATTTATTTATTTGAGAGAGAGTAGGTATGAGCAGGGGGAGGAGAAGAGGGAGAGGGATAAGCAGACTCCACGCTGAGCACAGAGCCAGACACGGGGCTCAATCCCAGGACCCTGAGATCATGATCTGAGCCGAAATCAAGAGTCAGACGCTTAACTAACTGATCCACCCAGGCGCCCCAAAACTATGGACATTTTAAGATCTTTTTTATGCATACTTTGAAACTTATACACTCACAAGCTGGGTGTCAGGGACTTTTCAATGCTAAATTAATCAGAGCTTGGTGTTTAAAGAATGAAAGCTCATTATAGAAAAGACCCTTGTGTAACTTCTCATCTCCTGATGTTTCCTGGGTGGATAATCGTGTGTGTGTGTGTGTGTGTGTGTACATGCACGTTCACGCATGTGTGTGTCCGGCACCTCTCCCATGTACATGGCACATTTCCCATCCCCCATTTCACTGATACTATTCAACTATCCTGTGACCTACACAGCCTGGGTATTGTCACTCCATATTACAGATGGAGATACTGAGGCTCAGAGAGCATGTATAGTACAGTAAAAGGGATATATACAGACACACTTGGGTTCAAATCCCAGCACCGCAGCTAGGTAAGCTTGGCCAGCCTGGTCTCTGGAGCCTCGGCCCTCTTGTGTATAAAATAAGGACAGAGACACCGGCCTCAGAGGGCAGGATGAAATGAGAGTGCTGATGGGAAGGGGCTGGTATAAGCTGGACACACAGTAGGTGCTCAAGCAGTGATATTCTGGGTCCTTGTTAGGAAAGTCATTTGTCAAGGTCACAGAAGCAGAACTGAACCCACTCTCCTAACCACAAGCCAACTGCATATTCTGGGTACCACCTGCTTTTGAACCCCATGCCTACATGGAGGAGGGAAGATTTTGGATTCGTCTCCATGGGGGGTTATCATTGCTGGGTCCCCAAAAGCCTGTGCTACTATGAATCCAAAGGGGATGGGGCCTCACATGAGCCAATTTTAAGAATAATAAAACTTGCAGAGGTGAATGGTGGGACCGGGTGTTCTTTCTCATGTTGAGCTAAACCCGAGCCTGTGTCAATGCCCTCTCAGTCCCATTTCTGGGCCTCCGCCCCTCACCCCTCAGAGTCCTGGACAAAAAGCTTGAAAGAATCCCTCCCTCCCCTGGGCAGGTCTCGGGGAAAGTTATTCTAGCTGCCAAGCCAGACCATTCTGGGTAATGGATGGCATCTCTTTAATGTTCTCTGGGAGATGGGCCCCTCCTTAATCTGCTGCAGTGTCATTAAGAGAGAAAACGTTTGCTCTCTGGAGCTCCTGACGGCCTTTAGAAACTGCAAGTTAAACACTAACCAGGAAGGGCTGCTCGGGGCTTAACCTTCCCCTTTCCAGGCGCAGGCCCAGGCCTCCGCCAATGGGGCCACAGATCATTGGCCTGGACTCTCAGGGGCCCTGGGGTCTCATTTCCCACTCTTCTCAGCCTGGAAGTGAGTGGGTGGGCGTGAGGGCAGAGGAAGGACAAAGGGAGAAGAGGAATCCTTGAGGCTCTCCACTTGGGTGTTTGTAGACAGAGGACCCTCCCCCAGGCTGGGCAGAGAGCAGAACACTGGGGGACCCACCCTGGGGGCTGGTGACTTTGGGCCACTCCCTGAACCTCTCTGTGCCGAGTTCCTACAGGGTGGAGGGGCTGGATCGGTCTCCCAGCTCCAAGGTTCTAGGGTCCGTGTTTCACGGCAAGGAGAGCTTGGTGGTCTTCCCAGAGAGGACTGATGTGTCCGTGTCCCCGAGGTCCCTGCACTGAAGCGTACTCCCCACTGGGGCGCATGTGACTGGTGGGGAGGCCAGCCCTGGGGACAGAGGAGAGCAGGTGACCTGGGTGGGCTGACAGAGAGGAGGGAGCCCCTGTTACCCAGCATCCCCTGGGAGCCCAGCACTGTGCTGGGACTCCCCCCACCACACACACACACACACACACACACACACACACACACACACGCTGCCCAGGGCCAGTCTCACAACACAAGAAAGAAAGAGGTCTTACCTTGACCCGTCTTCTCCCACCTTCCTGCTTTTGCACAAGCAGTCTCCCCTTCTCTCATGCCTTCCCCTCCTCTAGCCAAATCCTACACAGCCCAAGGCCTGCCTCCTCCAGGAAGTCTTCCCTGATGTCTCATAGCCAAACCCTCATGGCTCCACCCAGCTGGCCTGGTTGTTTCACTGCCCAACCCAGTTTTAGATTTTGTGCTGTGAGGCCCAGACCCAAACATCAGCCTGTCTCATTATCTTCTCGGGTTAATCGATATTTACGGGGTGCTGGCTTGGAGCCAGGCACTATGGGGGCCACAGAGGGGATGAGAATAAACACCCAGCGGGCACCTGCAGATGTCCCCAGCCCGGTCAGCCCACGTTGGGTCCAGGCAGGCTCCTCTCCCTGTTGGGAGGATGAGGACCCAGGCCCAGAGACAGGAGGGGTGGCTCGGGTCCCACAGTGAGGCAGTGGCTGAGACGCCAACCCAGGCCAGACTCCACCCCCACCCCCATTACCCGCCCCTGGAACTCTCTAACGCCCTCGAGGGGCTGGGGCAGGGTTGGTGCTCTCGCCTGAGCTGTCTGGTCATACAAGGGGGGCTGGGGTGGCTACAGCTACGCAGAGCAGGGGGCAGGACAGGGAGCAGCAAGGCGTGGCCCCTAGTGACATGTGGGGCCCTTAGGTCACCCCTCAGGGATGGGAGAGGCCCTGCCACCCTCAGTGACATGCTCACCACCTCTGTGGACTCCCAGCCTGGCCTCCAGGCTGCGCTCCTACCTGGGCCTCCGGGCCCCTCTCTGACCCCGGCTTTCCCGGGACTGTCCCCAGGGCCCAGCTGGCCCCGAGGAGCCGCGGGCGGTAAATTAATGCACGTTAGCCCCGGGCTCCAGCTGCGCTAGCCTCTGCCTTCCCTCGCCAGCCGAATGCTCAGAGAAGTCTCAGGAACAGAGGGTGCTGCGGGTCCGGGCCAGGGGCGGCCGAGGCCGGGCTCCGGGCCTGGCGCCGGTGACAGATCGCAGCCCTCGTCGCTGGGAGCCCTGCGTCCCCGGTGAGACGTGGGTGCGCGGTGGCTGCGCGTGGGGACAGCGAAGCCCTCCTGCCTCCGGGCCGTGGACGCGCGGCGCTGCCAGGACGCTGATGGAGGCCTCACGGGAGACGGGGCGTCACCTCCTGGACTCTGCGGGGCTGCCCCCCAAACCGCGTGTTCTGTCAGCCTGGCTTTGGAAAAGGAGAGCTGAGACAGAGAGGAAAGCGAACCCCAAGCTTCCGCGGCCGGAGGGAGCCCCCAGGTCATTATAGCGCTCACTGCTGTGGGCGGGACCCAGGCCCCTTCGCGTCGGAGCCAGGACTAACCCCGGGGCTCCGTGGCTCGCCCGCCGCGCCCCCGTGAGACGGTGTGCGCGCGTGCCCGCGTCCGCCTGAGCCGTGTGTGCGCGTGCCCGCGTCCGCGGGTCTGTGCGCGTGCGGCTCAGGTGAGCACACGGCTGTCCCGAGTTGTCCGTGACCGTCACGGTGCGGGTGGATGGAGCCCGGCCCTGGCTCTGAGCTGGTGCCCCTTCTCGGGGAACTCGCTGGTCCTCAGCTGGCGGCAGGCGGGGCCCGGGTCGGGGCAGAGGGCAGAAAGCCCACTCTCCTTTATTTGGCTTTTAGATTAGGGAACGAAAATTAGATTTAAGCTCTGCAGGGAGGTGATTCTTCCTAATCACCCCCCCTGCTGCACACATCTCTACAACGTGGTGACGTCTAATCAGATTAATTGGGTGGAGTGTGATTTCTTTTCTCTGAGAATGGGAACCCCAGAGAAGGGGCCATTGGAGGCCCGGTGACCCCTGACCCCCAGAAGCCCTCCCTGGCCTCCCTCTGGCCGCCCCTCTCTCTGCCTCTCTCCTCGTCACCTGCTCTTTCTGTCACCGAGTCCCTCCCATGTCTCTGTCCGCCCTGTCCCCAGCTCTCTCCTGCTTTGGGCTTCTGTGGCCAAAGGTGTGAGTCCTGACTATGCCGGGGTCCCCCTCCTGCACCCCTTCTCTCGGCCAGGAGCTGAGCTGGGGGCTTCCCTACATTCCCGACACTGATGCTCCCTCTGCACGAAGAGGAGGAAGAGGCACAGCGGGACTCACCCAAGGGCACCTTCCCTGGCAGCGGGAGGCTGAAGTGCGCGGGTCACTGGACCTACAGTCAGCCTGAGCGCGCACAGAGGGCGGCCTGCGGGGCCAGGCTGGGCGGCATCAGCTGCGGGGCTCAGGGAGGTTCCGGCTGCGAGAACGGGGTCTGGGCAGTTCCGAGGGCGGCCGGGCCCCCTGTGCTGGGGCACAGGGCAGCTGAAGGCCCGGCTGCCCCCTCCTTCTGTGGCCCAGGCTGGGCACCTCCACCCGCACAGGCCTGCGGCTGAGCTTCCCTGGCCCCAGACACTGTGCCTTCCCGGGGTCCCGGCCGAGCTCAGCGCCTCCTTCCCTTCCGCCACCCCAGCCAGAAAGCTGGGCCTCCCTGCAGCCCCCACCTCCTTGCTGTCTCTCCCCCACCTCTGTCCCCTGTCCCCACGGTCCCCACCTAGTCCAGAGCATCACCCTCTCTCCTCGGACACGGCACAGACGCCTGGTGTCCTGCACCCTCCCTTCCAGCGCCCAGTCCACAGCTCACGTGGACATGCCAGGCCCCCTCTCAAACACCTTCCGTGGCTCCCCTGCTCTGAGGACAAAAATCCCCACAATTCACGTGAACTACCGGCCCCGGTGGGCTTGCTTCCCAGACCTCCCCAGCCCCATCTCTCCCTAGCCCCGGCTCACACGCTGACCCCCCAGCCCCAGCCGCGTGCAGGCCTCTGCATGTGCGGTCCTCCCTCCTGGAGCTGCCTTTCCAGGCCTGCCCCCGCCACTCCCGCAGCCCCGACACCAGCTTTCCCCACAGCTTCGCTCAGCCGTCGGTACTACCAGCTGGCATGCGCAGAGCAGTCACCATGCTCCAGGCTATGGGCCCTGTCTGACTGTCTCATTTAATACCCCAACAACCCTGGGGGGAATTATTATCCTCATTTTACAGAAGAGGAAATGGAGGTTCGCAGACATGAAGTTCCTGGCCGAGGTCACTAAGCTGGGAAGTGGTCAAGCTGGGATTTGAACCCAGTCCTTTGTGTGATATCAACTCTCCCCGTCCCTCCCACCCCTCCCAAGTTAGGGGCCCCTCCTGCACACTCCTGTGTGTCTCCCAAGCATCTGCCTGACTGTTTCTCCATCCCCCCCATCAGGCCTGGGCTGTGAGCCCCCCCATGGCCGCCCTGGGTCACACCTGCCTCTGATCCCCAGGCCCTGTGTAGGGCCAGGCCTAGGGAGGACACTTGGCCAGGGAACACCACCCAAGGAGTGGGGGCGGCTGCCCCGCTGACTGCTGAGCCCCTCCCTCTCTCTCCCTCTCCTCCCACCACCCAATACCTCAGTAAGCAAAGCCTTTAAACCAAAAACAATTTTACAGTTCATTTGAGTTAATTTCAGCTGCTCTTTCTGGAAACCATCTTCCCCAAATTGTCTGCAGAGAAGCGCGCAGCCTCCCTGGCAGGCCCCCTCCCCGCCGTCCCTCAAGGAGCCCTGGAATCACAGGAGGTGGATGCAGGTGGGAGGGTGGAAACCTCTGGAATTCAAGTCAGCACAAGGTATGTGCTGGACACTTGGGGGGGTGCAGTCCCCACCCTCAGGGAGCCCACCAGATAATGAGGAGCCCAACTTTAAACAAAACCACACAACGTGTGTGTAGTGAGTGTTGAGCTATAATATGTCAGCCAAGCAGAAGTCTAACGATACCAATTGTACAACCCTGGCAACTGGGTAAACCTCTTGGGGCCTCAATTTTCTCATCCATACAATGGGCGTGGCAAGGCCCCAGCAAGTTGTGTAAGACCCTCAGCCGAGCCCCGAGCGCTTAGTGGGTGTTTACTGTCCATCACTGGCTGCGCCCCTTTGCTAGGGCTCCCCTACAAGATACCGCAGCCTGGAGGCTTCAGCAACAGAAATGTGGTCCCTCTTAGTCTGCAGGCTAGCCGTCTGAGATGGAGATCTGACAGCGTTGATTTCTTCTGCGGCCTCTCTCCTCGGCCTGGAAGCAGACACCTTCTCCTGCTGTCTTCACATGGCCTTCCCTCCACCCGTGCATCTGTCCTCATCTCTTACAAGGACACCGGTCATACTGGAGCGGGGGCCCCCCCATAGGACCTCATCTTAATTTAATTCTCTCTTTAAAAATCCTGTCTCCAAATGCAGTCACATTCTGAGGTACTGGGGGCTAGAATTTCAACAAGAATTTGGAAGGAGAGGGAAATTCAACCCATCACAGTATCCATCCAAGAGAAGTGAATGCATATATCCACAAATCACTTACATATCCCGAGAAACTTTAGTTATAACAGTCAAAAAAGAAAGCAACCTTAATGCCCACCTATGAAAGAATGATAAATTGTGGTCAACTAATAAAAATGGAACTACATAGCATTTTTTAAAAAATGAACAAGCTAGGGGCGCCTGGGTGGCTCAGTCGTTACGCGTCTGCCTTCGGCTCAGTTCATGATCCCAGGGTCCTGGGATCAAGCCCCGCATCGGGCTCCCTGCTCTGCGGGAGGCCTGCTTCTCCCTCTCCCACTCCCCCTGCTTGTGTTCCCTCTCTCGCTGTGTCTCTCTCTGTCAAATAAATAAAATCTTAAAAAAAAAATGAACAAGTTACTCATGCACACAAACTACATATGAATATCACAGACATGGTCAGCAAAAAAAGAGAAATCAGACAAAAACAAAACAAAACAAAACACTTCACGATTCCATTAATACGAACTCATCAATGGGCTAGAAGCCAGACTAACAGGTATCTCTCAGGGTTGGGGTGTTAAGTAAGAATGGGAACAAAGAACCTTCTAGGGTACTATAAATGCGCTACATGTTGATCTGGGAGGGGCTGCATAGACACACAGATCCACACACAGCCACACAGGTGCTCGCCACCCTCTCGGGGCTCTGGCCATGCTTCTTGACTTGACTTGACTTGACTTCTTGACTTACCATAGAGCTGTCTCTATCAGCTCTCGCTGTGCAGCGGACCAGAAATTTGGTGATAAATAACAACAATTTTTTTACCTCCCAAGTCTATTGGTTGTCTGTGCCATTGATCGGGTCTCGGCTAGCTCGGCTTCTCTTGCAGGCTGACTCTCATGGGGCTGTGGTTGGCTAGCCGTGCAGATGGTGGCGGAATGATCTCGGCCGGCTTCACTCACACAGCCGTAGGTAGCTGCTATCAGCTGGGGGGCCTCCACTGTCCTCCACCTGGGCTCTCATGCCCGCAGGCTGGCTCACGTTCATTCCCATGTGTCCAAGTACAGCAAGAGAAGAAGAAACCCCTCTGAGCCAGCACTTATAATAAGGAAGGTAAAGAGTGTAACATAGTAATTGGTACATGGTTATGCTAAAATGTTAGCCCCTATTATTGTTCTCATTCATACTATTATCCCCAGGAACTTTTTTTTTTTTTAACACAAGATGGAAAGGATCCAAGAGATTTCTAGGACCCTACTGTCTGAGCTACTTGTTATAGGATTTCAGGTGAGCAATGTAACATACCAGCCCCCATTTCCGTTCCATAAAATGAAGTAATTCACTTTCTCCACATTATCAAATTTTATCATTTTACCAAGAGAGTGTACTTGTATCAAGAATGTGCCAAGAGAATGTAGACCAGTTGGCAAAGTAAACAAAACAATGAAATCGATTAATATAATAAAATGTGAAAAATAGTAGACCAGGTGGCATTTAGGGTCCCTGTAAGTCCTACCTGTTCTGGGTCTTGGATTCAGGACTTTCGGACACAGAGCCAGGCAAGGTGGTTAAATGAGAAGTGAGGATAACACTGGGGGTGGGCTGAGAGAGGACCCTGACCCTGAAGAGTGGTCAAGAAGAATGAATGGAGCATGCCACACCTTTTGGCTCTTATGATGCTCTTCCAGACACACACATTGGCCCAACTGCTCAGGCTCTGGCCCCTCTGAGCCCTGATATGCAGGCTTTCACCACCTTTACACGTCACTTTGGCCATACCGCCATTGTTTGAGCTTCTTGACTTGACCACAGTCCTCCCTCCGCCTTCTCACATGCTGTGCTCTTTGCCAGGAATACACAGTATCACTCAGAGTCCTAGCAGGTAGTCAAAAACCCACTGACACCAGTTTAAACAAAATAAATTAACAGGCGGATTAGTTGGTTCATTCACCTGACAAATCCAGGAGTGGATAGCTTCAGGCATGGCTGGATCCAGGGACTCAAATGATACCGTTTCAGAACATGGTCTTGCCATCTCTTCTGTATGGGCATCATTCACAGTCTCTCCCCTTTAAGTGAGAAATGGATACGGATGGCGTCAGGCTTCTGTCCTACTGGCTACACACCCCTCTTTCCTGACAGTTTTAGCCAAGCCTCTGATAGGATTCTCATTGGCCTGAATTGAGTCATCGGCTCACTCCTGAAACAGCTGTAGCCAGGGGGTGAAGTTAATGGAGGGGTAAGAGCCAGATGGGTCAGCCCACCTGCATGGACTGAGAGTGGGCAGAAAGTGGTGTTCAAAGGCAAACTGGGGGTGATCTTACCAGAAGCAGAAGCATGGATGTGTAAATCTTCTAACATCCCTGTAAGGTAGGTGCGGGTTTTTTTTTTTTTAAGATTTTATTTATTTATTTTAGAGAGAGATTGTGTGCGTTAGTGGTGGGGAGGGGCAAAGGGAGAGGGAAAAGGAGAAAAGCAGACTCCCTGCTGAGCCCAGAGCCTGACTCTGGGCTCCATCTCAGGACCCTGAGATCACCGACCTGAGCAGGAACCAAGAGTCGGATGCTTAACCGACTGTGCCACCCAGGGGCCCCAAGGTATGTGTTTTTTAATCTCAATGTTAGAGATGAAGAAAGTGAGTTCAGTGAGATTAAGAGTCCCAAGGGCACACAGCCAGGATGCAGCGAAGCTGACATTCCCATCCAGGGTCACTTCTCAGTCCAGACTTTTCTCCAAACCACTATATTCTCCTACTTGTGAAACAATCACATGGGACATCGTGACTTCACACACATATGCACACATACCTAAACAATCTAACACATGTTTATCAATGCCTTCAGACACACATATACACACACAAACACTATCACGTGTACACACTCCTTTGTGCATTCGCTGTCACACTGCTGTGTGTGTGTGGACACGCACTCACACATACAAAGATACATTTGTGTGCACTCAGAGGACCTCACACGATCATCCACATTCACATTCACTCACACATCTGCACACACGCACACACAAATACTCTCATGCTCCTTCAAAAACACTCATGCATTTAAACACATACGCTTGCACATGCATGACCTCACACAGATATTCCATCCTCACACACACGTGCACACAGGTACGCATGTGTAGCAAAGGCACGCACGAGTGCACACACATTCTCTCACATACACACATAGGCTCTCACCAGATTTGCATATCCGCGCACACACGCTCTTAGAAACACTCTCGTATCCCAGCGCGCACTCACCCACGCACAAACACATCCACCAAGTCCCAGATGTGCACACACACAAGCCCTTGCATGCTCAAATGTGAGTGCAGAGTTGCCCATGCCCGCCTCCTGCAGTCCGCTGTGAGCCCTGGGGGGCCGAACCCTGCCTGTCCTGTTCATCGTGGGACCCCCAGCCCCCATCACAATGCACAGAGTAGGTCCCGGCGTCCTCACTTTTCCCAGAAGAACGAGGCCGCCAGACCCTGCCCTCCCTTCCCGGAGGCTGTGGAAAGTCAAATACAAACAACAGCCCCGTCTCTCCTTCCACTTTCCTTGTTCACCCCTTCTTTCCTCTCCCTCACCGTCTCCTCATCCCCTGACTCTAGCCCACCCCCCCACCCATCCCTCTCCACCTTCCGATGCTAATTAAATGATACCATGGAATGCATTTCATTTGCATTTGGTTCAAAAGGGCCACAGAGCAGCGGTGCATGTTCATTAAACAGCTCTGTGTAGAGGGACGTAATGAACCGGTTTTATTACAACCGTTGTCTTGGCCCAGCCTGGGAACCAATTATGTATTCAATGGGAAGACAGAGAACCACAAATCTGAGTGCCTGGGCGAGAGGGGTGTGTGGAGGGCGGGGGGCACTTGGGGAAGGCCCCGGGCTGCCCTGGCTGGGGCCGGAGCATGGAGGGGAGACTGGGCCATAACTGCACTGTCCCCAGAACCTCCAAGGGCAGAAATCCCTGGGGCTTTGACCAGAGCCACCTCCGAGATTGCTAACCTGGGGGCCCAGAGCTCCTGGGGGTGCTTATCGCCAGGGGCCCCTGAGTCTGCCTGTGTGCCAAGCGCTGTGTGTAGACGGAATCACTGGCCCAGCCCGTAGCCGAGCTCCATCGTATTACACGTGTGTGCTGTCATGATTCCAACCACAGAGAGAGCTACGGAGCATTTCCGCATCCCGGTGGCCTCCGGCCGCGGTGCATGTCCCCTGTCACCGGATCTCCTAGTGGAGGCTGGGGCAGTGACAGGAACAGCAACTGCCCTCCCTGAGCACCTACTGTGTGCCGGCTGCCGGGCTTAGCGCCTGACCTGGATCCTCACCACACCTCTTGGGGGTAGGTGCAGTTATTACCCCCAATTGTATGGGTGAGGAAACTGAGGCTCAGAGAGCTGGATGCCGTGTCCGAAGCCACCCCCCCCCCCCCCAGGATGCAGCAAGGGGAGGATTTGGTCTTAGGTCTGCGGACACCACGGCCTTGCCGGGGCTCCCTGCCCCCTCCCACTTAGATGGACAGCGCACAACTAATACTTGTATTAATATTTTTTAAAATGTGCCCTTACATTCCAAATGTTCTGACATCCATTAAGGGATTTCTGTGTGTCCAGCTCTATTCTAGAACTTTACACATATTATCTCATTTAATCCTCACACGGACCCTACGTGGAAAGCATTAGTATGACCCCACCTTACACATGAGAAAACCGAGGCATGGAAAGGTCAGGTCGCTTCCTCAATGCACATCCGTGACACGGGCCACACAGGGACTGAATCTGGTGGTCAGGCTTCCAGATGCACACCTGACCCGGCTCAGCCCCTCCTGGAGCGGGCATATGGTTTCACCTATGTGTTCATTTACTAAGGCCACTGTAACAAAGCACCACAAAGTCAGTGGTCCACACTATACAAATGAGTTCTGGAGATCAGAAGTCCAAACTGGATCTCAGTGGGCTATGCTGAGAAAGCCTGCAGGGCTCTGTTCCCCTCTGCAGGCTCCCTGGGGGAATCCGGGGGTTCCCTGCCTTTTCCAGCTCCCAGAAGCTGCCTCTGCTCCTTGGCTTGAGGTCCCTCCCTCCATCCTCGAAGCCAACAAAAGCAGATCAGATCCTACCCACGTCGCACAGCTCCGACCCCTCTTTGCCTCCTCCTTCCCTTAAGGACCCTTGTGATGGCACTGGGCCCACCTGGACAATCCAGGCTAATGGCAGTACTTTAAGGTCAGCTGATTCACATCCTTCATTCCATCTACCACCTTAATTCCCCTTTGCCACGTAGTATCGCCCAGTACTGCATCCCCAAGTTCCAGGGACTAGGACGCAGACATCCTTGAGGGTCATTATTTGGCCTACCGCAGTATAATGACAGCTGTCCTCTGGGGAGGACCTACTATGTGTCCCGCACCACGCGGGGGCTTTACCCCCCTCACTAAACCCTCACAACGAAGTGAGGGAGGGACCACCACTCCCACTTTACAGGTGAGAAGACAGAGGCTCAAGAGACAGAGAGGCTGTTGGGACTTCTCAAGGGTCAGCCTAGGTCTCCGGTGGTCCTCTGGGGTCTGATAGGTCTGACTACAGAGCCCCCTCCTCCCTGCATTATACCTACGGAATGGAAGAGGGGGGTTGTTTTCATTTCTAGTCAGATCTGGGGATGCTGGAGATGACTTCAGGAGAGATTGGAGCCGGCTGGAGTCCCTGGGCCCCATCACAATACTTCCCACTCATTCCCAGGCTGGTGGTCAGGCCCTGCCCTAGCCCCGTCAGACCCAGGCCACCCGAACTAACTAGGCCAGTGCCTCCCCAGACCCTCATTGCTTTATTAGAAATTAGATGCACAAAAGAATTCTGCTGACCCCTGGATCACAGCAGAACTTTGGGCCCCAGGGGCCCCTTTCTCTGCCGAGGGCCTTTTCCAGAGGCAAGATGTGTTAGCTCATTAGCAGGAAGGGAGCTGCCCTGGCAACAACTCCTAGGCACGTGAGCCATCTGGGCCCAGCGCCCTGGCACACAGCCCAGCCGGTCCTGCCAGTGGGGTCTCCTCGTTCTCTTTCCTGAGCTGCAAAGACAGGGAGCCTGTGAGATGGACAGAGCCTTCTCTCTCTAAGGGCAGTCAGGTGCAGGGGGAGGAAACGGAAGGAAATCTAGGTGGGAGACCTGAAGGAGGTGATCTGGGCAGGGAAAGGGAGGTCTCAAATGGGCTAGAGGGGAGAGTTCAGCTTTCCCAAGCACCTACTATGTGCCAGGCACTCAGATACACTCCTGAGCCCAAGCCGCATCACTTTGGGAGGCAGATGTTGTCACCAACCCTACTATGTGATTATGCCCATCTTGCAGATGAGAAAATCAAGGCCTAGACAAGTTAAATGACCTGCCCAAGGTCACACAGTGTGTCCATGGTGGAGCAAGGATTCAAAGCCATGCCCCCGGGGACCCCTAAGTCCATCTTCTCCCTCCCAACCACAATCTAGGTTTGCTCCTCACTGCATGGGGCTCCCCTCAGCCCCTCTACCTCTGCTGCCTCACCAAAGCCACCAGGCCACCTCCTGGGAAAGAGAAGCCTCAGTAAATCCCAGCCTTCAATGAGGAGGGGCCAAGATCCGTCCTGAGAAGCGAACATTTTCCGGCAGAGCAAATCACCAGGTGCCGCAACCACCCTCCCTCCCCAGCAAGTCTGTAAATCAAGCCTTAGACCTGGATTTGCAGCATCTGTTTCTGGGAAGTGAGGCAGGAAGCAGGCGAGAAATGCAGGGAGAAGAGCAGAGCCCTAGTCAGGCCCTGGGGGGCTTCTTGGCTGGAGGGGAGGGGCACAGCATGGCCACTGAGGGACCATTGCCCCCACCTGTACCCCCAGGGGGATGGGCCAGATGCTTCCGTGGCTCCTGCCAACCCCAACATTCTGTGGGTCCCTGACCCCGTGTTGGGGGCAGCTGGAGCAAAGGGTCTGGGCTCAGGGATGAGGCTGGGCAGGGGCCTTGGGGTCGGCAGCATCTCTGAGCTAAGCCCTGGGTGGGGGCGACTGGGAAGAGGGGGCTGGTGGCCGCTGGGGACAGGCCCGGGGGTCGGGGTGCCCAGCGGGGGTCCTGGGCCAGGGCAGCAGGAAGGAAGCCAGAGGGGCAGGACTCCACACCCTGGGCTGGGACTCAGAGCCTGGGTGGGTTCTGGTTCCGGGGCTGACCCGCTGTGTGACCTTGGGCAAGTCACATGGCTTCTCTGGGCCTCAGCTGTCTCATCCGCACAGTGGGGATGACCATTCCTGCCCTGGATGTGGGGCTGCTGGGAGGACTGACGGAGGTCCAGGCGGGAAGCGCAGCCCAGGAAGGTCCCTCAGGAGCACAGGGGGCCAGGCCTGGCCCTGCTCCACCTGTCTCTGCTGCCAGCCTCCTGGTGATTGGCCAAGCCCTGGCGTCCCCGCCCCTGAGAGCCCAGCTGATTGGAGGAGGCGGAGCCTTTGTGCAAAAGAGGCTGCTCCCTCCCTGCCCACCCTGCTCCCCCAAGGCCACCAGCCCTGGGGCCTCACACGTGCTGGCTTGTCTCCCCAGGAACGGCCAGACCCTGGTAAAACATTGGCTTTATTGTCTAAATGCAGGACCTCTCTGGCTGTGTTTCCCCAGGACCCGTGCTGCTCCCCCCGCCCCACCACGACCCTCCCCTCCTCTCCCCTCCTCCCCACCAGCCCTGTGATGCTGGGCAAGTCCTTCACATCTCTGAGCCTCAGTCTCCTCCTCTGTTGAATGGGGATACACATGCCTACCTCATGGATTTGTCCTGCTCATGGACACAGCCCTGTGGTCCTTAAACACGTGTTTCTGGGGGGCCTCCTGGGTGCCAGCCCTGTTCTGGGAGGTGAGGACAGGGAGGTGGGCAGTGGAGACGAGGCTCTGCTCTCTCAGAGCTCCCATCGTGCGGGTTGGCAGGTGGCCGTGGGGAGGCACTGGCCGGGAAAGGGTCTGTAGGCGGCCAAGGGCCGGGGCCGTGCAGAGTGGGAGGGTGACGCACCCAGAGTCACAGGGTGGGTCACGGGCAGAGCCCAGGCCAGGCTGACAGCAGGGCAGACCCGGGACTCACCCCTGCCAGGGGACCCACGGGTGGATTTCCAGACGCACAACCCAGTGAGGACGCCCCCTATGTAGGGCCAGCCAGGTCCCACGGCAAGCATCGGCTCAGGGTGGAGGCTGAGCGGCCTGGGTCCCCTTGCCTCCTTGGACCCGGACACAGGCTCTCAGGCTGTACAGGGGAGGTTGTCTGGTCATGCGGGTCCCGCTGGATGGGTAGTCCTTGGTTTCCTCTTTCTGAGCTCACTCCCCCGCCAGTTCCAGAACATGCAGCAGAACCACCTTGGAACAGGCTTGGAGCAGGGGGGTGGGGAGCTGGGTCTCATTGTCAGAACTCTGCCCACTCACCATCCCAAGCGGGCTGCGCAGGTAGTGCTTTCCCCCACCCCCCGGAGCCGATAACAGAATTTTTAATTAATATTTAATTAATATTTAATTAATATCACCTGAAAAATTGGGTCCTGCCACAGATAATTAAAATGAGATTTGGCGCCTCCTTGCCCATCTCTCCTCACAGCTTTAAATCTGATGGTGAATTTAATAGCACACCTGGAAATGAGGGTTACTCAGGGGACACTGTTGCTGAATGGAAGCCGTGTGGTGAATGTGGATGCAGACACGCACCTGAGGGTGAGGGTCACACGCGTGTGTGCCTTGTGCATGTGAGGGTTTGTGAGTTTGTGCATGAGGGCACGCGTGCCCGTGTGCCTCTGCAAGCAGGTACGTGTGTGCGTGCAGTGATTGGGGCGTAGGGGGCGGCAGGGGGCCGGCAGCGCCTAATTGGCTGGGCCCAGAACGTGGGTTGGGTGACAGGTGATGGTGTAAGGTGGAGGGGTGCAGGTGCAGGTCTGTCCCTGGAGGTGTCAGCAGGGGCCCTGGAGGCCAGCAGGTCCCCCACTTCCTGGTTGTCAATTTCCCCTCTCTGAGCCTCATTTTGCTCACCCGCAAATAGGGCACAGTGCCGGTTCCTCCCGCACAGGACCATTAGCTATCAGGGTAAGTGCACTGGGCCGTGAACTCAGCGCGCACAGGGTGAGTGCTCAGGGAGGGTTAGTTGTTAGTATTTTAGTCAGGAGGGAGGGTCAGTGTGGTGACGGCACAGATGACAGGGCATGACTGTGGATGATGAGGACTTAGGTCCTGAGGTCCAGGTGGCAGGGTCCAGCCCTCAGGCCTCTGATGCTTGGCTTGACCAGGGACCTGCTGTCCTCTGCGGAGACCTGCCCATCCCCCAGGGGGTAGACAGGCAGTCCCCATCTTGCCCCAGTATTGCACATGGGACCAACTGTGTGGAGTGGGAATTCACTGGGGAGTGCCACAGGGCTCAGTACCTGGATCCCAAGTACCTGAGTCAGTCCTGAGCCAGCCACAGGGCAGTGATGGAGCCCTCCCGAGGCCAAAGGGACACACAACCAGTCCAGTCTCTTCTTCCACCCGTAGCATCTCCCTGCAGGAGGTTAAGACCCCAGAAAAGGGACCAGCAGGCCCCAAGTCCGGAGCCCAGCCTGCCAGAGCCCTAGCTCCAAAGGGGATGGGAAGGCACAGCCATCCCTGAGCACCTTCTGTGCACTAAACAGCTGTGCCTGCCTCGGCTCCCATCCTCCCAACAAGCTGCTGCTGCCCTATTTTACAGAGGAGGAAACTGAGGCTCAGAGCAGTTCAGGGCCACAAGCCACTGAGTGGCAGGACAGGAACATGATCCTGGGTCTGTCGGAGATCAGGGGCCCGCTCTTCTCCCAGGACCACTCCAGACCACTCCCTCGGGGTCCTGGGGTGAGCCCCCCTCCTGCTAAAGGGTCAGGGTGGTGGAGAGATTTGAGGAGATCAGGGACTCCCTCCCCATCAGGGTGCAGATTCCACCAGGGGACTTTCTAGTGTGACCTGGGGTGGGTCCCTCCCCTCCTCTTAACGTCGGTCTTCTCACCTGTCCCATGAGGATGAGGATCCCCACCCTAGGAGCAGCGGGGTCTATACAGAGACAGCTCGGTGCAGTGGTTACACCTGGGACACGGAGCCCAATGGCCTGGGTGCAGACCTGGCCCTCAGCACACCTTGTGTGGCCTTGAGCTAGTTGCTTCCCCTCCCTGGGTTCTCAGCTGTCAGACAGGGAGGAGCATGAGAAAGCTGTCCCTGACGCCGAGGGGTGCTCAGGGACAGCTGTGAGCCGACACAGATCAAGGCCTGGTGCGAGAATGAAAGGTCCTGGTTTATTATGACGACGGCATTCTGATGAAAAGTATACCTGCTAACAGGACTCGGACTTGGCACTTCTATAGCACCGAAAGGAGATGTGTGTCCGAGCTATTCGGGACACGCCCAGGGACTGCCACTGTCCCTGCTACTCCCCTCCCGCCAGGACAGGCTCTCCCCGGGCCTGGGTGCTACCTGCGGATCCCACTTCCCTCCCAGCACCCGTCCTCCCTTCCCTTAGCCTCACACCCTAAATTCTAGAAACAAGGGACAACACTCGGTCTGAGCTCCCTTCCTGCCTCAGCGCTGATTAGCTCTCGCCTGCACCTGCAGCACCCCTGAGCTCACCAGTGCCGCGCTGGGAGGTGGCAGCTTCCCCACTGCAGGGGGGGCGGTGGGGGGAGGCAGACCACGGTGGGGCTGAGGGAAGTGGGCAGAGGCAAGAACGCAGGGGTTTGCCTAAGACAGCATGTAGATGATCAGGTCCACGGCCCCACTTCATTCATTCCACCCTGAGCTGAGCAGGAAAATGAAAATGCGCTGATGCTGACGGGTTTCCTGCTGTATGAGAGAGATCAGGAGAGGGGCTCCGTAGCTGTTGACTCCTAGGCCCTAAATGCCAGATCCGCCAGGTTGGACTTCATTGTGACGGTAACTGCGATCTCTGGAGGGATCTGTGTTCCACCTGCCCGGCCCGCACCCTGGTCCTGCCACCAGCTCTCCCCCGGACACCTGCGGTGCCTCCGGCCAGGGCCCCCTGCTCCTTCTTGCCCCTCCACACTCCATTACCCACAGCAGCGAGTGTGACCTTTAAAAACATACACAACCGTCACTTTCCTGCTCAAAACCCTCCAGGGGCTCCCGCTGCTCCCAGAATAAACTCCAGAATCCTCACCATGGCCAGGGGGTTGTGTGTGAGCCAACAGCTGTCTCCAGCCACGTCTATGGCCTCCTCCTGTCCCACAGTCCCTCGGGTACCCCGGCTCAGCCTCCCGGCACTTTGGGTCACTCCTAGATAGTGCTGAGGATTTCATATTCACCGTCCCGATGCCTGGGACAACCATCTCATCCACAGACCTCAGCCTGGAGTCAAAGCCTTTCCAGATCCCCTGACAGAAGGACCCCGGTCCCAGGACCCCTCACCCCATCATCCTGCTTTATCTCTGTCACAGCATCTACCACTTTTGGAAATTATTCCTTCACTGGTGGGTTCTGATCCGTCTCCCCCACAAGGCTGCAAGCTCCATGGGGCGGGGACCTTGTCTGTGTTGTGCCCTGCTACATCCCCAGTGCCCTGCACGGGGCCAGGCACCTAGTCGGTGCTCACCAGACGCTGGATGGATAGATGGATGATGGATGGATGGATGGATGGATGGATGGATGGATGGATGGATGGATGAATGGATGAGCTGGACTGGGCCAGAGCCGAGACCTCCTGCCTCCAGGACTGGGCTCTCCCTGTTTCAGATTGTTGTGGGTTTAACGCAGTCAGGGGCTGGTCCTGATCAGGGCCTGGAGGACACCATGGGGACCTGCCTTCTGGGAACCACCTGGGTTCTAGTCCTCCTGGCACAGACTTCCCCATATATCATTGTGCCTCCCCTAAAGGTCTCCCAGGCCTGGCCATGGCTGACGGGGCCATTGGGACTTCCACAGACTGCCACCTGGGTTCCAGCCAGTGGTGGGAGGACTGAAGAGGAAACTCCAATGGGGGGGGGCTCACCCACAGGCCTACACTAAGGAGGCCACAGGCTCCTGGGGGAGTCAGGGCCTGTTCTGAGAAAACACTCATCTGCTAGAGGAGATGGTCCTGCCTTTAGAAACTGCAGTCTGCTGGGGGAGTCCCAGTCCTCACTGGGGTCACGAGCCCTCTGGGAAGCACCAGGAACTCCTGAGGGGACCCAGGTCCCTGCAGACTTACAGAGGCATGAGCTCATACTGTCCCGACAGAGACCATCGGTGAGGTGGCCCCTCTCATAGGGGGACACCCCTCTTCCCTGGACTTTGGGCTTGAGGCACAGGGGCATACTGCAGGTGGAGAGGCAAATCTCCCAGGTGCTGGACCCAAAACAGAGCTCCCCCCAGGGACACAGGCCCCAGCAGTATCCTCTTGCTGGCCCGGTGGAGGGAGGAGGGAGCCTGGACCGCAGCCCCACTGTGCCCCCAGCATCCTGTGTCATCATGGATGGGCCCCTGCCCCTCTCCAGGCCCATCTTCTCATCTGTGACCTGGGCTGGGTGACACGGGATGCCGCCCCCACCTTCACGCTGGAATCTCTCTCCTCTCCTCGTTTTGTGTCTCACGTCCCCTTGCCCCCAACCCTCTCGCCCCATCTCCCCTGGTTCCTGATCCTGCAATTGTGAGGGGATCACAACTTGGCTAATTTCTGGGGCCCGTAAATCACCCAATGGGGAGGCCAGGGGGGCGGCCCCGCTTCCAGTCCATCACCCACCCTAATGCATCGACTGACACTTTCAATTTATTTTTCAATTCCTTTACCATCAGAAATGACGATTAAATTTCCAGCGTAAACACCACTTTACCAAACTGAATTAATCACGGGTGGGGAGGGGCAGACAGGCTCCAGCAGCCGAGCGGCTCAGACATTAACCCTTCGCTCCTCACCCAGGCCCCGCAGGGGGGACACAGGCTGCCACGCAGAGCCTCCCTGGGGTCACCTGACCCGGACCCCTCTGCCCTCTTGCAGCCGGCCTCCTGCGGGCAGTCTGGGAAGAGAGTATTGCCCAAGGTCACCTTCCCCATCAGGACAGAGTCAGGGGACGCCGTCCCTCATCCCCCAGACCTGCTCCTTCCTGACCCGCCTCCAGCCCAACCCGGATGGGGGCCACATGGCTGAGAGGGGGCATGATGTGGGGAGGGTCCAGGGCTTGGGATTATCCAGGCCACCTGTGGGGCCAGGGCTCCACATATGCGCGCACACACACATGCACACACGAGTGCGTGCACCCGCACATACACACACACACGCACGCACACGCACATGCACCCGCACACTCGCCCAGCCCAGTGCAGGCAGCTGGCCAGTGAGGAGGAAAAGCTGGAGCTGGGCATTGACAGAGGCCCCTGCGGGAGTTAAAGCGGGCTAGAAAGCAGCAGGGGCTCCTGCAGGGACCTGCCCCATTTCCTCCCTGCCTGGTGGGTGGGTCAGCCGGGTGGCTTGCCTGTCTCTCCTTTCCTGCCCCTCTTGGCCCAGCTGAGTGGGTTAGTCCCTTCCCCTCTCCGAGCCTCCCTTTCCTCATCTGTAAAATGGGCTCCATGACTCTCATTCTGAGAGTCGAGATGAAACAAAGAATAAAAGCGGCACAGTGGACACAGGATTGGCAAACTGCAGGGCACTGTGCCCACATGAGAGCACTGGGGATGTCGGGGGAGGGTGGGCGCTGAAAGACCTAGCTCCGGGCCCAGCTCCATCACTCAGCAGCCGGGGCAGGTGTCCCCTCAGTCATTTGCTAATTCACCAGCCCATTCTACAGGTCTTTATTAAGCCCCCACAGTGTGCCGTGCATCATGCAAGATGCAAGGACGCCATGGTGAGCAAAGCCAGACCCTGGCCCTCAGTGTCCTCCTCTGAAATGGGCATCTCCTGGATGGTCCAGGGGCTCTCCAGCCAGCCCAGAGCCTTCCATCTAGCACGACTCCCTGAGGCCAGGCTGAGGGCGCAGCCAGGGCTGACATATGTCTTTGCAGCGGGTTGAGAAAAGGCAGGTTGAGGAGGGGTGGTCGTTCCCAAGTGGGTTCACCCCCAGACAAATGAGTTTCCAGAGAAGACCAGGCATGGTCTTCCTGCCCCAGCCCTCCTGTTCAGCCCAGCGACCTCCTGCTCTGCGGCTGCTGGGACCTTGCCCTGTGGGAATCCCAGGCTGGGGAGGAGCTGAGAGACCTGCCAGGACTCGGAGCTTGACCCCGTGGCTGAGCGGGGAGCCCTCTTACCCCTCCAGGTCCAGACAGGGAAGCAGGACCGTGAGGAAGGCAGCTTGCAAATTGGTGACAATTAGTTCTTATTAATGTGTATGCTTCTGATGAAGGCACTTAAAATAATACTCATAATAATAATAACCAGTGTGGGGGCACCGACTGGACACTTTACAGGTGAGACTTCGCTTCACCCTCAGCCTCTCCTTGGGTGGGTGCATGCCGCCGTGTCACAGAGGGAGAGAAGGGGCTGGTCCAGGGTCACCCCCATGACAGCCTGCTACTCCCCCAGGGGCATCTCTACACTGCGGGGGATTATTTAATTCACATCTCCCCCACACACACCTGCCACCTCCCAGGTGGCCAGTGACTGTGTCTGCTTCCTGCCCACAACACCCCAGCGCCCTGCACAGTGCCCACCGTGGAACAGGAGCTCAATGAAATTCGTTGGAGAGGGGTAGGATGCGACCTCTTAGGGAAACTGAGTGTCCCAGGGGAATTATGGCCCCTTGACGTCCTGCCCCCTCGCAGCTGCCTCCCACTCCTCATTTGCCCACATCTGGCGCTGCTAAGACACAGGAGTTAATGGCCCAAGTCACCAGAAGGATTCCACGGGGCCTGCCCGGTGGGCTGAGCCCTGTAATCAGCCCTGCATTCTGGGGAGCGCCAAAGGGAGCCCCTTCCCCCTCCTGGAGCCCCAGCACTGGCTCCAAGTACCACCTCCTCTCTTGCCTCCCTGCAGCGGGCTCTTCTGTGTTTACACATGAACAGGCCCAGGGAGGGGAGGTCACAGGCCCGAGGTGGAGCTGGGACCTGCTTCCCCTCCTCTGAGTCGTGGAGCATCCTTCATCTTCCCCCGACCCAACTCTGCAGGTGGTTCAACACGGCTCAGATTTCAGAGTCCCTGAGTGTGTCCCCACCTTCCCCACCACCCTGCAGGGCACTCTGCCTGTCATCCAGTCCACGTGCTAAGTGAAGGTCCCACCAGGAGACAGAAACCACATAGGATTACGAACAGGGAAACTTTAACACAAAGAATTTTAACCGCAACAGTGGGTCAGAATAACAAGTGATGAGCTAGTAAGACGTGAACACTCTAGAATCCAAAAACGCAAACATAAGGGGCAGCCGTTAGCTCATGCTGGGGGCGGGGGGCCACCCAAGGAAGAGGCCCCACGGCTGGGATCTCCACCTGAACAGAGAGAGCTCACTTGTGGTTCACCGAGTGGCAGGAAAGTCACTGTGAGGCCAGGCTCGTGAAACTTGCTGGAAAACCTGCCCTCCAGAACTTACTGGAAATCCACTCTTTAGCGGATGCCAGGAAAAGCAGTGTCTAGGCAGGTGACTCTGGATGCCCCCATATGACACCACCTCAGGGGGTTGCTGGGAGAAATAGCTGGCTGCTGGCTGCTGGGACCCCTGTGCGCTATTGGGGTTGAGTCCTTAAGAAGCCCCCTGCACTCCCCACCCCCCCCGGAAGCTTATGCCACAGTGCGTGCTGGAGAAGCCACGTGTCCCACCAAATATCCATGAGCCCTATGAGACCTGGGCGCCTGGGAAGACAGTGCTGTTGAAATAGCCTGTTGAGCAAGGGGGGACAGGGACCGGAAGCGGTGTCTCTCCACTGCCCCCTACTGACGCCATCGTGCCACCTGGGAAAGGGAAAGGAGCCCATTTCCATTTCCACAAATCGGGCAACAGAGGGTGAACTGGAGCTGAGAGCAGTTAACTCTGCAAGCGGGAGGGTCCTCTCCTTCGGTTACTCCTCCCCCGGATGCACGCGTGTGCACACCTCGGAGCTTCCACGCCACAGCAACAGAACGCGCCATCCGCACCTAACGAGAGGCAGCTGTGTCTTACAAGTGAACGCGCTTGTCCTCCAAAATGAGACCCGCAGTCCCAAGACTCATTGCATCCACCGCTAGCTCTAACTTACTCACTCCTCAAAGGCATCACAGTTCACTGACCAAAGACTAAATTGCCAAGTTAACTTGCAACCTCTTGTATATACAATGAAAAGGAGAAAAGGAGAAGAAGGAAGTGGCTAGCATACAGAAATAAATAGGGACGTGTAGTAAGTACACTGAAAATATGCAAATCTCCCACAATCCTCATTTTTCCAACTGGCCCTGGGGCCACAGTAGGTACCTCTGGTTTCCTTCTCCCATCACTCGTTCCATATGCCCCCCACCCGCCCGTCTCAGCCAAACGCTCAGAGGGTCAGGGTCCTTCACCTGGGGGGATGACCCAAGTCTTTGGTACTGAAGAGTCTGAGCCCCTCATCGTCTTGCCTTTCTTTTCAGTGAGGTTTTACCATAGTTTTCCATGAACCTTCACTATGGGGTGTGGGATCTCAGTAAGAGACACCTCGCAGAACCCCTGACCCAGAGTTCTCCTTCCCTCCTCCCCCCTGCTTCATAGCAGCAGCCCAGGGTCCCTTTGGCAACTGAGGTCAGTCCTTCCAGAAAGTAAATGAACCTCTTTGTTGACTGCGGGTTCAACGGCGTAAGTCCAGAGTGGCCAGGGGACAGTTTTCATCTTCCAGGTCAGTGGGACCATTGATGTGTCCCCTGGGGCAAGCCTTGAGAACCAAGCCCTCCCAGCCAGCAGAGAACGAAGTTGCCATGACAACAACAAATCCTGGGAGTGAGTTATTTGGCGTGATAGTGACAGGAGATTCTCCCTGTCTCCTGAACCCGGGTGTCCTGGCTATGGAGAGACCGCCCCAGAGAACGGTCTCAGACTCACAACATTTTCTGCGTCCTGTAAGAGAGAACACAACTGAATCTCCACTAGCCTTTCCACTTTTCAATTAGGCCAGCCAAATAACTGATAAAATCAGTTAATTCCGCGGGTACGAGCTGATGACTGCACCTCCCCCGCTGTGACCTGAGTTCCCTGATCAGAAGCAATGACCCGAGGAGCGCCATGGTGGTGGCTAGGGCATTCTGGGAGCTGATGGATGGTGAGGCCGAAGAGGAACTGTGGGTGGGGAAGACAGATCCACGTCCAGAACACGCGTCTGCTCCAATGATGATGAATCTCCGCCCCGCTCCATGATGAACAGCTGCCATGTAACCAACCTGCCGCCGGGTGGGACGCAGCCCCATGCCCGGGTCCCAGTGCCGGTCCCCGCCGGGGGCGGATCAGGCTCTTACCGCGAGCCTTACCGGGTCAGCCTTGGTGAGGGGCAGCACAGGCCAAAGAGCCCAAGCCTGGCCTCCAGCTCTGCCACATGCCCACTCTGTCCGTGTGCCCCTTGAGCAAGCACTGGGCGCGGGGGGCGGGGGGGCCTGTGGGAGAAAAGGCTGTGTGGAAAGTGCCCTTTGGTCCCCCTGATTACTTGGGACCTCATCCACAGTAGATTCCCTTTGGTGAGCATTCACCGTCCACCCCCGCCCCATCCTCCAGCCCTCCCTCCTCCCCTCCTCCCCTCCTCCCATCCTTCCGCCCTCCCCTCATCTGATGAGCAGCTACTCTGGGCGCAGCTGCTCGAGGCACAGGAGGGGCAGGCAGGGGACAGAAGACACCCAGCACCTCCTCACGGCCCGCACAGTCATGGGGAGAGGTGACAGACACACCAACGACTGACCAATTCTGCGACAGGCCAGCTGGTGAGGAGCGTGTGGGGAGGACTCTAACGGAGAAGAGAAGAGCCCCATGGACAGGACAGGGACGTGGAACAGTGTGAGGGTCACTGCGTGATCAGAGGGGGCCACGACCTCAGGCAGAGGTCAGGAGGGGCCCCGGGGGCGGGGCCGCTGAGCTGAGACAGAAAATGAAGGAGCCGGGGGCAGGTGAGTATCGTTATTGACCAAGCCCCTCGCTCTCCGAAGTGTCCCAGGTGTGACATAGGTCGGGAGGTCGCCTCTGCCAATAGGGCTAACCGAGCTCCTGTGCACGAATCTGACCCCAGGGTGGCCCGCGGTCGGTCAGCGCCAGGACACAAGAGCTGTGACCTCCTCAAGGCTGTCACCATGCACTTTGCTTCCTTCCCTCTGAACCCACAGGGGCTTCCCGGCCACCTGCTGTCTCGAAGTCTCAGAAACCTGCAATGAGGGGTGTTTGGGGTGAGCACTGTCTCCCCGGATGGAGCTGCCTGCCCCCCAGGCTGTGGGGGGAGCCCGAGCGTCCCGAGTGCCCACCTGCGGCAGGGGTCCAGGTGCATGGGGTCGGTCCGTCCCTGTCCTCATCCCTGCAGACCAGGCAGGTGGCTCCTGCTGACAGACCATCCTGTCTGGAATCTGGGGAAGGGCTAATTAATTACGATCATCGACACCTTCACCAGATGTCTACCATGTGACACCAGCTCTGACGGTAAAAGGTTCAGGTAATTCTGTTTGAACAGCACTTTCCAAGCAATATGCTTTTCATTTGGCTCACCAGGAAACTAGGTTTATTTTCGAGGACACTGCCTGGGGTGGGCTGGCCGGCGCTTGACCCCACTTACTCCCCTCCTGGAGGGGCTCAGAAGGTCCAGAGCTTGGCACCGGCCATGCTGTCCCTGGCTGACCTCAGGCAGAGAGGGAGGGCATTTATAAAGAACACAAAGAGCTGACTTTCACTGAGCACCAGCTCTGGACTGGGTGTAAGGGCGACTGACCTGCATTTAATCCTCACACCACCCCTCAGGGAGGGCATTATCACTGATTTTTCAGGTCAAGAAAGTGAAGTTCAGAGGGACAGTGATTTGCCCTGGGTCACCACTGTCCCCACCACCTTCACTCATCACTGGCCTTGGCCCTTGGCCACTCTGTGTCCTCCAATTCCAGCCCTAGGCCTGAGATGACACCTCGGGGCCCCCAAAGTGTGGCTGACTGCCTCCGGAATGGGGGAGGGGCTTGTTAACATGCTGATCCCCAGGACCCTCCCCAGACCCCAGAACTAGGACCCGGAGCAGGGGATCTGTACTCAGCTTCCTCTCTGGGTGAGTCTGACTCTCTCTAGTGCCTGGGAACCACTGTCTGAGTTTGTTGACTCCTTGCCCACCTACCCCCAGACCCCCCCATCTGTGCCAGGCCCTGGCTGACCTCTGACCCACATTGGCCCACGCCATCCCCCTAGCAGCGCTGGGTCCAAACCGCCACCGCCCTTCCATAGGGTGCCAGATGGGGCTCAGGGCAAAAGGACCTATCCAGTCTCTGCCCTTGGCTCCAGCCCCATCACCCCATCCTTCCCCCAAAACCCCTCAGGCCTGAGGGCACAAACAGGTGAAGCCTCTGGGGGGTGTTAGGTGGGGAGGCCTTGCCAGCTTTCATACCAGCTGCCCAGGAGGAACTGGGGGGCCAGGCTTCGAGCCCCCAAGCCGGGACCTTCAGTCCTGCAGCAGCAGGAAGGAATCCAGAAGCCCCCCCACCCCGGTGTCTATAAGTCAGCTGACCCCGCAGTGAGTCACCTGCCCGTCCACCCTCCCCATCCATGCCAGGCCCCGGTCCAGCCACGGGACTGCACCCCCAGCAAACCTGTGGGAGCCCCGGCAGTCAGAGCCCACCCGGAACCTCTTCCTCCCATTGTTGCTCCCAGATCTCACTTCAGGCAGTTCAGTGAGAGACAAAGTGAACTGTCCTATTTGCCTCCACACTGTCCACTACCAGGAGACTGGGGTCTAATGGAAAGTTCTGGAACACCTGAGTTTGCGATCCCTGAAAGCTGGCTTTGTGTCGGGCACACAGACTTCCTCTGCCTCCCCTCACCCAATCATCACAACAGCCCCCCAGGTATTGCTACCCGCCCAGGCTGTGGAGGAGGAAGCCAAGGCAGGAGAGGTCTGGATCCTGGCGCCCCGCCAGCAGGCCGTGGCTCCGGCCTCCTGCCCCCCAGCACCGCCCCCAGTGCCAGCTGCTCTGAGGGCCCAGAGCCGCCACCAGCTCCGGGGCAGTGACCTTGGGGCTCCGCCGGGAGCACACCTGGGAACGAGAGGTCACGTCCAACGGCCCCACGGACGTGTCTGCACCTGGGGTCCTGGCACCAGACGAGCTCGGGTGAAAGTCATTTCCGATGGAACCACTAACTGGGACCCACGATTGCCGGTCCGAACCCGTAACTGACTCTAAGCTTGTGTCAGGCCCACGCTGTGCTCTGTAAATGTTGAGTGGCCTTTGGCCAAAAGCAATAAAATTCTGGCCTAGAAACATGAAAAGGACTTTGAAGTTATGAGCCCCGAGCCCTGGCCTGTGGTCTGGCTGAGGACAGGATGAGGGGGCAGAAGGAAAAGGAGAAAAGCACAACAGCGATTTCCCCTGCGCTCCTCCCTCCAGGCCTCCAGGAACCTCTGGAATGGAGAACAGAGGAGAGGGGGGCGCGGGAGGGCGCCCAGCACGGGGAGGGGCCCTTGCAGGGTCACCTTGCCCTTGAGGACTTCCGGCTGCCTCCAGCGGGACAGCCCAGGGAGGAGGAGCAAAGGGGCGGCTGAGACCCCACCAAGGTCACGGGCTCCGAGCACTGCTTCTCCATGTGTTGGGGTTTGTGCCACTGGGGAATTCTTAGCAGCCCACCTGAAGGTATCCAAAGCCTCAGAGGCCACCAAGGTCACTTAAACACAACTGCCCTCTCTCAGAACAAATGGAACAAATGGTGGCCCGTGTTTGAATTCCAGTGCTGGGAATGACTAGCGCGGTGGCCTTGGGCAAAGGGTTTTTGTCGCCCTGAGCCTTGGTTTTCCCCTCTGTGAAAGGGGGTGATTGGTATCACAGAGGACTGTCAAGGGGGCTCCATGAGAAAACCCCTGAGGGTGGGGGTAGGGAGGAATGGTAGAGCGGGAATGTTGTCCCACATGGAAAATGGGATCAGCCTAGATCTCCCATGTTCCTTTCAGACAGTTGACAAACCAATATTTTAAAGATGGGCTGCCCCCAAATCACCACACTCAACCCACAGCCCCCACCCACCTTCCTCATTTCCTAAACAAACCCCAGAAGGTCACTGTCTGTCCCCAGAGAGTTAATGGGCACGGACCCGCCTCCATAATTTCATGCAAATCCCAGTCTACTTTATCGTGCAGGGGTTTCGGTTCATCTGTACTTTCTTGGTGACACAATCCATCCCTGTCTCCAGCTGAGTCTCTAATCCCTGCAATTTCCATGGTGCTAGTAATTAGGAGAAAAAGTCTGAAGCACAGAAATTTTTCACCCTGTCTATGAGATTACACACTTTAATGGAGTTTATTAAATTTATTTTCCAGTTACTGAGGAGATTAAGCTCACTGTGCAGCTCCAGAGGGCGAAACAAGGACCTTTGGGAGAATCTTCCAGGGGGTAGATGGAATTCAAAGGGAAGAAGCCCTTTCTGATGTCAGAGTCATTTGGCAGCAAGTGAGTCACCCCCAGAAGGCCAGGGACCAAGCCAGCAGGGTAGAGAGCATGGTGTGGTCACTGTGGGGGACAGTGAAGATCGAGAGCGGTGGGTCATATCTGGGTCCATTTCCTGACTCACACCTCTCAGGGGTTTGGACCAGTGAGTTAACTTTTCTAAGCCCCTGGCTCCCCGTTTCCTCCTCTGTGAGCTGGTGACAGCCGTGCCTAGCATAGAGCGATGCTCGGTGCGTGGTCATGCTATGATTTCGTTATTTAGAGTTGGGAGAGCTTCCTCCCACCCCTAGTGTCCCCCCCCCCCCCGATACCTCAGCCTCCCCTCCCACAGAGCAGAGTGAGTTTCAGGAGGAGCAGGAGGGGCCCGCCCTTCCGCTCTCTCTTTGGGAGCCTGGCTGCTGGGGGGTGGGGGGCTGGCCATCGGCCCTGCTTTCCCATTGCCAGAGGCTGATACACCCACACCCTGAAACTGGGGAAGCCTGTGGGGGTCCAGTGCTGCCTCTGATGGTAAGGTCACCCCTGTCTAATCCTAGGATCCACCGTAAGCGTCCACATGCCCGTAGCTATGAGCCCCATCCTCCAGCCAGCTTTATCTCCATCCGTCACGCCCTGAGTCCTCTGGTTGGTTCAGAATCAGGGCAGCAGATGTTTCTACCACACCCCCTAAAGCACCAGCATTATTACCCCAAGGGTCTGAGAGCTTTGGACACCATAGACAAAGTAGCTGACATCAGGTCTGTGTTTCTAGAACACGCATTCCCTGGAGGCGAGCACCACGGCTCACACCTCCACAGTGCAAGTTCAGTCCAGCATCAAGACCAGCACGTAGGGGATGTTCAATAAATGAGGCTAAGCAAGTTAATTTTCCCACCACGACGGGGTTCAGGGGACACAGAGTGGGGGCACCTAACTCGTATGAGGGGAGAGGAGAGAGCTGGGGAAGACTTCCTGGGAGGCCAGCGCCAGAGCTGAATCTTTAAGGTGAAGCGGGAGAAACCAATCCTGACCAAGGGGACAATGAGACCAGGTGTTTCAGGAACTAGAGGGCAGCCACAGGGTCAGGTGGAATTTGTGGAGTAACAGGAAGGAAGGTGGACAGTCTGCGGGCCAGAGGATAAGGAGCCATGAATGCCAGGCCAGAGTCCGACATGTTCCTGGGGCCAGCAGAGTATTGTTTCTCCCTAATATTTATAGAACATCTGCTGTGCCCCCGGCACGCCCTCACCCCCTTACCCACATGAACTCACTCAACAAGAAGCCTGGGAGGTAGGGCTCACTGTCCTCCCCATTAGCAGATGCAGAAACAGAGGCAGAGAGAGGTTAGGTAAATTACCGAAGGCCACACAGCCATTATGTGGAGGAACTAGGATTAGAACCTGGGAGCACAGGTTCTGGAACCCAAGCTGTCAGCCCCTACACTGCTCTTTAGCAGGAGGGATAATACAAGGGTCAAGCGTGGAGTTCGGAAGGAGGGCTCTGAAGGCCCATCTGGGAACCGGATTTGAGGGCCAGAAGAGCTGAGCCTGTCACACCATTCAGCAGCGAGTGGCTGCCATCTGTCAGGAGAGGGAGGACAAGTGGAGCGCGGACCGTGGAGCATCAGCATGGCACCTCTCCTACACCAGAGCTTCCTAGAGATTCTTAACATTTGAGTCCAAATCTCACGTCAGTTCTCTCCATCCCTGAGGGCGCGAGACTCCCCTCCCCAGCCCAGAGACACCAGGTGGGCAGATGGCATGGAAATCCACCACCAGGAGACCCCTAGCAGTCCAGCCCTTGGAAGCCCCTGTGTGCCTTCAGGCAGCCCCACCAGAAGCCAACGGTCTCCAGGAAGGCACCAGATGGACAGCCTCACAGCCAAATTAGAAGCATCGAACCAATTCCCCCAAACCCCAAACTACGAGAGCTGACCATGAAATAAATGGTCTCAAAAACTCTATAGCCATCAAGCAAATTACATTTATAATGTTAAAAAGTCCTGAAAAAGAACCTTTCAGGTTTCACTGGAGAGTTCTACCAATTTTTTCAAGGATTCACACCAGCAATGACGCAATCTCTTCAAGAAAATAAAGAACATCTACACAGAACCTACAGTTAACTTACTTAGTGGCGAAACAGTGAGTGTTTTCTGCCCAAGATTAGGAACAAGACAAGGATGCCTGCTCTCATCTCTCTTATTCAACATGGTACTGGAATTTATGGCAATAAGTCCAGAAAAAAGAAATAAAAAGCACACAATTTGGGAAAGAAGAAATAAGACCATTTGCAGATGACACAGTTATCTATGTAGAAAAATTCTAAGGAATCTACAAAAACACGCCCCTGACCTAAGTGTATTCAGCAAGGTCTCAAGATACAAAGTCAATGCCGAGAAACCCATCACGTTTCCATAAGCTAACAAAACGTGCAGAAACCAAAATAAAGAGCAACAGTTGTTTGCTCTTTTACAGCTGTTTCCATTTACAGTTGTATCAAAGAAAATGAAATACTCAGCTATACACCTAACAAAACCTGTGCAGAACCTGTGTGCTGAAAATTAGAAATTACTGATACAAGAAATTTTAAAGCACCCACATAAATGGAGAAACAAACCACGTTCATAGATTTGAACCCTCGGCTTTAGGAAACCTGTCAGTTCTCACCAAACTGTTAGATAGGTTTCACACGATTCTTATCCAAATTCCATCAAGAGCTTTTGTACACATAGACAAGCTTATTCTGATATTTGTATGGAAAAAACACCTACCCTAGGACAACGAATACATCTTGACAAAGAAGAAAATGGGAGGAATCACTCTACCTGTCATTACGGCTTACTATGCGGCTGCATTAATCAGGTGTTGGTGGAAGGACAGACGCATAGATCAATGGGACAGAAGAGAGAACCCAGAAATAGACCCACACAGATACACTCCATTGATTTCTGACAAAGGTGCAAAAGCAATTCAGTGGAGGAAGAATCATCTATTCAACAAGCAGTGCTGGAGCAATTACCCACCCAGAGGGGGGAAAAAATTAACCTCAACACACCTTTATACATAAAACAGATCAAAACAGATCATATATGTAAATGAAACCCATGAAGATAGGAGGCTCTTAGAAGAAAATATAGGAGAAAAATCTCCAGGATCTAAGGCTAGGCAATGAGTTCTTAGATTTGAAGCCAAACAGTATGATCCATAAAAAAAAAAGATGTATTGATAAACGGGACCTCACTGGAAATAAAAACTTTGCTTTTGTAGAAGCCCATGGGAGACTGCGGCTCTGACAGTATGAATAGGGCCTTTGTCATAGGAAGCAAACTCAGGGACACAGAGTGTGAGCTGGGACTCCCCAGGAAAGGGTTCATGGGACTTGACCCAGGCAAGACAGAAGAAGACAGAAAATTCTTTCAAGCCACACCTGGATGAAGGCTTTTTGGTTTTTTAGTTGCTTAATGGAGAAACACTGGAACTGGATGTAGACACTGCATTCATTCATCTCTTTCTGCATCGTGCATTTAGGGAGCTTCCATGTGCCTCCTACTTTCCTATGGGCTGGGGCCAGAGCTGGACCAGGTGGACAAGGTCTGTCTCTCCCACCAGGACATGTGGTCCCCGCGGAAAGCGCCACAGAACAAGGGAGGCTCAGACGCATCACACACACGCTTCACTGCCTCGGGCCAGGAATGACTCATGTGACTTCCGCTCTCTCCACGGGCCAGAGCTAGTCCCAGGGTGACCACGTAACTACAGGGGATGCCAGGGAAAACAAACAGGGCTATTTGATGTATCCTGGTTTGGGCACCAACACCACCAAGTATCATTCAAAGTTCATTGCCCTCAATTATCCGTATGGTGGATTGTCTATAGTTTTCTTCCCCTGGGCGGACTTGATTTCGTCGTTTTCAAGGATTCTTCAGTCCATTGATCAAATCTGAGTCAAGAAGCCAGGGCAGGCCATGCCACACACAGCCCGGGGGACGGGGAAGGCAGCACATAAGGACCATAGTCAAGATTCCAGAGCCCAGAAAGGGCCAAACCAGAAAGACAGTCCCTTAGAGAGTTTCCCCTCGGCAAGGCTTAGCGTGTCCTCCAGCTGACAGACAACTTGAACACCTCCTTTCTCCAGGATGTGACAGGAAGGGAAAGAGAAGCAAGATTGGGGTGAAGGCTGGAGTCCCCGAGAAGAGCCTCACTAGTGGGAAGGATCCGGGGGCCGGCTCTGAGTGGGTGTTCGATGACAGTGACCGAGGGTCTAGGCTTGGAGCCTGCATCAAACGTGACAGCAAACAAGCCAGGAGACACGGCCCCTTCATCATGTCACCTTACATGAGGGGTGTTCTTGTTTCTGAGCAACCAGGGCCACCTTCCCAGGAGCCTTCTGGAGCCAGAAAAGCAAAAGGCACAGAGTCATGGGCCTGGCAGGGACCCCAGAATGATGGCCTGTCCGGGCTGCTCATCTCAACGACGGCCCCTGATTGTGCCGTGTTCTCACATTCATTACATCACTAGTTATCTCAAAGCCCAACTGAGAGGGGCTGTGGGTTGGATTTTGTCCCTCAAAAAGGTGTAATGAAGCCTCATCCCCAATATCTGTGAATGAGACCTTATTTGGAAATAGGGTCTTTGCCGATGTAATCAAGCTAGGGGGTCATCAGGGAGGGCCCTAATCCAGCAGGACCGGTGTCCTTGTAAGAAGAGAGAACTGCAGACCCAGAGACATCCAGGGAGAAGGCCGTGTGAGCATGGAGGTGAGACCTGAGTGAAGCATCTACCAGCCAAGGAGCTCCTGGGGCTCCAGAAGCTGGAAGAAGAAGGAAAATTCCTTCCCCAGAGGCTCCGGAGGGAGTGTGGCTCTGCCATCACCCTGATTTGGGACTTCCAACCTCCACAACTGTGAGGCAATTTCTGTTGTTTCAAGTCACCCAGATGTGGCACTTCGTTAGGGCAGCCCCGAGAAACTGATCCAGCTTGGCATTGTCGCCCACCTATGAGAAGAGGAATCTGAGCCGCAGAGAGGGCCAGGCCTGCCCCAAGGTCCCCCAGGCTGAGGAGCCACGGCCCTTACAGCTTTCCCGCCGGAGCTGCTCTGGTGTGGGCTCCTGTGGGGCCCAGGGAGAGCTGCTGTCCTTGCCAGAGCTCCCTTCCCTGCAAGGAAAGGATCTGTTTTCCCCTCCTGAATGCAAAAGGGAACTCTGGCGCAGTTTTGAGGCTGATACCTTATTGACTACTCAAGTATGGATAGTAGGTGGGTGCCTGAGAATTCAAGGCTGAGCAAGGTGGAGTGACGGGGACAGTGCCCGGGTTCCTGGAGCAGAACCTGGAGTGCTCAGAGAGGGGGAGTGGCTGGGGGGGGGCACGCATTTCCTGCTGAACATGTCTTATGTGAGCCCTTCCTTCCCCACAGCTCTTGCCCAGTTCAAGCCCTAATTCTCGGCCGTCTGAACAAATGTCAGAGCCTCCCCACTCCCCACTCACTATTCCCTGCTTCAGCAAACAATTATGCAGCCCAACTGTGTACCTGAGCCTGTGCTTGGTGCTGAGGGGCTGGCAGTGGGCAACACAGAGGCTTTACCATCAGGCTCGCTGCGCACACAGTGAAATGAAGATCAGCACATAAACCCATGATTCTCGCAGGGGACATTCTGAGACAGAAGGCAATGGGGACTCGGTGCCGGGAGACCTGAAGCCAGCTGGGGGATGGAGTGGGAAAAACATCCATGACGAGGGGGACCAAACTCAGTTTTGATGATTAGGACATGCAGATCAGGAGATGAAGGAGAAAGGGGGCAGGAACAGCATGAGCAAATGTGCCGTGGAGACCAGCATGCTGTATCGTGAGAACCAGACAGCGGTGATTTGCTCCGGGGTGAGCACATGACTCAGGCCTGGTCAATGAGACTTCATCCTGGGACTTGTTTGGAATATTGGGCAAGCAAAGTGCTCTTTTCTGCTGAAGCTGCTGGGGGCCTTCAGAAGAAGGGCTGCTTGAAAGGGAAGCTCACTCAATGGAAAGCAGAGCCTGTCAATGCCTGACAACCTCATCTGAGCACCTGGATCCAGCCATACCTGAATTCCCTTGAATTTCTCAGTTACAGAAGCCTAGAAATTCTCTTTTCTGGCTTACAGAAATTTGGATGTCTCCCTTAGAATAGAAATGAACCCAATTTAAATAATTATTATCCCCATTTTCCCACACCACCATGAAGTAACCGGCTGGCAGCTGCACCCTGGTCAATTACTGCCCAGTTACTGGGATTCAAGCCCAGGTCCAGCTATCTCTAATGGTAATGGTCTTGGAGAGAGCTTTAGGAGCCGGAGTCTAAGAGAAGTACAGTGACAGTCCCTGCTAAGGGTCAGGGGAAGAAGAGCTCAAAATGCAATTTGCAGGGCTGAAATTGCTCACTGAGCCAATCTAATTTGAGATGGCCCGCATTGCAGACAATCTCTACAATTTCTTGGAATCCTTACTGCTCACCTCAGGGCCAGTGTGACCGTGACAGTTCCGTTATTAAGTTTGGCAGGACTGAGATGTCACTGCGCCCATCTGCTAGATCAAACAAGGAAGTGGGGGAGAAATAATTTCTCTCCCCTCACCCCCAGGGGAGCAGCTTTTCAGCTGCCATCAGGGTTGTCTGGTGCGGGGCGGATGGGGGTGGGGGTGGGGAGGGCTCTGGGAGCCAAGGGCTCAGATGAACCTTGCCAGGTAATCATTCCCCAGAGCAGCAAGTGAGATGTGATTAGAGCTCTGGGCTGGAGAAGGAGGTGCTTTGACTCCACCAACTCCCTAGGACTCCAGCTTGGAAGTTGCTAGAACCAGTGCAGGTGAGGCAAGGCCTCCAAGTGCTGTGGGATCTTCTTTCTGTTCTAGCCCAGGATCCTCCACCAGAAGACCCTTCTAGATGGGTCTTTGTTCAGTGATTGAGGGTTAAAGGTCAAGGTGAAGCAGATATCTCTTCTTCTTAGACCAAGATCTCTGAGGAAAGGAATCAAATCTCATTCACAGCCCCAAAGCCTAGCACCGTGCTGGCATATTTTGGGGGCTTATTACGTATTTCTTGCATAATCGGATAAATTATGTATGTGAAACTGATGGAGAAGGGGATGCATGAGCCACGACAGCCCATTCCGGGCCTTGGGGTGCAGTATGGGAAGGGGTCACCTACTCCAAGGTAAGCTGGGGGTGGGATGCTTCCGAAGAGTCTTGGGGAGACTTTGTGGAAGGGGAGGTCTAAGCTGAGGCCCTGAAGGACCGAGAGAACTTGGGAACCAGAGGGGAGGGGAATGTATCCTAGAGGTACCAGCATACGTGTCTGGTTTGTGTGTGTGCGTGCGCACGCGCGCGTGTGTGGGAGTATGTGTGTGTGTGTGTGTTCAGACGTGTGTGTGTGTGTGTGTGTGCTTAGACATGGGTGGGATGGGCCCTATGGGGGGACATTCTGTAATATCAAGGCACATTTAGTTCTCATGACGATCTGGGGAAAAAGCGTAATCATACTCACTCTGCAGATGAGGGAACCGAGGCTCAGGGAAGGGGGGTCATCTGCCGTTAAGTTACACTGTGGCAGAGCCAGGATCTGGCTGAGGTCACACCGCCCTCCGTCACCCCAGCTTCTCTGGGGAAGTCAGGTCCCCTGTCCGCAGAGGTCTGGAGGACTCAGCTTCTATGCACCAGGGAGGCTCTGCAGAAGGAGCCCTTGGGGACACAGACCTCTCCCAGGGGCCTTACTTGTACTACTGAAAAGGGCCAGGAAACAGCTTTCAGGCAGAGCAGTGGAAGGCTGGATCCCTGAGTGCAGACTGACCTTCCAGACGTAACACAGGGCCGGCTGCTCTGGCAGAGTCTGAGTGCAGGCTGGCTTGCATGGCCCCCGCCCAGTCCAGGGCCGCACCCAGGCCCAGGAGGCAGCCCTTGCTCCGGGGGTAGGCGTGGGACCGTGGAGGTGGGAGGGTGGGGCTGGGGGAAGGCAGGGTCCCTGATTCGGTCCAGGGTGGGGTCAGGCAACCACAAGTCCCACTTGGCCTGGGGCAGCCCCGGTTTGTCCTGTTGTCTAGATGTAATTAATACAGTGTCCCCTGTGCTCTCAAATGTCCTGGCTTGGACAGCGATTATGGGTCAGCCCAAGGTGGGGTGTTCTCCAAAGAAAAGGAGAACTCGCACTGACTGGGGGCTCCTTCAGTGCCCGGAGGCCTTGGTGCAGCTCCCTCCACCTAACGCACTGTTGGGTGACAGATGCACCGAGGAAGAGGCCACCCGGGCCAAGCCCACCTTTGTGCGCAGATGCGCGTGCTGGCAGGACAGAAGAGCCCAGTCCCAGCAGGTCGGCTGGTGGGAGGTGAAGCTTCGTAGAGTTCTCTTCGGGCTACAGACAGGTCGGGGAGAGCATGTCCTTATGTTTGAGGCAAAACAGTAACAACAACAATAATAAAAATAATAATAAGCTTTCAGTAGTGCTCTGTAATACTGAAGGATAGAAACTCAAAACAGATGGTCTTTGTTCGGCCAAGCAGGAAGGAGGGTTTGAATGTTCAAGCCTGGGCCCCACACCTAGTGCAGGGGGGTGGGGAGACGGTAGTGGGGGGAGAGGGCTGACACGGGGCAGAACTAGGAAACCAGAGGGCCCCCAAGCCCCAGGGAACTGCTGACGCTTAGACAGGACATCTCACAGCCATGGGATGGGGCTCGGGCAGCGGACATACTCGTAAGGATAAAGGAGAAGGAGTCGGGGACGCGGGATGCACGGGAGACACATGGGGTCTGGGTGCTCCGTGACTCTGCAGAAGGAGCCGAGGCCACAGTGTTAAAGCAGCAGATGGGGCCTGTTCCCAAGTCCCCCCACCTGTGCCCTCGGCCATGTGACCCTGCGGACGACAATGCGGCGGACAAAGCGTACTTCCTTGACCTTCTGATGGGTGCAGCTGTGTAACGCATGTTGGCCAAAGGAACAGGCGTACAAGTGACAGTTGCCAATTCTGACCTGAGGCCTTGAGAGACATCTGTCGCTCGTGTGCCCGGCGTCCTTTCCTCTGGGGCGTGGGCCACGAGGATGTGGAGCCTCCTGGGGACAGCCACGCAGCTCCGGGGAAGCCCCAAGCAGCTCCGCCTACCAGGCCCGCGAGTGAGAAAGAGGAATGTGTGCTGCTATAAGCCCCTGAGATTTTGAGGTTGCTATGAAGGAAAATCAAAGATGAAAACAAAAGGAACTAATGCGGTCACCCAAGCAGATTCCACGATGAAGTCCTTCTCCTGGAAACACCTCTTAGCATCCCTCGGCGCACCGCGTCCCTCGGAGCCGGCAGCTCTGCGAAGGGGAGATTATTCTCCTGGAATCAGAATGTCTCACAGCAAGACATAAAGGGGCCTGGCTAACGTCAGATGACATCCCTTCACCCACCTGATGAGCCCAGAACCTCACTCCCTGCTAGGGTCTCTCCTGTTACCTGTGAGCGTCCAGGGGTGGGGGACACACGCTCAGGCCTCCGTCCACCCTCAGCCGTCCACACTGCCCTCTTCGTGGACCGCCGACCCCTCCAGGCCTTCAGTGGGGCCTGCTACCCCTGCCGCCGGTGTCCAGGGCTCTCCCTGTCGGAGAGCCAGTGACCCCAAAGGCCCAGGCGGTGCTGGGTCTGTGGCCTGCTCTGGGGAGAAGGCCCCATCTCCACCTGGATGTGACCTGGGACCCTACACAGCAGTGCTTGGGTGCTGGGCCTCACGCAGCGTCTCCTGACACAGCCAGGTTCTGGTCCTCACCCCTCTGCCCAGGGCACCGGAACCCTGTCCCGGAGGCAGGGAAGGGAAAGAGGATGATGCACACAGCCCTACCCACCTCCATCACTTCCCTCTTTCCGCCCAGGCACCTGCCTCCTGAGATAAATTCCTCTCTCCTTTCATCCCAAGCATTTAACTTAGACCAACAAATACTCAGGATGATGCCTAACTACACACCGAAAGAACTGGGCCCAGTTCCTATCCACCCAGAACACCTCTGCCCATTTAACAGATGGAGAAACTGATGCTCAGGGAGGCGCCCCAAGTTACCCAAGCCTGCACAGCTGCTGAAGGGTAGAGACGGGGGTGAGCCCCTGCCCCTGTGCTTCCAAAGATCTTTTCCATGCAGAAAGCCCAGGGGGTGAGGTCGAGATGTGGCGGCAGAGCCCCGTGTATCAGGGGCAAGTGGAAAGTCCTTTGAACTCAGGCGTTTATCTTAAAAATGCATGTGACTCCATGATATCTCTATCTTGGTTTTAATAAAAAGTATTTTGTATTTGCCATAGGGATAAGGTAGGGTTTGTATCTGCTTATTCATGTTCCTCTCTCATGGTGCAGATCCTCAGAGGGGAGGCTCCCCAAAATACATACCAGATACCCTACCATTCCCTTCTGGGGATGGGGGGAGAATGTGCCAGGGGCGGGGGGGCAGGGTGCGGGTTGGCGACTGAGCTGCTGTTAGAGGCTCAGGAGGATTAGGCTTAGGGGGAAAGGAGGTGTCACCTGCCAGCACCAGGGGCAGAGACCCGAATATTCAACCTAGAAAACCAAGGAACGTATCCTGGACTCTAAGACCTCCATTTTCTAGATGGGGAAACTGAGCGTGAAGGGGCGGGGGTGACCTGCTTGGGCACCCAGAGAAGTGGCAGCCGAATGCGGGCCGGAATCCGGTCTCCTCGTGCCCCGTCCAGGAATCCTGAGTCCATGGAGTCCAGAGCATGGAGGCCACCCTTCCTTGGCCCCCAGTCCCCGCCTTCTGCCTCAGTGGCTTTGCTGGTGCTGGTGCCGACCAGAGGTGGATGGGTATGGGCTCTGTTCTCCAGGAGCCCGTGGGGGAGGGGCGTGAGGGAGGGGACCCGGCCACCTCCCCAGGCCCTGCTCAGCCACCTCCAGGCTGTGTGACCGCAGGCAGCCACAACCTCTCTGAGCTGGGGTGGCATCAGCTCTGAAACAGGGACAGTAATGGACGTGTACGGTGAGGAGCGAGTGAGATGGGCCAGAAGGACACTGACCACGGTGGCCGGCGGAGTGACCGCTCTGCCTACGTCACCCCTGATTTCCCTTCTGACTGTGACCGCTGTCATCCTGGTCATTCCTAGAGCCAGATTCAGGCTGCGGCAGGTCTGGACAGAGCTTCAGAGCCAGGTGAGCTGGCCCGGTAGGGGCCCGGGGGCCACGTCTGAGGCAGGTCCCGGAGCCCTGGGGGCAGGAACAGAATCTCAGCGCCGAGGCAGAGGGGCCCAGCGTGGGCTCTGAGCGTGGCAGGCCCGGAACAGGCACAGCCAGGGAACCGACCAAGATGCCGACGTGACCTGGTATGGATACGGTCCAGCACGTGTCATGTGCAGACCATGATCCCGCTCCCTTAGCTCGGAGCAGCCATGAAGGGAGGGTCAAGACCGCAAGGTGCACATGGGCAACTGAGTCTGGGAGAGCTTACGTCACTGTGCCAGCCAGTGAACCCTTAGCCCAAGGCTCAACACGTGGTTAATGTGTGTCATGATTCTAATGTAGGAATTGCAGTGGGCTTTTGTGACCCCTACTGTGTGCTCCAGAACATGAAGGCTTTCCCAGGGTCCCACGCCCAGGAGACCCAGCTGGCTCTGGAAGCCACTGAGTGTTGGGGAAGAGTCGTGACTAGAGGATCACCAAAGACAGGCTCTTTCCCCTGGTGGAAAGTTCTCTCTGTCCTGACTTCTGTTTCCTCATCCAGACTGGGCTGGGAGTGGTGGACATACCCAGATTGAGGGCCTACTGTGTGCTGGCAGATTGCATTGTTGGATCTCACTGAACCCTCCTGCAGCCCAGGGAGGGCATGCCATAGTCCCTGTTTCGCCGATAGGAAGCAAGCGCAGTGAGGAAAGGAACCTGCTGCAGAGCCCACAGCAGGAGTAAGGAAAGTCTGCACTTGAACTTGGTGAACCTCTCTGGGAGGCTCCACCTGCCCCTGGGCTGGCCTCTTGACCCTCCATTCCTGACTCTTTCTGACTATGAGGGTTTGTACTGGGGGAGACTAACAAGGAGGGGGGCTTCCTGGAGGAGGTGGGAGATTAAGGTGGGTCTTGAAGGACAGGTGAAATCAAGGAGGAGGGCACAGGCAGAGACTGGCCAGGTTCAGAGGCAGTCGTGGCCTGGGACAGAGGAGAGAAGGCTGGTAGGGCTGGGTGGAGGAGGGCCTGGCAGTGCCCTGCAGAGGGTGCAGCCTCTGTCCTGGAGCTGGAGGACGGGGAAGCTGGCGGCGCCTGGGCCAGGAGCCTCAGAGAGAAGCCAGACTGAGCTTTCAGTACCCCGGGCCTGGCCTAAGAGAGGCTCCATCTCTTGGGGGCCTCTATAGCCTGGCTGGGTCCCCTTCCGGGCATCCGGCAGGCAGTGTCCTGGGGCTCTGGGCAAGGCTGATTTGATCTTCCTTCCCCTCCTCCCCCTCCTCTGCGCTCTGTCTGCCAGGCCTGGCCGGAAGTGATCAGAGGCGGCCGATATGGTACTGCACCGGACCGTGGATCATTACGGACGCACGATCGCACCCGAAGTGGTCCTGAGAAGAGTGGAATGGAGGGGGGTTACAGACACATCTTATCCACGTGTTCATTCGTTCACCATGCTGCGTATGCCATGCCCACCATGCACCGGGCACTGAGCTGCGCCTTGCTCCTTCCTTTGCATCAGCCACCGTCCCCGGCCAGCCAGCACTTGTGCTCGTGGTGCTCTCAGCCATCCTCGAGGCCTGGGAGGTGAGGACCACTCCTGACCTCGTTTTACTGGTGAGGAGTTCTAGATTCAGGGGCCTGGGGTCTCCAAGGAAGGTGCTGGGACAGTCTGGGGAGCAGACAGGGAGGCCCCGTAAGTGCAGGAGTGAGGGGGTGGGCAGACCTGGCCTCGAAGGGGCAGATCCCCCTGCTCTAGACTCCCCCTGCACCCCTGCCTTCCAGGCCCTCCACCTCCAGCCCAGCCCTGCCTACAGTGTCAAGGTACTTGCTGGGGTCATGCTGGGAACAAATCTGGAGGAAGAAGGCAATGAGGAGGGAGATATGAGGCTGTGGAAGGAGCCAGAGAATATCCAGGATTAAATGCCCACACGTTTGTGCTTTGAAAATCAAATTTTCCCTCCCGGATCCAGGGCGGCCCCTCCCGCTGGTCCTGGCTCTCTGCCCCTCGTCCTCCCCACACGCAGGGCCTCCTGCTGGTTTTCTGTTCCTGGTCCAGCCCTGAACAGATGCCTGGAGCCTGGCCTGCTGTGGAGCTGCTGCCTGGAGCTGGGCCTTATCTGTGAGCGAGCAGGAAGGAGGTGGGATGGGGCCAGAGGCCTGGGGCGGGAGGGGGGGGCAGGGGGGGGTGTCTGTATGCCTGTGTGTGTCCGTGTGCACATGCCGTGTGACAGGGAGGGAAACATGTACACACATGTGCACACAGAGACATCAGAGAAACGGATTCCAAGAGAGACCCTGAGGGAGACAGAAAGTGAGTCAGTGACAAGGAAAATAGTGACGGAGAATAGACTGGAGCCAGAGAAACAGGCCAAGACGATGGGAGGCCCATGTAATGGTGAGAGAGGCCAGGGGAGGGAAAGAAAGAAATTGGGGAGGGAGAGGGAGAAAGCCCAGAGATCAGAGAGAGAGAGCGCGGGAGAAATGGAGAGAGAAGAACCCTAACAGAGGCCCAGAGACCCCAGAAGGAGGAAGGGCAGCAGAGAGGGTCCTGAGCCGGGGAGAGACAGAAGCCCCGAGGGGCAGAGGGGCAGGGAGGAGGGGCTGCCGGGCCTGGAGGTCACAGGGCCACCAGGAAGGCAGGTGAGCTCTGCCTGCTCTTATTTGCAGGATGGGGTGGGGAGACCCTGTGGCGTATGGAATGTGCCACAGATGCCGACCTGAGGACCCCCGCTGGTGGGTTCCCCCTCTCCTGCTCTTGCCCTGTCCCCCACCCTCTACCGTCTGTGCTCAGTACAGCTCAGCTCTCAGCCACTTACGGGGCAGCGTGAGTGCGGACAGAGGGCGGACGACCATCATTCAGGCCTGCTGAGGGCTCCCACAGCTGATGGGAAGGGGCTAGGGTGCCACGGGCAGGCTCTGGGGCCTAGGGAGTCAGCCCGCTGGGCTCTGCAGTCTGCGTTGGCCAAGCTCTCTCACTTGCCCGGAGCTCGGCCCTTCTCGGCACAGGCTAGTTAACACTGCCGTGGAGAAGATTCCATGAGGGGCAGGCCAGCAGGTGCCAGACGTGCTAGCTGGGAGTTGGTAGTAGTATAACAATCATCTGGGCCAAGCAGCCCCCCAGCATACATATGAGGGAAACTGAGGCCCAGAAAAGGGAGGAGCCAGGAGGGAGAGAGCAGGAAGAGCCCAGGCCTTCTGAGTCTGCCTGACGTGCTGACCCCCAATGGGTCTCAGCAGCTCACGGTCCTTTCCTGAGTACCTGCTGAGAGCCGCCTGCCTGCCCCAAATCATGGCTGATTCTTCCCTGGAATGTGAGGCCCTCGTCCTCAGCGGCTCTCAGGTTTCTCTGCGGATATGAGCAGCAAATATGGGGTGGGTGCATGGAGAGAGGGAGCAAGTCCAAGGAGGGATGAGTGGGGGAGTGACAGAGGCAACCAGCACAGAGAGGAAAGTAGGGAGAGAAAAGGAAAGAGATTTATGGGGGGGGGCACCTAGAGGGAGATAAAGGCAGAAACATACCTAAGAAGGGGAAGACACAGACACATATACCCGCAAACACCCCCCCACACACAGATGAAGGAGCCTCTGGCACAAGGGATGGAAGTGAGACATGACGAGGCGTAAAGACAAAGAGGAATAACCCACACCCCCCCACCACTGCCCCAATATAGGAATCCAGACAGAAGAGGGGAGGGACAGACACAGCCAGGCTGAGGATGGAATGTGGGGCAAAATGAAGTGTGGGGACACAAAAGGAAAAAGGGACACAGATAGCAAGACAGAAAAAAAAGAGAGAGGGAGAGATTAATACACAGAGAGAGAGGCAACGAGAGAGAGACACAGAGTCTGGGGCTTGCACCCCTCTCCCCCCACCCCTGCTACACCCCACTTTCCTCCACCACCTGCTGACCCGGCTCACAGGAGCCCCACATGTCAGCGGGGGGAGAGGAGAATTCTCCGGGGCCCAGCCCTCCAGCCACGGTCTGCCTTCCCCCCCAGCGCCCCTGACGAAGAGAGTGTTAAGGCATTGTCTGCACTGGACAGAGGCTGCTTCGCCTTGAACCCGACACACTGATGGAAGGAGAGGCACCTGCCCACCTCTGCTCACCCAGCCCAGGCCTCAGAGTCGCTTGGTTCTCCCCAAGGACTTCCGAGCCGCGGGGGCTGGAGGTGGGCACATCATCACAGCGGCATCTGTGGCCGCAGGGAGAGACCTTTCTGTCACATCCAAGGCCCCATCCCACCTCCCTTTGTGGCCCCGACGACAAGGACTTGGTGTCTGGCAGGAGGGATGGAAAGAAGGTGGAAAGCTGTTCCTCCAGGGCCAGAGACTCTGACTTTTTGCAAAGCCGGAGACCCACTTTGCTGGAACTGAAAACGGTTTGCAGCAACAGGAAAGGAGGCATCCGGGAGAGAGCAGGAGTCCCAGCACTGACGGGGGACTGACGGTGGCAAGTGAATTAAATGCAGCCGAAAGCTGAACATACCTGCCAGGGAGCGGGCTGCCATTCTCACGAAATGAAGAATCTGCTGGTGGGGAGGGAGGCAAATCCCCACTGTCCTGAGACGTCATAGCTGTGCCTTCCAGGGCGGACCCCGGTGTCATTTCCTCTGTGCACAGGCTCAAGTGAGAGGAGCGCTGGGTTTTCCTCTGATGCCTGTGCTGGGGGCTTGGTGTGGGGGCTCTTGGGGTCTAAGATGGAGTGGAGAGAGAGAAGGGAGTCACAGTCAGTGCCAGGAGGGCCTTTGGAGCTGGGAAGGCAGACCAGGCTCAGATTCAGGTTCAAGAGAGAAACCGAGGCGATGAGCCCAAAAGTAGAGTGCCTGGTCCAGGGCGGGGCACAGAAGACACGCCGGATCAGGCAGCAGGTGTCGCCCTGAGCTGGGGGGTCTGCAGGGGCCTTTTATTTTTTCTACCTTTTTATTGAATAATAATTGACATACAACATGGTATTAGTTTCAGGTATATAACATAGTGATTCCCTATTTATATATATTACAAAATGGTTATCGCAATAAGTTACCATCTGTCACCATACAAAGTTGTTACAATATTATTGATTATATTCCCTATGCTGTACATTACATACCATGACTTATTTACTTTATGATTGGAAGATTGTACCTCTTAATCCCCTTCACCTATTATGCCCACCCTCTCTGGCAACCATCAGTTTGTTCTCTGTGTCTTTAAGAGTCTATTTCTGTTCTGTTTGTTTGTTTTGTTTTTTGGATTCCACATATGAGTGAAATCATATGGAGTCTGTCTTTCTCTGACTGGCCTATTCCACTTAGCATGATACCCTCCAGGTCCGTCCATGTTGTTGCAAATGGCAAGATTTCATTCTTTTTTATGGCTGAGTAGTATTCTCATCTTCTTTATCCATTCATCTATCGATGGACAAGGACTGCTTCCATGTCTTGGCTATTGTAAATAATGCTGTAGTGAACATAGAGGTGCTTGTAGTTTTTCAAATTAGTGCTTTCATTTTCTTCAGATAAATACCTAGAAGTAGAATTATAGGATCATATGGTAGTTCTATTTTTAATTTTTGGAGGAACCTCCATACTATAAAACTATAGTCATCAAAACAGTATGGTACTGGCACAAAAACAGACGCATAGATCAGTAGATCAGAATACAGACCCCAGGAAGAAACCCATGCTCACATGTTAATCCAGGTTTACAATAATTAATCTACAACAAAGGAGGCAATGGGGAAAGGACCGTCTCTTCAATAAATCGTGTTGGGACTACTGGACAGCCACATGCACCAGAATGAAACGGGACCACTTTCTTATACCATACACAAAAATTAACTCAAAACGGATTAAAGACATAAGTACAAGACCTGAAACCATAAAACTCCTAGAAGAAAACAGGCAGAAAACTGAGCCTGGGTGGCTCAGTTGTTAAACGTCTGCCTTCAGCTCAGGTCATGATCCCAGGGTCCTGGGATCGAGCCCCACATGGAACTCCCTGCTCAGCAGGAAGCCTGCTTCTCCCTCTCCCACTCCCCCTTGCTGTGTTCCCTCTCTTGCTGTCTCTCTCTGTCAAATAAAAATGGAGGGAAGGAAGGAAGGAAGGAAGGAAGGGAGGGAGGGAGGGAGGGAGGAAGAAAGAAAGAAAGAAAGAAAGAAAGAAAGAAAGAAAGAAAGAAAG
>NW_023270447.1:71435306-71440327 GCF_011800145.1 Mirounga leonina | reverse complement strand
AAAGAAAGAAAGAAAGAAAGAAAGAAAGAAAGAAAGAAAGAAAGAAAACAGGCAGTAAGCCTTTGACATTAGTCATAGGGATATTTTTTTGGACCAGTCTCCTCAGGCAAGGACAACAAAAGCAGAAATAAACAAACGGGCCTACATTAAACTAAAAAGCCTTTGCACAGTGAAGGAAATCATCAACAAACGAAAAAGCAACCCACTGAATGGGAGAAGATATTCACAAATGACATACCCAACAAGGGGTTAATATGCAAAATATATAAAGAAACTATACAACTCCATAACAAAAAACAAACAATCCAATTTAAAAATGGGCACGGGACCTGAATAGACATTTTTCCAAAGAAGACATCCAAATGGCCAACAGACGCATGAAAAGATGCCCAATACCACTCATCAGGAAAACGCAAATCAAAACCACAATGAGAAATCACTTCACACCTGTCAGGATAGCTAGAATCAAAAAGACAAGAAACAACAATTATTTGCCCAGAATGTGGCTAAAAGGGAGCCCCCGTGTGGTGTTGGTGGCAATTAAATTGGTGCAGCCTCCGTGGAACAGTCTTCTAGGGCCTTCTAAACAGAGGAGCCCTGGACGTAAAGAGGGTTGTTATTCCTGCAACTATCATTCACTCTGGCTATCTTTTCCAGAATCCCACATGGGGGTCCCTGACTGTCCCTCTCCTGACCCCCTGACGTCTCATGTGTCTGACGGGTTTTGAAGAAGTGGGTCTGGCCTGAACTCAGTCTACGGAAGTGGATTCTCTGTGCACATGGACGCCGTCCATTTACCTTGAGAATCTCATGGAAAGCGTTATTCTTGTCCACCTGGTTAGTGGTGGGGCACCTGCATCCCAGCCTTCTTCCCTTCAGCTTTTACGAACCATTAGTGGCAAGAGGTTCATTGCCAGTTCTTTGGCAAAACACAGCACTTTCTTTTAAGCATATTGTGTTAAAGTCAGAATTTCGTCTCTATTAGTTGATAACCTTTTCTTCCAGCTTTTCTTTTAAATGACTATTTCTCATTCATTCTTGTGGAAGATCTGTTAAGAGAGATGAATCTAGAAAAGTCATGAACTCTTGAGAAGATATGGCTCTTTAAGACGTATTTATTTGCTGCATAAATGAGTAGATAAACCATGGGGTCATTACAGGGCAGCTTGAATTGTTCTGCTTTGAATGAATTGTAGCTTTGTCTGCAAGTACCTGCTCCTGACTGGTACTCAAGCTTCTGTTTCAGGCTGTGATATTCAAGGAAGTGGGGTGGGTTTAGCTGGGTCTGTCAGCCCTGCCTTGACCCTGTGAGGTAGTTCGGTAAACTCTCACCTGCACAGGTGGGAGGCTCATGGAGGCCTCAGTTCTGGAGGCTTCTCCCTAATTCCCATCTGCTTCAACACAGACCTGTGAGGCCCAAAAGGGCTGGGGTGGGGTTCACCCCCGGGCACAGGGTGAATATATGAACAATATGCACTACATTAATAAAGAAACAAAGAAAAATGGCCAAGAACAGTGCTTACTTTGTAGGAGTTCACTTTGCATCAGAAATATTGTGGACACCCAAGTAATAAAGAAGAAACTCTCCTAAGAGGACATGATCAAGTTAACATTTATTATGTGCCTATTGAGAGACCAGCTACCAACTGGTCAGTGGGTGTCACCTCCCCCACCTCAGGGATGAGAGTCAGAGAGGGACCGGGATCCGCCCAAGGTCACACAGCCAGGTAGGGTGGAGCTGAGTGCAAACCCCACCTGCCTGGCTCCACCTCCAGGCTTTTTCCTCCCACCTCCCAGGGTAGGGTTGCTGTTATTATCTTCATGGTAAGTCCATTCGCACATTCATTCATTCATCCATCCATTCATTCATACAAAGACACACTAGCACCTCTTCTGCTCCAGATGCCGAGGACACAGAGTCAGGGCGTGAGGGGGGCTCTGCCAGAGGACCAGGGAGGGGCCCCGTGGTCAGGACGGGCCCCAGGTCAGCTTGGGATAGGCAGCCAGCTCCGTGGGCTTGACATGGAAGTGTCTGAGCTGCAGAACAAGGCTTCTCCAAAACTCCCAACTAACTTGAGGCTCTTCTCCGACCCGTAGAGCAGCATTGAAAGGCAGGGCTCAGCGGCCATGGACTTGAAGAGCTCGGATAAAGGGAAGGTCAGCCAGGGCTTTGCCACAAGGCGAGGAAGGAAAAATGTGAAGAAACAGTGTTCTAAGTCAACCAGAACCCACGCGGGGAACCCTGACAGGACTAGAGAAGTTTGCTTCCACCAGAATGTCAAAGGGGAAACACTTTCATTTCCATGACACATTTCTATTTTTTTAAGAAACCGCATGATTATTTTTGCACTGGAAAGCCATGAATGGAAAATTCCACCTCCCGTTCCTCCTCCAGGCGCTAAAGAATAGAGGAAGCTTCTGTCCCCGGTTTGCTGGTGCCTGAAATTCTACCATTGGAGCTTCATTCCTATGGTGTGAGGCTTTGTCCTTTGTTAAAATGCAAACTTCATAGAAGTCATGTCTTCAACACAGATTTATTTTCATTAACTCAATAAATATTTATTGACTTCTTGGCCTCAGCCATGCAGTATCTAGAGGCTGGGAATAGAGACATTAATTAAGACGTGTCCAGGTCCACACCTTCAAGGAACTAGCAAATTCTGTGTATGAGGGCTGGGGTGGAGGACCATAGGAACCCTGACCATAATGGAGTGGTGAATGATGGTGGTGGGAGCCCCCAGCAGAGGTGACCTATTTCATAGTTGCAAAAGGTGGAGCTTGAGCTGCAATCTAACAGATGAAGAGCGGGTGGGGAGTGGTTGATAATCCCAGCGGGAGGGTACAGCCAGGGCAAATGAATGGGGTCATGAGCCAGTATGGTGGGGTGGGGACTACATGCCACTCAGCAGGCTTGGACATAAGGTAGGACATGGCAAGTAGGACCGGAGTGGCAGGAAGGGCTTCTCATTGATTGGACGCTACTTTCATGTCAGGGGGTGGCCTCTGTCCCGGCGCTTTGCTGCCTCCCCAGCCTCCCCCTCACCTTGTCCCACCAAGCCCACCAGACTCTCCTTTGCGAAACTGCCCTGTGCTCCTCTCAGTCACGTGGTCTGGATGATCCAACCCCCCATCCCCAGGGGTGGAGCCTGATTGGCTTAAGGAGTCAGCCTACTCTCATCCTGCTGGTGCCTGATTGGTTCAGAAAAGGGCACGTGGCCCAGCTCAGGCCAATGAAAGGCCAGATGTTTGCTAAGGCTTCTGGGAACGGGATCCTCCCCTCTCCTTCAAGGTTGCTACCTCCCAGATGCACGTGCACTCTTCTTCTGGCTCCATGGAGGGAGATGTTGGAGGCCAGGGATGAAGGTGACGTGGGGAGGAGGGCAGAGAGGTGAGAATGTCAGAGAAATGGGGTCTGGGCAGACCCACCCCTGCTGTCCTCAGCTGAGCCAGCAAATTCCCATTTGCTCAACCCATTTGTTGTTACTTTCGAGTGAAAAGTTCCTCACTGGTGCAGGGCATTTCTGGGGGAAGGCACTGGGTGGAGCTGGAAAGGGAGCGGCCAGCGGTGCCTGGACCTGGATGGGGCGGGGTTGGCCAAATCCCTTTCCTGTGGATTCCGCCTCCACGTACAGTTCTTACCATGAGGGAAGATCTTTCCCCAGGAAACATCTGCTGACACTGGCGGGACACCTGGATGCAAGTCCTGGGCGGACAGCCCGGCATTAGGGGTCCTGGGCTCTATCCTAACCCAGCCCCCTGTCTGACTGTAAGGCCCAGTGGAATCACGCACCTTTCTGGGCCTCCATTGGTGATCCATCCACCAGCGCTCAGACTGAGCTCCCCACGGGCAGGGGTGATGACCAAGCCGGCCCTGCAACCCCAGAACCCAGGAAAGGCCCGGCACAGAGCAGGTGTGAATGGGGCTGTTGACCGATCAATGCAGGAGCTGTACCTTCCTGCACTAACCTCCCATGGTCAGGACCATGTGTGATGCTGACAGGGACCAGCTGCTATTCCTCTGTCCACCCCAAGAGCCTCCTGAAGACCCCAGCCCCATGTTAGTGCAGCAGGAAGGGATTTGGTAGGAGATTTAGCACACAGGCTTCATGACAGAGGCCTCAGCTCACATGAATCTCCAGTGCTGCTCAAGCCTCCCTGAGCCACAATTTTATACTACAGGGTGAGAAAAATCACCTCAAAGCTCAGCCATTTACTTTTTAGCTGCTGCTGACCTGGTCAGCCAAGCTCTGGGATTCTCTGCTCAGTCTACTCATTAGTGCCGGTGGAGGAGAAAGTCATAATGAGGGCCCATGCCTGGGGACAAGACTCAAAGAAAGAAAGAAATCAGTGGGGGGCAGCCCAAATGCAGTCCTTTAAAATGGCAGAGCCCCTGCCCTGCGCTGTTGGGTGGCGTGGGCTGCATCAGAGTGCAGGATGGAAGGCAATTACAGAAGATTAAAACATGTTCCAGCAGGAGCGCCTGGGTGGCACAGTCGGTTGGGTGTCCGACTCTTGTTTTGGCTTAGGTGGTGAACTCAGGGTTGTGGGATCAAGCCCCCTGTCAGGCTCAATGCTCCTTGCGGAGTCTGCTTGGGATTCTCTCTCCCTCTCCCTCTGCCCCTCCTGCTCCTGCTCTCTTTCTCTCTTAAAAAAAAAAAAAAAATACACACACACATATATATACATACACACAGATATATACACACACATATATACACACATATATACACACACATATACACATACACATATACACACATATATACACACATATACACACATACACCCACATATACACATATACACACACATATATACACACACATACACACACATGCATACATACACACATACACACACATATACACACATATACACACATACACATACACACATATACAAACATATATACACACATATACACACATACACACATATACATACACACATGCATACATACACACACATATATACACACATACACACACATATACACATATATACATACATACACATACACA
>NW_023270447.1:71340736-71435296 GCF_011800145.1 Mirounga leonina | reverse complement strand
ATACATACACATATACACACATACATACACATACACACACATATACATAACATACACCTATATACATACACACATATACACACATACATACATACACGTATATACATACACATATATACATACACACATACATACACATATACACACACATACACATACACACACACATATACTGGTGGCAGCTCTGCCCCATTGCAGAGTGTGGTCAGGGCGAGTCCCGTCCCCCTGCTGAGCTTCAGTGTCCCCCTCTTTAAGATGTAGCTAGAGCTAGCTAGAGCCTTGATGCTGTGGACCCAACACTCAGTGAATGAGCCCCAATCTGTCCCTTTCTTGACTTGTCCTGCCCCTGTCTCCCTGCCCCCACGTTAGCCTGCCAACAGCGAGACATTAGAGACACCAGGGCCACAGTCAAGGGGGCCACTCTCCCCCCACCCACCCCAGAACAAGGAGCCAGATTCTCCTGGGATGGGGCTCAGGGATCTGCATTTCGGAGAGCTTCGCAGGTGATTCTGAAGCAGCCATCAGACCCCGACTATCATCTGGGACCAGGGGCCAGAGCCCAGCTTAGAAAGTCTGGCATGTCAGATGCTATAGAGAAAAGTAACAACAACAGCAGCATATTGTACGTGCTGGGAACTCAGCCCATCCTCCAGTATGCCTCACAGTGACCCACAGTGAAGGGGACTCTTACCATCCCATTTTCCAGATGAGGGAACTGAGGCTCAGAGAAGGAAGAACCCTGTCTGGGTCACCCAGCATCCCTCCTCCCCTCTCTGCAGGGGGCCCCGGAGGCACAGAGAGCGGGAGGGGGCTCCCACCCAGAGAATTCAGGAACCAGCCTTTGTCTCCTCTTCTCTGTCCAGATCGCCTAGGAGAAACTTTTTCCCTGAAAAGGCAGCTTGCTGTCAGGTTGGTGTGAGCAGCGCACAGCCTCAGGAGGGAGTGGGATGCATGCGTGGGAAGTTCTGCTGCCCCAGCAAGCATAAGCAGCTTGGGATGGAAACAAGACACTCACAGGAGGTGCTCAGAGGCCCAGGAAACTGCCCCGCCCCCTCCCTGTCCAGCTGAGCCGGAGCCCCTCTCCGTGGTGAGATCACCTCTGCCTCCTTCCCCACTCATTCCATTCATCTCAGCTAAACATTAGAAGGTTCAGCTCCTTTGATAATCTCTCTTCAGCAAAAAAGTAGGGCTGGGGCCAGGGACTAGCCCTAGAACACAGGAGCTCCATCCCAGGCCGAGGGCCCACATTGTGCGCTGGGTGCGTGGCGGCTCCATCTCTCTGGGGCTTGGTTTCATCACTGGGGAAATCTTCAGGGGAGACAGTGCATTCGAAGGGGTCAGTATGGCCTCTGGCCCACAAGCCCCCTTCCCCCAACTCCAGGGGACTGCGTGGATCTTTATGCCCTGTCTGGGGAATGGTGACAGATGGGGGTGGGGTAGGGTTGTTTGAGCAGTGGGGTGCGTGTGTGTGCGTGCGCAGTGAGGACGATGTGTGCTACCCCATATATAAGCTTGTGTACCTCTGCTGTGTTTGAGTTCTGAGGGCCAGGCTGAAAGGAAAATGTGCAGGGGGCAGGTGGTGATGTGGGGAAGTGAGTCAGGGGCCCACCCAGAGGAGCCTGGGGCTTGTGCGACTCTGGGGACTCTTGGCACGATGCATTCATGATTGTTCTAATATGAAATAAAGGGCATTTTTTCCCTGAACTTGGAATAAAGTGGACACGCTAGAAGATGTCTGGGTCCTGTGCTCTGATTGCTGGCCTCACATGGACAGGCAGAGCAGTGAGCCATGGAACCAGGAGGGGCATCTTCCCAGAGTGTCGTCTTTACTCCAAGATCTGGGAAAGTGCCCCTTATTTTATATTAAACATATCACGGATACATCAGGATAAAATGTGCATAGTTTTGAAATAATTAAACTGGGAAGTTCAAAGAACAAGGATGCCAGCAGCTGGTTGCTTCAGCCTCCGCCCCCAGACACCCTAGCGACCCAAAAACCCTCCCTCCACATGAGGCGTGCCCCAGGGGCATCATTTGGGAATCCCTACTTTTCAGGAAATGGAGTATCGGGAAAAAGAGCAGGGCTGTGATTTGCTCCCACAGGGGTTTTAGAAAACTGTCCCTGCACAGGGATCGGCGGTGGGGACTCTAGCACCCCTGGCAGAAGCTGTTTGCAATAACACAGGTGAGGGAGGAGCGGGCCCAGGAGCCCGAGGGGGCAGAGGGGACCGGGAAGAGGGGAGGGAAAGACATCCTGCAGAACAGCCCCTGCCTGAGGCGGGGAGGAGAGCAGGGGTAGGGGAGGGTGGAGTCCAGGCTGCCTGGGGGTCTAGCCCTGAGTGTCAGCTGTGGGCGGGGGCAGCCAAGTTCAGAGTCACAGGAAGAAGGGCAAGTATCTATTCTGCAGAGAGGGGCCGATGGCGGAGGCTGCTGTGAGCCACCAATCTTTTCTCCAACTAGGACAGCTGGCACTGATAAGTAGAAGGGCAGACACTCTCCAGTACATTCCATGAGGCCAGTATTACCCTGAACCAAAAGCAGACAGACAGTAAACGACAGAACAATATCCCTTATGACCCCACACGGTCAGTGCCCGTCACACCCCCTCATGGTCACACCCATTGTTTATGCATGTGACAGTCATTTACTCATGCTTAACATTGACATTTCTTCCAGACTGATCTGTTGATACTTTTGCCTTTGCCTCACTGTTACCATAATTATTGTCATCACTGCTCATCAGTGAACTCCTGACCGCACTCTCCTCTCTACTTGCTGTTAGATACAAATAATTCCTGCTCTCATTAAAGGGCTAACAAGTAGGCAAATGCAAGCTGTTACACCTTTGTGGTCTGGGGATCTAGCCTTCTGCAGCTCCCTATGCACTCGCCCCTTGGTGCCCCTGTCCCCGCGGTCCAGTCCCCAGGGCAGCTTCTGCAGAGTCCAGTCCCCTGGCGGGCGGGCTCTAGGGACTTGCTGCCGCCCTGCTGGCTGCTGGATCCTGGGCATTCACCCTGGGCCAGGCGTGGTGCCAGGTGCCCAGGTCCCTGAAACCCAGGCTTAGGACCGGCGAGTGATTTGACCAGAATCCTGCAAATGCTGAGTGATGAGCCAGCCCTTGGCCTCAGGTCTTCCTGATTCCAGTGCTCACGTTTTTTCACCAACATCTGCAGCCAGAAGTCTTCCTCCCTCTCCTGTGCCCCACAGCCCAGCTCTGCCAAGGCCCCTTGGACAGGCAGCTGGAGATCTGAGATGCCATGTCACCTGCTGGGACCATGAGAGGAATCTGGCTTCAGAGACACCTTAACCTTCTGGGGAGAGGGTCCGGGGCCCCCAGGATCCACAGTCCCGTCCTAGTTTGGGAACCACCTGCCCAGGGGGTTAATACACTGGTTTTCCCTTCACTCCTAGCAGCTCAGATGTGCACGCAGGGCAACCCTGAGCATCACCTTGCTGCAGAGGTGTGAGTGATGACAACGCTGTTTGTGGGGTGATTTTCACACTGTTGTACCAAGGAGCATATTTGGGCCTCACATGACCCTCAGGAAATCCTGAGAAGGAGAGCATTAGGCCCCTTGAATGGGAAAACAGGCTCAGAGTGATTTTTGAAGCCAAAGGACTCTAGAGAGCCTTCATCTTCTCATTTACAGATAAGGAAGCTGAAACCAGAGAGCAGTGACCAGCGAGTGCGTGGCAGAACCAGCCCCCGATCCCAGGGCCCCTTGTTCCCAGGCTGCTGCCTACACAGAATGGCAGGCACGACCTGTGAGTCAGTCTGGGATGTGGGTTATTTTTTGTTTGGTTTTGTTTTTAGCTTCGGCACAGTTCCCAGCCTGCGTGCCCTTCTGAGAAGCTGGAGGGGTGGGGGCAGATTTGTCCGGATTCTGATCCAGGTCCGCCACAGCCTCAGGCTGTGTGACCTTGGGCAGACCCTCCTTTGCCCCCACAGGCCTTGGTTTTCTCGTCCATGAAACCGCTCACAGAACCAGGGAGCCGAGTTTGCGTCGCTGGCGTTCTGGATGTGCCCTGAGCATCCCGTTCCCCCAGGGGTTTCAAAGCTGGACGCGGTCGACACAATTGCTTGCCTTGACCCCAACTGCTTCACTTCCCCGGCCATGACTTTAATTCCTCCTGCTGGAAACTTGGCTCCATGCACTTGGGCTGAATAAGTTGATTTGTGGAAATTACCATTTCCTGGGGCTGCTCACATCGGAAGCAGCAGGTGGGTGCTCTGAGTGCTTTTGAATGAGCCCCCGAGTCCAGCTGGGACAAATCTATCCCTCTAAAGCGACATCTACTGGAAGGTGGCATTGAATTATGTCACATGATAAAAGCATTCCACTCGGTTCCAGTAACCTTTATTTAACTGGAGGCGGGATCTCCCCTCGAGAGGCCCACTTCCCTGCCTGGGGACTTTTCCTGGCAGGAGAGGTCCTGGGAGCCCACTGTGTTAGAGAGGACAAAATGGATGAGGACAGCCGAGTGAGGGGCCTCGGAGTGAGGGCAGGGGGCAGGGATTGGCCCCCTGTTGGGAGAGGAGAGCCTGGCTGAGAGGGCCACACGGATGGGATGACTAGCTTTGCAGGGCCTGTCACCCAGTGTGGGCGCCCTGGAGATAGCTTGTTGTTCGTCCATTCACTTTCTCACACACTCACTCAACAAACAGTTGTTGGCCAGGCATGGGCCGAGGAATGTGCCAGGTGAAGGGCACTCTTGTGCTCTCTCTTTCTCTCTCTCTCTTTCTTTCTAAAATAAATGCATAAATCTTTTTTAAAAAGGAAAAAAGGAGTGCCTGGGTGGCTCAGTCCGTTGAGCGGCCGACTCTTGGTTTCGGTTCAGGTCATGATCTCAGGGTCCTGGGATCCAGCCCCGCGTCAGGTTCTGAGCTCGGCGGGGAGTCTGCTTGAGATTGTCTCCCTCTACCCCTCCCCTGACTTGTGTGCGCACCCATGCTTGCTCTCTCTCTCTCTCTCTCTCAAATAAATAATCTTTTTTTAAAATCTTAAAATGTATATGGAACTACAAAAGATTTCAAATAGCAAAAACAATCTTGAGAAAGAACAAAGCTGGAGGCATCACCCTTCCTGTCCAAACTATATCACAAAGCGATCCTCATCAAAGCAGCCTGATGCTGGTGGGAACGGCACACAGACCAACAGAACAGAAGTGAGAGCCCGGAAATAAACCCATGCATCTGTGGTCAACCGACATTTGACAAGGGAGCCGAGAATACTCACCAGGGAAAGGACAGTCTCTTGATGAGTGCTGCTTGGAAACCTAGATATTCACATGCAAAATAATAAAATGAACCCCTATCTTACTCCACTCACAAAAATTAGACTTAAGACTTAAACATAAGAGCTGAAACCATAAAACTCCTGGAAGAAAACATAAGGGAAAAGCTCCTTGACATGAGTCTTGGCAAAAAAAAAAAAACACATTGACAATGATTTTTTGGCTATGATGCCCAAAGCACAAGCAACAAAAGCAAAAATCAACAAGTGGGACTACGTCAAACTAAAAAGTTTCTGCACGCAAAAGAAGTGAAGAACAATATGCAAAGGCAACCTACAGAATGGGAGAAAATATGTGTAAACCATATATCTGATAAGGCATCAACATCCAAAATACATACAAGGAATTCATACAACTCAACAGCAAAAGAACAAATAATCGGATTAAAATTAGGCAGAGCATCTGAATAGATATTTTTCCCAAAGAAGACATCCAGAGGGCCAGCAGGCACATGAAAAGGCATCAGAATGGCAGACATCATTCATCACCAGGGAAATGCAAATCAAAACCACAATGAGAGATCACCTCACACCTGTCAGAATGGCTAGCATCAGAAAGACAAGCAATAACAAGTGTTGGCGAGAATGTGGAGGAAAGGGAATCTTTGTGCGCCATTGGTGGGGATGTAAACTGTTTCAGCCGCTGGGGAAAGCAAGATGGAGTTTGCTCAAAAATACAAAATAAAAATAGAACTACCATGTGCTCCAGCAAGTCTCCCTCCTTAGGTATATATCTTCAGGAAACAAAATCACTATGCCAAAGAGAGAGCTACACCCTCATGGTCACTGCAGCGTTATTGACAAGAGCTGAAACATGGGGAAAAAAACTGCGTCCATCAACTGATAAACAGAAAAGGAAAATATATATACAGTGAAATATCATTCAGCTATAAAAAGAAGGGAATCCAGCTACTTGTGATGACACAGGTGGACCTGGAGGGCATCCTGCTTAAGGCAGTAAGGCAGACGGAGAAAGACAAATGCTGTGGAATCTCACCTCCATGTGGAATCTCACACAGCTGACTGCATAGGAACGGAGAGGAGACTGGGGCTGCCAGGCTGTGGGGTGGGGGGAAGGTTGATGAAAGGGGGCAAACTTGCAGTCGTAAGGTGAGTGACTTCTGAGGACCTAACGTACAGCATCGTGACTGTTCTTACCTGCACTGTAGTGTATACTTGAAAGTTATTAAGACGAGGGATGCCTGGGTGGCTCAGTCGGTTAAGCATCTGCCTTCCGCTCAGGTTGTGATCCCAGGTCTTGGGATCGAGCCCCACATCAGGATCTTTGCTCAGCGGGGAGCCTCCTTCTCCCTCTGCCGCTCCCCCGCTTGTGCTCTGTCTCTCTGACAAATAAATAAATAAAATCTTTAAAAAAAAAAAAAAAGAAAGAAAAGAAAAGAAAGTAAGAGGTTAGATCATGTTCTCATCACAACATCAAAAAAAAGGATGTTATTTGAGGTAGTAGATATGTTAACTAACCTTACGGTGGTTGTCATCAGATCATTACCTTGTACACCTTACACTTGCACAATGTTAGACGTCAATTTTATCTCAATAAAGCTGGAAAAAAATGTTAAGTATGGCTTGGGAGTAAGACAGACCTGATTGAGTTTGAGTCCTGGCTCTACCCCTGTCATTCACTCTGCAAATCGTCACTGAGTGCCTGGCATGTAAGGCACTGTCCCAGCGCAGGGGACCCAGGGGGACAAGATGCACATGGCCCCTGCCCTCTCACAGCCTGGCGGGGGAGGCAGTGAATGACCAACCCATGAAGAGCCAGCTAGTCACCCACACGAGAAGGCCACCAGGGGCCTACACGGGGCAGGGCCCTGAGAGTGACAGGGACAGTGGGGCGGGAGGCCATCTCAGTGCATTCAGGGAGGGCCTCTCGAGGACGCGCCGTCTGAGCTGGACCTGGACACTCAGAAGGACCAGCCGAGCAGAGAGTGGCAAAGGGCATCCAGACAAAGAGCTCGGGTGGATGAGAAGAAATGAGGCCAGAGCGAGCAAAGAGCGGGCAGGAGGGACACGGGCGGAGGCAGGGCCGAGGCCACGTCGGGCGGGGCCTCGGAGGTCACGGCCAGGCGCTCAGCCGTTACTCACAGAGCAGGAGGTCACTGGAGGCTGAGTGATCTGGCTTACTCTTCCCAAACGGTCGCTGTGGCTACTGCAGTTTGTGTGACACCTGGTGGCTCTGTGACTTTGGGCAAGTCACAGGCTCTCTGAGCCTCGATCTCTCCATCTGTAAAGTGGGGATGACAGTACCTACCTCACCGGCTTCGTTGGAAGCTGAGCCGTGACAATCCACACGGAGCTCTTGGCAACGTGCCCCGGGCCTGGTGAGCGCCACATGAGCCGCGCTTTGCGACCTCACCGTCCACACCCCCGGGATGTAGCCTGGCCCACACTTGTGGGAACCGTGGCTCCCTGCCCCCCGTCCACACCTCCCGGCCTCCCCGGCCCTGGGAGCACCACGGCCCGTGGCTTTTTCTCCTCCCACGGCTCAGATGAGGCACGGAGGCTCGCGGAAGGTGAGGACGGCCTCCGTGCCCCCGCGAGAAGGAGGCTCTCGGGCCCAGGCCGCGGACGCCAGAGTCGCTGCTCTCTGCGCCGCATGGCAAAGCAGCTTCTGCCCCGGCACGGACGCCAGGACTCCGGCCCGGCCCTCGGCCCCGGCGTGTCTGCTGGGCTCCGGGCCATCCGAGGCCAGCCAGGGCAGGTGGGCGGGGGCCCCGAGACGGGCCGCAGTCAGTGAGGGCCGTGCAGGCGGCCTCGGTCTCCCCGGTGCCCAGGCCATGCAGCCCCTCCCGATCAGGGGTGGCCGCAGAGGTCATGAGGAGCACTAACGGCCTCAGCTGCGATGGCCCGATTTATGATGACACAAGAAGCAAATTCAGCTTCCGGCCCGAGGAGACAGCCGGCCCGTCTGCACTTCTAGAAACCCTTTTTGCAGGCATCTGGGGGGTGGGGGCTTCTACCCCACACATGCAAGGCCCGCGGCCCCGGGCAGAGCCAGGCTGGGCCATCTGTCTTCTCATGCCACTGGCCGCCTTGTACGAGAGGCCACCCCCGCTGACACGTTTCAGAGCATTTGGAAATCAGCGCCCCGGCCACGGGTCAGCCATTGGTGTTGCACCAAGGGATCCTCCGGCCTTCACCACCACCCAGACCGGCCATGGAGCAGAGCAGTGAGAGGCCCAGGCTTTGGGGTCAGCCTAACGTGGGGTCAAGCTGGAGCCCCAGCTCAGCCATACAATGGCTGTGACCCTGAGTGAGTGCAGTGCCTTCCTGGGCCTCCGTTTCCTCGTCCTCGGAATGAAGGGACACCGGCTCCTAGAACACACCCCCTGCTGTGAGGAATTCTGAGCGGTCACCGAGGCCCCACCCACAGCCCAGGAACTCACAGGGACCACGTCAGTTCACCCCATCCTCCGCACCCAGCACAGGCCATGCAAATGTTTCCCGGATGGACGCATGAAGGCGGGGCCGGGGCGCGCGGCAGGTGACCCTCTGAAAGCAAGGGAAGGACAGAGAGGTCCCATCCTTCCGGTCCTATCCCTCACAGCCACGAGGTAGGCAGGGGCCTCACACCCGTCGGCCAGCTAACAGACCTGTCCCCTCTTGTTCCATGTTTGGAAGACAACCAGAGTCCCCCACAGGGGAGAGAAGAGTGAGGCCACTGTCTCATCCTCTGCCCAACCTCTGCCTGTGCACATGGCTGAGTTACCTGGGTCACTGTTTGCTGTAGATGGGGCCCCACGGGGTCCTCTGCCCGCATGCTCTGCAGGAGTCCCTGTGCTCTGCGGGCCCCGCACCTGCCTGTGTCCGCCTGTCCCCACTGTGGGGAGGGATCCGGGAGATCCCTGCGATAGTCCAGTCTCACAGAAAGCAGCTCATTTCAGTATTTACCGTATCCGGACAGGTCAGTGTGTGCAGATCCTCTCTGTCTCTCTGTCTCTTTCTCTCCTTTCCACCCCACCTCCCACCAACAATATGTCAGGACGATCGGTCCCCTCGAGCAAGGACAGTCATACAAGCTGCCTGCGGCCGCACCTTGCCCAATTCAACACTTGTCCAAATCTCTGCATTCGTTCTGCTAAAAACAAGTTCCCTCCAGATGGGCCTTTTGTCTTTGCAGGAGGCCGGGGCTGAGGGCGGGGGGTGCCCAGGCGGGGCTGCAGGAGGCTTGGCTGTGGGTGTCATGGCCTTTCTGCCCATAGCCGTGGACTTGAGGGGTGTTACTGACCTCGCAGAGCCTCGGCTTCCTCGTCAGCAAAGGGGGGCGATCACAGCAGCTGCCTTGTCTGGAGGATTCAGGGAAAGGGACAAGGAGCATCAGCACCATGTCAAGAAATGACGGTTCTGGATGGAGGAGAGGATGCCTTCTCGTTTGGTCCTCAGGCCAGTCTGGGAGGTGGGTGTCCTGAACGCATCTGGCAAACAGGAACCTGAGGGTAGGCAAGATGAGCTGGGGGGCCCGGGGGCACACTTCCTGGTGACAGGAGACACTGGGACTTGAACATGCTCTATTCACCTCCAAAGCCCATCCCAATGGCTCAGGTGCGTCCATGGAGGGGACACCTGGCCCCCTGGGATGCTCAGCTGCTGGGGAATCCCGGGCCACCATGATGTGAGGTTGGCCGCTCTTCCTCACCTGAGCCGAGGAGGAGGCTGCAGACCACAGCAAGGATAGCTCTCCATCCAAGGGGGCAGATTCGGGACCTTGTGAGCCACCAGGGCACTAGGCTCCTGGTCCTGGAGCTGCTCCCTACTCCCAGGGGAACCTTGGGTGAGATCAGCCTGATTCTGAGCCCCCTGCATTCCTGGATGAACTGGCGTCCTGGTCGCACGTGGTGTGCTCGCCTCCAAAGGTGAGCCTTCCCAGTCAGGGACTCCCTGAGTTACTGGTGTCGGGGATCCCCGAGTCTCATATTCTGTAGCAGAGGCCAGGGAGGGGGATGGGAGGGACCTGGGCACTCGAGCAGCACAGGATCTGGTGGGAACTGGGACCTGGGTCTTTTCCTGCTGCAGGGCCAGGCCAAGTCCCCACCAACCCCCAGGGGAGCCCTTCTCTCACTTAGCCCCTCCCCCAGCTCACCACACTCTGCCTGGGTCCCTGGGAACCTCAGGAAAGGGCGTCATGGCTGCCTCCTCCCCAGCTGCCTGATGGGGCCTGGACCAGAACCAGCAGTGAATGGATGAAGAAGGAAAGAATGAATGGGTACATTCTCCAAGGCCCTGCCCTCTGGGTTCTCTGCAGGCCCTGGCTGTCCTGGACCCTGAAGGGCAGGGCCAGGGGCAGGGGCCAGACCAGTTCCTGAAAAAGGCACCCCCAAGAGGTATGGGCTAACTTGGCTGGCAACCTGGCCACTGCTTGGGCTCCGCCTATAATAGGAACTGCCCCCCCAACCCCCGTTCCTCATTCTCACCTCATTCTCACCTGTCAGATGTTTGCTGAGCACCTCCTGAGAACCAGGTCCTGGGAGGGACTAAGTGCTGGCCCCATCAGACCCCTGCCCCTGCTAAGAAGGTCTCAGCCAGGTGAGGGACACCATTATGCCCCCAGACTCCTGCTGGGTCCCAGGTGGTTTATAAGTGGTATTGCAAATCATGATTGGGGTGCGGCTTACTGTTTCCATCTGACAGATGGAGGAACTGAGGCTCAGGCCTCTTGACACCGAATTCCATGGCTTTGCCCTCAAATCGGTTCCCATTCGGGTTCCTGACTCACCAACTGAACTGAGGGCTAAGCTGTCTGCAGGCCGCAGGGATGACGTGGGTGTGCGGGCCGGGCGCCCCCAGTCCGGCGGGGACATAAACCCGCCTTTCGGCAGCGCGGCTCAGGTCAGACGGCGAGATGTGATCTAACAGAAGCACAGAAGCCAGCAGGCCCCAGGGGACCAGTCTGGAGCCCCAGGAAGGCTGGGCCCTTTGCGTCTTCACCTTCCCAGCAGAAGCTCAGTCATCACCGAATGGATGGATGGAGAGATTAATAAATTCTGACCTGAGCCAAGGGAAAGAGACCACAAGAAAGCCAAGCACCTTAGTGACAGTGCCCCCACCTCGTTATGTGACCTTGGACAAGCTCCTTGTCCTCCCTGGGCCTTAGTTGTCCCTGCTGTAGACCAAATGCGTCGGTCCTGAAGGACCACGGCCGCTCACCGTACTGAGCTTCCTGCATTTGAGGCAGGAGGAGGAGCTGGGAGACCCCAGCTGCTTCCACCAGCCTGGGCACCTCCCTGAGGTGGAGGGAGGGCCATGCGCCTGCACCCTGTAGTGGGACTGGCGTGGAGCTCAGACAAGGGTACATGACCTGAGCAGCCGGACATCCGCGTACGGCCAGGCTGATGGGTGGTTGGCGCAATTAGGACCCCCCCACACACAGCAGCTGGAACAAACGGGCCATTCTGTCTCCTTCAGAAGAAGTTTGGTCAGGATGTACCTGTCGGTCCCTCAGGGAGGAGATGCCGTGGCTCCGAGTGCCTGCAGGTCTGTCTCCGCTTGCCAGCGCCCACGCCTTTGCTCACATTGCTCCTCTCTCCTGGAAGCCTTCTGTTTCCTTCCCAGGTAAGGGGTGCGAAGAACAGGGACCACAGAGGTGAGCAGAAACCAGTCCTGTGCTCAGAACAAACACACAAATGACTGTGACGAGGCAGTCATAAAAGCCAGGGTTCCCAAGCGCTCTGCGAAACCCTTTACTACACATTCCATGTAACCACCACCCCCACCCAGGCTCCAGAGAAGTAGGTCCGTTGGTCAGGATTCTTTTGTCAGAAACTAAATCCAAAGTGGTCAAACTAAAGAGGAGGTTCAGTGTCCCATAGAACTAAGATGAGCAGAGATAGACCAGCCTCAGGCATGGTTGGATCCAGGGGCTCAAAATAAAGCACTGGGTCTCTGTTTTTTCTTAACATCTCTTTACTGTGCTTCCCTTTATCTGTAATGAGAGTTGGGGTGGCTCTTTCTTCCCCCTTACTGTTGGAATTCATCAAGGGGCAGGCAAGAAAGAGAGGGGTAAGGAGTCATAACCATTGGCAGCTGCAAGCTTGCATCCCCTGTCTGGGACCCCTTAGGGAAGAAAGTGCTGCTCCTTCCCAGTAGCCAGATATCAAAGCCCAGGCAAGCATTCCCACTGGCCTAATTTGGGTCCCGGGCCCATTCCTTGAATCAGTTACCATTTCCAGGGATCAAAATACTAGGATTGGTCTGGCCAGACCTTTAACTGTGTCTAAGGAGAGGAGGTGGGTGGGTGGTGGGGGGAGGCTGTGATTAGGAAGCCTGGGGGATCCGGGAGGCTTCATTCCCTAAAGGAAGGGGAGAGGGTGCTATACCCAGAGAGGGGAGGGGTGACAAGGGGACAAGGAATACAGTGGATAGTATCAATCCTGCTTTACAAAGGAGGAAACTGAGTCTTAAAGAGTCTAAATGACTCCACTAGGTTAGTGGGTGGCAGGACAGGAAATCCAAAAGCCCTTCACTGCTAATTGCTACACTACAGGGCTCCCCAGGGACCCCCGGCTTTGGCCGCATCTCCAGCACCCCCCAAAGCTGAGCTTCAAAAGGTTTAAACTCATAATTCCAGCCCAAACAAGACAATTCCCAAAGCTCAGACACTCAAGCTCCTGGAAGGCCCTGGAGCTTACAGATCTAATCTTCAGGACAGATCCAATTTGAAGTACCTGCCACCGCCCCCCGACCCACCACCACAGCGCACAGAGCACGCTGCCCGTGGCAATTTCTTGTCCACTGAGCAGGGCTGAGAATGAGCACAGCAAACAGAGCGACATTAGCAGGGGAGAAGGTGGTCGAAGTGTGAGCTGTCGAATGTTTGAGCACGTTCTCCAGTGAAGTGCACAGCTCAGAACTTTCCAGAGCCTCCCTGACCACCCCTTCCTGTTCCAACCTGCCCGTTTCAGTCAAGGGATGTTGCACCACACAGCAGTCGAACCCCAGTCCAAACCCCATTCAGGTTCTACAGGTGAGGAAGCAGAGCCCCAAGAGGCCCGGTGCTCGGGCAAGATTGGAGCCCCGAGAGGGTCGGAGAGTGAGCTGGGGTGAAGCCAGAAGCACCAGGGAAGGGCGTGTTCTGGGCCAGACCTGATGGCACTTCCTCACACTTCACTTAATTCAGTCTTCAGTCTGCGATGCTTCCCACTTTATTCACGGGGAAACTGAGTCTCAGAGCGCCCCTCTCTCAGTATCCCATGGCTAGGAAGCAATGGAGCTGGTTTTGAACGGGTTTGTCTGGTACAAAAGTCAAGTCCCACGGTGCTGGTCCTTTGTCCAGTCGTCTCTGCCATCTGCTTGGTGACCATCTGTGTGATGCTGGGCCCGCCAGCCGCCTTTCCGGGCCTCCCCCGACTGCAGGTTCCAGCTAGCTCCGGACGATGGGAGGTGCTGGCAGAAGACCGGCAGGTCGGAGGTGGGGAGAAGCTGTTTCCTCCCTTTCTCTTCCCTTCAGCAGTGGCCTGGGGACTTGGGGATCTCAGAGGCTCTGGCGCCTGGTTCCACTGGAGGAGCAGGTGCGGGGCTCGTCCCTGGGGTCCTCAGACCTGGGCAGCAGGATCCGAGTTACTAAGCTCTGAGTGCCCTTCTCTTCCCTTCCCTTCCTGCTCCGTCAGCCCTGTCAACCCTTCACGACCAGTGTCTCTGTGGGCCCTCCTCTCTCTGGGGGTTTGTTGGAGATTCTGTTTTCCCGAATGGACCTCCGGCTTGCCTGGGATGAAATGTCATCTGAAGCCATAGCTTCAGAGCAGGTGGCCACTGAACTTGACCATTAGCACTGGTGCCCAGGACAGGAAGTGTGGCCGTGACGGCCACTTCTGACTCTTCCAGGGAGAGTGTGGGAAGAAGATGACAAGCTCAGGACATTGAACTCTCGGATCAAATTATCCTCAGGAAACAGAGATTTATGGAGGCCCTAAAGAAACGTTTTACGTTTTGTGGCCACAGGGAAGAAACAGCTGAAAATCCCAGGCCCAAAACTGAATCCACGGCGCACTGCAGTCCAGCCCCGCGGACGGCAGAATTACAGCATAAGTTGAATTTGACTCACAGCCTTGCCAAATACCGTATGTGAAATCAATAAAGCATTGATTGGAAAAGAGAGGAGTCCTGAGAATTGGCACGAGAACTCAGATGAATCTGAGAACCCTGAACCCCCAGGTCTTCCCAAGCCTCCTTCACCATCTATGGCAGACCCTGCCCCCCGATTTAAAGAAAGTACCCTTCCCTGGCTTGAAGACCCAGTCGCACTATAAGATGTTGAGGTGGGGCGTCCTACTGCACTCTACATTTTCCATCTGACTTGCCTGTGTGTTGTGTGCTAAAGACAGATTGATCTTGGAGAACGACCGTAAATTGTTACGTACTCACTCAGGTGATGCTTCCGAATGCACCTGCTAGCCCAGATGTGGTATCTACCCTAGAGGAGAAAGGCGGCACAGCTCCTGGTGATCCCAGAAGGAGTTCACTGTAACTCAGCGGGGATAGCAGGACTCCTCTCCTGCTAGGACGTAATCTAGAGTAGAGGGACTCAGCATTCCACACAACAGCGTGCTAACTCACCAGACTGATGACATCACGCAGACTGGACCTGCTCGCCAGGAAGCAGACAACAGCCTAGAAGCTTGAATAAGCCATGTGCATACCAGCTGGTTCAGGGCTCTGACCCCTACGTGAAGCTGCTGGGGTCCGATATTGTCGGGCATGTTTGAATATTGCCTCTATGACGACAGAAAACATGCTCCTCCTTGCACTGCCTTCCACTAGGTAAGAGGAGCAACATTTGGGGGACTTCTCTGGATTTTGGAAGTAACATTCCCCTACCTATAGTATGCGCTACTCCAAATATTTTTACTGATTCTGAGTAGAATCCAAGTCAAGAAAGGCTCTACAGAAAGTCTAGGCTGCCATACCACTAGAGCCTCATGATTGAGTCTCTAATAATCCCCAAAGTGTCTGTGATAAAGTGGGGTGGGTACAGAACCTGGGGCAGGTCCCAATAGCCCAGACCCTCAGGGAATTGGAGTACATCTTGCACCCTTAAAAGAAAGTCTCCATGTGGCATCAGGTGACCCTGAGACATTGGAGGCTCATCAGGAAGCAGGTGTTATCTGATCCACTAAGCCGTAAAGTTGGACACACACAATGGTTGTTTCTCACCAGATGGAATCGGTGTCTACAAGGTCATCCTCCAATAGACCTGAAAGTCACAAGTAAGTTGCAAGTGCAGACGGCTCATGCGTTCCCAGCACCTGCCCCTTCCCTGCTGCTGTTCCCTCCACTCACACCAGTGACCTCATGGGAGGCTCCTGGTGACAAGTCAAATGAGGGAAAGTGATTGTGTCGATAATTCCACGGTACTCCGCCCCATCCGGAAGCATTTCAGCCCCACTTGGGAGTCTCTCCCCGAAAAACTACAAGGAGGGATGATCCTCCTCATGGTCAGAACTTGGAATAGCACATCTGTGTATCCACTCTGCCTGGGCAGACAGTGGCCAGAGATAGAGATCTGCACTGGTTCAAGGGCAGCACCTAGCAGATTGGAGAGATGATGAGGATTGTGGTTAAAAACAGGATGGGAAATTGGGGGAAAGTTTGGATGTACTCAAATAGAGCTCAGCCACTGCCCTGAGGGGCCTCCAGGCTCAGCTGAGAACGCTGGACACATGGATTTGGCCAGACAATGCTCCAGGAGGGATGATGGTCAGGGAACACAGTTGACCTAGTCCCCACCCTCCGGGAGCTACATATGGTAAATGTCAGGTAGTAACTATATTTCCACATTCACGAATGATCTCATTTAATCCTCACGTGTGATTCCTCCGAGGAGGAACCATGATGATGTCATGTTACAAACGAGACACTGAGGCTCAGGGAGGCTAAGTGGGCTGCCCAAGGTACAGGGAGGACTTGTTCCCATAGATCCCATGTCCTCAGCTTCTATGGCAAATGTGGGAAATGAGGTTTAGCTATATGTTTCCTGGGACTGTGAGAATAACCTTCACGTGGATGCCTGGTGAACTTGATCCCTCATTAACCTCTCCAGTCATTATGCAGTTGGCAGTGGAGGAGCCAGCACTTGCCAAATGCTGCCTGGGAGTCAAACCCTGCCTCACCACAGCCCTACCAGTGGGCATCATTACTTCCGTTTTGTAGAAGAGAAAACCGAGGTTCAGAGGATGCCTGACGTTACACAGCAGCCAAGGGGCAGAGATAGAACCAGAACTGCAAGCACTGGACCCTTCTCCTCTGGGCCACGTCACTCTCTGGACAAGGACACCACCAAGTCCCTTATACACCATAACCTGGATTAGAATCTCAGGTCATGCCTCCAAGCCCTGCACCTGTCTGCTTCCTAGCCCTGCCTGTCATGTTCCTGCTCCTAGCCTGTCACCTGAGCCCTTGCCCACCTGCTCTGTCACTGGGCCCTTTGCTAGTCTTCAAATGCACCATTCCCCCACACCTGACCCTTGCTCTTCCTTCAGCCTGGAATATTCCCCAGACCACCCCAACATTTCCTCTGTCTCAGCTTCTCACTTTGTTCAGATCTCTGCTCAAGAGCCCTCCCCTTGTCGCTCTGGCTAAAACATGTCCCCTCCCTCCAGTCCCCCATCTGAGCCCTTGTCCTGCTTTATTATTCTCTGGAGCCTTTATCTTCATGTGTGTATGTGCCCACTGTCTGGTTTTTACCCAACCTAAGACAGGGTGGGTCCCCCCAGAAGCAGAACCTGAGAGAAGATACAGGGGCAAGTATTTATTTGGGCGGTGTAGGCAATTCTGATAGGGAGGAGCACAGGAAAGTGAGACAGGGAAGAGAAGGGTGAGCAGTTAAAGCAGATGCCATGGGAGGCAACAGGAGTCAGTCCCGTGGGGGAACCGTGGCAGACGGTCCGATACAAGCCCCAAGAATCAGCCCGCCTGAAGAGCGAGGGAGCTGGACATTTATACCCTGACTCCAACAGCTGTTGGCCAAGAGCTGCTCCCAGAGGTTGTCCGTTCCCTGGCACTTCTGGTCTACCCACTCTTCAGGCAAAGTGGCCATCCGAGGTCCTGGGAAGAGCCTTCCCTCCCAGACTCTAGGGGCTGACGGTCCTGCCCAGCCTTCCTTGGGATCCTTAAGCATGATCAGGTACACAGGACAAAGCCAGAGGGCGCACCTGGGAGCTGGGTGTGAGACGCCAGGAGTCCAAGTATGAGGAGAGAGATGCTGGCAGGAGCCAAGCGGACACCTTCAAGTGGTTCCCCAGCTCCTGCTCTCCCCACCTGTCCCCAGAAGGCCGTGTGAACCTGTGCAGGGCCCCCACCTGGAATCCAGGGAGTTTGAGGAAAGGACCTGTAAGGCGCCCTCCCCTCGTTCCAGGACATCTGCCTCGGTCTCAGGCATGTTCAGAGCTCTCCTGGGAGATGGCCTCTCACATCCCCCCAGACCGGGGGCTCCTGCAGTGCAGGCCTGCATCTTCCCATTTCTCTACTGGCCAAGTGCTCTGCAGCTTGGGCCTGATCCCACTTGCAGGGAGGCCTGCCCGACACAGCGCCCATAGGGTCACTGGAGGCTGAGTCCCCTTCAGTATCATGACAACAGAGCCCCCAGGACTACAGGGGATGCGTGTGTGACAGAGCAAGACACCTCAGAAGTCATGGCCACTGCACCCATCAGCCGATGGGAACCAAGCGGTCATCCCCACACACACGTGGGGCCTGATCCCCCCACCATCAGGGCCAGCTGACCCTCAGAACTACCGGCCCCTGCCCCTCCTGGTTCTGAGCTCTGGAGGTGATGGTGCACAGAGGTGAGATGAGCGTCCCAAGGTCACGGGCCAGGCAGTGCCACGGGGAGACGAGAAGCCAGGGCTCCAGACTCCCGTCCTGGGAGCTCCCACTGGGCCTCCCCACCCCCACCTGTCAGCTCTCAAGCTGCTCTGGACGCAGCCCCTCGTGGTCTCATCCTTAACTGCGGTGCCATGTCCATGTTTGATTAAATAACCACGCAGGGGAGGTACCTAGGGTCCCCAAGAGAAGGCGGGGCGAGGAGGTGAGGAGCGCCCACCCCTCCTACCTCTCCGTCAGCTCTCAGCTTCGACCCTGGGGAAATTAAAGTTGACAAAGCGTTCTTTCTACATTTCAAGAAATGTTGTCTATGAAAATCAAAGGGCATTTTTTTTATGCTTAACGCATAATAACTGGTCTTATAAATCTAAATTAGCCCTATAAATATAAATTAAACACCCAGGTTTCAATGTATTTAGGACACTTAATTAAACTGCTCGCAATAACTACTACTAATCTGTTCCTCAAGCTGACTTTCATTTTCAAAGCCCATATTTCTCCCTGGTGTGTGGGTGGAAGGAAGGGGTGACTTGCCGGCCACTGCAGGCACTGCCCATCTTTGTGGAGCCCTCCCGAGCTGCCCTGGCCTCCCTGTGCCCAGCCTTCTCCAACCTCTGGGCCACCTGCAGTGCCTGAGTAGAAGATGGCCAGAGCGGCCTGCAGAGGGAGGAGCTCTGGGAGGGAACTGAAGGCCTGGTTTGGCCACTGACATTGCTCTGTGACCTTGGATAGGCTTCTTGCCCTCTCTGGGCCTTAGTTTCCCCTTCTGCAAAGTAAGGGAAGGACAAGATTGTCATGGAGGGCCTTTCCAGCAAGGAGGGAGAGGAGTTGTGGGGTGAGGGAGGCTTGGTCCACGACTTATGGGCAGTGTGATGTTGGGCAGGAGACTTAACCCCTTTGTGCCTCAGTTTCCTGGTCCATACCCTGGGGTCCATGCATGCTCAGGGCCTCCTTGGGGCCATGTGGTCGCCATCTTCCTGCTGGCCTGCGCTGTTCTCGGCCCTGGGGATGCAGCTCCTCGTGTGGGAGACCCTCCAAGGCCACTCTTCCTGGCCAGCGCTGTCCTACTCACCCCTCCTGATGCACGGCCTTCCAGTTGTCACTGGCATGACCTCATGGGGCCTGGTCCCCTCCCCTGTGACCACACTGTGGCAAGGGCCAACAGGGACACAGCAAAGGGCTCTATAGATGGCAAGACAGCTAGTTGGGACCGGGGTCTGCACCCTCGGGCTCGATTCCACTTGGGGCCTCCCTGCCAGGTCCCATCGGCTGTTCCCATTTAGCAGCCTCCCCCCAGCTGTGTGACCGGGGCACTAGGCCCGCTGCAGGGCATGGAGGTGCCGCTCTCATCCCCAGCTTCCCTGGTGCAGTCAGGTGGGGGGCGGTCTGCCTGCCCCGCTCCAGAACCGGCCTGGCCTGGCTTGGCTGTGCAGCCTGACGTGTATGTTCCTCCAAGGTCTGGCCCTGCTACCCCTGCAGCCACTTCTCCTCTACCGTAACCCCCCTGCAGCTCTTCTCGGATGGGCACTTTGCAGAAAGAACAGAATTGTAAACCCCACGATGGAAGAGATCTCAGGAGATCCCTTACATCCCCCAACCCCTGTCGTCAACCCAGCCTGGGGGCAGCTCAGGGTTTACTCTCCCCACTTTCCACAGACCCCCAACTAGCCCCCTACCCTCCAGTGGGTAGGATGACAGCAGGTGCAGGGATGGTGCACAGTCTGAGCCCAGATGGGAGTGACCCTGACCCTGGCTCTAGTCCCCCTCTCTGGGCCCCAGTTTCCTATCTGTAAGTGGGGAGGTCATACTTACCTTGCAGGGCTGCTGGGCATCTCAATGACAAAGCAGCAAAGCACCAGAGCTCAGAGAAGGTGTCCACACGACTGTTGTTTGAGGGCCTGGAAGCAGGCAGAGCTCCTTGGGGTGTAAAGGGTTTGGGAATTAGTTACAGGAAGGCGATAATTGAGTCTCAAGAGTGAAGGAGGCCCCCAAGAGAGAGTGTGGGAGGAGAAGATGAAGAACAGAGAACCAAGGGTAGCCCTGGAATCGCTAGCTGGATTCTGCCCATGGACTCCTCTGAAGTCAGAAATAGCCAGTGGACTATGGCTGCCGCAGGGGAGTGAGCAGTTAGACACAGAGAACTTTCTTACTATGAAGACAGAAAGTTTAGTGGTTAGGAAGGTAGGTGTGAAGTCCAGCTCCCCCGCTTATTCACCACATGACCCTGGGAAAGTGACTTGTACTCTCTATGCCTCAGTTTCCACATATGTAAAATGAGGACAACAGCTGTACCTGCCTCACCAGTTGTCAAGAGGCTGAAATGAGAGATGATCATGTAAAACTCTGTGTTCAATATGAGTTAGATGGTGGAGGTGGTGATGACGATGGTGACCGTGACAGTATGGTGGAGACGTTGGCAATGGTGGTGGTGATGATGATAGTGGGGATGGTGGACATGATGATGATGGTGATCAGGATACTGATGAGAATAATGTAGTTGATGATAGTCGAGATGATGATGGAAATGATGGTGGAAATGATGATGGGGATGATGGTGGAGATGATGATGGAGATGATAGTGGGGATGATGGTGGAGATGATGGTAGGGATGATGGAGATGATGGTGGAGATGATGGTGGGGATGATGGAGATGATGGTGGAGATGATGATGGAGATGGTGGAGATGATGACAGTGGAGATGATGATGGAGATGATGGAGATGATGGTGGGGATGATGGTGGAGATGATAGTGGAGAAGACGATGATGATAGAGATGAGAGTAGCAGTGGTAATGATGATGATGATTGGTATGGACTGAATGTGCACCCCCCCCTGCAAATTCATAGGTTGAAGTTTTAGCCCCCTGTGTGACTGTGTTTGGAGATAAGGCCTTTAAAGAGGTAATTAAGGTTAAATGAGTCATAAGGGTGGGGCGCTGATCCAATAGGACTGGGTCCTCATAGAAGACGAAGAGACACCAGGGGTGTACACACAGAGAAAAGGCCACGGTGAGGACGCAGAGAGAAGACGGCCACCTACAAACCAAGGAGAGAGGCCCCAGGAGAAACCAAACCTGCTGACACTTTGATCTTGGACTTCCGGCCTCCAGAACTGAAAGAAAATAAATTTCTGTTGTTTAAGCCACCTCCCCTGTGGTATTTTGTTGTGGCAGCCCCAGAAGACTGTAACTGAAGACAGCTCCCAGTGGCCAGGCTCTGCTTATCCTCTCCCCCTTTTTTGCAGGAGATGCGCTCAGGGTCCATCTTCCCACCCTGTCCTGCCCCAGGATTTGTGGGATGGACCTCAGTCTCCATCACCCTCTCATCGGTATTTATTTAGTCAAAAATCCAGGCTGAGAGCTACAGGGGCTACAAATATTGAAAAAGCATGAACTATGAGGAGGGAGAGCACAGATTTATTTCTAAAATTCTAAAATTTGGAGGCAGGGGGATGCCCAAAAGAGGACAAGAACAAGGCAGTGATGGCAATGATGATGATGGTGGTGATGATGGTGACAGGGACAGTGATGAAGATAACAGTAATGATGGTGACAATGTTGTTGAGGGTGGTGATGATGGTGGTGATGGTGACAGTGATGAGGATGGTAACAAAAATAAGAAACACTGGTTGAACTGAACAGATTTAACAGGGAGAAGAACTTTGGTTAGGATATAACTTATTCCCACTGGGAAGGCACATGAGGCTGTCAGTCTACAGATGCTGCATCCTCCCCCCTACAGTCTGTATTGCTACCATACCACCTGCCCTGTCGGAGAGGATCCAGGAAGCCCCTGACTTTTCTGAATTCCCTTGAGAAGGACTTAGGGGTTGGCTAATTACATCTCTGGGGACCAGCCACTGCTCTTCCTCCCAAGGAAAGTCTGGGGGCAGAGACTGGGGAGATGCAGGTGGGCAGGATACAGTAGCAGATCAGGCTCAGCCTCCCTGGCACAGTAATGGAAGACCACTGCCCGGCTCTGAGATCAGCTTGCTTCCCTAATCTACTTAACAGTGGGGATAATTAAACTCTACACCCCAACATAAGCCTACTCTCCTGAGAGCATTTCAGTTCCACTCCCGCTTGGATAGGAGATGATTCCTCTCCTCAAGGTCAGAGGCAAGGGTGCAAAAACTCGTGATGGAAACTAATTGCCAGTTCTGATGATTCACTGTGAGTTAATAAAAAATAAAATAACCCCCCAACAAATAAAAATAATTGACACTCTGTGCTATTTCTTTATTTCTGCTCTATTTAAAGGAACAAGGCTGAGTCCACAGAGCTGGACAACCTCCTGACTGCGGGCAGCAGAAGAGGAGGGGGCAGAGGGAGCAGGTCCAGCGCCATTGCCTTCCGTGCACTGACCCTGCCCGCTAGTGAGTGTGGCCCATCAGCGTCCTGCCTCTGAGCAGTCAGGTCCACACAGCTTCCTTCCCTAGGGACTATGCAGAGGTCTCAGAAGGACACCAGAAGTGGGTCTGCCGTGGGGTGAAAGTCAGAAGTTTTCTCCTTAACACTATTAATGAGTCAGACAGTGGTAGTCGTTACTGTAGTGGTTTAAACAAAGCACATGGGAAGCACAGAGGTGAAGAATGTCCATTTCATTTAGGAGTCAAAGGAAGTTTCATGGAAGCCCTACCTTTGACCTGGGCATTAATCATGGGCTAGGATTTCAACGGGCAGAGATGGGGTCCAGTGTGGAGACAGGACAAGCAGAAGTCAAGCTGAGGACATTGTACAGGGCACAAATCAGGAACACTGAGGGGCCTGATGTGTCTGGGGGAAGAGTGCAATAGATGGGCCTGGATTAAGGAAAATGGAACCCCAGAGGAATAGCAAGTGCTGGTGAGAGCAAAGACAGAACATCTGAACAAGACAGAAGGACAGAAATCAATGCTCCAGGTCCACCAGACAGCCCAGGGCTAAAACCAGCACTCATGTCTGGGAGAGAGGGGGGAGGGGAGGGTTCAGAGTGTATTATTTAAAGCACACAGCCTCAGATAACTAATAAGCTTTAGACAGTAGAATAAGAAAATGATATCTTCTTTTAAATTGAAGTACAATTAACAAATAACATTATATTAGGTGTACAACGTTGATGTGATATGCAGCTTTAATACAAAATGATCACCACAATAAGTCTTGTTAATATCTATCACTGTACACAGCTATAGAATTCTTTTTCTTGTGATGAGAAGTTTTAAAATCTACTCTCGGCCACCTCCAAATATGCAATACAGTATTATTAACTGTATCACCATGCTATGCCCTACATCCCCAGCACTTATTTATTTTATAATTGGAAGTTTGTACCTCTTGATGCCATTTACCCATTTCACTCACCCCCCCACTCCCCACCTCTGACAACCACCGATCTAGTCTCTGTATCTATGAGCTCGTGTGCTGTTTGTTTCTGTTTTTTATCAGAGATCATGCAGTATCTATCCTTGTCTGTCTGATCTATTTCACTTAGCATAATGCCATCAAGGTCTATCCATGTTGTTGCAAATGGCAAGATTCCCTTCCTTTTTAATGGCTGAATAATATTCCATTATATATTATTTGATTACATATATTATTCATTTAATTGTATGTAAAATTATATTTTTATTATTACGGTATATATAATATATTACATATATGATTCATTTAATTTTCCTTATCAGTTTATCCATCAATGGACACTTAGGTTGTTTACGTACTTTGGCTATTATAAATAATGCTATACTGAACATGGGGTGCATATATCTTTTCAAGTTAGTGTTTTCCTTTTCTTTGGATAAATACCCAGAAGTAGAATTGCTGGATCCCATGGTAGTTCTTTTTTTTTTAGTTTTTTGAGGAACAGCCATACTGTTTTCCAGAGTGGATGCACCAGTTTACCTTCCCAACAACAGTGCACGAGGGCTCCCTTTTACCCACATCCTCACCAGCACTTGTTGTGTTTTGTCTTTTTGATAGGAGCCATTCTGACAGGTATGAGGTGTTATCTCACTGTGATTTTGATTTGCATTTCCCTGGTGATTAGTGATATTGAGCATCTTTTCATGTGTCTGTTGGTCACCTGTATATCCTTTTTGGAAAAATGTCTATTCAGATCTTCTGCCCATTTTTTAATTGAATTGTTTGTTCTTTTGCTTTTGAATTGTATGAGTTTTTTCTATATTTTGGACATTAGCCCCTTATCAGATATACGGTTTGCAAATATTTCCTCCCATTCCATACGTTGCTTTTTCATTTTGCTGATGGTTTCCTTTGCTGTGCAGAAGCTTTGTAGTTTGATGTGATATCCCACTTATTTTTGCTTTTGTTGTCTTTGCTTTTGGAGTCAAATCCAAAAAAATCATCATCAAGACTGATGCCGAGGAGCTTATGACCTGTATTTCCTTCTAGGAATTTTATGGATTCAGGTCTCACATTCAAGGCTTTGATTCATTTTGAATTAATTTTTGTGTATGATGTAAGATAGTGGTCGAGTTTCATTCTTGTCCAGGTGGCTGTCCAGTCAAAACCATATCCTTTTTCATGGTTTTAATGAGGTGTAATTGATATTATCAATTGCATGTGTGTATAGCACACAACTTGATAAGTCTTGACATATGTCTACACCCTAGAAACCACCACCACACTCAAGATAATATCCATCACCTCCAAAGTTTTCCTGTACCCCTTCCTCCCATCCTCAGACTCTCCCTGTCCCCAGCAATCATTAATCTGCTTTCTGTCCCTATAGATCAGTTTTTATTTTCTGGAGTTTTATACAATGTAATCATATAGCATGTCCTCTTTTTGTCTGGCTTTTTTCACTCAGCATAATTATTTGTTGTTGTTGTTGTGTGTAACAGTTTATTCCTTTATACTGCTGAGCAGTGTAGATAGATAAACCACATTTTGTTTATCCATTCACCAAATATATGGATATTTGAATGGTTTCTAGTTGTTTGAGCTATTTTTTCTTTTTCTTTTTTTTTTATTCTTATGTTAATCCCCATACATTACATCATTAGTTTTAGATGAAGTGTTCCATGATTCATTGTTTGTGCATAACACCCAGTGCTCCATGCAGAATGTGCCCTCCTCAATACCCACCACCAGGCTAACCCATCCTCCCACCCCCCTCCCTTCTAGAACCCTGTTTGTTTTTCAGAGTCCATCGTCTCTCATGGTTCGTCCACCCCTCCGATTTCCCCCGCTTCATTCTTCCCCTCCTGCTACCTTCTTCTTCTTCTTTTTTTTTCTTAACATATATTGCATTATTTGTTTCAGAGGTACAGATCTGAGATTCAACAGTCTTGCACAATTCACAGCGCTTACCAGAGCACATACCCTCCCCAGTGTCTATCACCCAGTCACCCCATCCCTCCCACCCCACCCCCCACTCCAACAACACCGTTTGAGCTATTTTTAAAAAGTTGTTATGAATGTTTGTTTGCATTATATACCGAAGCTTTCTCTTCTCTGGGGCAAATACCTAGTACTGGAAAGGATGGATCTTATCGCGGGTATGTGTGTGTTTAATTTTTCATATACTCTCAAACTCCTCCAAAATGGTTGCATCACTTCACATTCCTAACAGCAGTGGATGAGAGTTCCAGTAGTTACCCCTCTTCATCAACTCTCGGTATGGTCAGTCTTTTTAATTTTGGTCATTCTAACGGGGATGGAGTGGTAGATCTCTATGGCTTCAATTTGTATTTCTCTGATGGCTAATGATGTTGAACATTATTTCAATTGTTTATTTGGCATCCATATATCTTGCTTAATGAAACATCCATTCAAAAAAAATAAACATTCATTCAAATCTTTTGCCAATTTTTTAAAGGATTTTGTTTATTTATTTGAGAGAGAAAGAGCATGGAAGGGGGAAGCAGAGGGACAAGCAGACTCCCCACTGAGCAGGGAGCCCAACACGGGGCTTGGTCCCAGGACCCTGAGATCATGACCTGAGCTGAAGGCAGACACTTAACCAACTGAGCCACCTAGGCACCCCTCTTTTGCACATTTTTTAATTGAATTATTCGTTCACTCATTGTGGAGTATTGATAGCTCTTTCTACAGTCTATGTAAAAGTCCCTTATAATTTATATGCTTTGCAAGTATTTTCTTGCAACTGTGGCTTATATTTTCATGCACCTAACCGTGTGTTTCAAAGAAAAAAAGTTGTAATTTTGATGTAATCCAATATGTTAATTTTTTTCTTATGCCCTTGGTGTTATATCTAAGAAATTTTTACCACATCCAAGGCCACAAAGATGGCTTTTCCATGTTTTCTCTTAGAAAGTTTATAGTTTCAGTTTTGCATTTAGGTCTATGATTCATGCTGAGTTAGTTTTTGTGTAGGGTGAAAAGTATGGATCAAAATCTGTTGTGGTTGTATATTTGTTTGTTGCATATGCATATCTAAGTCTTCTAGCACCATTTGTTGAAAACTACCCTTTCTCCACTGAATTACTTTGAACCTTTGTCAAAAACCAGTTGTCCATATACATGTGGGTCTATTTCTGGAATCTCTATTTTTCCCCATTGATCTGTGCATCTCCTTTGATGCCAATACCACATTTTTAAAAATTATTGTAGTTTTAAAAGTAATGAAATGAGGTAAGGTTGGCCTTTCAACTTTGATTCTTTTTTCAAAGTTGTGTTTGATATTTTAGCTCTTTTGTATTTCCACACGAATTTTAGAATCAATTTGTCAATTTCTACTAAAAGTCTCCATGGAATGTTCATTGAGATTGCATTGAATCTACAGATAATCTGGGGACAGTACACATCTTAACGATACTGAGTCTTCTAACCCATGATGGCATTTACTTAGGTCTTCATTTTTAACTTCTGTCAGCCATGTTTTGTAGTTTTCAGGGTATAAGACTTGCACATGTTTTGTCAGATTTATCTCTAACAATTCCTTAACTTTTGGCACAATTGTAAGTGGTATTTTATTTCAAGTTCTAATCATTCATCTTTAGTATATAGAAATAAAATTTATTTTTTATATTGATCTTGTAGCCTATAACCTTGCCAAACTCATTTATTCCTGTTGCTTTTTTTTGTTTGGTAGATTCCACTCAATTCTCTATTTAAACAATCATGCCATTTGAGGAGGAAGAGAGCTTTATATCTTCCTTCTCAATATAGATGCCTTCTAGACTTTTGTTAATTTTCTATACCTGTTGCACTATCTGGAACCTCCAGTATAATGTTGAATAGAAGTGGTGAGATCAGATATTTTTGCCCTTTACCTGATATTTCCTGATAGAATTTGTCCTATTCCTGATATTCCTGAAACAATTCTGCTTTTTATCATTATGTTTCAGTCTAGGTGTAGGTTTTTCATAAATTTTCTTTATTAGGTTGAGGATGTGCCCATTATTCCTACTTTGGTAGAGTTTTTAATGAAGGATGGATGTTGGGTTTTATCAAATTTTTTCTGACTATATGATTTTTCCCTTTTTTATTAATATGGAAAATTACATTCCTTTATTTCAAATGTTAAAGCAATCTTGCATTCCTGGGATAAACCCTACTTGGTCATGATATATTTTCCTTTTTTTTTTATTATTATGTTATGTTATCTTAGTCACCACACAGTACTTCATTAGCTTTTAATGTAGTGTTCCATGATTCATTGTTTGCTTATAACACCCAGTGCTCATTTCAATACATCCTTTTTTATATTAGATTTATATTTATACATGGATTCAACTGTTAAAATTTTGTTTAGAATTTTTGCATCTATATTCATGAGGATAGTAGTTTTGCTTTGTTTTGTTTTTTTCTTGTAACATCTTGGTCTGGTTTTGGTATCAGAATAACACTGACTTCAGGGGCGCCTGGGTGGCTCAGTCGTTAAGTGTCTGCCTTCGGCTCGGGTCATGATCCCGGGGTCCTGGGATCGAGCCCCACATCGAGCTCCCTGCTCAGCAGGAAGCCTGCTTCTCCCTCTCCTACTCCCCCTGCTTGTGTTCCTTCTTTCGCTTTCTCTCTCTCTGTCAAATAATTAAATCTTAAAAAAAAAATTTAAAAAAAGAATAACACTGACTTCATAGAATGAGTTGGGAAGCATTTCCTCCTCTTTAATTCTTTGAAAGATTTTGTGTAGAATTGGTATTATTTCATTCTTAAACACTGTGTAGAATTCTCCAGTGAAGGCATTTGGGCCTGAAATTTCTTTGTTGGAAGATGTTTAACTAATAATTCAATTTCCCTAATTGATAAAGGGCTATTAAGGTTTTTTTCTTGAGTCCATTTTGGTATATGTATCTATTAAATTACTTGTCTATTTCACCTAAGTTATTAAATTTATTGACATAAAGTTGCTCATGACATTCCTTTTAATATCATTCTAATGTTTGTCAAAACTGTAGTGATATCACCTCTCTCATTCTCAACAGTGACAATGTGTTTCTTTCTTTTTCTTCTATTTGGTTGGGCTAGATGTTTATCAATTTTATTGATTTTTCTCCAATATGAGCTTTTGGTTTCATTGAATTTCTGTCTCTTCCTCTCTCTATTCTATTTTACTGATTTCCAATATGATTTTCTTTTTCTTTTCTTCTTCTTGCTTTAGGTTTGAATTTTCTCCTCTGCCTAGTGTTTTTTTTTTTTTTAAGATTTATCCATTTATTTTAGAGAGAGAGTATGCATGTGTGTTGGGGGAGGGGCAGAGGGAAAGGGAGAGAGAGAGAATCCTCAAGCAGACTCCCCGCTGAGCACAGAGCCCAACAAGGGGCTCAATCCCAGGACCCTGGGACCCAAGCCAAAATCATGAGCTGGCAGCCAAACTGACTAAGCCACCCAGGTGCCCCTCTTTTTCCTAGTTTTTTAAGGTGGAAACTAAAGTCATTCATTTGTGACCTCTCTCATTAAATTTCACTGTGGACATATACAGTGTATGGCTTGAATGCATTCAAATTTTTGGCCCAGAATATGTATTAGCTTTATAAATGTTCCACGTACACATAAAAAGATTGTGTATTCTGCTATTTTTGAGCGGAGTATTCTATAACTGTCATTTAGGTAAAGTTGATTGATTGTGCTGTTCACAGTTTAAATACCCTTACTCACTATTAATCTACTTGTTCCACCAGTTATTGAGAGAGGTCATTAAATATCTGACTGTGGTTGATCACCTATTTCTCTTTGAAGTTTTATCAGTTTTCTGCTTCATGAATTTTTAAGATTTTTTTATTAGGTGTTTAAACATGTAGGATTATTATGTCCTCTGGAAGAATTGAACACTTTTTCATTATGAAAGACCTTTCTTTATCTTTGGTGATACTCCTTGCTCTGATATTTACATTGTCTAATATTAACATAAACCCTTTCCTTTTAGTTAATGTTTGCATGATATAGTTTCCATCTTTTTTTTTTTTATTTAACCTACCCACATCTCTTCTTTACATTTATTTTTTTAAAGATTTATTTTTTTTTTTTTTTTGAGAGAGAGAGAGTGTGCGAGCGGGGGTGGAGGGAGAGAGAGAATCTGGAGCAGACTCCCTACTGATTGCAGAGCCCCACGTGGGGCTCAATCCCCCGACCCTGAGATCATGACCTGAGATGAAATCATGAGAAGGACACTTAACCTACTGAGCCACCCAGGTGCGCCCCATGTCTTTACATCTAAAGTATGTTGTAGGAAGCATGTAATCATTATATAAGATTTTTAAAAATCCAATCTGACAATCTTTGCCTTTTATTTGGTGGGGTGCAGACCACTTATATTTAATATGATCACTGCTATTGTGATGTGTAAGTCAGCCATTTTTCCATCATTTTCTATTTGTCCCATCTCATCTCTGTTCCCTTTTCCTCTTTTCCTGCCTTCTTTTGAATAGTTTTCATTATCCCATTTTATCTCCTCTGCTGGCTTATTATCTATAATTTGTCATTTTATTTTTGGCTGCCTTGGGGTTTATATGGTATACTTTTATCTTCAAGATATATCTTCAAGTGAAATGATACCATTTCACATATAAGAACCTTACAACAGTACTGTTCCATTTCTCCACTCCCAGCCCTGATCCTATTGTTATATGTTTTACTAATTCACATGTTATAAATCCATGTACATTGTGACAATATAAATAATATATTGCTAAAATTATGTAAGCAGTAAAGTTTCTTTTTAAAAGATTTCAATAATTAGAAAAAATATCCTATATTTACCAATGTAGTTACCGTGTTTGGTGCTCTTTATTTCTTTGGGTGGATACATATTTTCATATGGTCTCATTTTCCTTCCTCCTGAAGGACTTTATATATCATTTTTTGTATTGCGATGTGATTAATTCTGTCAGCTTTTGTGTGTCTGAAAACATTTTATTTGGCCTTCATTTTTAAGGAAGATATATTTGCTAGGTAAAGAAAACTATGCTGACAGTTTTTTCTTTCAGTATGTTAAAGATGTTGCTCCACTGTGCTCCACGGTTTAATCAGAATAGAAATCAGCTGTCATCATAATCTTTTTTCTTCCTCTGTATTATGTCTTCATTCTCTGGCTGCTTGAGTGATATCCTCATTATCATGGATTTAAGCAACTGGATTATGCTGTGTCTTGTTGTGGTGTCCTTCCTGCTTTTTGTGGATTTGTGGTTTTCAGAAAATTGGGAGGGTGTAGCTGTTATTGCTTCAAACAATTTTTCTGTACACTTTTCTCTCCTTTGGGAACTCCAGTTGTATGTATACTAAATCTCTTGAAGTTGCCCCATATCATTAACAATCTTCATTCTTTCCCCCATTCTTTTTTTCTTGTGTGTTTTGGTTTTGATACTTTCTATCCTTATGTTTTCATATTCAGTAATTTTTTTCTTCCTCAATGTTCAGCCTGCTGTTAATTTTATCCAGTGTTTTTTACACTGTAGACATTGTACTTTTATCACTAGAATTCAATTTGGGACATTTATTATGTACTCCATGCCTCCATGTAACTTTTGAACATCTAGAGGGCAGTTTAATAACTACTTTAATGTCATTGTCTTCCAGTTCCAATACTGATGTCAGTTCTAGATCAGTTTCAGTTGATTGATTATCTTCCTCATTATGTGTTGTGTCTTCCTGCCTCATTTTATGCCTTATAATCTTTGCTTGGGTGCCAGACATTGTGAATTCTACCCTGCTGTATACTGGATGTTTTTGTATTCCTATAAATATTCTTGAGCTTTGCTCTGGGATATATAGTTAAATTATTTGGAAACCATTTGATCCTTCTGGGTGTTGCTTTTCATTTGTAGTAAGTTGATGGTATAACCCCCAAAATTCATGTACACTAGCAACTCAGAATGTCACCTTATTTGGAAATAGGGTGTCTATGGATGTAATTAAGATGATGTCATACCAGATTAAAGTGGGTCCTAAATCTAATGACTGGTGTCCTTGCAAAGCTGTAAGAAAACAGACAGAGAGAATGTCATGTGAGGATAGAGGCAGAGATGGAAGTATCTCTGGATATGGATTGCCAGGAATGCTAGGGATTGCCAGTAGGCACCAGAAGCAGGAGAAAGGCATGGGAGACATACTCCCTCACAGAAGAAACCAACCCTGCTGACACCTTGATTTCAGATTTTTGGCCTCTGGAACTACAAGGGAATAGATTGTTTTAAGCCACCTAGGTCGTGGTAATTTGTTACGGTAGCTCTGGGAAACTAGTCCACACGTGTTAGGCAGAACCAGTACACCAGTTAATCTAGGACAAATTAGTACCCACAACTGAGGTAAGACCCTTCTGAGTACTCTAACCAGTGCCCCATGAATTCTGAGGTTTCTCAGTCTCATTGGTGGGCCCAGGCATTGCTCCCGGCCCTGTGCTTGTGCTAACTACTGATCACCCCAGTCCTCTCAAATGAACCCTTCCCTGGTGTTCTCTCAGACACCTGCACTGATCAGTAACTCAGTCAATACTCAAAGGGGCCCTCTGCACAGCTCTGACCTCCCTCTCTCTATACAGCTCCCTCTTCTCTGGCACTCTGTCCTTGCAAGACCACTGGCCTGGCCTGGGCTGACTCTGCTTCTCTCCCCAGTTCAGAATCAACCAGGCTCTGCCTGAGCTCCCCCTCCCTGTCTGACTGAAAACCCTCCTGAGGCAGTCAGCTGGAGCCACCACGGGGCTCACCTCATTTGCTCCCCTTCTTCTCAAGGCCTGCCATTCTTCACTGCCCGATGTTCAGCGTCTTAAAAACCACCACTCCTTATGTTTCTTTTTTTCTTGGTTGTTCAGGTGGGAGGATAAATTCATTCCCTGTCAGTCCATCTTGGACATGAGCACAAGTCACAAAATCATAATATCTTAAAGCCCTAGAATCTAAAGGGGTCTTTTTTAATCTTGGGATAATTGCATCGGAATCTCAGAGTCTTAGGTTTTTAAAACTATAGCAATTTGGAAGCTGAGCATGCTCGAGAGAGTGGATACTTTCTGATAATGATTATCCCCATTATTCATCAAGCATAAATTGTGCCAGGCCCTGAGCTCAGTGCTCGGCACTCATTATGTCCTTTTGTCTCCATGACAACCTTGGAGAGTGGGAACTCTTATTTTGCCTGATTTTCCAGATAAAGAAACTGAGGCCGGGTGAGTGTAAGTCGTTGCTGAAGGTCGGATGCCTGGTAATCAGTGTGGTCGGGACATGGTCAGGACTCTGCCTAGAGCTCTTCACCTCCGAAGTGCACATTCTCAGCCTCTCCGCTAGCTTGCTTCCTGTAAGGTCTCTCTGCTGGACACTCCCCATCTGCCGTGTCCTTTCCATCAAGGTTCAAGCGCTGTTTTTCACTAATGTCTCTTCCAGAATACCCAGCCCCAGGATTCCAAAGTCCTCATCAGGTGGAAAGTCCCTGAAAGCCTCCTTGACCTGATGAAAATAACTTTTTTAATATTGTACTGGCACTTTAAAGTATCAGGCCATATCAAGGTCTATGTGTCTGGAGGTTCCAAGTTTATTCCTCCTGAGGAAAAATGTATTTGGCCTCTAATTTAGAAAGTAGATCTCTTCCCAGGAGATGTACAGATACAATTTCACATAAAAGAAAGGCATGGTTTTCAGAGAAGGGGCCAAGGGTAACAGTTATAGGCTCTGCTAAAGGAACACTTGAACTTGATGGACACTCTCACGGTAGAAACATTTTTAGTGCTCCAAGGAAGGTCTTGATGTATCACAGCGGGGTTTAAATTGGAAAGAGCTAGTAGATACCTACTAGCCAGTGCAGATTTCTCCATTTATCACAAGTTTCTTTCCATCCTGATGATTTATAGGGATTACGGGGAGTAGCCTACTGGGCAGTTCCTGGGAGCTCCATCAGTGCTGATAATCATCTTGGGGATCTGATTTTTGAGTGTTTCCTCTTGTTGGGTAATTAGGTTGTTTGAGGGGATGGTCCCTTTTCCAATGTCCCTACTGTTTACAGTATTGACAAGTATCCTCATCCATGGTGCAAAATTAGTTCTAAAGTTTGGTCAAGGCTCCTGTAGTTGCTGTAATCATAGGACCGTGAGTTCTCTGCTTGATGGCTCCTTTTTCTGTTCTAAAATTCTTTGGAAGTTCTCAACGAGATGTTGGAGCTCAGAAAGGAGACTGATCTCCCATTCTAATGTATGCTTCTTTAATAAATCACAAGCTCAGGGCAAAGCCCATTAATAAAATGAGCAGACAAGGCAATATTAGCTTCAGAGTCCCTGAGACCAGAATGCTGTCTAAATATTTCTTTTAAGTGAATTTGAAAGTCTGCAACTGATTCATCGCTTTTTTGTTTACAAGATTGTATTATGGCCCAATTGATTGTCACAGGAAAAACCCTGGGTAGAGCTTCAAGGAGTGATGGACCTACTTTTCTTGCTCTTTTTATTCCAACCTTTGTAGCACACTTGGTGGGGTCCTCCAAGTCCGTTCAGTCTGCTGTGTGGAGCCACCTTTGGGTGTCTCCTGGAATTACCACCAGGTGAACAAATTGGTACAAATCAGGGAGCCCAGAGTCATAAGCTCAAAGAAGAATCATAAATTCTTTTATAAATTTAGTTTGATCCTTTTTTCGGTCTGGAAAATCCTTTATAATGCCTTGGCATTCAACTCGAGACCAGGGTTTAAATTCTGCTGTAGCTGGGACCCCCGGTTCATGGGAAGGTCTTACTCTCAAGGGCATCAGGAGCTTAGGAAGTTCAGGGGGGAAAGGGGGGAAATCAAATAAATTGTTAGAATCGGAATAGTCAGGTAGCAGAGAATAATAAAGACAGAGGAGTTAGCTGGAGGGTCTGTCAAGTCCTTAGTCTTAGGGCTTTTGTCTTTTTTTTTTCAGAAAAAAAGAGTGCACGTGACTGGGGAGGGGGTGCAGAGAGAATCTCAAGCAGCTTCACACTCAGTAGGGGAGCCTGATGCAGGAATCGATCTCACAACCCTGAGATCATGACCTGAGCCAAAATCAAGAGTCAGATGCTTGACTGACTGAGCCACCCAGGCGCCCTATGGGGTTTTGTCCTAAGTTTATCCTTGGCTCATTGTAATAAATCTTTAGAGAGGCTATTTTAGTCATTCTGCCTTTTGGAGGCCTCTGTAAACCAATCAAAAAATGCATTCCATTGTTTTTAAGAGATTTGGGATCCTCTTTTTTCAAGGGCACCCCTAAGATGGATTACTTTTCTAAAGTATAAGTTCCCCAAAGTGGCCACTACAATTCCAGACTATCCTTTGTAAAGTTCACCCATTTTCCAGAAAGGTAGAAGATCATCATGCACAGTGAGTATACATCTAAGAGGCAGGAGTCTTTAAGTGAGGGGGAGGAGATTTAGAGCAAATGGAGCCTTTAGAGTCCTTAAAACAAAGAATCTCTGGGAATCCCAGTAGCCCTACCCCATCCTTAAACCAGAGAATCCCAGCTTTCTCCCTTTACAGACAGAAGGGTGATTTACCAAGAAGCTTCAACACACAAACGGAAAGCAAGTATGCACAGTAAAGTCGGAGAGCTCAGAATGCCAAGGAAGCAGAGCTCAGACCTCAGAGAGATTGGCCACGACTCCACGGGTCGGAGAGAAAGCAGTGAGCATAGTGTCCCGTGGGTGCCGGCACCTGCCTCGCTCACCAGCCTCCAGGTGCAGGGAAATGTCATTTAAGAATCCCAATCCTAACACATTTAACCGTCCTAAGTTCTTAAAAAACAGAAGCAAACCCAACAAACGACTGAAGTCGTAATTAGTAAAAGCTCACGCTGCACACCAAAAAGACAATTTGCAAACCGAGTGCGCTCAAACCAAAACATGGACAGAGGCGCCGGATGTATCCTTAGAAAGCAGTTCACAGAATGTGTAGGCAGAGAGTTTTTATTCTTTACGGTGATGGGTGACAATATCAGAATTTTCTTAAATGAAAAGGAATTAGTTAGTGGTTACCTCTGCTCAAAATATGAGGAAGGATTTAAGTTTCGCTTCTGATTTCCAGAGGCATAAGCCGGGAGTGACCCAGGTCAAATTAGCTTCGCTTGTCTTGCAAAATAAACTAAAAGAAGTTTTGCCTGTGATGACTTAACTGGTTTTGTCTGCTCAGGGGATTTTCAGATCTGGTCTCCGTTTGTGTTTGATTTTAACAGTGCTGTGCCTTTAATTTCTTGGTGCTTCTCCCTGAAAACTTATTCTACAAAATGTGCCTGCGCCATCCATCCTCCCAGATGGCTCTTTAAGTGAAGCTGTTTGTTAAGTGGGAGAAGAAAAGGGAGGGGCGGGGAGGAGCTGGTGGAGGCTCTGCGGGCCCCAGGAGGAGACCAAGGGGGAACCGGGAGTGGGGACAGGAAGGAGGGGCAGGGAGGACCCCCATGCTCCCGGAGAGGTGCAGAGCACGGCCTCCCAGTGTGGGAGCTCAGGCACAGCCCAGACATGTGACCAGAGTCAGTGGTCAATGACCACTGACCACAGACCAATGACAGCGGCCAACATTGCTGGGCCCCACCAGGTGCCCAGCTCTGGGGTGAGGACTTTGGACTCATTGGTCCAATTCGTCCTTACGCAACCGTGAACACCTTCATCCCACAGAGGAGGAGCTCAGAGAGGTGCAGGCTCTTGCCCAAGGTCACCCAGCTGATGAGAGGCAGACTCAGGATTTGAGCCCCAGTTCTTAACCAGGGTATCACACAGCCCCTCCCAGACTCTTAGTTGGAAGGATCATGGAGATCAGACCCACCGTGACACTCAGGCCCCTGGAGCCTCCGTTTCTCCATCTGTATATGAGGCAGTTGGTGTAGCTCTGTGGTTCTTCAGCCTGAGTCCCCATCAGAATCTTCTGGGACTTCCCAGCAAAGCTGAGGCCTGGGTCCCACCTCATTATCTGGATGTTTTAAAGCCCCACCCTACCCCAGGACATTTTCTCAACACACCTGCACAGGGTCACACTACAGTCAGAGGGTCTAGAACCTGCACCCACTCCCCAGTGAATTCTCAGAGTGTCTGCAGAGCTGATCCCTGGAAAGGGCTGAGGAGACAGAATGGGCTGGCACCACACATCCGTGGCAGCAGCCCTGGGGGAGGCCCCGTGATGGATTCTGTTTCCATCTGGGTATCTCAAGGCCTCTTCTGGCCCCTCCTGCTTCCTCGGAGCTGCCCACCCCCCTGTAAGCCCGGCCTGCAGACAACTTGAGGGATCCCCTCTGTCCCTGCCCCACACAGCTTCCCCTGCGCCCGCAGCCCCAGCCTGGGGTGGAGCGGCTCTGGGAATGATGGAATGATCCAGAACGGGAAGAGGCAGGACGTGCCTGGGAAGGGGTGCTCCCAGATGGGAACGCCACAGCAGAATTGCCACGCTGGCTCCCAAATATCAAACGAAACACACACACACACACACACACACACACGTCTTTGTTGCCTTTTCTTCCCTAAGGACAATGTGTACTTGTCAGGTTCCTTAGCAGTCCCCAAATAAAGGGGAGAAGGCAGGACTGGCTTGAAGGGTGCATGGTGGAGGTGCACCACCCCACAGTAACAGGGCTTTGCTTCTCCAGGGGAAGGGGCGCCTGCCCCATTTCCCAGAGGGGCCACGCAAGGCAAGGTGTGAGGCCACAGCCAGAGGCTCTGGAGGTGGAGGGAGAAGGGGAGCTGCGGCAGCCTCACTCCTGCCGATCTGGCCCAGGGGCCCCAGAGCCACTTCTGCCCCCAAGCCCGCTCCTCCCTGGCGTTTCCTGATCCAGAAAGGCCCTCGGAAGCCCCGAGAAGCCCCCTGCTTCATCACACCCCCTCCGCCAAAGTTGGATTAAGTTATTCCTGCCCTCAATTATCACTAAAGCTACCAAGTGCCCACTGTGTGCCTGCCCTACACCAGGGACACAGCCATGACCCAGAGAGCCGTGTCCCTACCCTGTCACCATGGAGCCCACCCTCTAACAGGGAGACAGGAAAGGCGCACGCGGTGCTGAAGGCTGCATGGCCGCTGGGGGTAGGGACAGGATGCAAAGGCCCAAGATGGGGAGAACTAGGGAGAGTTGGGGATGGTTCTGGGCCAAGGGAAGCCGCAGGCTCCCACTCCTGACCTGCTAAGTCTCTGGGAACAGAGATGTCCCACCCGCTTCCCAGCGAGCCTGGGTCCTCCCAGGCAGACTCTTACCTGACTAGAGGCTGTGACCCCATTTCCAGGCTCTGAAACAGTTTCTTCAGCGGCCCAGGCTGGCCCCGCCCACAACTGGTGGCGGCCCCACCCAAAGTGGGCCTGGCCACACCCACAATTCCCGGGGCTGCCCGCAGCCTGTGTGCTCCCTGCCTGACCGCTGCCGACTGACCTCTTCCACCCTCTCCTGCGGCCCGAGATGCCCCTGAGGGCCCCCCTTTGGGTTTGGGGGGACAGGCTTGTATTTGACAGCGTGTCCGAGAGGCCACTGGCACTTCCCAGACCCCTCGGGGGCAGTGTTCTGGTCTGTAAGTGGGCATCACTCCCCACGCACACAGGGCTGCCAGAGACTGCGGGGGGCGGGAGGCCCCTGACTCTGCACCCTGCCCCGGAGGCCCGGGAATGGAAGGAGCTTCACCCCGTGAGCCCACAGGGACCTGGACCCAGGTCTGAGGAGCAAACGTCCTGTCTTGTGAGCCTCCCGGTCCTCAGGCGAATGGGCCCCTGCCCAGGGATCCTCTGGTCCCCCAGGGGACTTGGACAGGGACTGTGTAACTGGACAGTGGCCAGAGCAGAGGAGCATATTCTGGAACCCCTGGAAGCCCGCAAATAGCTGGGGGTGGGGCAGACACACCCAGGGAGCGTGGGCTTGAGTCATGTGCATTTTTCCCCCTATCAGTCCCGATTCTGCCTCTGGTCCTGGGGGCAGACAGGCCAGTCGCTCTGGGGAAGCTTCGGAGGATGGGGGACAGGCGGGAAGCCAACAGCCTGTGGGCATCTGCTATTGCTGCTGCGGACGTGCCCAGGACGGCGGTGATCATCGGGGAGCCAGGCACTGTGCACCTGCACATTCTCGTCTCCCAGCACCCACACAACAGCCCCAGGGAGTAGGGACCCATTTCAGATGAGGAAATCGAGACTCGGAGAGGAGCTGTCACTTGCCTGTCCCCAGTGCGGGGCCCTCTTGGCTCTGATGTTGCCCAAAACCTCCCAACTTCCCAGTTGGCACCACTTTATCTGTAAGATGTAAACTTTGCTCATGTTCTGAGGGTGGCATGGAAATGGCACTGTCCCTTTTAGAGAAAGTGTGGGGAAGCAGGTGTCAGAGACGATGGAGTACCGTGTCCTCCAAGGCCAGCCTTGTCCAAGGTGCCCATTTGGGAACAAGTGTGGCCCGGCTGCACACGGGCTCGGGATACGCTGACAAAATTGCTACAAGGACAAGGGAATGAAGGAAGAATCCATCAGCCTGGAGCCGGGTGGGGCTGCCCGCGATTTGGCAGCCCAGGTTGGAGGGGCGAGGGGCCAGCGGCGGGTGGGGAGGGGGTACAAGGGCCTCCCAGGGGCTCTTCCTAAGATAGCAACTGCTGGGTTGCTGACTCGAATTTATCCCGAAGGATCCAATTCCAGGAATTGTTTAGAACTGCTGAAAATAGAGAATATTTCTCTTGTGAACTTGGAAATGGTAAGGTCAGTCTGGAGTTGTGGGGCCTCCAGGAGGAGAAGAACTGCCCTACGTTCAGGCCTAAGTGGATTTAGGATGTTTCAAATCGACTTTGGCATGATAAGAATCACCATAATAAATAATAACAGCAAGCATTGACACAGTGGGTATACGTAGGTGCCTGGAGCTGTTTTAAACATTCTACACACCCATTCACTTATTTATTCCTCAGCGCAACCCTATGAAGCAGTCATTATTCTTCCAGTTCTACAGAATGAGAAATTGAGGCACAGAGAAGGTGAGTACGATGCACTGGGCACACTAAGTCCCAGAGCCCCATCCAGGCCTGTCTGGCTTCAGAGTCTGGGTCCTTGAGCACCTGAACACAATGTACCTGCATGAAACAGAGTAAAGAGGACAAAGCAAGTAAATATAAATGACAGAGAGCTCGAGCAAAAGACGTAAGCAAGAGAATTACATAGCTAACTTGTCTTTTTAAAACAAGCATTTCATAGTTCAGACTTCAACAAACACTCGCTGAATGTCCATGGTGTGGCAGGCCCCGTGCTGGGCACAGGATGGGCCAGAGGGAGGGGGCCAGCTGGGAAGCTACTGCAGCAAGTGGGCAAGGGGGGACCCAGAGAAGGAGAAGGGACCCCCCATGGCACACAGCAGGTGAGGGCAGCTATGATGACGGCACCCACTCGTCTTCTGCACTGCACAGGGCTGCCCGCTCCAGCCCGCTTCTTGTCTCTGGCCAATCCAAATCAGTAAAACACGTGCAAATGAAAACCCAGTAATACTCAATGCTGGTGAATGTGTGGTGAGACAGGCAGGTCATTTCAACCTCTCTCAGCTTTGAGTTGCTCGCCCATGAAATAGGCATGACCACATGGCCCTTCGTGGCTACTGGAGATGGAAATGAGGTGACAAATGCAAAGCCCGTGTGCACAGCAAAGTCTCGTCAATGGTTGCGATCACATTGCTGTTGAAGTGCCAATGATTATGACGCATCCATCTCCCCCCGTGCACAGCAAGCTCCTAAGGACAGGGATCAAGCCTGATTCAACGCTGTATCCCCAGGTCTAGCTCAGAGCCCAGAGCACTATGGGCGCTCAAGAAAGATGCTTATTATGCAGCCAGTTTATTCCACTAAATGCGTGTTGACAGGCACTGTTCTAGATGCTGGAAATGCAGCGATAAACTAGACAGGCACAAATCCTTGCCCTTGAGGATCTAGACTGCTCTGGGCATGGAACCTGGAGTTGAGTTCCATGGAAAGACATAAGGATCCAGAATGTTGGGGCAGCGGGAGTTTGGAAGATGGAGCAGCGTCCTTGAGGCCCCATCCCACAGCCCCCGGAACCACGCCTGAGTTCACTGGCAGCCGCCATCATGGACAGTTCCAGAGAACCCTCCCACTCCCTGCTGCAAGAACTGTATTTCTCTCGGCTGCTCTGGCTTTCTCTGACCCACGGGAGCTCGCTGAGCCCAGGTGCAGGGCCAGCTGGAGGGGAAGGACGTTTCATACTTGCAGAGGAGACCCTCAACCAATAAGTGGCAGATGAGGGCAGAGGCATGGACCACATGGCTTCTCTGAGGGCCCCCAGCAGTTGTGGGCCCCGTTGCCCACAGCAGCATCCCTGCTCGATGCACCTTTACCTGGCCTCTCTCCCTCCCTGGCCCTCGCTCTCCCTCCCTCACTAATGTGTCCTGAGATCACCTCCCAAATAAACCACCAGCAACTCAAAATCTTGCTTCCAGGACTGTGTTTGGAGGAGCCCAACTAAGACAGAGGCCATCTAAATCTTTGTGCTGCTGAGCAAACATGTCCAGAGAGGGCCAGTAACCCACCCAATTCACACAGCAGTTTGGGGCAGAGCAGCCTCCCCATCCACGACCACCACCAAGGGCAGAGTCTGCAAAGCCAACCTGGACTCAGCCTTCCCTTCCCTGGACCACAAGCTGGGCATTTAAATAGTCTTTGGTTTTGCAGTTAAAAGCTGCAGAGAACAGGTGTTGTGATGACTTTTACATAAGCATGCTCGGCAACAAAGTGCTCCAGCCCCGTCACCTCCACCGCCATGTACCCTTAAACACAGCCTGCATTTACTTCCCAATAGGGTGCCTCCTCAGCATATCAGTGTGGACTCCTGGGCTTCTCTGTAGAGCTTGAGAAAGGCCATCACTTCCTCCTCATCCTGCCCTCCTTTTCAGGGAATCTGGGGCATTTCACACTTGCCTGGTCTTGGAAGGAACTCCAAGCTTCATCAGGCCCTACCCCAGGGTCTAGGAGCAGAGGTGTGACTTTCTGTGTTATACAGGCTGTGTGGATGGTCAGGGAGGTACAGTGACTCACCCAAGGTGCACAGTGAGTCCAGAGCAGAGGAGAGAGTCGAGTCACAGTCTCCTCCAGCTTCTGGCTTCACTGCTCTTCCTGTCCCACCACACATTCAGAAGCCAGCTGAAACACAAGTGCATTGTTACCTCAGGACCTTTCCACTTGCTGTTCGTGTTCTTTTGGGATGGAATCCTTTTTTTTTTTTTTTTTTTTTTAATATAACATGCTCCTTTTCTCACTCAGGTGCTGCTCAAAGTTCTTCTCATTAAGATAATGGAGGGTCACAGAGGGCTGCCCTGAGGAGGTGGCCCTAGGGTGGACCAAAGCCTGGGGACCACCTGTTGGAACATAGTGGAGGGAACATGGATGCTGATCAATGGTCTGGCCCAGATAATGATTAAATCCTAAAATCCTGTGATTCTGACTTGAAGTGTTATGGTTTTAAGATTCTATGAAGTGACAGTTCTAAGATTGAGAGGTGTGAGACTCTAGGATTTTAGGACGGTTGAGTGCTGAGGTGCTGGGATTCTCACCTGTGAGCCTTTGCTACTGGAGAAAGGGCTATCTTCCTCTGGCTGAGAGTAGGTTTTCCTTCTCTTTGCCCACTCCACCAATGTTGTATGTGTGGTTCTTTGTGGCATGGAAAATGCAGATTTATCCTGCAGTTCCAGAGTCAGGTGCTTGCCTTATCTACATGTTCCAGTTTCCAGAATAAATATTAGAAGACAAGTCTGCAGAGATTGTCTGTGTGTACATGAGTTAATTCCTCCAGCCAGGGGCTGATCCAGACACGGATTTTAACAGGGTGCCAATTCCTCGATCACTGCAAGGCAGGGCTGGTGATGGGGCTGCCGCCAGCCCAGCAGAGGCAGAAGGGACTGAGAAGGGCCTTCATGTGCTGAGGTTTCAGGCCCAGGTGGGAGGAGGCAGGAGGGAGAGCATCCGCCAGCTGGGGTCGGCCGTGTGGGCACAGGTGGGGCCGTTCTCTGCCGGGCATCTGGGGTCTCCCGTGAACCCCTGGGTCCGGGCTCACTCGGGCTGCTGCAGCAGGAGCCTCCCCAGAGGGCTGGGAGGGGCAGGGCGGCCCCATGACGGGGCAGACACGGCGCTGGGCTCTCGCTGGGCTCCCAAGTCAGACAGGCAGGGGCAGGTCTCGGCTCCCACCCACCAGCTCAGCCGTGTGACCTTGAAGAAGCCACTTCACCCCCCTGGATTCAGTTTCTTCAGTGGGACCGTGGTCCTGACCACCCACCGCCTGGTGGTTCCCGGGACTGGAGGAGGCCCCCAGCACCGGGCACAGAATGAGCATCAGGCACGGCAAACACCCTCGTGACGCCCGCTGGGTGCCAGGCCTCGCTCGGAGCGCCTCACACTGCTGTATCCTCGCCCAGCCCAGGAGGGGAGCTGGCGTGACCCCCTTCACAGAGGAGGAAAGTGAGGCACGGGGATCTTGCGTATCTTGCCCAACAGCAGGTAGTTGCTCTAAAAGCCTGCGAACAGGTTTAAAAACATTGACGTTTTCCCCACAACCCTCCTCGGTGGGTGCCGGGAATTGGCCAGCACGGCCGCCTAGGATCGGCCCTCATTCTGCTGCGGGGACCGATGCTCGGGTTACAGCCTGGCAACAGGGAAATGCGGGGGATGCCTCCAGCCTTGGCTCACGCTGCCCTCTCCCTAGGTCACCCTTCCCCCGCCGGTCCAGCCCGGGAACTCCTACTCACGCTTCAAGACCCAGGCCCCGTGTTCTCCGTGCACAGCCTCACCCACCCCTGCACCCCTGCATCCTCCCTCGCTGCGCCTAGGGACTGTGGTGCAGGATCTGACCTCGGACTTGCTGCCTCTCTGCACTCCTCCCTTCTTCCAGCAACATCCACCGAGTTTGGCCCCTGCCAATTGAATCTTACCTCACTTTCCAGGAGGGAAGACCAACCCTGGGACCTATTTATTTCCCCATCTTAGGAAAACTCGCACTCACAAAGGGCTTGTAATCTCCTGAGGTCACAGGCCCCACTAGCAGATAGCAGTCTGGGACCTCTGACCCCGCTCTGGGCACCAGGATCACCTGGCAGGGTTCGCAGAGCAGCCGGGCCACTCGGAGGCTGTGAGGTGCCCCCACCATGTCAGTCCCTGCTTCCTACAGCCCTGAGGACGGGAGTCTTGCCCCATTCCTGTCGCCCCACACCCTGTCAGTGAAGCGCGATCACTGACCGCGAGCAGATTGTAAGAGCCTTGCTTGAGACGTCCGGGAGATGCATCCAGGCACCAGGTAACCCACTCAGAACAACAGGTGGTAACCACGGACCCACTCTAATGCACTCCCCTGGCGGGCATCAGTTCGACTCTCATGCCCTTCACTTTGAGACTCACCGGTGCTGGCTGCCTGGTTCCTGTCGATTAGCAAGCAGTTAAAAATTTATGGCAAGTTGAAATTAATTGGCCACAGTGAGGCGTGAGTTTGTCTCAGGCCAAGGCTCCGTGGCCCGGGCTTCGTGAGCCTGGAAGGGGGGAGACTCTGTAATGGAAGCACCGGCCACACGGACGCCTGGGTCACCGTCCTTCAGATGCTCTGACGGGGTCTGTCCCGGCCTGGGTTCAGGCTGCCGTCCTCGTGCACCTGCTTTGTGGCCCCAGCCCCCCCATCTTGCTGACTCCAAGCCACCCCTCCTTCCCCCAGTGGCGACCCGCTGGAAACCTGCCAGGACTCTCTGTCTCCCGAGATGGCCTCAGCCTGGCACACACCCTTATGTCAGGCCACACTGGCCCGGCCCCCCAGAGCAAACACCTGGCCTGTCTGCAGAGCTGCCAGTCCCTGGAACTGTGCCCCAGGCCCGGGGGAGGTCCCTGGGGCACCTGGACCCTCCATATTCGTGAAGGGAGTTTCTATAGTCCCACTGCTCATAAGCTGGGGTCACTTCTGTCTTCCTGCTCCTGGTGCCCTTTCTTCTGCCCCAGGGTGGGTATAGTGTGGATGGCGTCGGTCTCCTGGTTCCGAGGATGTCCCACCTTCAGTGCCGGGCACATCTGGGGTCCTGGAGACACAGGCCTATCTGCATAGCCTCAAGGAGTTACTCAGAGACCTTGCACCAGCCTAGGGAGCCGGTGTGGACCTCTTAGGCCTGAAAATCACCCCTTTCCCTCTTCTGTCCCCCCCCATGACCCTCCGTTGCCCACATCAACATGGTCCGTGTGTCATGTGCAAACCCCGGGATGCTGGGTGAGGGCAGGTCTGGACCCCACAGGCAGAGGCACCAGAAAGGACGCTGACCCGGGAGTCGGGGGCTCGGGAGCTAGTCCTGCTCCACCACGGGCCATGGCAAGCCCCCTCCTGTGCCCGGGCCTCAGCTTTTGCCTAGGGGTGTGCAGGGCATGAAGCAGATCATGTCTCGGGACCTTACAATCTGGAGCATCTCTGAGGCCGGGGTAGATGGCAGCACGCCCACTAGCACCAACATGGGGCTGCACTGGGTGCCTGCCACACGGCCTGGGCATCACAAGTTTTCTTGGCCCCGTGTTCCAGAGGCACAGAGATGTCCGGTGTCCAGCAAGCTGGCACATCCCCAACCGTGAGGACAGCAGAGCCTGTGGCACCCTGTCCCTTGCCTGTCTCACGCCGGGATTTTCCTGACACGTTAAGAGACCCCAGCCCCAGAACCTACTTCCCCTTATAGTTGAGCAGAAGGCAAAAGGCTCACTGCTGGTTTTCCCCAGAACTACAGTTTGGCTGCTGGTTGCTCAGGCCCCATCTTTCTCTTGGCCTCAAATGCCTCTCGTGTCATGTCGTTCTCCTTAGTAAGATTTGTCATATTATCTTATACAGGGAATACCCAAAACTAAATAATCCAATTAAAATTGGCAGAGGGCCTGAATAGACATTTTTCCAAAGAAGACATCCAGATGGCCAACAGGCACATGAAAAGATCTTCAACAGCACTCATTATCAGGGAAATGCAAATCAAAACCACAATAAGATACCACCTCACCTGGGTCAGAATGGCTAAAATCAAAAACACTAGAAACAACAAGTGTTTACGAAGATGTGGAGAAAAAGGAACCCTCGTGCACTGTTGGTGGGAATGCAAACTGGTGTAGTCACTGTGGGAAACAGTATGGGGGTTCCTCAGAAAATTAAAAATAAAACTACCCTATGGTCCAGTAAATCCACTACTGGGTATTTATACAAAGACTACGAAAACACTAATTTGAAAAGACATATGCACCCCTGTGTTCATTGCAGCGTTATTTACAATCAAGACAGGAAAAAACCCAAATGTGCATCAACAGATGAATGCATTAAGAAGATGTGGTATGTATCGACAATGGACTATCACTCAGTCATGAAAAAGAATGGGATCTTGCCATTTGCAATGACATGGATGGATCTAGAGGGATCAGGCTAAGTGAAATAAGTCAGACAGAGAAAGACAAAGATCATATGATCTCCCTCGTATGTAGAATTTAAGAAACAAAACAAATGAACAAATAAAAAAAGAGACACACAGAAACAGACTCTTCTTTTTTTTTTTTTTAATTTTATTTATTTATTGACAGAGAGAGACACAGCGAGGGAGGGAACACAGGCAGCGAGAGTGGGAAAGGGAGAAGCAGGCTTCCCACGGAGCAGGGAGCCCGATGTGGGGCTCGATCCCAGGACCCTGGGATCATGACCTGAGCCGAAGGCAGACGCTTAACGACTGAGCCACCCAGGCACCCCAAAACAGACTCTTAGATACAGAGAATAAACGGTGGTTGCCGGAGGGGAGGGGAATGGAGGGGGGAAATGGGTGAAACTGGTGAAGGGGATTAAGAGCTCACTTATTATAATGAGCACTGAAGAATGTGTATAATTACTGAATCGTTATATTGTACACCTGAAGCTAATATAACCCTCTGTTAATTATGCTTCAATTAAATAAAAGATCTGAGAAGCAGCTAAGAATAAAGCAGTTTTTTCTTTAAAAAAAAAAAAGATTCACGTTTTGTTAAGCATCCAGACTGTGGACCCAGACAGGTAGCTCAGCGACCCCACTGCCCTGTCTGGGGACAGCAAGACCACAATGGGACCTGGGCCCATGCAGGGCTGAGAGCGAGCCAGGAGGCCCAAAAATGGCTCCCTGGAGATCCCCCAACTCCGAGGTGACGAGGCCGGAAGGGTTCAGACACCAGCCCTGGCCCCCAGCACACAGGCTCTGATCACCTCCATTCTCTCCCTGAGCCCAGGGCCAGCAAGCACAGCCTCGGCTCCCAGGGAGTGCCCAGCACAGCAGGCCGCTTAGCAAACATACCCGTTTAAGAGGAATAAGAATGAGTGCATCCTTCTATTGAAACAAAGTTAACAGTAATAGCAGGAAAGGAATTCTTTCAAAGATAAGCTCCCGTTCTCTAAATGGACAACCCCAGCTTCAAACTGCTGCTGTGGCATCTGCCCGGGGGGACACAAAGACATCTTCAGCTGCAATGTGCACAACAGGACTCGGTTTCTCCCTTGTACTGGTTCCTCCTCTATAGCTTCCCCAGCTCGGGACACAGCCCCGCCCCACCCCCACTGACCCAAGCCCCCCACCCGGTCACCCCTCGATTGCTCGGGTCCTTTGCTCCCGCATCTGACCCATCAGCCAGTGCTGAGCTTCTCCCTCCAAAATACATGCCGTTCTGACCATGTCTCCACGGCCTGTCACCTGCTCTAGCCCCCTGGCCGCCTGGCCCCCCGCTGCCACCCCTGCCATTCCTCCCCACAGACGGGTAGGACATCACTCCTCTGCTTCAAACTCACCCACTACCTCCCCCTAACCTGAAAATAACACTCCAGCTCCTTCCCACATGGCCTACACATCTGGCCCCCAACTGTCTCTTCAGCCCTTCACCCCCGCTATTCCTGTGCCAGGGACTCCCTTCCTCTGGCTGGTTCCTTCTTGTTCTCAGAGGCCAACTTCAATGTCCCCTCCTCCAAGTTCTCTTCCCTCCCCCCCCTCCCCCGGCATGGTGCTGAAGTAACACTTGCCCCCTGCACTGGGGGTCCCTTGAATCCCCTTCCAGATCCTCCGTCCAGCCTTGTCCCCTTGCTCTGTGCTCCCAAGGGGCTGGGGGCCCCTGTGCCCCTCTGACTTCCAGGCGGGTTTGGTCGACAAGGAGCCCCAGGAGGAGATCAGGGCAGGAGGGGAGGAAGCCGGGGCATTTACCCTCCTGGTCTGCCCCTCCTGCATTGCTCCAGGGCTGGCTCTGTCCCAGACTGGGAGTTCCAGTTGCTGTCACATGGCCCAGCTCCTCCAGCCAGCTCTATCTCCAGTTCCAGTCACCACTCTTCTTCTGACTTCGTCAAGCCTAAGGCGGCGAATGCAGCCCCTCTTCTGGGCTTTTCTTCCTGTCTGCCTCCTTTTATAAACAGGCTCCTTGTAACGCTCTCCTCAAATACCTGATTGTCTCTCGCTGGGTCCCCGGCTGGTACACCACCCACCCTCACCACCCTGTTCCATCTCCCCACAGAATGTCTCACTGTCTGAACGTATTGCTTGTTCATTACCTGTGTCCCCGTCCCGCCCCCCAAGGCATATAAGCTCCATCTGAGGCAGGGTCCTTTATTACGTCATGTGTCAGAGGAATAGGGCGGGCAAGCTCGCACCTTCTAACACTGTGCTCAGACTCTCAGGAAAACCCAGCCAATTCTGTGACAGTTCCTTGATAAATCACACTGACTTTTAAGTGTCTTCACACGGCATTTCCCAAACTGGGATCAGGTGGCACTCATTTGGGAGGTGTTAACAGTTGGCAACCTTACACCGTGTGCCTGATTTTTCTCATTTTACCGTGAGCCTAGGACCATCTCAGCCCAGGATGCCCTGATATCACATTCAAGTCGGTCTACTGGCCCTGGTCAGGACTGGAGACACCCTCATTCCCTGTCCCCTCCAGAGCCCAAGGGGCCCCAGCGTGAGGCATTTACTCCGTGGGCTTCATTTCATCCCCCTTCACCCAAGTCCACACCTCTGGCCCAAACTCGCCCTCCCTCATCTGCCCCAGGCTTGGGATTCAGGCCCAGCCAGCCGCAGGCTTGAGATCCAAGTGGCTCAGGCAGACAGAGCATCAGCCCTGGGTCAGGAGTTCAAATCCTGGTCTCTGTTCTGTCACCCACTCACCAATGTGACCCACTCTGGGCCTCAGTTTCCCCAACTGCTCCCGTTGTCCCTTCTACCTGGGATTCCCTTCCCCGCGAGCAGGTTGGACCGTCTGCTCTCCCAGCATGCTCCCCATGCCGGCTCATGAGGTCTCGCCCAGCCTGGCACTGTTCCTGCTGACGGTCAGCTCTCTCCAGGAGGCGAGAGGAGGGAAAAACCGTCAGCCTGAGCATGACAGGGAATTACAGAAAGCAAAAGTCAGAGCACCATGCTGCTCACTGCTGGCCTGACTGACCACAGGGATGTTTTAGTTCCCGCAGGGGCTACGATGCCGTGATGGGCAAGACGGGGCCCAGAGATCATATAGACTTCGCCCCTCCTCCAAGATGTGGATCTCAGGACCAGGGAAGCACATGACAAGGAACAAAGCTCCTCCTTGATGATACCTTGGGGGACATGACATCTGACGACAGGAGAGGGGCCGTGGGGACGGGTATCGAGCATCAGCATCAGCATCGTTGTCACCATGACAACTGACAGAAAAAGCAGCCGGCCTCTGTCCTGAGGGTTGACTGTGGAATGACTCACTTGACCTCCTAACAGCCCGTGAGGAAGGCAGTGTTCTCACCACCTCCGCTGTCCAGGTGAGAACAGGCTTCCGGAGGTGACATTACTTACCCAAAGCCACCAAGCTTGTGAGCGACTCTAAAATGATCATGGTAGGACTGAGCCCCAGCCTGAGCTCGTCCTGCTTGTTCTGATGACAAGCTGACACCAACATAGCCCTCACTGTCCCCCGTAGATCAAACAACCAGGGACAAGGGCCCAGCTGCCTACCAATAGTGTCAGGGTCGAGGTGGGGGTCATCGGCGTCCCACCTGTCACCTGACACATTCTGGCACGTGGCCCAGATCAGGAGGGTCGATGCTTCAGGACTAGAGGTGGGGTCGGGCAGGGACTGTCACCCGGCACGTTGCCGGGCGCTCCCTCACAGATCCTTCCCCATTCGCTGAGCCTGGCGTCCTCCCGGCTGGATTTGCTCGGCCCCGCGGATGGGCAGGGGGCCTGGGGGGGAGCTACTGTCCCTCGCCTTGGGCCTGGTTACAGCAGCACAACTGAATTCTAGATTCTGTAAGAAAAAGAGACCAAAAAGATAGGCATTGGATGACTGGCTGGTCCTAGAACTGAAGAAAGGGGGACAATTCAGGCCCCAGGGGGGAACAGCCAGGGCAGCTCCTGGGTCTAGGAGGAACCAGTGCCCAGTTTTTGTGGGATCCGGGCTGGGACGGGCTTCTCCCCACCACTGCCTGCCCTCCTTGCCCTCCACGGCAGGGAGAGCATCTGGGCAAGAGTCCGGGCCAGTCCCTGGCTGGTGGACAAGCAGGGCCACCTCCCACGCCAGCCCCTTCGAGAGCTCCTGCCATGGGAGTCAGTGGGAGTCAGAGTCATGGTGCTCTGACTTTTGCTTTCTGTAATTCCCTGTCATGCTCAGGCTGACGGTTTTTCCCTCCTCTCGCCCCCTGGAGAGAGCTGACCGTCAGCGGGAACAGTGCCAGGCTGGGCGAGACCTCATGAGCCGGCATGGGGAGCATGCTGGGAGAGCAGTGGGAGTCAGTGGGAGTCAGTGGGAGTCAGTGGGAGTCAGTGGGAGACAGTGGGAGTCAGTGGGAGTCAGTGGGAGTCAGTGGGAGTCAGTCAGTCCCACAGTGGGAGTCAGTGGATTCGGTCAACGGAAAACCAGGACACTGTCAAGAACAGAACATGGGGGGCGCATGGGTGGCTCAGATGGTTAAACGTCTGCCTCCGGCTCAGGTCATGATCCCAGGGTCCTGGGATCGAGTCCCACATCAGGCTCCCTGCTCCTTGGGAGCCTGCTTCTCCCTCTGCCTCTCTCTCTCTCTCTCTGTCTCTCATGAATAAATAAATAAAATCTTTAAAAAAAAAAAAAAAGAACAGAACATGGAACAGATGCTGGGTGGACAGAAGCCCCTTCCACCGCCAACTTCCCCAACTGGGCTGGAGCCTGCTGGGTGCAAATGATGCTCTGCCTGGGTGAGCGGGCTGGTCTGAGAGGCACCGGGATCAAGGGGCCCCCTACACGGAGGGACGCTGAAGTTGCCCACTCAGGTTGCCCCAGGCCACAAAGACAAATTAATTAACCCATCGTCTTAACCACTGAGCACCGAATTCTGATGATGAAGAAAGAGGAGGAAGAGCCAGAGGTCTGTGTAAGGGTTAAAGAGGGTAAAACGTGTCAAGTGCTCACTCCAATACCCGGCCAGTGGCGCGCATTCAGGGAGGGATCTATCAGGGACAAGGCATGGCCTCGCCACTCATGTCGACGCACATCTGGATCACTTCCAGTTTGGGGTCATTGCAAACAAACCTGCTAGGGACGTTCATGTTTGAGTCTTTTGTATAGACCTATGTATGCTTTCATTTGTCTCGAGTAATCTCCTCGGACGGGACTTGCTACAGCAGACGAGGGGTGTGTTTTTAAGCAGCTGTCCGCCTGTGCTCCCGGGGGTCGTGCCACATCGTCCCCGCAGTGCTGGAGCGCTCCGTTTCCTCCCCGTCATTACCACCGGCTGCTGTGCTCAGTCTTTAGGGTCTCAGCCCCTCTAACAGGTGTACGATGGCGTCTCCTTGGGATTTTAATTCATATTTCCCTAATGCCTAAGAAAATTGAGCATCTTTTGCCTATTTGCCATCTGTCCCAGCCAGTGTGATTTTGTTCCCAGCTCCCACAACGCTGGAGTCCTAATCGTGCTCTCCCCTGCGCTATCACCGGGGAAAACACGGTGCCCGGGACACGCAGGAACCAGGTACACATCTGCGAGGAGCAAAAGGAATGGACCCAGAAATCTCTCCCTCCTGACTCCCACCCGCAGCTCTCTCCCCGTCCCCAGGAGCTCCGGAGCTGCAAAGGGCCTAACTACCCCATGAAAGGAAGACTTACAAAGCAACTCTGCATCTCCCCACCATAGCACCTGTGTCTGCTCATTTGCCCTTTGGAGGAGGATGGCCGGGCTCACGGAAGTGGCCTGCGTTTTCTGCGTGGGAGCAGCACCCAGGCCGAGATCAGAAATGGGCTCAAGGTTGTTGGTCTGGGACCAGACTCGACTCTCCTGGGCCAGAAGATACCGGAGGAAAAGGATAGCAACATTAGCTCTGCACGTGTCCCCAACACTTTACAATGTATGGACAATGAGCCCCACCGAGAAGGTTGGGCTGTGGAGCCCACCAGGCCTGACCTAAAACTCCCATCTGAAATCTGCCACTGGCCACTTGTGTAACCTTGGGCAGCTACTACTATTACTAGCCCCAAGCCAGAGGACACAGAGCATGCTCACGGGCATGTGACCTCCCCAGAGGGTGGTGGCGAGCTAGGAAGAACAAGGTCTGGGACCAGGGCTTTCTGACTCCCTGCTCAGCACTCCACACACTGTGTCTTAGACTCTCAGGAGGAGGGTGACAAGGGACTGCCCAGCATCACCCAACAGAGGAGGGCTGCGGGGTCTCCCATGTTCTGCCAGGGACCAAGTGCATCCAGGGATGCCCAGAAGGGCTGGGCACTCTGCAGAGCACACTGAGGGCAGGTCCCAGCGGGGGAACTGGGTGCACAGTGGCCAGAAAGTCATCTCCCACCTTCCCCTTGGACACTGTGCATTCACAATTATGTTTATATCCATTTATTCATCTGTTGACCCAGGGAATGCAGAAAAGGTCAGACTCACTCCCCACTGTGGAAAGCCTTCATCCCATGAAGGAGGCTGACCTGGAAACAAAGGGGAAACAGCATGGTCGTTGTCTCTATAATTACTGCCCCTGTTTTACAGGGAGAAGATGGGGTCCCAGAGAAGTCTAGTGATTCACCCAAGGTCATACAGTTCAGGATGGCAGACCAGGTCCAAACCCCAGGCATCCACCACTAAGGCCCAGGATCCTTCCACCACCCCACCCTGCCCCACAGAGAAGGGGGGACGAGTTAGGAAAGGAAGAGGCCGGCATGGGCTGGAGGCATCAGGGAGGACTTCCTGGAGGAGGGGGAGCCAGGCTGAGCCCTGAAGGAGACTAGAGGAGAAGAGCATGCAGGGGGATGGGGCAGCTCCTCGTGTGCTGCCCCCAGTTCTTTAGGCCTCTGGGTCTGGAATTCTCCATGAGGAGGCTCAGGGTCTTCCTAGGGCAGGGGCCCTGGGACCCTCTCCCCAGAGCAGGGGGAGCTGTGTCCTGCCCCGGGGTGGAGGCGGCTCCCAGGCAGGGGGAGGTGGGCAGGGCGAGCAGGAGCCCCTGGGCACTTCTGTTCCCTTGGCTTCTGTCCCAGGCGCTCCTGAATGGCCGCGAGGAGAGCAGTGTCCTTGCCCGTCTGCTGTGAGGGGACCGCGGTCTCACAGGCGTCGCGATGCGGCCATCAGCCCACATCCCATCAGCCAGTGAGCCCCACACACGGGGCAGACCCCGTGCCCCGAAGTGTCTCCTCGCCGGAGATTCCCTGCAAATCCCCCGAGTGAGCAGCGCCCCGGAAGGTAAGAACCCCGTTACGTCCACAGTCGGCCGCCCTCCCTGCTCCACCGCGGACGCCCCTTTCTGGGTACTGAGCCTGCAGAAGGGGACGCCGCCCGCGGGCAGGAAACTACGCATCCACGCTGCTCCGTGGGAGGTCCTCAGGGAGCGGAGCCGGAGGAGTGGAGGAGCAGGGACTATCTGGGGAGCAGAGGCCTGTGCGGGTGGGAGCCGCACCCCTTCCCTGCACAGGCCCGCTTTCCAGAGGGGGCGGGAGGCTGAGCCAGCGATTCTTTCAATCTCAACTCCCTGCCCCCTCCTGCCCGCCCTTCCTCCCTCCCTTCCTTCACAAGATGTTTATTGATGCCAGTTAGGGGCAGACCCTGGGGTGCAGCAGGCAGTGGGCACGACTGAGACCAGCATCCCTGTCTGGCGGGGAGAAGTTCACTAACAGAGGGAGACCCTGCGGTGACAACATTCATTTATTTCTTCAGTACATTTGTTGAGCACCTGCTGTTTGACAGCCACTGCATCAGGGGAAATAAAACTGCCACAGTCCCTGCCCCATTGAGCTCACAGTCTAGAGGGGGACACAGAGATTAATCAATCACACAAAGCCTAAGGTCAGAAGTATACTCTAGGTTGCTCAGGGCTGGGTCAGTGTACCACAGAGCGTTCCCTGCAGACCAGAGTGGCGGGGGATATGAAGTGGGATATGAAGAATGGGAGTTATCAGGTGAGTTTGGGGATGAGGGACAGCATTTGGGCACAGGAGCAGCATGTGCAAAGGCCCTGTGGGTGGACAGCTGTTGGCAACCATGGAGAACTCCTAAGCCTGTATGACTGGAGGGCAGAGGGTGGGTGAAATGAGTCTCATGTCGGGGAGGCGAGGGCCAGACTGTGTGGAGCATCCAATGCCACATAAGGGATTTGGGGTTGTGTCCCAAGAATAGCAGGATCCCACTGAAGTGTGGTAAGTGAAGTCCAGAGGTCAGGGAGAGGAATTGGTAGGGCAGTAGTTGTGTTTTCAGAACAATCCCGAGGCCAAGTGAGGTGAACTGTGATAGAAGCAGGTGTGGAGACAGTGAAACCTTACAGGGGAGCGACCACCTTGGCTTAAAGGGAGAAGAATGGCTTCGGAGGAACCAGAGACAAGAATAAGCATCCACGTGGGCCTGATGTCCATGGGGTCATTCAACCCAGATTTGCTGAGCACCTACTATGCTTGGCACAAGGTCCCCGATGACACACCACAACAACTGAGTCACAACTGAGAACTACATTCCGGTGGGGGCAGAAGGAGCAGACCCTTCTCTGAGGCCTCAAGGAGGTCCGGCCCTATCAGGAACACCAGGGACCTGTGATAATCAGTGGCCTCTTTAATCTGGTGAAAAAGAAAAGATGGGCCTCCTGTCCCAGCCAGGGAGGGCCCCATGCAAGCTAAAAACTCTTCGTGTGAGCACAGGTCTGAGGGGTTCAGTGAAAGGGCATGAGTAGCTGTTGGGGGATCAGTCGAGGCAGAACCGGGCCTTATGGGACCTGGAGAGTCATCGGGCTCATTCTCCCCACACACACACTCCCTGAGGGGGTCCCCATGGTCTTTGCTGGAATGTGATCCATCTTGACCACTCCCAGATGGTGTCCTTCTCGCTGGGCTGCCCACCCAGCAAGATCCCCTATCTGCAGGAGCAGGACCCTGCACAGCTCAGCCTGGTGGTCCCAGCTGCAAAAGGAGGCTCCCTGCAACTCGGCAAGGCAGACATCTTCATCCCCATCCTGAAGCTCAGAGAGGTAATGTCACTTGCCGAAGATCACACAGCTCCTAAGTGACAACACCCCAGTGCCCAGCCTGGCAAAGGCCTGAGGAGGAGTCATTGTGATCAGAGGGCACTGCCCACCCTTATCTCCACTCTGATGACAAAGACAAGTACCCCTGAGGGCCAGGCAGCCCCATGGTGATTCCTATAGTTGAATGTCCATTGAGGGTTTCCTGTGTGTCCACAGTAAAGATAGAAAGCACTTTATATCTACTAGTTTATTTCATTTTTACAAAAACCCCTGAAGATGTATCAGCCAATATAGTGCTGTGTAACAAACAATACCAAAAAATGCTTTAAAACAAAAAGGGTTCACTTATCTTACAAGCCCGTGGGTCCGCTGAGCAGTTTGATTCTGAATTTGGCTGGCTTGCCCACACACCTGCAGTCAGCCCAGAAGTTGGCAATAGGTAGGTTTTGCTGATCTTGGCAGAAATAAGTGGGATCTTGTCTTCTGGCACATTGGCCCAAGCTGGTCCTCCTGGAGACCACAGAGATCCAAGACAGCCAATAGAAGCTCAAGCCTTTGGAGTCCTGGGCTTCCATGTCACTTCCACCATATTCATTAGCCAGAATAAGCCACAGTCAAGCCCGGATCCTAAGGGTGGACAAGAGACCCCATCTCTGGATGGGAAGAGCTGAAATTAATATGGCAAGGGACATAGCCACTAGGAGTAGAAACTCGGGGTCCTTTTTTTTTTAACATTTTTTATTTAAATTCAATGAATTAACATATAATGTATTATTGGTTTCAGAGGTACAGGCCTGTGATTCATCAGTCTTATATAATACCCAGTGCTCATTACATCACATGCCCTCCTTAATGTCCATCACCCAGTTACCCCAGGCCCCCACCCCCCTCCCCTCCAGCAACCCTCAGTTTGTTTCCTATGATAAAGAATCTCTTATGGTTTGTCTGCCTCCCTGGTTTCATCTTGTTTTATTTTTTCTTCTCTTCCCCTATGATCCTCTGATTTGTTTCTTAAATTCCACATATCAGGGCGCCTGGGTGGCTCAGTTGGTTAAGCGACTGCCTTCGGCTCAGGTCATGATCCTGGAGTCCCGGGATCGAGTCCCGCATCAGACTCCCTGCTCAGCAGGGAGTCTGCTTCTCCCTCTGATCTTCCCCCCTCTCATGCTCTCTCTCTCTGTCTCATTCTCTCTCTCAAATAAATAAATAAAATCTTTAAAAACAAAAAAATTCCACATATCAGTGAGATCATATGATAATTATCTTTCTCTGATTGACTTATTTTGCTTAGCATAATACCCTCTAGTTCTACCACATTGTTGCAAGTGGCAAGATTTCATTTTTGATGGCTGTGTGATATTCTATTACACACACACACACACACACACACCACATTTTCTTTATCCATTCATCTGTCAATGGACATCTGGGCTCTTTCCATAGTTTGGCTATTGTGGACATTGCTGCTATAAACATTGGGGTGCACATAGCCCTTCTGATCACTACATTTGTATCTTTGGGGTAAACACTCAGTAGTGCAATTGCTGGGTCATAGTGTAGCTCTATTTTCAACTTTTTGAGGAACCTCCATTCTGTTTTCCAGAGTAGCTGTACCAGCTTGCATTCCCACCAACAGGGGAATTCTCTGCATCCTTGCCAACATCTGTTTCCTGACTTGTTAATTTTAGCCATTCTGACTGGTGTGAGGTGGTATTCATTGTGGTTTTGATTTGTATTTCCCTGATGCTGAGTGATGTGGAGTATTTTTTCATGTGTCTGTTGGCCATTTGTATGTCTTCTTTGGAGAAGCGTCTGTTCATGTCTTCTGCTCATTTCTTGATTGGATTATTTGTTCTTTGGGTGTTGCATTTGATAAGTTCCTTATAGATTTTGGATACTAGCCCTTTATCTGATATGTCATTTGCAAATATCTTCTCCCATTCTTTCAGTTGTCTTTTGATTTTGTCGACTGTTTCCTTTGCTGTGCAAAAGCTTTTTATCTTGATGAAGTGCCAGTAGTTCATTTTCACCTTTATTTCCCTTGCCTTTGGAGACATGTCTAGCAAGAAGTTGCTGCAGCCGAAGTCCCAGAGGTTGCTGCCTGTGTTCTCCTCTAGTATTTTGATGGATTCCTGTCTCACATATAGGTCTTTCATCCATTTTGAGTCTATTTTTGTGTGTGGTGTAAGGAAATGGTCCAGTTTCATTCTTCTGCATGTGGCTGTCCAATTTTCCCAACACCATTTGTTGAAGAGACTGTCTTTTTTCCATTGGACATTCTTTCCTGCTTTGTTGAAGATTAATTGACCATAGAGTTAAGGGTCCATTTCTGGGCTCTCTATTCTGTTCCATTGATCTCTGTGTCTGTTGTGATGATTACCGCTTTGTAATAGAGCTTGAAGTCTGGAATTGTGATGCCACCAGTTTTGGTTTTCTTTTCTAATATTCCATTGGCTATTTAGGGTGTTTCTGGTTCCATACAAATTTTAGGATTATTTGTTCTATTTCTTTGAAAAAGTGGATGGTATTTTGATAGGGATTGCATTAAATGTGTAGATTGCTCTAGGTAGCATAGACATATTCACAATATTTGTTCTTCTAATCCATGAGCATGGAACGTTTTTCCATTTCTTTTGTCTTCCTCAATTTCTTTCATGAGTATTCTATAGTTTTCTGAGTACAGATTCTTTGCCTCTTTGGTTAGATTTATTCCTAGGTATCTTATGATTTTGGGTGCAATTGAAAATGGGATTGACTCCTTAATTTCTCTTTCTTGGGTCTCATTGGTGTATAGAAATGCAACTGATTTCTGTGCATTGATTTTATATCCTGCCACTTTACTGAATTCCTGTATGAGTTCTAGCAGCTTTCGGGTGGAGTCTTTTGGGTTTTCCACATAAAGTATCATATCATCTGCAAAGAGTGAGAGTTTGGCTCCTTCTTTGCCAATTCGGATGCCTTTTATTTCTTTTTGTTGTCTGATTGCTGAAGCTAGGACTTCTAGTACTATGTTGAATAGCAGTGGTGATAGTGGACATCCCTGCCGTGTTCCTGACCTTAGCAGGAAAGCTCTCAATTTTTCCCCATTGAGAATGATATTCGCTGTGGGTTTTTCATAGATGGCTTTTATGATATTGAGGTATGTACCCTCTATCCCTATACTCTGAAGAGGTTTAATCAAGAAAGGATGCAGTACTTTGTCAAATGCTTTTTCTGCATCTATTGAGGTGTCCAAGATGGCAGAGGAGTAGGAGACCTTAATTTCATCTCGTCCCAGGAATTCAGCTAGATATCTATCAAATCACTCTGAACACTTGCGAACTCACCTGGAGATCTAAGAAAAGAATAGCTGCAACTCTACGAATAGAAAAGCGACCACCTTCTGCAAGTTAGGAGGTGCAGAGAAGTGAATGCGAGGTGATGTATTCCCATACATAGATAGACGGTGGGGGAGGGAGCCTCCATCAGCCGCTACCGGCAAGTGATAAAGCAGTGGAGCACAAAATTGGAACTTTTAGAAGTCTGCTCCAGTGAGAGACTCAGGGTCCTTTAACAACCAGCCTCCCGCAAGGCACTATTACCATTACGCCCCACTGAGGCTCAGAGAGTACAGTGACTTGCTGGAGGTCACATGCTTATGAAGGGACAGAGGTGAGGTTTGAGCCAGGTCTGTACCCTTCTCCAGGACTCTGTTGCCTCTTAGAAGCTGTGAGCAAACCTACAGACAGAGAAACCCAGGCCCTTGGGCTTTCAGTATGGAGAGCTCAGGACAGCCCCCAGAGGCAAAGAGGTTCCTGCGTATCTATGTCAGGTGGTCTGAAGCCTCTGGCAGCAGGGGTAAGGGACTTTCTCTCCCAGGAAGACAGAGAGGTTGTTGGGACCGAGGGATGGGCTTACTAGGCTCTGACAGAACCTGGAGGCATGTGACCCAGCTCTGTGGCCAAACAGAGGGTCTGGATTAGATTCATTCATTCATTCATTTATACAAGAACTATGACCTTGGAGGTGAGTCCCCTAGACATGATAAAAGTCCCCTGGCAGATGTCTGTTAAGACTCAACTCAGATGTCTTATTCTCCAGGAAGTCCTCCCTGATTCTAAGGGCTGGTTGCCCTCCATTTTTCTTCCATATGCCACTGGGAGTGTCCTTGGATTGTCAATGCCAATTCCTGGGCCGCCCCTCATCCCTCTGGGGTCTCAGGAGGGAGCCAGATTCTGGAGGACAGGCAGAGTCACCTCTCAATCTCCTTCTGTCATCCTCCCTCAAGGCAGGAAGCTCTGGATGCTTTCCTGGACCCAGAACATTCCGGAGCTCGCAGCAATAGCTCAGGAATCCTGGCTGGGAGGAGGAAGAGGGGAACAAAGGAGCCTCGCTTCAGAGGCAGCAGTAGAAATGCGGGCAGAGAGAGAAGCCAGTCGGAAATGAGCAGGGGGTGAGAGTGAGGTCATCAGAAAAACTTCAACATTAAAAATGGTCACACGGTGACCTATGGCATTTGCTTAATCAGGAACAAATTAGTCCGTGCCTGGGAAGATCTGAGACTTCCTGGTGCCGAACATTTCTTACAGTTCTTACATTTCGTGCTGAGCTGGAAGCGTCCCAGATTCCAGGAGCCAGAGAGAAGTCCTAGCATCTGGGCCACAGGTGCATCAGGGTACAAAGGCACAGTGAGCGCCCAGGTCCTGTATGCCCTGAGGGCTGGGTGACGAGTGTGGAGACCCCCAAATGTCTGCAAAGCCACTTCTAGAGAAGGACTTCACAGAGGCAACATCAGGCCCTGGGAAGGTTGGAGGAGAGGCACTTGGTGGGATAGCCTGGAAGGCTGGAAAATGATGAGGTTTCAAGAGGATGGCAGCGTGGAGCCCCTGGGAGACCCTGCTGGGGAGCGTTGGGGGAGGACAGTCACTGCCTGCAAGGGGATGGCGGAGCAGAAGCCCTGGCCAGGGGATTGGAACCATGGAGCTGAGGTTGGCTGGCTGTGGGCTCCCTGGGGGCCACCCTGACCCCCGTGACCCCCTGCAAGTTGCAGGGCTGTGAGACCCCCCAGGACCCAATTGACAGAAAAGAAACCCCAATTCCGCTCAGCTTCCATGTCTCCCTCCAAGTGTCTTGGAGAAAGCCAGAGCTCCTCCTCTAAGCTGTGCTGTGGCCAGTGGAGCACCCCCCACCCACCCAGCACCCCACTTTGCTGTCTTCATAACATTCGTCACAATCCGAACTTGCCTTGATTATTTTCTGTGATGGTTTCATGTTTGCTTTCTCGTGAGAGCGGAGACAGTCCCTCCTCTCCACTGCGGCATTCCCGCAGAATACACACACACACAGCGTGGTGCATAGTAGGTGCTCAATGAATTGGTGTTGAGTGGAGCAAAGAACCCTCCCTAGTGACCAGATTGTCACACCTCACAGAGACAACTTACCCCTTCCTGGGACATGGCAGATGGGTGTAGGCCCTGAGCACCAGGGCTGCATCTTATCCACAGCTGGGTCCCCATGGCCCAGCACGGGACCCCAGCACATAGTTGGTGCTCCACAAAGCTCTGAGGTATGAGTGAATGTGAATGCACTTCTTGTCCCTGAGCCCTGTCTCCGGAGCTGACTTTTCTGTGGGTGGTTAACAGTCACATTGGGAAAATGCCCCTGGGGACGCAAAGACAGGCTGCCCCCTATTATGGGAGGCAGAAGAGTGAGCACATTACAAGCAGGGGCAATGGAGTCGGATGCATGTTGTATAACCCTAGGTCAGTCCCTTCTCTCTCTGAACCCCAGATTTCTCATCTGTACAAGGGAATACCGTGTGTGCCCATCAGAGAAATAACCCATGTCCAGTCCCGAGCATAGAGCTTGGCACATGATAACTGCTCAGTATTTGGGAGCTTGTAACACCCACAAAGGCAGTGTTGCTCCCTCACATCAGCACGGCCTTGGAAGTGGGCCCCCCTTTATGGCTGATATGATGTCCACAAATTCTGCTCACAACTAAATGCATCCTGACATCAGGGTTCCGGGCTCCCCCACGGCCGCCTCTGGGGTGAGGGAGCTATGCGGAGCCCAGCCCAATTCAGCCTCTTCCCAGCCACACAAGGATGCTTCACTTGGTAAGGATCTGAGGCTGCAGCCAGTGACCCTGCCCTTGGCCGTATCCCTGTGACTGGCTTTCTGACCACTCCCAGGGCCCCTGGACCTCAGGGAGTCTCCTCTCTTCTCAGATTGCTGTGAAGATGACCCGCCCACTACAGTGGGCTGGGGTGAGCCCCGGGTTTGCAGCAGCGCAGCCTGGGTCAGGATCTGGCTTTGCCCTTCTAACCGGCTCTGTGACCTTGGGTAAGGCCCCGCCTCACCTGTTTTCTGTATCCTGAGCCTTTTGATCTTCTGGCTCCAGGCCTTAGCAATGCTGTTCCCTTTGCCTGGGACTCTCTTCCCACCTTTCTTCACCTGGCTAACTGCCAGGCACTCCCTTTGGAACCTCCCAGGAAGCTCCTGGCCTGGGTTTGGTACAGACCCCAGGGTTTCCCTCTTGTCATCAGCTGCTCCCCCTTTTGGCTTCTAAGTGCGGGGACTGACTACTGGGTCACAGTCACATGCCCCAGGCCAGTCCAGTGTCCAGGACACAGAGATGCCCAGCAGACGGTGGACAGGTCCAGGGATGAGTGAGTGGGCCCTCCCCACCCCAGCTCCTCCCCGGCAGGGTGGCTGTGGCGATGCTGAGGGATATTCCAGCAAAGGGACCAACTGCAGGAGGCTCTCAGCAGGTGCTACCACACCCCGTCAGCCTTCCTGCTTCAGAGAACCAGGGAGAATCAAGGGCACCCAGCTGCAGACTCTGAAAGGTGGCGCCAGCTGGTGTGCAAGGACTCACTGTGACCTGGGGTGGACAAGGGTCGGGCCTGTCCTACAGCCTGCAGCCAGCCTGCAGGGGGAGAGTGAAGCCCCTCCCTCCACACGGCTGCCCCCTGGAGAACACGGAAAGGCTCTCACTGGGCGGCATCCACACCTCAGCAGCAGAAGCAGATGCATCTTTAACATTTGGCCTCCCAGGTTCCCAATATATATTTCAGTAAATGTAAGTCTGGGCCTTTTTCTCTCCCCTTTTCTCTGCTGGAAGCTGCTCAGGGAGTAGCACCAGAGAGGGGAAGGATTGACCCACAGGCAAAATGTGTTTTTAGAGGATTCGATCAGGTTCCTGGGCCGCGCTCCAGGCAGAGCCCTGTCGAGGGGAAGGGCGGCTGGGACTCGGGCCGAGGGGCGGGCAGGGCAGGTGGACTCGGTGGGGCCGAGCGCGGGAGGCGAGGATGGAGCGGGGCAGCTCTGGAGGGCAAGGTGCCCCCCACACGGGCTTGTTCGGGTCTTGCAGCTTAGGGGGCGAGTTGGGGGAGGAGGGGACACGTGTGCGTGCTCTAAGGTACCTACCACGATGGCTGCAGCAGTGGTGGTGGCGGTCATCCTCAGAAGCCCACTGTGGATCTTCGGGGCGCTGCGCCCAAAGAGCAGGGAAGAGTGTCTAGGCCTTCCCCCCACCCCCTGTTGAGCACCTCTCTGACGACCTGGGCCCGTGCAGGTCCGGACCAGAGGGGGCCGGGCAGCCCACACCACGCTCTGGCTGTCCTGGGCTCCAAGGGCTGAGACTTCCTTCTCGTTGTCACGACAGATCTGGCCCTGGCCCCATTAAGTCAGTACCAAGGCAGGACGGACGGAGCGTCCATTGTATGGCTTAGAGATACAGGGTTAAAATGCCCTGTCCTTCTGGTCCTCAGTTTCTCCATCTGCGATGCTATAGGAACTCCGGAGGGTTAACTGATGCCCTCGGGAAAGCGCCGGGAACGGAGGCAACCGGTCAGAGTCGCTGCAGTGATCTTCTGGTCGGCGACCCTAGCCAGGGGTCTCCCTGAGCCTCGGCTTCCCATCTATACAAGGAGGAGGATAAAACAGCTTTCCTCACCGTTTCATCATAAGGATGAAGAGAAGTCATTACACCTCCCTGACTCCCCTATCACTCACCTCAGCCCCACGTAGGGACACTGATGTTCCCCACGTCCCCCTTTCTTCAGTCCCCAAGGGAGGCCCACCCTCTGGCCCACCCTCCTTGGGGTCCCTGAGCCTGGAGGCTGGAGGAAGCGGAGGCAGAGGTCCCCATGCCCATCTCAGAGCAGATGAAGCCTGGTACTGGGGTTGGCTCCATGCTTTCCTAACTTACAAAGCCAAACAGCCTGTCACGGAAATATTGGTGTTGCCTCCAATTCCTTTGACATTATTTTAAATGAAGTTGGTACCCAGGTGTTTAGAAAAACAAACGATAATATGACTACTGCCCTCCGCACCTGCAGAATTATGCTCTCCCTGGAGCCCGGTATCGCTGCAAATGTTTATGTTATAACCAGTGAGGTCTCGGCTGTGTGAGGGACTTGGGATCACATCACCAGGGGGTTGCTAGACAAACCCCTGGCAAGCCAGGGCCAGGGATCCAGTGAGGCCCAGGGCATGGTCTGGCAGGCGCGTACATCCCAGGGTTCAGGTCACAAACTCTTCGGCCAGCCCTTAGGGATCTGAAGCAGCTGATGTGGACCAGAGTCCCAGAGGTCCGCAGAGACAGCGAATGGGAGTCCACGATGCAGGTTAACCATTAGTGACCAGCATTTCCTGAGCACTTATGATGGGCCAGGTACTCTTCTAAGATTTGGATGTTTATTCATTTAATTCTCTCTACAACCCATAAAGCATAGATTCTATGATTGTCCACAACTTGCAGAAGAGAAAAATGGGATGAGTAGCTTTAGATGACCTGTTCAATGCCCTGTAGTGAGAGACAGAGCTGGGATTTGAACCCCAGGCATTTGGGGTGTGAGAAGGTTCTAGGTGGATGGAAGGAGGATTTTGCTGAAATCACCATTTTTCCTAACACCCTATAGTAAGATTCTTCTAAAACTCAAGAGGAGTTTCTAAATATTGAAATTACATTTTTATATTTTCATGGGTAAATATGGAGAGATTGGTCTTTAAAGGTACAATAAAATTTCATTAATTCAAATTAGTCAGAACTCTGGGCACTTTTGCATTACTTAGAAAAAGTGTTTTGCTACATAAACGTCTTAATAATGTAAACAAGACAGGAAGTATGACTATCTACCCTGCTTAAGCAAGCAAATAGTTTTCAAGCCTTTTATTCAGAAATTTGCCAGCCTGGAAGGACCTCAGCCATCATCTACTTGGGTCTCCACTCTCTGCTCTTGCCCCTTGTTACCTGTATTCAGGTGAGCCCTCGGAAATCTAATAATAGCCAACGTTTTTGCTGCACCTACTCTGTGCTAGGAATTAAGCTAGGCACTGAACATGGATCACCACTTTAGCCGTAACTACAAGACTGTGATTCTGCTATAAGCCTCATTTTACAGATTAGCCCCCGAGGCACAGAGAGGTCAAGTAACTTGCTCCTGATCACACACCAGCTGAGCTGGGATTCAATTCCAGAAGGTTGCAGCCCATGGCACACTCTTTTAGTCTCCAGTGCCACCCCCCATTACAGAGCTAACCAATTCATTCACCAGTGTAAAAATCTTTTAAAACCCACCTCCTGGAGCGCCTGGGTGGCTCAGCCAGTTAAGCATCTGCCTTCGGCTCAGGTCATGATCCCAGGGTCCTGGGATCAAGCCCCGCATTGGGCTCCCTGCTCAGCAGGGACTCTGCTTCTCCCTCTACACGCCCCACCCCCCACTCATAATCTCTCTCTCTCTCTCTCTCATTCTCTTGCTCAAATAAATAAATAAAATCTTTAAAAGAAAAAAAAACCTACCTCCTTTTGGGGCACCCGGGTGGCTCAGATGGTTGAGCGTCCAACTCTTGATTTCGGCTCAGGTCATGATCTCAGGGTTGTGAGATCGAGCCCCATGTCAGGCTCCATGCTTGGTGGGGAGTCTGCTTGAGAATTCTTTCACCCTGCTGAACTATTTGGAAGAATCAGTAAGATGTTTGTCCTGTTTAAAAAATTACATTATTTTCTGGACATTTCTATTCACAAATTCTTTGGCCTGGAGGGGGCTTCAGTGGTCACATAGGACCATGGTCCCCTTTAAGAGATGAGAAAACAGAGAATGAGGGAAAAGACCCCCGCAAGATTATACACTGAGTCAGAGACAGACCCGGGACAACAACCCAGCTCTCCTGCCTCATCATGGTCATCTGCAACAGTCAAAAGATGCTCTCATGATCTGCTCATGGGCACATAAACCAGCACTTCTCTTGAAGGCATTCTCATTACAACAATAATAACAATTTTAAAAATAATAGTGGTGAATGCTTTAAATCCTCAGGACAACCCTAGAAGGTGGATACTATTAATTTCCCCATTTTACAGATGAGGAAATGGATGGCCAGGGAGGTGAAGTGTTTTGCTCACAAATAGTTTACAGATGGCGAAGCCAAGATTTGAGCCAGACAGTCTGGCAATATGCTTTGAAAGCATTTGACTTGATGCATGTGCTTCCCGGAAATTCTCCTAACAAAAGGACTATGATGCAGGGACAACACATTTAAAATGAATGACGCTGTGTTTCTAAGAACCCAGACCAGGCATGATCTGTCTCCACCAACCAGTCGACACCTGCCCCTGGTTCCACTGATGTAAGCGTCACACACGTGGTTTGCCTCCTGTTCTGAGACAAAGCATTTAAAGACACTGAGAATCTTGTCTCTCTCGGGGTCAGTACCCAAGACCCTTCTCCTGGATCCCAGTGCGGTCAGCTCCCCAGTGTTCAGCCTCGGGGTGATGTGGCATCCTACATGCACTTGCTCAACAGTCAGCTCAGCTCCCCATCTAGCCTCTCGCGTGCACAACACACCTCTCACTATTTCTGGGAAACTGATACACAGATGGGGGAGGAAGGCAGTGGCAGGAGCCACAGTTTTGCAGACAGGTGATGGATAACAAAAGGAGGAGTTTCGCAGGGCTAACAAGGCAAAAAAAAACCTTAGGGGACGTGGCACCTCAGTGCTAACAGGGGACGCCCAGTGTGAGGACCAAGGGCAAACTGCTGCCTTCTCTCCAGAGCAGTTCTGTATGTCAGATGTCCTGACAACTTGTCCCAACAGGAAGGCTCCTGGTTGGGCTCGCTTTCTCTCCTCATTGGTTTTTTTCTCGAGACATTAAGGAGGCTCCCAATGTGAGTTCCCTGAAATTTCGCCATTCTATAGTTTCTACTGAATATTATGGTTCTCTCATACTGGTACTTTTTTCCCTTCTCCTACAACCTTAAATGTCAAGTATCTCTTTTCTAGAAGCACTGAACTAAGATAAAGAGGATTAGGAGATATTTTTATTCCATTTAAAGATAACCCAGAGCAAAGGGGAGTAAACAGACTTGCTTGGAGGCCTCACTTCATCTCACTTCTCCCTCCTGATCCTCCTTCCCACCCCCTCAAAGGTTGCCCTCACAGCTCCCAACGCAGGGAGGATTAATGTCTCCTTTGGGACCTGCCTTCCAGAACTCTACTTCCCACATCAACCGCGATCAGAAGCGAGTTACCATGAAAGGCTCTGATTTCCTGGAAAAATGGAGGGAGGAGCCTGGTGGGAAGAGCAGCCAAGCTGGACTGAGCTTAGGATCCTCTCCATGTCTTGGAATGAGAGTCCAGTGACAGCTTTTAGCAACACCTTGGAATTTACATGGGCCCCTGGAGCCACCCGAGAAGACCCCACACTTTGAATGGGTCAGAGGCAAGATGTTAAAATCAGCTGACAGGAGCTCAATAGAAACTTATTAACTTTCAAGGCAGAGCAGCCAAGCCCACTTAAATATTTAAAAGTACAATCCATCACTTGAGTGGCCAGTTAGGGCTGCAGAGAGATGCTGGTCTTCTGGTAGCTTCATTAGCAGGATTTAACTATCGTAGCATCTTGCAGAAACCTGAGGACCATTCTTATGCACAATAATGCTTTTCATCTCTTGAACACTTCCCTACTATGCACCAGACATGTGATGCCCTTGACATGTCATCTCATCTCTACAATAATACTGAGAGGCAGAGACTATTTAACATACAAGAAAATACAAGTTGAGAAGCCAAGTGATATGCCCAAGGTCACACAGCAAGTAACTGGTAGAGTCAGAATCAGCTCAAGTGTGTTAGATGCTAAAGACCTACGCTTTTGACTTTTGCTTTGGTCATGATAGGTTACTGTACATACCTTACCATCGTCCCTACAAATAAATGAAGAAGTGGACAAGACACGTTGAAACAGCTATGCCAGATATTGGACAACAAGCAGTGAAGAACTGGGATCTCTAAGAGAAGAAAAACAAATGAGATGAGTCCTGAAAGCACACCAGCTTCCATCCTATAGGCACTTTTCGGGCCACAGCTCAGGAAGAGGTAACAGAGCTTTCTAGAAAGGGGTAGTTTCACTGAGTCAAAGAGGCAGATCTGAGTTTGGGGAGACAGAGATGGCTAGAATCTGCAGGGACAGTAGCAGAGAAGAGGGAACTACACAGAGAAAGGATTCCAGAAACCTGCAGAGATGGCCTCTTGAGTTTGTTTCTGAACACCAAGCTGGGCAGGCACAGGAGGAAAGTCCATACAATCAAGCAGAGAATAACTTCAGAACACAAATCTGTGTTCACAGGGCTGTGCAGCACTTGAGTCTGACCATCTGGGGTAAAGAGAGACCTCATTGAATATTTGGGATAATAAGTAAAGACTTTTAAGGACAATGCCTTAGAAATGAGGCTAGGGGCACCCAGGTGGCTCAGTGGGTTAAGCGTCCAACTCTTTGATTTTGACTCAGGTCATCTCAGGGTTGTGAGATTGAGCCCCACATCGGGCTCTGCACTCAGTGTGGAGTCTGCTTAGGATCCTCTCCCTCGGCTGCTCCCTCACTTGCTTGTTCTCTCTCTCTCTCTCTCTCTCTCTCTCTCTCTCTCTCTCTCTCTCTCTCTCTTTCTCTCAAATAAATAAATCTTTTTTTTTAAAGTGAGGCTAAATTAACCCTCACATAAAAGCTACTCTAGCCCATCATAACAAAGCTACAAAATAAGCCCAATAAATCAAAATGATTTTCAAGTAACTGAACTACTTGCCAAAATAATTTCAATACTCCTTAAAGGAAGACAACAAAATCCAGAAAGTCAAAAACAAAACATTCAAATGTCAAGCATACAATCATAAGTTACCAGACATATGAAGAGACACAAAAGTGTGACCCAAAACCACCAGAAGAAAAAAGTTGCCAATAGAAACCAACTAAGAAATAGCAAATATGAGAGAATTGGCAGCCTAGGATTTTAAAATAATTGTCACATACAGTATTACATCAGAACTACAGAAAGGGTTTTCCCACATAAGGGAGGAGGAAAAAAAAATTAAAAACTAAGGGTGGAGGGGAAAAAACTACATATAAATAAGTTCACGGCCCTAAAGTAAGATATGTACACAATGAAGAAAAAATGAAGCCTATTAAAAAGGGACCAATGGAAGCAAAATGAAAATCTCACTAGATGGGAATAGCAGCCGAATAGACACTGCAGAAGAAAAGTCGAACATATATGAAGATAGAGCAATAAAAGCTATGCAAACCGAAGCACCTAGAGAAGACAACTTAAAAGAAAAAAAGGAATGGAGCATCAGTAACCTGTGGGACAGTATCAGAGGTCTACCATCTGTGAAACTGGAGTTCCAGAAAGGGGAGAAAAGTATAGAAGAAGTACTTAAGGGCTGAATTTTGTCTAATAAAATATGATTTTATGAAAATTATAAATGCACAGACCCAAAGATCTCAAAAATCCCAAATAGGGTAAATACAAAGAAAACAACACTAACACACATTATAAATTGCTGAAAAAACTGCAACAGAGAAAACTTTAAGCAGACAGAGCAGTAAGATACCTTATATGCAGGGAACTAGTTTAAGAATGACCACAGACTTTGTGTCAGAAACAACAGAAGCCCAAAAAAAATAAACAAAGACAGAATGACATCTTTGCCATGCCAAAAAAATAAATACATAACATAGGAACTTAGAATTCCATCTTCAGAGAAAATATCCTTCATGCATGAAGGCAAAATAAAAATTCTTTCCGACAAACGAAAGTCAAAGAATGGTTTGCAACCAGACCTGCCCTACAGGAACTGTTAATAAAAGTTCTTTAGGTTGAGGTACCTGGGTGGCTCAGTCGGTTAAGCGTCTGCCTTCAGCTTAGGTCATAATCCCAGGGTACTGGGATCGAGCCCTGTATCACAGCGGGCTCCTTGCTCAGGGGGGAATCTGCTTCTGCCTCTCCCCGCCGGCTCATTCTCTCTCTCTCTCTCCCCCTCACTCTATCTCTCTCTCTCTCTCTCTCAAATAAATAAATAAACTCTCTAAAAAAAAAAAAAGTTCTTTAGGTTGAAGGAAAAGTTTGGGACTTCCAGCTCCACATGTAAGGAGACTAGATGTCCCTATTCCATCTCAAAATCCCCCCCAAAAAAGGTGAACAGACTGAAAAATCAACAATTTTTCTTAGACATAAAAGAGAAGAGGATATAGGGCAAACCACTGTCCCCGAGACTGGAGAGACAGAGAGGGATTAGAGGTGATCACAGCTTCCCAGGCAGGGACTCATGGGTGGGCACCCCTATGGAAACCAGTGCCTGGGTAGGAAAAGCTGAACTGTAATGAATTGCTGGCAGCTGAGTGTGGACAACTCAGAGAATTAAAAGCTACAGGGGAACCCTGCCATAAGAGGGCATCCACACTTTCATGAGTCTTACCTCCAGGTGCTCAGTCTGGGTTTTCACAGTGAATACTAGAGAAAAATCCCCTCATGCCTCTGGCAGGGGGAGGGGAAAATGGAGCCATCCTGAAAGACACTGGGGAACTCTGTTAACAAAGCCCACCCTCCCAAAAAACTAACCAGAGCTTCACCTGCTGCAACAGGTACTATCAGAGCCTGGCATAGGGGAATGGAGACACCCAGCTCCCTCCATTCTAGCTCTAGCCTTCTTGTCCCACCCATGAGGGGAAAGAAAACCTCAGACCCAAACTTACAAAGTCCATCGTCCAGAGGCACAGGCTTACTAACAGACTGAGCCCTAACCATGGGACAACAGAACCTTCCCCTCCGCCCACCCCTCACCACCACTTTACTAAAGACCTGTTTACAACAGTTCCTTTTACCCAGTACATCACACTGGACTGTCAAGACCAAAACACAATGTATGTTAAAAAGCAAAAGCAACAGTTTAAAGAGACCGAACCTACATCAGAACAAGACATGGCAGGGATGTTGGAATTATCTGACCAGGAATTGAAAACAGCTCTGAGGACTATGCTAAGGGCTCTAACGGAAAAACTAGACAACACACAAGAGCAGGTGGTCAGTATAAAGCAGAGAGAGAAAAATCCTGAGAGAGGACCAAAAGAAAATGCTAGAGATCAAAAACACTGAAATGAGATGCCTCTGGTGGGCTTTTCAGCAGACTGGACATAGATGGGGAAGGAAAATGCCGACAAATGAAATCTGAGATTCACCAAATGAAGGAAGAACACTGGAAATGGTAAATATGCGAATAAATATAAAAGATACTTTTCTCATTTTTAGAATTTCCTGAAATGGTTAACCCTTAAAAGCCAAAAGTGGTAACAACGTATTGCAGGATCTAGAACATGACAAAGTAAAGGCAGGAACATGAGGGGCGGGAGGAATGGCAGAAGGGCAGGTGTACTGCTATAAGGCTCTTCCATGACCTGCGAGGTGGTGTGATATTATTTGAAGATAGACCATACTGTGTTAAAGTCCCATATTGTAAACCATAGAGGAACCTCTAAAAACTACATCCAAAAAAGCAGAACAAATCGAAAAACCCTCACGAAAGGGTTGTTGAAAGAGCATGGGCCTGGTGATGTGGTCACAGAAGGCTTGTAAGCAGCATGTGAGGTTACAGCTTCATGAATGGGGGGGAGGAACCCACAATTTTGTATTGATGTTTTGTTTGTCTGGTTACTGCCTAGTGCCCGCTTTGTGGCCCCTCTGGACTCTCATCCAGGCCTTTGCTCAGCAGAACAAACACTGCAGGTCAAACCCTGTGACTAGAGATGGTGTTTGGAATAAGTGTCACTTCTCCCGAGAAATGAAAAAAACCACCACCTACCTCCACGATGTATGACTCTTGATAGCATGGCTCAGAGAAAGCAGGGCCCTGTCTATCTATTCATGAAAAGCAGCATGTTAAGATCAGTGAAAGTCAATGTACTTCTAGTCTTTAGAACCAGGTTAAATATGGTAGCTAAATGAATCTGACACTCTTGTTGGATGGAACTATATGATGGCATGTGTCTACCATTTGCCTTTATAAGGACCTTAGCGGGATGTCTGGGTGGCTCAGTCAGTTAAGTGTCTGCCTTCGGCTCAGGTCATGATTCTGGGGTCCTGGGATCGAGCCCCGCATTGGGTTCCACACTCAGTGGGGAGTCTGCTTGAGATTCTCTCTCTTTCTGCCCCCCCACCCCCCTCCCTGCTCGTGCTCTCTCTCTCAAATAAGTAAATTAAAAAAAAAAAAAGTCTTATAAGGGCCTTAGCAAGATGTACTCATAATGCTTGGATTTGGGGTAGATTCCAATCCATCATTGCTCTGACACATGGCAATCGCTCCCCACGAAGTCAGATGTAATGTTAAATCCAAAACCACACAGGAAAGAGTTCAGTTCCCAAGGAAACAGTGAACGCTTAACAATGTAAAACTTTACAGCCTCAAATTAGCACTCATTTCCAGTAACATCCGGAGGCCCCTTGCAAAATACATAAAAAGAATCACAGAAGCTTTTGGTATTACCAAATTGTTTTAATGGCCTTACAGATTCGGTGAATCGAAATGAAACATCTCCACTCCACACCTCATCCTTTTTTTTTTCTAGATCAAGGTGAAATTCTTACTTTCATAGTAGAGTTTTAAGAGTCCATATTCCTTAAGCCCCCACTCACAAGGTTGTTCACTAATTTTGGCTGTTAGCGATCCTTTCAGTCTTGTACACAAAGGTCCACAGATTGAATAGCGAGTCAACTTCCTCAGATGTTCTTCAAAGGGAAAATGGCAATTCTCAACATTGCGCCAGGAACATAAGGAGTGGAATTGGTAGATTTCACGAGGGCCTGTTACTTCCCTTACCATACAAGATATGCAGGAGCCATTGGGATTGGGTTTTAAAAGATGAGCTGGGAAAGTGAAAATGTTTTTCGGCCTGAGTTTCTCAACAGTGAAGACGTAGAAGGAAGAGCGAAGCCATGAGCACACTCACAGTAGACTGGAGGGCACAGACGCCGGACGTGGTGGCAGTGGTGTCGGTGGTGGGGGCCCTGGTCGTGGGGGCCCTGGTGGTGGTGGTGGCCCTGGTGGTGGTGGTGGCGGGCGGGGGGGCTACGACAAAAATCTCCTGCGACAGGAGCAGCGCCAGAAACAGCAGCCCCAGCTGAAGCCTGATCAACATCCCTCTTCCCATGGTCCCTCTGTCGCGCTCTGTGCTCCGGGGAATGAAGAACCGTGAGCTCCAGGCGGGTGCAGGCAAAATGGCAAGGGCAGTCCCAGCAGGACCTTATATACCAGGGAGCGTCACAATGCCCCCCTCGTTGATGGGCCAGGATACGCCGGCGCCAGCAAGCATCGCAAGGTCAATGCCAACCCCGCCCCCGCGCTCCCAGCCCCACTGGCCAGGGCCTTACGCGCCCAGGCGCATCACAATGCCCCCCGCGCTCCCGCCCCAGATGCTCCCTGCGGCAGGCGCTCCGCTCCCCCACCCCCTCCTGCCCATTACTTGGCTTTGGAAACAAAACATCTAGAACTTGTTGAGAGCCCCTGAGCCCCATTACTTGGAAATATAAGGTTCCCATTGTCTGTCTTCCAAGAGGCGTTATTTTCTTCCTGATCCTTAAAATAGAGCCTATTTGTTGTTGAAGGTGAACAGTACGGAGTATGACGCGGTTTGTACCCAGAGATAATCGCTCTGGGTATTTGGTGTGTTTTTATACAGTCTGTATACATGCTTTCCCACAGGAGAGGTTTCCTACCCAGAATTTTGGCTTAACACATATAATGACCAATTTTCCTGTCATTCATAATCTTTAAAAAAAAAAAAAACAACATAGTTTCTTTAAAAGATTGCACACTAAACTGTCTGCGTTCTATCCCTATCTTGTTTGGTTTTTATTATTCTGGATTTTTAGAGAAGAAAACACATCATGGTGTTAGTCTTGGTAGTTTCTAAGTGATAAGATTTTTTATCTTCCCACTTTTCTATACTGGGTTTACCTGTGGAGGTTGAACTAGTAATTTGTGGGGGAAGGGAGGATTTGGGGGGTTTTTTGTTTGTTTTCTTGAAGAGTGTGGTAGGTGGAACTCAAGCTAGAATAAACCAAAGTGGAAATTACTTTTTTTAAAAAAAAGACTATAGACTGTTGACAGTGAAAATTTAAAAAATAATGAACAGAAGTCCATGGTTCATAAAGGGCACTTGGATTCTGAATGGGAAATGATCCTCCTGCAGGACTGGGGTGGAGAAAAATAATCCATAAACTGTTTGAAATTTGGGGGATGACTTGTAATAAGAAATTTAACAGAAGTTTTTTAAACTTTTGGCTTGGATTCTCTTATCAGCTTGAAGAGAAAGTTTAAATTTAGTCACTCAATGCCCTGTCTTTTGTTTTCAAGAATTTGAATATTTTCTTTACAGTCCAGAAAATTACATAAATATTTTCTTTACATTCCAGAAAATCAAAACCTACTTCCTCCTTGCTTTTCCTAAGCCCCTGCTTCCTGCCTCTTCAAGAACCTGAGTCTCTTTTTCTGAACCATCAAGGGACAGCCTGAGGAATTCTCTTGTTCCTTTTTTGCCCTTCGGGAGTCGAGCCCACCCAAACTGGATTCTTTTGAGCTCATTTATTTTTCTCTGAAAGTGATACAGAGGTAGTGGTGATCATCCTTCAACCATCAGGTCGTAACTAAAATGTGGATGGATGATGCCAGCTGCCAGTCCTCCTGGTTCTGTGTGACCCCCAGCCCACTGGAGCCCGTGGTCTGGCCCTAGTGTGTTTAAAAGACAACGGAATGTGATTTGTGGGGATGTCTGGATTCTGCGTATTTTAACCAAAAAAGCTAAAGCGCTGTGGGCTCAATGCATTATCAGTCAGAGGGCTTTGTAAGACCAGCTTCCAGGGAGGTAGGAAGCAGTATCTTGATTTCTGTGCTGTGTGTCCGGCCTTTGGCTAGGAATGAATCCTTTTCTGCCCTGAGTGTGGGGACAGTCCTCCAGCAGCCACTCCGCTCCCACGAAGCCTGACACAGTGGCAGCCAGCCCATCAGCTGTGGCCACGTCCTGGAGGAGCAGTGGGATGAAGGGCAGAAGAGGTGACATTTGAGCTGAGACAGTGACAGATCTCAAGGTTGATTCTCCAGCCCAGCCTCACCACCTGGAATCCTCCCAAGGTCAGGGGGTGACATTTTCAGGTGACAGGAGCACAGCAGGGCAGACCTGATGCTGCGCTCAGCCGCAGAGCCGAGGGGCTATCGGGAGTGGTGGCGTTTAAGCGAAGAGCCCAAGGGAGGTCCGTGTGGAGGGAGCTGCAGCCCACTGCCTCCTCATACCCTGGGGGGTCAGATCTCCCAATTTTTTTAGGAGAAAAGGAAATCTGATTTTTATGGGTGAGATCCCAATTTTTAAACATGGGGCCTGCCTCCACCCCCTCCTTTCTCTCCCACCTTCCTTTCCTCTCTACTGTGCAGTGTTTATTTCCAGAAATCTTCCCAAGCCTCTGCCATTTGCACTTTGCAATTAGAATACCGTCTATATCTCTTTCCCAGAGCAAGGCTGCAGGCTGAGGTTTCGCCGGGGCTGAGGCCTGCCCTTCTGGAGGTGAAGCCCCATGGTGACACTGGCTTTTGTGAGCCCATCACAACGTCTGATATTTACTGAGCATCTACTCAGCACCAGGACTTCTCATGAATGATCAATGTAGTGCGTTTCCGAACGTTGTAAAATGGATGGTACCATCTGCACCAGCCCAATGAATAAATCAAGTCTCTGAGAAGCTCAGAAATAAGTCTGTGGCCACATAGCAAGTAAGGCGTGGAACAGGGACAAAGATTTATATCCGCTCTAACAGTGGCTCTCAACCAGGGGGGATTCTGCCCCCCCACCCCCCGCCCAGAGGACATTTGGCAAATTCTTGAGATAGTTTCAATTGTCATGACTCAGGGATGCTCTTAACATATAGGAAATAGAGGCTAGGAATGCTGCAAAGCATCCTATAATGCATAGGACTGCTGGCCCCCAAATTAGAATAATCTAGCTTGAATGTTAATAGGGCTGAGTCTGAGAAACCCCCGACCTAAGACTCAAGGTCTGTGGACTTACTGGGCCCTGAAGGAGGTACAGCATTTGGGCAGAACAAGAATTTGGAAGGGGGCCGTCCCAGAGAGAGGCGACTTCGAGGAAAAATAGGCATAAGGTTAGGAACAGCATGTGTTCAAGGGACCAGTCAGTGGGGCTGCAGTGGAAAGTTCAGGTCCAAGAGCAGGAAGGGACCAGCTCAGCTGCAGAGGCAGACCAGGCTGGTGTGGGTCAGGGCTATTTGGCTGAACCCCGCTCATTGCAGCTGAGCTTAAAAGGAAATGCACTGGCTCTGGGCTGTGAAGATGGACAAGCAGGGATGGGAACAGAGCCTGACTCCAAAGAAAAAAAAATGCTGAACAGACAAAAAGAAAAATATATTCCTGAGTCAGCACATACCTAGAGCTTGCAAGCGTCAGATGTTCTAAGCATTCTCCGTGTCTGATCTCATTTATCCTCACAACAACCCTTTGGGTGGATGTTATTATTTCCAGTTTGTAGATGAGGAAAATAAGGTTCAGAGATGTTAAGTAATATGCCCAGGGTCACACAGCTAGTAGTAGGTGGTAGACGCTGGATTTGGACTCCGGATCCTGATCCGGGGCCCGGGATGCTGAGTGGCTTCGCCAAGTAGGAAATGAGAAGCCGTCAAATGGCGCAGACATGCCACCTTCAGAGCTGGACTTTAGAAACGCTCTGCGGCAGCGTGGGGGCTGATGGAGGGGGAGGACTGGGCAGGGTCCAGGCAGGAGCCAGGGAGCACCTGACTCTGCAGGACAGTGGAGGGGTGGGGGGCGGGCCCCAAGTGAGATGGCCTGCACCGGGGCGCAAGGCCAGGGAGCAAGAGGCTGGCGCAGGGGCGGGGCGGGGCTCGTGGATGACTGACGGCACAGGTCCTGCCACTCTGAAGGCGCCTCCGGGTTTGCGTCGTTTTCCAGCTCATCCCCCTCACTTTGGGCAGATGGAAACTAGCCCTGGAAGTCATCCATCTCCTGCTGCCTGGAGGGAGGAGAGGGGACAGGGCGTGGTGGTGCGAATGGCAGCACCAGAGCATCAGGCTATCCTTCTTTCTCATTACCGTGCACCAGGAGCTCCTGGAATCTCACAGCCCCGAGGCCACTTGCCAAGATGTCCCTTTCTTTCATCTCAGAGGGACTCAGCCTCACTGCCAGCCTTGATTGTCTTATCCCATCTCCTCAGACCCAAAGCCTCCGGTGGCTCCCATCTGCCATCTGTGCCTTCACCACCCAGGGCTGGACTCACGGCTTCCACGGATGCGCAGCCCCACCGCTGACCTGGGTGGTGAACCTGCGCGTTCCTGCCCCCTCTGGCCCCTGCCCAGCCACTGACGCCAGTGAGCTGCCTTGTTAGGGACAGAGTGCTGCTCCGTGAGCCTCCTTCCTTTCTTCCTTCCTTCCTTCCTTCCCTCCTTCCTTCCTTCCTTCCCTCCTTCCTTCCTTCCTTCCTTCCTCCCTCCCTCCTTCCCTCCTGCAAACACTGAGTGAGCCCCACATTGTGCTGCTCCCTGAGGAACACATGAACAAGACAGACCAAGGCCAGCCTCACGGGGTTCATGGTCCAGCTGCATCCACAAAGGACCCGGTGAGCCCGCCAGGGCTCCTCCCCTTCCCTTCTGAACCTGCTCCTCCGCTGGTCCCCATTTCAGTGATAGCTCCACCACACACCACCTACCTAGACCCCCAGGCCCACAACCTGGGGTCACCTTCACTCCTCCCCTGCATTGAAATCAATCACGAAGGCCTGTTAACTGTGAAGCCTGAGTTCCCCTAAAAGCCGCCCTCCCCTCTGCCCTGGAGATGTCCCCCGCCACTTCCTGGTGAGCTGGGCCTGCCGCCTCCTGGTTTCCTGGCTCCAACCTCTCCCTCTCCGGGGCCAGAGGATTCATCCTAATTCAGATTTGAGCTTATGGTTAGGATTCCTTACCAGACACCAGTGTGCTAGCAGTAATTCACAAGTTCCCCCATGGGGCCCAGGGACTGCTACCATTCAGGTCCCACTCCCTCCGCCAGACCCAGATCTTGCCTCTGTCCACTCTCTCCATTGAACCCCTAAGGTTCCAGAGCAAATCAGGCCCTTGGCCTAAAGCATCTCCTCCTCTTATTCCTGCTCACCTCCTAGCGTCTCAACACTCAGCACAGGCATCAACCCCTCCGAGACAGCTTTGTGGACCCTCAGGTGGGTTAGACCCCCATGGAGCACTCACACACTGCCCCAGTGCTCAGCTCTGACACTGCCCAGCAGGCGGCGGTGTCCCTGCGGTGAGGGGGCCCCGGGATCCTCCCATCCCATGACTCCCCCCACCCCAGGGCCTCAGATCAGATGAAGTCTTCCAGCTGCAGAGGGGACAGGGGGAAGGCACACCTGCTTCTTAATCCCCTCGGCCAGGAGGTGACACATCACTTCTCCCAACGTGCTGCTGAGAGCTGGTCACATGGCCCCGCCTAGATGCAAGGGGGGGCTGGGAAATGTCATCCTGCCCACCGTCCCCCCACAACCTCTGCCACCCCCTCACTCCCCACCGTCTGTCATCAGCATCATCATCCCCACATGCCCAGCGACACCACCACCACATTCACCACCATCATCACCTCGTCACCTCATCACATCGCTGTGAGGTCCTGGAGTGGGGGGAGGGTGGTGAGCAGTCCAAGCAGATGTTGGTTCAAATCCCGGCCCCACCCCTTGGCAGCTGTGTGGACAGGGCAAGTCCCATCCCCCAAGCCTCACACTGTGCGTCTGTAAGTGGGGGTCCTGAGGCCCAGCTCACACGGCTGCCATGAGGCTCTGTCACGGCACCTGCTAGATAGTGGTCAGCACGGGGCCTGGGCCCCAGTGACCCATCACTTAGTGGGAGCAGCTGTCATGGGGGGGATCCAGCTCCCTGGGAGGAGGGGACAGGAAGGCACCGAGGAAGCACATGGGCTCAAAATACGGCCTGTCCAGCTGGCCTTCCACGCTGCAGGCTTTGAAATTTGATTCAAAAACAAGCAGAAAGACTCCATGGAGAGGAGAAGGCATTAGGACAGGTGATGTGGGAGAGAACAGAGCCTGTGGGTCTGTAAAGACGTGGTTTGCATCGCTCCCAGAAGGAAATCCCCTCACCCAGCAGCCCCGACGCTGAGACGTGCAGGTGAGGGAGCCGGGCTCCCGGGTGGAAAGATGCCAGCAGTGATGGGGCCGATGTGGCGGTCGCCATGAGTCCCAGCTGCTCAGGACACCGCCCAGGGGAGAGGGTCTCATGGTGACCGTGGGGAGCCTGGGAGGAGCCGACTGGCACCGACTTGCCGAGTGACCCTGGGGACGCCATTCAAGGACCCCAAGCCTCCCTCCTCATCCGCCTCTAGCAGCCACGGTCAGGCCCGACCTCCCCCTCTTCCCCGGGGCAGAAGGCAAAGGGCCACGGGGCGGCCACGGGCGGTGCAGAGGAGAAGGGGCACCGGGATTTAGCGACGCGGCAAGCACCTGGAGGCGGCTGACTGCTTCACTTCCACAGGCGTCAGCCACAAGCGCACTGAGCCCCCCCACCCCACGGGAGACCCCAGGCCCCAGGGCTCACCTCTGACATTGCCCCCCCAGCAGGCAGCCTCCCGCCAGGTGGTGACCCAGGGCCCAGGGCGGCCCCTTCTTGCCTCTCAGGAGCTGATGATCCCTACACAGGACAAAGGCGAGTCTGTGGGGTTGTTCGGTGGTACAGTGGGGGACGATGTGGGGCAGCAGACTCACGGTTCTGCAGGGATCACCTGTCATTTCTCCACGTGGGTCGCTCTTCTATCCCTCCCAGCAAACGCACACTGTCCGCATTTTGCAGATAAGAAAACTGAGGGCAGTTTTCTGGGGAGGGCAAGAGATGTGCCCAAGTCCCACGGCAGGAGCATGAGGATGCAGGTCTCTAACTCCCACCTCCTGGCTCCAAAGCTGGCGCCTGGTTCAGCCCAGCCCTGGAGCTCCTTAGGAGCAGGCATCTCCCCTCCAGCCTTCATGCTCCTTGAGGGCAGCAGCTCTGCCTCATTCACCTCTGCGTGCCTGTTGAGCTGCTTCCCAAGCTCCAGACCCAGGAGTCCCAGCGACAGCCACTTCTCATCAGGAAGTCAGCCTGGCTCAAATGTAATCTACAGGAGCAACTGAGAGCTCAGGAGCTGTGGCGTATAGCAGTGTAATGGTTGGAGGGGATGAGACCCGGGGTCCCTGTGGGGGTCACCATTTTGTCAAAAACAATGAGTCTGTGTCAGGCGTCGACTCTGTCAGTTCATCCCAACATTGCATGGGTGGTGTTGGGGCGTCAGGGTTTTGATGGGGCAGCAAGTCTGGTTTCCTGGGCAGATATCTCCCAGGAGGGCAAAAGGGATTCATCGGACAGCCTCATGTGATCCAAATGCTGCGACAGGACACAACCTCTATTTGCTCAAATCCATGGGCTCCGTGCTTTGATTCCCTGAGTGAGCCAGGCATCAGGGAGGAAGTGTGTTGGTCCAACAATCACTTGTCCTCGCCTATTCCTGGGCTGTTACAGGCTGACTGGCTGACCCAGAATCAGGCTGGGACCCCAGGAGCAATAGGACAGAAGCTATAAAGGGACCTGTCACTCCAGGGAGGGCGGAGAAGAGGAGGGCAGCACCGACTGCTGGTTATGGGTCAGTTGCTCAAATGCTAGGTGACCATGGGAAACGCCTTTGCCACTGTGAACCTCACCTTCCTCGTGTGCAGCCTCTACCTCCCAAGTTGTTAAGAGGCTCAATGAGATGACCCATGAGTCCCTCTGCATATAGCACCTGGTGGGCAGTGAGCACCCAGTAAACACCGGCTTTTATTATTGTAGTTGAAGTTCGACATGGACCATGTCTAAATGCTTTTGATGATTCTACTGGTCCCTGAATTTCCTGATTCTACTGGTTCCAAGAGTTTCAGGACTCATTATCAGAGATGGAGAAAACTCCATCAGTGTGGATATGGCACCCTCAGGATCGAAGCTGTCTAAACTTGCAGGCTGGTCTCACTAGCTTAGACATCCCAGAGCTAATGTTTATAAGCAGAGAGCCAAATTAAAGCAAGAAAAGAATCACATCAATGTCAAGGCTGAGAAAGTTCATGGGAGCCGAAAGGAGGCCCTGGAGAAGGAGGCAAGAAAAGTAAGATGAAATGGATCCATCTTCTCCCCCCTCCCGCCACCCCCCACTTCTATTCCCAGAAACACTATGGCAGAGCCCAGCTAATACCCCTCAATATATGTTCGTCTTTTTTGATAACAGAACCTCAAATGTTAGCTGGTTACATGGCTTCAAATAATAAAAGACTACATTTCCCAGCTTTCCCTGCAGCAAGGTAAGGTCATGTGACTAAGTTCTGCCAATGGCATGTAAGCAGAAGTCAAGGGCATGCATGCGTGCAATTGTGCACATGGAACTTCTAGGTTGTATCCATGAAGGGACGGGCCCGCTGTGTCCTGTCCTTCCTCCCTTCCTCTCGCTGAAATGTGGACGTGGAGGTGAAGCATATCTGATCATCAGATGAGCTTAACCCCTTTGAAAGGGCAGAGCAACAAAATTGAAGGAGCTTTGTCCCCAGCGGAGTGGAGCCCCATCACATGAGCCCCTGATAGTTAACACCTAGAATTTACTAAGAATACACTTCTGTCTTAACTATTGATGCATTAGCTTTATTAACAATATCATAACATGTTGATCACGGCACTGCGCAGCGTTGCACAATGGCTGAGCTCACTCAGGAAAAGCTATGCCAAGGTCCCGGGTACCAGTGTCCTCTTCCTGCAACATAAACTACCGCAAAATGTCACGGTTTAAACAACAATCTTTGATTTAATTCACGTTTCCGAGGGTCGGCGATTCGGGCTAGGCTCAGCGGGGCAGTTGTCTCCTTCTGCTGGTTGGCCAGGATCTGGGCGGCTGCCCGAGGGGACAGCGGGGCACCATGGTTCCTCATCCTCAGTGGGTGGATTAGCCCGGGCTCGTTCTCAGAGTGGAGGCAGGGGTTCTGACAAGTGAACAGAGGGCACGTGGGCACTGACGTCACAGTTTCCACTGCATCCTATTGGCCACAGCAAGTCCAGGGGTGGGGAAGAGACTCCACCTTCTGGTGGGAGGAGCTACACACACCCTCAGGGCGGCCTCCAGTCCCCTTGCTGCTACTATTCTGACTTCTCCAGTGTTCTGTCTTTCCTGCTTGACTCTGAGCTCCATCAAGACATGCATCGACAGATGACTGGATAAAGAAGATGTGGTATATATATACAATGGAATATTATGCAGCCATCAAAAGGAATGAGATCTTGCCATTTGCAACGACGTGGATGGAACTGGAGGGTATTATGTTGAGTGAAATAAGTCAAAAAGAGAAAGATATGTATCATATGATCTCACTGATATGAGGAATTCTTAATCGCAGGAATCAAACTGAGGGTTGTTGGAGTGGGGGGTGGGGTGGGAGTGATGGGGTGCCTGGGTGATAGACACTGGGGAGGGTATGTGCTCTGGTAAGCGCTGTGAATTGTGCAAGACTGTTGAATCTCAGATCTGTACCTCTGAAACAAATAATGCAATATATGTTAAGAAAAAAAAGAAGAAGAAGAAGGTAGCGGGAGGGGAAGAATGAAGCGGGGGAAATCGGAGGGGTAGACGAACCATGAGAGACGATGGACTCTGAAAAACAAACTGAGGGTTCTAGAGGGGAGGGGGGTGGGAGGATGGTTTAGCCTGGTGATGGGTATTGAGGAGGGCACATTCTGCATGGAGCACTGGGTGTTATGCACAAACAATGAATCATGGAACACTTCATCTAAAACTAATGATGTAATGTATGGGGATTAACATAAGAATAAAAAATAAATTAAAAAAAAAAAAAAAGACAGACTCATTGTTTCTTCTACCACGGTCTCACCAGCGCCTCACCCAGAGCCAGACTTACAGAGGGTGCTCAGTAGAGGCTTGCGAGCGAATGAATGAATGCATGAATGAATGCATGCATGAACGAACAAATGCATGAATGAATGCTTCCCGCACTGTGGACACAGACAATGGGCTGTGTGGACCAATGCTCAGGAACTTCCCTTCATACATTTGTTCCTCCACTCTCCTGCAAAGGTGTGTGGGGTCCTCTGCCTGAGCTGGAGCTCCAGCCACTTCCAGTCTCTGTGCCCTTGGGCAAGGAGCTCCACCTTACTGTGCCTTGGTACTTCGTCTGTAAAGTGCGGCTGTCAGGAGGAGTGGGGGGTGGTAACTTGGGTGAAGCACAAGACAGCCAGCCTGGGACAAGGGGAGCACCAACTGTGTTATCATCAGTGTTAAGAAGGATTCGGAGCCCCGGCATGTCCTCCTCCAGTCAGGAGTCTCACAGGGCAAACGTGAAATATTCACCCCAAAGGAATTTGGGGTCTCCTTTGGAGATGCCCCCTCCACACACCCCAAAGATTCCACACTTCAGCCCATTCACAGCTGCCTCAGATTTGGACTCTGCCATCCAAAGAGCAAGGGAAGGAAGGAGAACTTCTGGCACCACTGATGGGGATGACGGTTATGAACGGCTGGCTGTCCCGCCACCACCTGTCACACCCATGGGGAGAACCTGGCAGGCAGCTCAGGGACCGAGTCCTCCATACTGCAGGGCATGCTGGGCCCTCAGCACCAGCCTAGTGGAATCATCAAATAAATCCAACATTTAGAAAATAGAGGGGTGGGATGGGGGACTTCAGCAGACACTTTCCTGAAGTGTAATGGCAATAAAAGAGAAAAATGGATCAGTTGCTCCAGATAACCAGCGCCAGGGAAGTTATTTCTCTGCCCTGAGTCAGGATTCCCGTGGCAGAGGTACCTGCCCAGGTAATTCATCAGCCTCAAATTAATGAACTCCTCATGAGTCGCCTGCACATTTCTCTAACCAGGGTTCACAGAACACCCCTATTTAGATTTTATCAAGACTGTTTTTGGGTGCCTGGGTGGCTCAGTTGGTTAAGCGACTGCCTTCGGCTCAGGTCATGATCCTGGAGTCCCTGGATCGAGTCCCGCATCGGGCTTCCTGCTCGGCAGGGAGTCTGCTTCGTCCTCTGACCCTATCCCCTCTCATGTGCTCTCTCTCAAATAAATAAATAAAATCTAAAAAAAAAAAAAGACTGTTTTCTCTCTCATCCCTGATCAGGGAGGCAGGCACCATACTGAGGGGTACAACTGAATACTGATTTACCAACAATGACCCAGGGTAAAAAAAACACTCCATTCAAGGAAACGAATTATTTCCAACTGCCTGAGACCTCCCTGGGGCCTCAGTTTCCCCATGAGTCACTGAACTGCTAGTGTTAAACCAGGCACATGAGATCCCAGTTTTGCATTCATGAGGAATAAGGCTGCATTATGTAGAAAGCACCTCAGTTTCTTCAACTGTTAAATGCGACTAAGGGTATGGGATGAAGGGGACTCTCACTTTATTGCTTGAAATCTTTTTAAACAAACATATATTGTCGTTGTGCTTGGTTGGACCAACAAAATAAAGCACCATGAAGACATAAATTGAAGGTGGGAGTCCACACCTCATCAGTCTGCAGCAGAGTTGAACCAGGTGGGACTTGGGACATTCACAGCCCACCGATGGGCACATGCTGGGCACACGAGGCATGTCGCTGCCAGGCTGCTCCTGTTACTGTGGCTGGTGGTGGCTGTTCTGCTGGAAATCTGGGTTCTTGGCAGGTGTTGACCATGTGACTTTGAACACAGAGGATGACCTCTCTGATTCATCTATAAAATGAAACACTGCTTTCCTGCCTAGAGGCAAAGGGATGGACTGAAAGACCAACAAGAGCATGCAAAAAGACTCTCTGAAGAGTGGTGCAAAGAAAAAACCTAAGGCTATGGGCTGAACAGACTTTATGCTGGCAAACTAACCCCACACAAGGTGTTGCTCTGAGACTTTAAAGCCTAAGAAGTGCTGAGAGCGACAAGCCAGTCCCACCCAAACCTCTTCATGATAAAAACACTTAACAAACTAGGAATAAAAAAAAAGTATCTTAACATAATAAAATCCATATACGAAAAGCCCACAGGAAACATACTCAAAGGTAAAAGACTGAAAGCTTTTCCGCTAAGATCAGGAAAAAGGCAAGGTTGCCCACTCTTGCCATTTATATTCAACATAGTACCAGACATCTTAGCCAGAGCAATTAGGCAAGAAAAGGAAATAAAAGATCCCAACACTTGCACATGGACATTTGTAGCAGCTTTATTCTTAATTTCCAAAACTTAGAAGCAACCAAGTTGTCCTTTAGTAGATAAATGGGTAAATAAACTGTGATACGTCCAGATAGTGAAATAATATTCAGCACTAAGGAAAAACGGGCTTTAAAGACATAGAGGAACTTTAAATGCCTATCACTAAGTGAAAGAAGCCGCTCTCCAAAATGAAAAAAAAAAAAAAATAGGACAAAGGGAGAAATAACTGTACTTCTCCCAGGGATTCACATACACACACACACACACACACACATACGCCCCACATCAGAGGCATAAACAGGTTTGAAATAGGGTGGATGGCCCTGGACATGGGATTTGTTATGGGCTAAGTACCCGCTCACCGGGGGACAAAATCCTAAAGGTGCCCTCACTTCTCACCTGCCTTCTCAGGGTGAACCTGGGACTTGTCACTGGCTTTTCCTAGTGGCTTTACTGGTAGCTTCAAAAGCCATCATGTCAACATCTTGCCCTGTTTATCGAAAAATGCCACTCTTGTGAAGTATGCCCGGTGGTAAGGGAAGAGAGCCGAGGAAGTGTGGTTTCTCTCCTCCCTGCCCCGCAAACCCTTCTGGCCTCCCCACCAGCCAGGAACACCACAGGCTCCTCCCCGGGTTCAACTGCTGGGGATGTTTGTGGACAATGCTCAAGATTTTACAGAGTTGGGGCGCCTGGGTGGCTCAGTCGGTTAAGTGACTGCCTTCATCTCAGGTCATGATCCTGGAGTCCCAGGATCGAGTCCCGCATCGGGCTCCCTGCTCAGCAGGGAGTCTGCTTCGTCCTCTGACCCTCCTCCTTCTCATGCTCTCTGTCTCTCATTCTCTCTCTCTCTCAAATAAATAAATAAAATCTTTAAAAAAAAAAAAAAAGATTTTACAGAGTTGCCCTGACGCCAGCTTCCAGGGCACATTGTTCTTTAAGAGCCACCTCTGTGAGAGCCTTTAGGATCCATTTACCTTTTAATATGGGTTTTAATCATCTGTCCCCCCACTGTGCTGAGCACAGTGTCCAGTACTTAATAGGAGCTCGAGGAAACACTGGTTGCGTCAAAAAGAACGTTAAACAGAAATTGAACGTGCTTTCAAGGTTGCATTGGAGCGTGAAAAGAAAATGTTTGAAAATCAAAGTCCTTCTCGGTTGCTCCCTGGAGAGCACAGCACTTCAAGAAAGGCTTTGGCAAATCCTTTTGTAAAGTGCAGAAGTGTGGGATCCTTTTGTACCATAAATACCCCTCACTTGTGACACTGTGAATTTATAAATGTATGCATATGTATATGTGTGTTAATGTTGAATGCATAATATTAATGTATAAATATTATTGAATAATTAAATATTACATATAGTATCTAGTGGATACTTTATACAGATCGTCTTTCCAGTCCCGCCCACCCAGGACACCCACTATTAAATTGGGGGTTTTATTTAGCAATTGCTCAGATCAGAAATATTTCAACCACTCAGGATCAGATAAAGCCTGATAACTTTTTTATTATGAGACAGAAAATTTGGGAAACCAAGACACAGAATCTGGCCCAAAGAGTTTCTTTCTCCCTCTGTTCTCTAGGAGGAGCAGTGCCCACAATATGCAGCTATTACCCCACTATCCCCTCCCTCGGTCTGGGGAGCTGCCATCTATCCCATGGTCCAAAGCCCAGAGTCACTCCCATCACTGGGGGACAACTGTTCCCGAAGCAGGGGGTCTGACTGCAGGACAGAAATCAGGCTGAGGGTTCACACGTCCTCACAGCTCTCTTATCTCATCCAGGACACTCAGAATTTTTCTATCCTCAATAGAAATATTAAGAAGCAGGAAGATACTCAGACCTCTACAGAGCTTTGCATGAGAATGATATATGTGGTCCATGGCAGTTTAAAAACAGGTCTGCAAATTCGCTAACACCCCTCCTACTGAGAGGTGGGTCCTACGTTCCTCCCTCTGGATCTGGGCTGAGCTTTGGTGACTCAACAGCCAGCAGACACAGGCAGAACAGCCTCACCCTGTCCCTAGAGCCCCCTCAAAAGGCTCATCAAGGGTGTCATCAGGCTCAAGGCCTGGGGTCTCACCATCTAAAGCAGGTCCAGGTACAGAGGAGCCTCCTCAGATACAGCTCAGCAAGCACAAGTGCCCCAGGGGAGGTGGGGAGCAGAGGGGAACCAGGGTAGAAAACTCTGCCAAGCAAAGTAACAGTAAAACGAAGCCATGTGATGGGGCTGTAGCAGGAGTGAGTTATGGGAGACATAATGGCATGTTTTGCCCTGATGGGGATGAACCCATGGAAGGAGGAACACCGATGATTCAGGATGGGCAGTGCTGCTGGAACAATGTCCTTCACACGTGGAAGGGGTAGAAGCTTGTGCACGGGTGGCCTTGATGGGGCATGGAGAGCACCATTCACAGACGGCCGGATCCCTGATGGATCTTCCCCAGGTTCTCCCAACACAAGAAGAGTACATCCTTCCTTTGACAGGAGACTGATTCTAGCTGGGAAAGCCCTGGCCAGTGAGGGGGCCAGGAGAACATGGATCACGCCAAGCTGACAGGGGACATGAAGGTCATCTGGCTAAAGCCTCTCCTCCTGCAGATGTGAAGTCCAGGGCCCAGGCCCACAGTGACCTAGAAGTCACCAGACTGACCCAGAGGCAGAGTCTGGCCCAGAACCCCGTCTCCCGACTCTGAATCCAGTTGTTCTTCCTCCAAGATTAGATCTGTTTCCTGCCCCAGATCCCCAGGCTTCCCCTTTCCCTGTAGATTCTTCTTCTTTTTGAGGTTTTGTCTTTTGTCTTTTGGTTTTATTGAGATATAATACTATCCACCACCATATCCCTGTAGAGTCTGAATTCTCTCTAGAGCAGGCCCAAGCAGCTCCCTGCCCCCAGCATGCCTTGAAATCTCTGAGTCCAGGCCACACTGACCACCTGCAGGAGTCAGCACGTTGGTCCTGCTGAGTGAATGTCTGAGATCATCTCTGGCACCGGAGGTCAGGACCATGTAGACACATGTGAAAGCCCAGCCCCGCTCCCGAGAGGTCTTGTGTCGCTGACAGTCACGGTGCACTCTGTCTGCAGGAAGCTGCCCCACCTCAGACTTTGTAGCCACCATGGGAGGGCTTGTGATTAAAACTGATTTGTGGAGGTTGGGAGGCTTCACATGAAGAGCTCAGCGGTGGGACTACTGGACTCGGGCAAAAATGCAAGGCCATCACTTTAGCTCTTTGGGTAAAACACAACGATTGCTATGAAATTTTAATTGAATTCTTATCTGTGTTAAATAATTCAGCACCAATTGTCCAGGGCTATCTCTGGAAGGGAAGCCAGGACCTGCCCGCTCCAGCAGAAAATTCTAAATGTCGGAGATGCTGCATGGGGTGAATATGGGCCTTCCCTCTTCACCAGCCCCCGTGGCAGCTTCCCTTCTCAGGGAAGTCAGCTTTCCTGCTTCCTGCTCTGGTCACCTGGCAGAGTGAGCCAGCTGGAGGAGCTGTTGGGGGCAACCCACAAAGGAACTCTGGGGCAGGCAATTGTGGAAAAAACTTGGAGTTCAGGGTCCAGCAGAATAAGATATGAATCCTACGTCTACAACTCGCCAGCTGCAAGATCTTGGCACATCACTTCACCTCTTTGAGTCCCCATTTCTGTATCTGCAAAGCAGGACTACCACTCCCATGTATATAGAAATGCCAAATATTTTTCTCCTGCACATCTCTTCTTATCAGCCCAAAGCCTGCCAAGGGTCTCTCCAAGCCCCACAGTTTAGCAGGCCTGGAGTGGACCCTTCATCGAGGCTGGAAAAATCAGATTGTCTCTCCTGGGAATTTCAGTTTGGAACATGGAGGCAAAGTTAAACATCTGCAGAGAACCAATCCCGTCAGCCGCCAGTAGAGGCCATTATTATCTTGAGTCCCCAGTGTGCAGAGAAGCCAGTCTACTAGGAAATTTAAAAGCTAGGTGAAGGGAAATAGAGATGAGTCATCCTGCAGACCCAGTGAGGGAGAAAGGCAGGGAAGGCACAAAGAGTCGGAGAGGGTCTCTGCCAGGTGACTCGCAGGTCCCAGGATACCTGGTGGGCTTCTATGTTGGGATCAAGGCATCCTAACCCTATTTCTACTTGAGTTTCTTTCCATGGGTTTGTTAACCAGTTAGAACTCATTTCTGGCTCAAGCAAAAAGAGGATTAATCCAATGACTGGTGGTGTACTGGGAGCTTGCAGGGTTAGAATTGAGTCAGGAACAACTTGCTGGGGTCCCCAGTGATGGCATCAAGACCACAATTCTATTTCTCTTCCATATGTTGTCTTCATTGTCAGGCTACACCTGAAGTGGTAGCAACCACTCTAGACCATGAACTTCTGGGTTCAAGTTCAGTGGGAAGAATCTAGTTCAAATTCATGAGAAGAGCAAGAGCCTATTTCTCAGAAGCCCCAGTAAAATGTTCATGGTAAAACAGTGGCTCTGGTTGGGTCACATGCCTATCCCTGAGCCAATTACTGTAGCCAGAGGAATGGTCTGAATGGATTTGTTTGAGCCTGGGGCTCAGTTCTGAGCTGTGGGTGCATCCCCACCCATGAACTGAAGGTGGAGAAGGGGATGACCCCCATAAAAGTGGTACTGCTGATAAATGGGTAAGAAATGCAATCAAACAACCTAATGAAGACATGACCTCATGGGCAGATAGTGAGGGTCAAATGAAGTTCCTTATGAAATGTGTCTTAACAAGGTTGGTGCCTAATAAATGCTGATTTCCCCAATTTCTTGCCCTCAAGTTTGCAGCTTTTCTGTCTGGTTCAGTTAGGCTAGAAACCCAGGCCCCTCCCTTCCCTATCCAATAGTTTGGTCCTGTGAAACCAGCAGGCCAATCTCTCCACCTTTTGCACAAACTTCTCAGGTGACATCACCTGGCCTGGAGCTCCCCTTCCACACCACTGCCTGCTCAATGCTTGAACTCAAGGACAGAATTCAAGTCTCACCTCCTCCCTGAAACCTTTCCAGAACCTTCTGTCAGACACTAATTTGTTAGGTGAGGCTGCAATCTCTCAGGAAAGGGAGGTATTTTTACAAAGCACTTGGCCTGCAATTCCAGTAGCTGCCATCAGGGGGTGGTATATGTCAACAGTCTCAAAAACCAGTAAATCTCTACCTCCCTTTTCTTTGTAAAGGTGTATTGTCAGTGGAACTATATCAAAAGGTAACGATTTTATTTGCAGGTCCAGTGTATCAGAAAGTTCTAGATTTTGACTCTGACTCCAATATTTAATAGTTGGAAAATTTGGGCAAATGTCTTAGCCTCTCTGAGCATCAATCACTTCTTTCCTAAACCAGGATTAAGGCCATCAATATCATTGAGTTGCTGCAAAAATTAAGAACAATAACATATGCAGTGTACTTAGCACAATGCCTAACATACAATAGGTACAGGGTGGATATTAGTTTTTCTAACAACTTAGAAATGTGTCCCATAAGTTTTTTGAAAGTCAGTATATATATTGTTTCACAAAACTCTACCATAGACTATAATTAGTCAAGATAAAAGCTATAATGGCTTCTACTACTAACAGCCATGAATAACAATGTTTCCTTGGGAAAATATAGTTCAAATTCCAGACATTTTCAGCACATCCTCCGTCCCCTAGGCAGCTCCCAAGAAAGAAAATGTATTTAGGGTTATACCTAGAGCGGAGAGGGTGAAGCAGAACAGGGCCAGGCTGTACAGATGTAGGGGCTCAGGGCTGATGGACACCAGGAGGAGGAATGAACCTCAGGCTCTTCAATCCATGATCATTATAATAACAATAAGAGCACCAACCGTACCACTGCTCCCATTGCTCAGGGGCTTACCGTGAGCCATCATTTCCTTAATTCTCAAGGTCACCTTCTAAGGAAAGGACCAACAGTATCCCCATGTTACAGCTGAAGGAATCCCTGCAAAGGTAATAAATCGCCCAGTCTTCACAGGTCTGAGTGACTGACACCAGCCCTTGCCCCTGACCACGGCCCTCACTGCCCCTCCACTCCCAGGTGTCCATCGGTGCAGTTTTGAGGGCTCGTGATCCACATCCATGGTCAGCCGCAGAGCGGAGCCAACCAGGACTCCCCCAACTCCCTGACACTGTAGGAGCAGAGAGCAAAGACGAGAGAGTCTGGGCCCCCCTCAGGCTCCCTGCAGGCAGTTCCCCGGGGGGACAGTGGGGTGCGTGTGCATCCTGCTTGGACACTTACCGTCTGTGTCACTCGGGCAAGTTGCTAACCGCTCTGAATCCCAGCTTCCTCACCTCAAAGTGGGAAAAAACACCTCCTTTTCCCTCCGTAGGCCTCAGTTTCCTGCCCCCAACTGCAAAATAAAGCCCATGTCCACTGGCCTGTCCCTGTCTGTGTTTCCAGCCAGCATGTGAGCAGGGCCGAGCCCATCTTGCTCCCTGCCATGTCCCTGTGCCCAGCACGCCGCAGGCCCTCAGTAAACACTTGTAACATGAACGCATGAGCAAGATGAGCTCTGATCGCCCTGGGTCCTCAGCGAGCACTCCGTGGACCAGCAGCAGCCGCATCACCCAGGGGCTTGCTAGAAAAGCAGCAGCTCAGGGCAACACCCCTCACCCTCTGGGGTTACAGCTGCACCCACGTGGCCTCAGGACAGGTGCATCCAAGTCCCAGGAGCCCTGGAGCCTTGGCCTCCCTCCTCTGCCACCCTCCGTGATGCTCGTTCATCAGGTCACCTCCCTAAGCCTCTGCCTTCCCCTCCGAAAACCAGCGGTTGCACCCCTTTCCCTGGGGACTGTCAGGAAGATTAAGGGATCATGGACCCAACATACTGGCTCCCAGGAGACACTCTGTAAGTGGGGCTCTGTCTCCTTCCCTCTCTGATCCCAGCTCAGGCCTCCGCAGGAAGTACCGGAGGGGCTCATGCCCTGCCACTGGCCGGCTCTGGAATGCACTCTGCAGCCCAGCCTGGGAGCGCACCTGTCAGTGGGAGCCCGGGGCTCTGGGCACCAGCTGAAACCAGCTGCCCTTCTCTGGCAGGAGGCGGGGGGCCCAGTCCTCACTATACAACGGCTGCCCACCCGCCTTGCCTGCCTGGCCCTGTGGCCCCTTCCGGAGCCCCGGCCTGGTGCCTCCCTGTGTGCCTCCCTCTGGCTGTCCCTTTCCATGGGGAAGGTGTCCCCTTCCTTGCTGCCAGGCTGGCCCACCCGACTCCATGTCAGAGCTGCCGCCTGCACTCTTGCTACCCAGCCCCCACCCCCCGCCTCCCTGCCTGGGCCGATGTCCCCTTCGGGTACCCCTTGAGCTGGGTAACAAAGACCCATCCAGGCGCCAGGATCTGGGACATCGGGTTCAGCCAAAGGAGCCTGGCAGGACCCCTTCTGCGTTCACACTGACCGGTCTGACTCCGGGACCCCGAAGGGACTGAAGCAGCCAGGAAAAGTCACCTAATGGGAGTGGAGCCTGGAGAGAATCGAGGTATAAAGAGAGTGGGTTCAGCACACCTCAGAGTGGGCTGAGTTGTGTGTACTTGGGTGTGGAGAGCATCCTGGGGGATTCTCACTTGACCTCAGTTTTCTGGGGCTGAAGAACAGCTTCCTTACAGGACACCAGGCTGCCTCCACAGGCAAAGGGGCTGAGCCCTGGGTGGTTACATGAAAAGTTAAGGGTCTGAATGGCCCGTAGGAACCATGCAAGACCATCACACTCAGCTCCTTGGTCACCCCTGGGGCTGGAGACCACCTGAGGTTGGGGAGAATGTTGCATGTCTCCTCTCCTGTGACATCGGGAGGTGGGGGGCCTGAATCACCTCCAAGTCTCCCCCAGCTCCAGGATGCTGAGTCTCCTCATGCATCCAGCCAGGCCCCTTTCCCTTCACAGAGCCCATGGGAACAAAGGTGGGGGGGTCATGACATCCCAAAGCCATGTTCCAACAAGGGCAGGACAGACACCCAAAGCAAGGCCTCCTGACTCCCTCTGCAGTGCTAAGTCCCCCAGAGTCTGGGTGATATCAACCCCCATGTGCTGGGCATCAATGAACACATTGAATCCAATCCCCATGGCAGCCCTGCAAGGTGGGGACTGTCAGCTCCATGCAGAAGGTTCAGAGAGGTTTTAATAAACTGAGAGTGGCCCCCACTGCAGAGTCCATGAACTTCCCCAGCCCCACTCAGACACTGTGGAGCTGTGAGCTCCACGCCTCCTTCATTTTCTGATCCCTGATCTTGGCCACCTCTACAGTCAACAGCTTGGTTCCCATCACCTCGGCCCCATCTGTCCCCTTCTACCATTATGGACCCCTGATTTGGGTTTTTTTCTAAGGGGGAGAGGGGCAGGATCTACCCCATCCATTCTTCTTCCTGGTGGCTGGGAAGGGCTCTATCCTGGCCCAGGGCTTGACCGTGTGACCGTGGTCTGGCCAGTCAAAACTCTTCATTTGCCTGGCCCTGTGGAGCTCCTATTCCAGTAAGAGACCAACAATAAACAGACAAATATATAGCTCAATGTCAGATTAACACTATGAAGAGAAACAAAGCAGGCTAGGGGATAGAGGGCCATGGGGGAGGGTCCTGTGGCCAGGGATGGGGATTTGATAGGGACCTGAAGAAAACCAGGGAAGGAACCTCATTCGGAGAGCATTCCAGGCAGAGGGAAGAGTGAGTGCAAAGGCCCTGAGGCAGGAATATACCATGTGACTAGAGAGGAGGGAGAGTAGGAGAGGTGAGCTCAGAGGAGTAGGTACCATCAGACCATCCAGGACTCTTGAGTTTTACACTAAACAAGATGAGAACCCAGTGAGGGCTCTGAGCAGAGGATGGATATGAACAGTTATAAAGTATAATCATCATAATAATAGCAATCACTTTACATGCTTACAAAGTCCAGGCCCCTCCTTTAAGCTCATTAAATATGTATTCATGTAATCCTCACAGCAACCCTATGATGCAGGCTCTATTATCTCCACTCATTACAGATGAGAAATTAAGGCTCGGCGAGGTGAGGGTTCAAGGTCACATGGCTAGTAAGTGGCAGAACCAGGACTGGAACCCAGGTAATCTGACTCCAGGGCCCTGGCTCTTTATTGCTGCTTCATTTAAAAATTAAAAAGGTTGATTATAGGGGCGCCTGGGTGGCTCAGTCAGTTAAGTGTCCGACTCTTGGTTTAGGCTCAGGTCATGATCTCAGGGTCATGAGATGGAGTCTGCTTGGGATTCTCTCTCTCCCTCTCCCCCTGCCCCTCACCCCTCTTGCACCCTCTCTCTCTCTCTCTCTCTTTAAAATAAATAAATAAATCTTTAAAAATAAAAATATATTAAAAGATTGATTATTCCTATTTTTCAGACAAAGAAACCAAGGTGTTGATTTTAGGCTCACAGGTGGCAGAGCTGGGAGTTGAACCCAGGTCCTTATGGTTCAACATCCAACTCTTGACGGCTGAGCCTGGATTCCAGATAGGACCTTGCTGCCTTCACCCACCCTGGTCGGACGCAGGCTTCTCTCCCACCCCATGTTGAGCCCAGACATGGAAGTGACTCCCCCCTTAGTCTCCCTAATCCTCTGTCTCTGTGGCCTTGAGCCACCCCCCTCCAGGACTCAGCACCTGCTCAAGCCTACATCAGCCCCCTAGATAGCAACTGGCCTGGGCCCTGGGCCCGGGGTGCATCTGTGCTCCCCGAGGTGCCTGCTGGGATCGGCAGTGCAATTCTGGCTGCTCTTGTTCGGCCCCATTAGCAGGTGTCACGTGTGTTCCAGTGTTGTCAGTGATGAGGTTCAAAGCTGGAGGCTCATCAAAGCTCCCCCACGGGGAAGAGCCACCTTTCCATCTGAACATTCCGCCAGGTTTCAAAAGGAAGCAGCTTCTCTCTGAAGGGCTGGGCTCAGGGATGGCCAGCCCAAGCCTCCCAGCACCTCTGCCGCCTGCCTCACAAAGGGCCCAAAATACTGAGGCCCACGCTGAGCAGAGAGCAGAGGGCTGACGACCACGATGCAGCACAGAAGCCCTAGCCAGTCCACTCTCCACCTGCTGGGAGGGGGGGCTGGGCTTGAGGCTGGTGGGGACCGTGCAGATCCTCGAGGCCCGGCTGCAGTGCAAGGACACATCTGTCTCTGGCTGGGGGGGGGGGGGGGG
>NW_023270447.1:71327564-71340636 GCF_011800145.1 Mirounga leonina | reverse complement strand
GGGGGGGGGGGGGGGGGGGGGGGGGGGGGGGGGGGGCGGCCTGCGCTGACATCAGTCCTGGGATGGTGGAGTTGGCTGGTTCTGAGCCCTGTGTGCTCCGTGCCCCGGATGCTCTTAGTGATTGTTGCAGAGCCCTGGGTGCCCCGCCCATGTCCCCAGGTGCTCACCCTCACCCACCAAGGGAGGCTGCCCACGGAGGACCCCTGAGGCTCTCCGTGCCTCCTGTTCCCTCCATTAGAGCGCGCCCAACGGCATTCACAAAACAGGGCACCCACCATGTGCCAGGAGCTATTCCAGGCACAGGGACACAGCTCTGAGAGGGACAGAGAAAGCCCCAACCTCTGGAGCTGACGTTTAGTGGGGTGACAGACATTAACAGACTCAGCTGTATCTAGAGTCAGGTGGTGACACGCGCTAAGGGGACACAAAGCAGGGTGAGGGGACACAGGTGACTGTGTGCCAGTTGGAGGCTGCCGTGACCCCACTGCGTGCAGACTGGGGTGGGCACCGGGGCTCGTCGGGCCCGCATCTCCAGCCCAGACACAGAGCCCGGCCCAGGCTGGGCCTCAGCAGATACCTGCCACCCGAGCACCTACGTGAACAGAGCCCCCTCCTCAGGCCTTTGTCGGGGAGGGGGTGGCGGGGGGGCTGATCTCAATGCTCCCCTCTCTGGTGAGATGTCTCCACAGGACCCCATTTCTAGAGGATTGGGGTCCCTGCACCCCATTTGCCCAGTGTCTCCAGAGGTCATTCCCCAGCAGATGAGGGAGGGGATTGAGGAAAGAGCAGGACCCCTCCCCACCTCCCTTCTCCAGGCAAAGCCGGCCCCCCCAGAGGGGAGGGGAGTGACTCCGACACCCCTCTCCCAGAGCCGGTGGGGATCAGAGCAGGAAATGCCGCCTCATATGACAAAAAGTGACCCGGGACATCAGGCTCCCCTGGGAACAGCCGCACGCAGGCCCCCTCCTCGACCCCCAGCCGGGAAGCCCTCCGTTTCCTTGTAGTGCGTGTCTCAAGCACATTGTTTCCCCTCTTGATAAAGTGTAATTCGTTCAAGGCTCTCTGATGGTTATTTCATGTCTCCCAAGCATAATTTTCACAGGCAGATCAGTTCCACGGAAACACCTAGAGCCCGTGAAAGTTAGATCCATTAACAAGTGCTAAGTGGCCAGTCGCTCACAGAGGGGGCCTTTGACAATGACCAAGAAATGATAAAAAACGGGCCGCTGTGCCCAGAGCCCTGGAGCACTGTCCACAACAAGGCTTTACAAGTCTTAATTATCTTTCCTCCAGCTGAAATTAAACGTCCTTTCAGAGTCTGGAGAGGATGATTAAGGAAGACTCAGAGCAAATCAGCCCCATGTGGGGACAGAGGGGCCCCTCACAGGTCACCCCCAGAGGGGTCTCTGTTCTTAAAACCCCATGAATGTTGGGGAACAGCCTCCGGTTCCCACAGTCCCCCACAGTTTGGACACCGGGCATCCTCACATGAGCGGGGGCAGTGGGAAGTGAGGAGACCCGAAATGCCACCCCAGCACCACAGTCCATCAGGAAAGGGAGGCCAGGCAGGGACTCTGGACCAGCAGAGACCATTTCTAGAGGCTGAGAGAACACCAGGGACAGCCTCTTGATTCTAACACATTAATAGAGACATGGTTTCCAAAGACTCTGACTTCTGCAAGTGGACAAGTGTCAGGGACTCCATGTCAGAATGCCCTCAATAAAAAAATACCACACGGACCATAGTACTCCCATTGACTCTCAGCCACTGGGAGCTTCTGTGTGCCTAGCCCTAGGCTAGAGCTTTGCGCATATTATCTCATTTAAGCCTCCCAATTAGCCAATGCCATAAATAATACTGTTACACCCATTTCACAGGTGAGGAAACTGTGGCTCATGGAGTCTATGTGACTTGCCCTCAAACACCCAAGCTGCAAATCACAGCCAGGTCTGTCTGATGCCAAAGCCAACACATTTCACTATCTCACCTCCCTCTGACTCCCATTTGCAGACCTCCATGTTCACGCCCTTTGCAACATGACTTTGCAGTTCCTTCCACCAAGGGGTAAAATCTGCTTCCCCACTTCTAAATCTGAGCTGGCTTTATAACTTATTTTGGCCAATATGATGCTGAGGAAGTGACACTGTGCCATTTCTGAGCCTAAACCCCAGGAGGCCTTGGGGACTCCTGCTCTCTTTTCTCTTACCTGCCCTCACTATGAGAACAACTCTGGAGATAGTCTCTCATTCCTGCAGGATGAGAACACACAAGGAGCAGAGATAAGCCATCCCGGTAGAGCCCGTCCCAAACCATCCAACCTCCAGCCACCATACCAGCCATCCTGAGATGCTGATAAACCCAGTCCAGCCCCAGCCCAACCCACAGCAGCAGAACCACCCAGCGGACCTACAGATTCCTAAACTAAATTAATGCTTGTTATTTTGCAACACTGTTATACAATAAGAGCTAACTGATACACCATACCTCTGATTCCAAAGCAGTTACACTCACATTTTTCAACACGGCTCGTACCTTCCCTCTTCCAAACGCTCCCTCAATCACCACCTTTACTCCTGAAGACCAGAGGAATTTCTCCCGTGTCTAAAAAAACAGTGAAAAGACACTCAGTTGTCAGAATGCTTGTCTCCCTCCAGCCATTCCTTCATCCGGTCATTTGACAACTATTGATTATGTGCTCACCCTTTGTGTCAGGCGCATGGTCCCTGTCATCGTAGAGCATGCAGGGAATAGCCTCACTAAAGAAACAATTGCAGACAGAATAACATTGGAAAGAGAGCATTTCACGGAGTTTGCATGAAGTATACCCCAGCCTGAAACGAAGTTGCTACCTCGGTGCACAGAGCACACTTTATGAAAAAGCAGGTGCTCGCGGGGTGGGGGGACCGTCAGCTCTGCATCACAAGAGTGGCTCCCGGGCCTCACCAAGGTCCTCGGGACTGTGTGACACACAGGGGCTCCTGCAAGCAAGACAAGAAGGGCTCAGTGAGTCCTCGTGTCTCCCCCACAGGACATGTCCTGACTGGGAACCGATCCAGGGAGGAACAGGGAGTCCGTGGGGAGAACGAACACTGTCCAACAGGACCTACTGTGGGGAAACCATGGCCATTAGGGCCAGATTCAGGGGGAGCGAGCCATAGCTCTGCCACCTCTGGGTGTGACAATCCTCGTGCAGCTGCTGGGCACCAGCGAGCCCAGTTCCTCGCCAGACACGCGCAGATAACGACCACCAACACGCAGGGTTGGCGTTTGGGTATGAGAATCAAATGAGATCACAGAGTAAAGGAACACACTTGGGTCCTGATACAGGCTCAACAGATGGTCACTCCCTCGTGAATAAATTCGTAGAAGACAGAGCGCGTTGGGACCGAGAGAGGGTAGGATGTTGGAGACTGCAAATCCGAATGTCCGTTTTTTTCCCTTCCCCCAGTCTTGAGCCAGGCCTCTAGCTGGCAGCCCCCTCGATCTGAGCCATTCCCAGTGGTTTTCCCCTCGAGGCCAGATGCTCCCCTCTCTTCCCAGCCCCACCCTCAGCCCGGATCTCTTTCTGCCATTTTCCCATGTTCCCCTCTAGGCTGTGGACCCCCAGGGATCAGGGAGCTGTCTCCGAGTTCCGTCCCCCACCGGCAGCTCAGGGAATGTGCGTGGACCATGGGGCCTGGAACTGGACGTCAGGAGGGCAGCTCAGCAGCTCCGCAGTCACCCACGGGGGCCCTTCGCCAGACACCAGATCCCGACTGGATGGACCGGAAGCCCGGCTCAGAGCGGGAGGGACCAGTGCCCGCCCCCAGCACCTGCTGTGAGCCAGGGGCTTTTCTTTAATAGCTCATTTAGGCCCCACAACAGGCAGGTGAGTTCCCGAGACAGATGGGCTCCTAGGTGTGGGGGATTTCCTCCCCACCTTGTAGCTGCTGTGTGATCACATAGGTTCTCCACCACACAGGGCGAGTGGTGGGTCTACAGACCCTAAGAGAATGGGAGCCAGGAGGGCCTTACAGACAACCCACCTAAGAGAGGGGGGTCAGTGTGAGCTGTGAGGGGGTCTCTCCACCCCAAGTCACCCTGAGCTGGGTTCAAATCTCAGTTGTCTCACTTAAAACTGGATGACCTTGGGTACGTCACTATGTCATGCTTTTGAGTTGCCTTGTGTTCCTTGCTGGGCAAAAACACCCACCTGGGTGTCCCCGAGGCTTCCCTACATATGTTGTTCTATATGTGTGTTCCATATATAGGTGCGCCCCGCGACACAAGTAAAAAGCATGTTGTTTGGCTCAATAAAGGCTGGCCGTATCTGGGGCTGGATGCCTGAGCCCTGAACCCCGAAACTCTCCTTGTCCAACAGCTAAAGCCAGCTTCTCTCGTCTTGGAAACATCACACAAGGATCCTCCCTTACTCTCATGCCCTTCTCAAGCAGCCCAAACTGCCTGAATTAACCAGGCAGCGTCATCCACAGGGACGGCCAAGGCAGCAGGATCATCCCCCGTTCTCTCTGTCTCCCTCCGTCCTCTCCCCCCACCTCCCTCTCTCCCTGGAGGACCCCAGCCCCAGCACAGCAGCCGAACGCGTCTGCAGACAGCTCCGAGTGGCTGGCGGGGCCCCTCTGCAGACGGCCGTGCATTCCCGTAATAACCTTCATTAGTCGGGCTGACATCAACACGGTCCTCAAGTCCATATGTCTAACTTAATGCGGCATTATTTTCAGTTTGAAAACTATTGAAGAAGCATGTTTTCTCCCTGAGCACTAAGCTGATGATAATCCCAAACTAAGAAAATGAAAATGCTGGCTTGTTTTTACTCTTCAGTTTGGGCTGGCCTTGAATTAATCTGAGTTAACCTGATTCTTTCTCCTGGGAATAAACAGGAAGACGTTCCCCGCTTGGCCCTGGGATGTGTCCCCCATTCACCTGCCTCCTTTCTACCAGCTTTGAGGAGATTAAAGCTACCACCAGCACCTGATGAGCAGGAAACAGTGCCCGAGCTCGAGCAGAAGGACGCCATTGGTGGCTCACCAGCCAGAGGAGGACCCAAGGCTCAACGGGTCTGGTGGATCCTTGGGGGGAAAGATGAACAAAATACGACCATGCAAAGTTCACAGGGCTTTTAAAGATAAGGCATCAGCCTTCAGAATGTTTTCTTCGTGGGGCAAATCCCTGGAGGAGTACTCATGCTCTGAGAAATATCCTCACGCGAGGGCCACCTGGGTCCTATCTTTTTTTTTTTTTTAAGATTTTATTTATTTATTTGAGAGAGAGAGAATGAGAGAGAGAGAGCACATGAGAGGGGGGAGGGTCAGAGGGAGAAGCAGACTCCCCGCCGAGCAGGGAGCCCGATGCGGGACTGGATCCTGGGACTCCAGGATCATGACCTGAGCTGAAGGCAGTCGCTTAACCAACTGAGCCACTCAGGAGCCCAACCTGGGTCCTATCCTTAAGCTCAGGGTTTCCCTTGACTCAGCCCACACCTCTGTCCCCCACTAACCCCCCTTCTGAACACGGAGCCTAAGTCCAGGAGGCCGGTCCTGACTTTGCCCCTGAGCTGGTCCTAATCCATCTAATCAAAAGCCTAACTTCTGAGCCTCAGAAATAGGCACAGTGCTATGCCTGGCGTGAGACCAGCCCAGCTGCCAGCCAGGGAAGCCACCCCACTACGCCTCTACTTTCTCATCCTTCAAATGGGGATAACGATTCAGACGAATTCGTTACATTGCTGCACTGGATGATACAGGGCCTGGCACACAGCCAGGGGTCAAAGACTTCTTGACGGTAACCTAAGCTTCATCTTAAACTCCAGCCAACCCTATTCCAGCCCTCGCCCAGCCTGACTGCACCATGCCCCGTAACAATGGCTGGAACCTGGACCTCAGCTCCTATCCCCTGCCGCCTCTGGATTTAGCACACAGGGGTCCAGTGCCCCACACTGCGTCCGGACACTGCCGCTCTCTCTGCACACTAGATCTCGTTAAGAATCTTTCCAGAAAAAAAAAAAAAAAGCCCAAAGAGCAAGCAGCTTTGAGAGACCCGCTGCATGGGGATAGGAGGGGACTGATGGCAGGAGCTCAGAAGGGTAGCAGGACAATGCACTGAGGTTTGGGGCTTTCAAAGTCTCTTGCCTTAACAGCCGGGTCTGGGCTGCAAGCTGGCGGGTGCCTTGGCCCTTCCCGGGTCTGTCTGTCTCACCTCCGGTGATCTCTCACCCTCTCTGGCCCTGGGTCCCCCTCCTCTGTAAGAAGTAACCCTGGCCGTAGGCAGACTCAGTCCCCTCTGCCCCCCCAGGGGACTCTAGCTGACACCAACCCCAGGGCACGAGTCTCTAGGGACTTCTCCATTTGGACGTGTTCCGAGACCTCATCTGCTGAGCCTCGCTTTATTCCTCCTGCGCTCCCCAGAGAGGCAGGAGCCCGGACTCTCCCCGTCACCCGGCTTTCCGTGTCTGAGGCCGGGCTCCCTGAGCCTCCCTTTCTCAGGCAGTGGTATGGGAAGGACCAGGAGCAGGAGACCAGAGTTCAAGACTAAATGCTGATGCCCACTCATAGGGTGACCTCAGGCACATCCATACTCTGCCCTGGGTCTCAACTCCTGTTTAAATAAAATGAACCCCTTCCCCCAACAGCATCCACAGCTCGATAGTCCATGAAGCTGACAGTCTGCAACAGACCCTCACCTGCCTCACCAGAGGGTCATTCAAAACCGACCTACGGAGGCCCCACTGTGCACCAGGCCCCGTGACTGACCCTGGGGATAAAGGATGCCTGAGGCCCCACTGATCTCACCAAGTGACACTCTTGGCCCCATGAGGAAGGAGAAAGCACATGGAGTCATGACCCCAACACGGGGGCAAAGGCCGGGCCCGGTCAGCACAGGACACCACAGGACCCAGGGCTATGTCCGTGCTGGGTGTGCAGGGGAGCTCCCCAGGAGCCTGAGCACACCTCCCCCGGGGCCTCCAAACCTGCTCCATGACTCACCACCGTCCAGGTCTTGGACAAGTCATTCCCTCCCAGGCCTGCTGCCTGGTCTGTAAAATCCAGATCTCAGCTCAAACGTCACCTCCTCCAAGAGGCCTTCCTGGACTCCAGCCCAAAGCAGCCCCATGTCACTCTCTTCCACACGGTCTGCAAATTATACTTTTATCTCTCAACCTGTTTATTGTCTGAATGTCCCTGACTCCACACACACCAAATGAGATCCTTCCATTCATTCACACAATAAGTATTTATGTGCCAAGCAATGTTCTAGGGGCTGGGGATTCATCCGTGAGCAAAATTGCCCAACACCCCTTCCTTCACAGAGCTTGCACTGTAGCTGGGGAGCTGGCGGATGGCAAGGTAAATTCATAATATACAGAGTACGTCAGCGCAGTGATCGGCAGAGAAATTAGGCAGGAGGAGGCGTGAGGAGCAGGTGCAGGGAGTCGGGGTACAATTTTATGTGGCTGGTCAGGAGGGCCTCACCGGGAAGGATGCATGTGGGCACAGACCACAAGGACGTAAGGCCGTGGGGTGCGTGTACCTGGGGAGAGCACCCCGGGCCACGGGAACCACGGGCTCAGAGGCGGGAGGTGGCCGTGTGCCCGGGGCACCGGAGGATCAGCAAGGAGGCCTGGTGGCTGGGGAGGGATGTGGGGGGAGCTCAGGGGGCCTGTGCGGGGACTCTGGCTCTACCCCCAGGAAGATGGGAGCCATGGAGGGTGTGAGCACAGGAGACAAGCAGCTGCACTGGTGTTTTTCAAGGCTCTCTCGTGGTGCTCAGTGGAGAAGACACCCCTGGGGACAGGAGTGGAACCGAGGAGGAGGCAGTTGGCAGGAAGAATCCGGGCTGTGGGTGATGGTGGCTCAGATCAGAGAGGGGGCGTGAGGGGCAGAGACGAGGGACATGTTTAGGTGCCCGGCATAGCCCCTGGCACACAGTAGGGCCTCAGAGGTGGTGGCTGGAAGGTGCTGAGAATCCGCAACAAAGTCTCCCGGCCGCCTGCGCTCCTCCGTCTGCGGCCCAGTAACTATGTTTTGAGTCTCAGAGGGCATTACAAAGGACAAATCCTTGGGCTGCAGAGAGAAATTACCAGTGACACGGGGAGGGCGAAGTCCCTTGCCGAGGTCTTCGAAACAGTGGAAAAGACGACAGGGCTGGGTTATATAAGTGATAAAACACTAACGTTCACACATTCTACACGTGCTTAAAGATGCACATCCAGAATATTTTTAAGGGGAAGGTAACCTTTAAAAAATGATTTGCTCTTTCTTGGTTTAAAAAAAGTTTGAGAGGTAAAATAGATATGTGTGTGCGGTGACTTCAGTTCTCCCAGATGGCACCCTTCCCTCCAGTAATATATTCTGTCTGTGGGATTTTAGCTAGATGTAATTACAGCAGTAGCCATGCTCCGTTCACACAGGCGGGCAATCGCATGCATTTATTCTGTTGGAGTGAAGCTGACAGCCAGGTTAGAATAGAGAATCTGCTTGGGGGGTGCGTGCGTGCGTGTGTGTGTGTGTGTGTGTGTGTGTGTGTGTGTGTGTGGTTTAAAAAGAAAAAATACCCGGAGCAATTCAGCCATTCAAAAACCTCTATCCAGTTTGTTGGGATGATGAACCATCTGGAGAGAAGGCCAAGGCAACATCCGAGTGACCTCAGAGAGGGGGAAGGTGGAGCCCAGCAGAGCAAGAAAATGGGGCTGCAGCTCTCGGGGTAGGGGGCGGGTCGGGACTGGGTGGCAGGCTGGCAGGGTGATCTGGAGCCTGCTGTTCCACCCCTCTGGGCCTCAGTTTCTCTGATGCATAAAACAAGAGATTATTTCATCTCTAAGATTCCTTCCTTCCAGGTTCTAAAATTATAAACAAATCAAAGATGAATGAAGAGAAAGGAGGAAGGAGTGGAGGGGAGGCAGGAGGGATAGTATCTTGTTGCACTTGGGACTTTGATCTGTGGGACCCAAGTGTGGAAAGCACAGTCCTCCCTGACGGTGCGGGGCCAACCCCAGGTGGATGAAGTGGCAGAGTCTGCTAAATGCCCTTACCTCCATGGTCTTGCTCAAGCGTCCTGTAGTCGCAGGAGGTGAGTGTTGCCATCCCATCCTGCGGCTGTGGGGCCCGAGCCTCGGAGGGGTGGTAAGACATGCCCAAAACCACGAGGAACCAAGTCTCCTGCCAGAACTCGTTTCAGTTCTCTGCTCTGAATCGCACATCCTCCCCCTGCTCCAGATGCCTGAGTCCTGAGTTCTCAACACAGGGAGGAAGACGGACCTGCGGCTGGTCGCACCTCTGCGCCTCCACGCCCAATGCTGAGGGCGAGAGTGTGTGCGGTGGGGCTTGCAGACCTGGCATCTCTCCCCCGGGGAGGACCAAAGAGGAAAGCAGCCTCATCCCATGGGGTCATCCACTGGGCTTCGTACCTGCTGGAACTTGGCTGGAGAAAGCTGCTGGGGGCAGTGAGCTTCTTACTCTACCCTCTAGATCCTGACAGCACCACCCCCCACCGCCCCAGAAACAGGGTTTCAGCACAGACACCTGGGCTGCCCACATCCCTCCGGCTGTGGGAGCAGGGGCCCCAAGAGAGGGACCCGTACCTGCCTAGAGAAGAGGGACCCTGGGCCACAGGCTGGGGAGGAACGGGAAGCATGCAATACTGCAGGCTCAACTTCAGTGTTTGTCTCTTGCAGACCTCCCCACGATGACCCACTTCAGCCTGATCCCATCATCCCAAACTCTGGGTTCCACCCGGCAGGTGCTCAGGGGCGTCTGAAGCAGCTCCACCAGGCAGCGAAGTTCACCCTGGCCGTCTTAGGAGCCCAAAACCAATTTCAAAAGAGAACACATCATTGACAATTGCTTCCGACCTCACCGTTTCTTGCTTACGCCCCGTGCAGCGGGAGGCAGAAAGGACGGGAGCGGTGGGTCCTGCTCACTGCAGCCCCCCAACTCCGAGAGGGCCACAGAGGGGAGACTCGCCCTGGCTCTCCTGCTCCAACCCCAGGCATTTTCCATCCATCTCTGCACTTCTAAGTGCCAGACATCTCTTCCTGGGGGGTACTGTCAGCACCTTCAAATGCAACTTGTCCCAAAAATGAGTTTATCTCCTCTGCACCCAACTCGCTTCTCCCCCTGTGTGCTCAGTCTCCAAGACTGGAAAAACTCCCCCAGTCACCGAAGCATGGGACCTCACCCTGTCACACTCAGACAGAATTTACCTAAGAAAACAGCAAGGGGCATTTTCTATGGGAGGCCCAGAAAACACGGGAGAGATGTGCAAGACTGGGTCATGTCAGACCAGACATCCATCGGATGTGGTTATGAGCACACAGGACATGTTTGATGAATGAAAAAAAAAAAAAAAGAATGAATGAGCAAATCCAGGAATGAACAAAGGAACAGTGAATGGATGAAGTCCCACCTGAAGGAATACCTTCGTAAGCAAACGAATAGATGAGCCGATCACAGAATGAATAAACACACAGATAAACAAGCGATGGACTGACTGAGCTGCTAAATGCACAAATGAACCACTGAGGACACAACATATGAACGAAGTGCAAGCAAATGGAAGAAGAAACGAGTGAACAATATTGGAAGGAAGGACTAAGTTCACACAGAACGAGTGTGAGAAACCATTGGTAAATGGATCGTAAGCCTGCTTGAGCAGGGAAATGAATGAGGGAATGAGGGAATGAAAGGATGGACATAAAAGCAGAAGGACCGACTGTGAATGAGGGACTGAAGGTGCAGGAGTGGCCGAGCGCTGAGGGCCACCCCGCCAGCTCCCAGGGGACGGCGGGCTGTGGGGTGAGACACTGCCACACGCCACGGAAATCCATCCGGACCCCCCTGGAGCCGAGGTTTTGGCAAACTGGTCACACTCCTCCCCGGGAAGGTGTTTGAAGGGGCTTCTGTTTGGATTAGATAAGAGTATTATTACACAGTTCGGGCGTCAGGTGGCAGTTCCGCAGGATTAACTCTGGGTCCCGTGGAAAGAGCTAAATAGAATCGACTATATTGTTTTCCCAACCTGGTTGCAGATAATTACCCATTATGTAGCAAACCCCCAGCATGATTTCAATAATCACTATTAAAATAACTGCTTCCACCGTCTCCTTACAAATCAGCCTCCGGCAGGTGCATTACCACCGGCGTGGGGAAGTTTGCGGAGTGGCCCGGGAGTGAGGAAAGGGGCTGGCGCGGTCGCCGGGATGGTCTGGTGAGACCGTGAGGAGGCCATGTGGCCCGGGGAGGAGGTTTGGGAGCTCAGAGCCTGGGTCCTATGTCCCGTCCACTGCCATGTGACACTAAACAAGTCACTCAGTCATCAGGGCTCAGTCCCCTGTCCTATAAAGTCAGGTGGATGCCCTGATTCCCAGCTTCCCTGGGGAATGGGGGAATCAGGGGCTTGTTCTAGCAGAGTTCCTCACTGTCCCCTGGCCCCCAAGTGCAGGGTCCATCCTTGTCACGGGAAGGGGGGCTCCTCCTGACCCGCGTTTCTCCCCCACCAGACCGAGGCTGGGACCCATCTGTCCTCAGTGGGTGCTCAGCACCCAGCGTGGGGCCTGCACACAGCAGGTGCTCAGCAAACGCTGGTGGGAGGACCCACTGGATCCCACTGTGTCGTGCGGGCTTTAGAAGCAGCCTTGAGTCCCTTTCAGGACAATGAGGTTTGATAAGCAGACAACCCCTCCCCGAGGTCCTCATGGAGCCTGTCACTGTCACCCATCTCTGATACTCATCCAGTGTGACTTATTCCCTTTCCTCCACCACTGTCTGCCTGTCTGGGCCCCTCTGCCACCTCCCATGTGCCCCCCTAACATCCGGGGCCTGAGAAGGAGGGACCCTGAGGGACAAGTGTGCGGGACGTGAGCACCAGGTCTCTGACCAGGGGCCCAGGGGCTCTGCTCTGAGGAAGCATGCACAGGGAGCATCGCGTCTCCTATCTCCACTACCTGACCCGCCAGTGACAGAGGTCAGCTTGTGGGTCTGGGACCTGCCGAGTCCCCATGGGAGTCTGGCAGAGCTGGACAGGGACGCTGGCCCCTGACTGCACACGGGATGCATCCCTGCTGTCCTCCGTGCAGACTGAGTGCTGGGTCTGCACCTGGGAGTCTGGAATGTCTGCCTCCTTCCAGAAGTCTGCTTTCCTAAATAGCCCAGCTCACTCCGACTGCCTTCTCTGTCTCTGAGACTGAGCATCCTGCCCCGATAGGCCTGCACCTGCAGGCTTAATGAGCCTTTTCTCTGGGTTGGACCCCACCTGACTGCCTCATTTCTCTGGCCTGTGCCCACTTCTTCCATTCTGGATGCGTTAGCCTCCTCCAATCCCACCTGATGGAATTGGCCTTGAGGAGGGCAGGGGAGGAGGCTAGAGAAGACCAGTCTAGAGAAGACTCGAAACATTTTTATGGGGCTATTCAGTGATTCTGATGGTTACCAGCTAAGCCTGGTCTGGCATGGGCAGCTTTGTATACATCTATTGATTAATTCAATAAACACTGGTTGAGAGTCCTTTCTGTGCCAGGCCCCAGGCTGGGTTCTGATGTGAATGCTCCCCTCCCCGTCACCAATACAGAAAGACCATGTGACTGAGTCCTCACATTCACCCTTGATCTGTCAGCGAATATGTGTTCAGTGCCTACTCTGTGCGCTCAAGCAGCCCGCTGTCCCCCCAAGTGCTCCCTGGCAGTGGGCGCCCTGATGGGGTGAACACGTGGTGCTCAAGGACGCTGACATTGAGTTCAGAAGCACAGAGGGAACAAGAGCTCAGTCGTGGAGGATGAGGATGGGAGTTTACCTGGCAGACAGGTGGGGAAGGGGGGCATTCTGGGAAAAGGTAGTGTTTGTGAGAAAGTGGGGAGCTGAGTGAGAGATTGGGCTGTTTAGAAAACTATAAGTAGTAAATGGATGTAGCTGGTGTGTGGGTATGTGCACACGTGTGTGTATGCATACGTGTGTGTGAGAACGTGTGTCTGCACATGTGTGAGAGAGTGTGTGCATGTGAGAGAGTGTGTGAGTGTGTGGAAGAGGGTGTATGTGTGTGAGAGTGTGTGCATGTGTATGTATGAGTGTGTGCATGTGGGTG
>NW_023270447.1:71321470-71327554 GCF_011800145.1 Mirounga leonina | reverse complement strand
ATGAGTGTGTGCATGTGGGTGGGTGAGTGTGTGAGTGTGTGGAGGAGGGTGTGCATGCATACGTTGAGTGTGTGCGTGTCAGTGAGTGTGTGAGAGAGTGGGTGAAAGAATGTGCGTGTGTGTGAGGGAGAGTGTGCATGTGTGTGAAAGTGTGTGCAAAAGAGAGTATGCATGTGTGAGAGAGTATGTGCATGTGTGTGAGAGCGTGCGTGTCTGTGTCAAAGAGTGTGAGTGTGTGAGTGTGCGTGTGTGTGTGAGAATGTGTGTGTATGTGAAAGAGTGTGTGTGTGTGAAAGTGTGAGTGCGTGTGTGTGTGTGTGTTGGGCGGAAAGGAAGACAAGCAGAGGAGAGAGTCCCAGTCAGTCACAGAGGGCCCTGGTGCCCACGCTGAGGAGTGGGGACTCTCTTCTGCACGAGGAGCAGATGGCTTCCTAAGGCAGAGAGTCCACAGCAGGTTCTGCACAGCCAGGCAGGTGCTCTACTGAGCAGGACCTTTGCTCTGTGCTCAGGGAGGTCAAACCTTGGAGGCGGCCCCTCCGTAGCCCCAGGGAGTGTGGTCACAGATCGCCTTGGGACATCTTGCCTGTAGGACCCTCCACCAATTCTGGGACCTTCCTGTCTCCTGTCTCAGCCAATGGTGTTGGGCACAGAGACCCAGTAACCATCCCAGCCGGTCACCCACTCAGCTCTGCCCAGCAGGACCATCCTGGCTCAGACTCGTCGGTGCCCTCTGCTCTCCTGGAGCAAGTCCAGCCTCACAGGGGGCAGCCCTAGCAGGTGCACCAGGAACTGGGTCAAGGGATCCCTGCTCACCTTTCCAAGGCAGCCAAGGACAGCCCCAAGGACACCAGCAACCAGACAGGTGGCCAGAAGTCCTCTTCTGGTTTGCCGCATTCTTTAAATGGTCCCTAATCATTACAAATTACTCTTAGAGAGAAAGGAAGAAGTTATAAAAAGAGAAAAAAAAATAGACAGAGGTAGCTCCTGTGAAAAAGATCAATAATTAAACATGAAAAATTTTAAATATCTTTTCCAAATGATGCACTAATCCCTGGTTAGGGCCAATGCTTCAATAATTAAGTGAGTAGCGGTTCTGGGTATTTAAGGAGCAAAGAACCAGGGGCTTCAGCGTCAGACAGACCTAGGTTTGAGTCCGAGCTCAGACTCATCCATGGGCAGATTGCACTTCACCTCCCAAACCTCCGACTCCCCATTTCCGGAGCGGGAGGCAGCGTGTCTCTCAGGGGCATGAGCGGAAGAGCACGGGTAAAACGTGGGGCACTGCGGACATTCCCCAAACCGGTTGCTGCTGTGATCAACTAAGTGACGAGCAAAGATAAAGCAGAGGTTGTCTTGGGAGAGACGCCTCTTGCCTCTTTGTCCCTGTGGAAATTTCCTCAATAGATGGCTTGAGCCAGTTTGATAATCTCGTATCCTTCTGACAAAATAAAGCTCCACTGCAGAAAGCTTTATCACCAAAGAAGAAAAGAAAAAAGAAGAGGCTCATCCTGCAATGTTCACAAAACCCATTTCTTACCCAAGGTTCCTGGTTGCAAAGAGGCGGGGGTGGCCCCCAGCCCCTCCATGTGTCTCCTTGCACCGAGGACCAGATGGGCAGTCTGATTACATCCCTGCAGTGACTGCAAGGAGATGTCATCTCCCCGCTGTGCAGATGGGGAAACTGAGGCTCAGAGAGGTTGACATCACTAAATCCTTTGCCCAAAGTCACTCATGGATGTGAGTGGCAGGGTCAAGATTCTACCTTCTTCTTTGTAGTATCAATCAAGTTTTTATTCCTCTTTTTTTCCCTCTTTACTGGTTTGGAAATTATACATTCCATTTATCTTCTTTATTGGTTAATCTTTACATTTTAATAAGCACACTCAATGCAGTCTAAAGTGAGTCAATATCTCTCCCCCCCCTCCAATCAGATATTAGAATGCACCAATTCTCATCCCCCCCCATCTTAGTGTGATGGCTCCCTCTCTTTTACACTCCCAATTAGTTACATCCCTATCATTGTTGTCACTGCTCTGGTGTTATATGATCAACGCACATTGACCTGTTTCTCCACTCAGTGTTGTATGCGTGATTTACTCCTTCCTCCTCATATCAGGCTCCTCCCTGAAATACGTCACTTGCCAGTTCTCTCAGCAAGGTCCTCTGAGTGACATCCCTGAGACTTTGTCTGAAGATACCTTTCTTTCTCCCTCAAATTTTGTTTTGTATTTCAGATATTTTTTATTTCTTCAGATTTGATATTTATCAGGAATGACTGAAATTTAAAAATATAATTGAGTCCCATCACCATCCTCAACATGGAAATGGCTTTAAGAGAAAACTGGTCAGATGAGTCTTAGTGCCTCCTGCTTCAACCAGGGTGTCCCTCAACGTGAAGTGATAGTTTAGCTGACTACAGAATTTGATAGCCCCAGCCCTTGGCACTGAAATGTTATTCCATTGTTTCCTGATCTCTGTTGTTGCTGCAGAGAAGTCTGTTGTCAAACTTATCATCTCTCCTTGGTAGATCATCAAGTCTTTCTCTGGTTGCTTCGTTTAATGCAAACTTTGTATCGCTGCATGACATACATGCAGAAAAATGTCTGAATCATAAGCATTGAGTCTAATAAATTTTCACAAAGTGAACACAAAACTTACTAACAAACCAAGAAGCCCCCTTGTAACTCCTTCACTGCACCCCCACCAGGCATAACCACTGTCCTAACTTCTAACAGCAGAGAATACTCTGGCCTATTTTGAACTTTATATAACAGAATAAGGTACTCTGTGCTCTTTTATGTCTGGTTTCTTCTCTCAACATTATATGTGTGATATTCATCCATGTTGCATGTAGTCTGGGTTCATTCATTCTCATTGTTGTTCAGTATTATACTTTATTTATCCATTCTGCTGTGATGGACATTTAGTTTCCAATTGGAAGTTATTGTGAAGAGGGTTGCTGTGAAGATTCTTGTATATCTCTACTAGTAAACAGACCTACATGGGTGGGAGTACAATCTGTGGCCGGTTTATAGGATAAGTGAAATGTAACTTTAGTAGAGCCTACCAAAGTTTCCACCAACATTGTACCAGCTGATTTTCCCACCAGCTGTGAATGTGAATCCCAGTGGCTCCATTCTTCACCAAGACTTGATATTCTCATTCCCATTTTAGCCATCCTAGCAAGTGTATCATGGTATTACATTGTAGTTTTACATTTTCCTGGTGACTAATAATTGTGAACCTTCTCATGTGTTTATAGGTCATTTGCGTAACCTCTTTTTTTAAAAAGATTTTATTTATTTATTTGACAGAGAGAGACACAGAGGGAGAGGGAACACAAGCAGGGGGAGTGGGAGAGGGAGAAGCAGGCTCCCCGCCCAGCAAGGAGCCTGATGCGGGGCTTGATCCCAGGACCCTGGGATCATGACCTGAGCCAAAGGCAGACGATTAACTGACTGAGCCACCCAGGTGCCCCTGCATAAACTCTTCTGTAAAATAAGTCATTTTCCAGTTTTCTATGGGTAGTCTATCTCTTTATTGTTGTTTTATAGGAACTTTTATTTATTCTGCATATGAGCCCATTGTCAAATATCTGCCATGGTGTGCTGGGAAACCAGCACTCTGGGGAAAGGGGAAGATAGCCTTTTTGCATTTGCCAATTTCCATGGTGTTAAAACACCCACCATGGCCAATTTCAAGCTACTGACAGTTTCACAACTAATAGTTCCTAAAATTTTTGAATATTTAACAATGAGTTCTTACAAGATGGAATGAGCCAATGTCATCACATCACTGGATATAGGTACTGCAAATATGTTTCTCCACTCTGTGGCTGTCCTTATACTTAACTTTTAATGATTTTCCCTTTATAGTTAGTATTTTATCATTTTTCCCATTATAGTTAGTACTTTTTGTCACCTGTTTAATACATCTTTGCCTGCCCCAAGTTCCTGGAGATACTCCTCTAAATTGAGTCATCTAGAAGCCTTATTGTTTTACCTTTCATATTTAAATGTATGAGTCATCTCAGTTGACTGTATGTGGTTCGAGGTAAGAGGTCAAATCCCTTTTCTATTTAGTATATGGATATTCTATTGATCTGGTTCCATTTATTTAAAAGACTATCTTTCCACAATACTTCAGCATGTCATAAATTAGAGTATCCTAATTGGATTTTTGGACTTTCTCCTGTTCTTTGATTTATTGCATTTTCACTATGAGGTGTCTAGATGTGCGTTTATTTTTTAATAGGATTTTCATTTCAGAACAGTTTTAGATTTACAGAATTATTGCGAAGACAGTAGATTTGTAGGTATTGCAAGATGATCCCCATGATAAATGTTAACATCCATCACCATATAGAGTTACAGAATTTTCTTTCCTTGTGACAAGAACTTCTAAGATCTACCTGCCTTCTCTAGTTTTAAGAGAGCATTTTGTGTGATTCTATTTGATCTTGTCTCTGAATGTATCAATTATACTTCTTTTTAAAAGAAATTTTAGTGGCTTTCCTTGAGTTGATTATATACACATTCAACTCACCCAGGTCTACCTGCAAACAACACCATTTCACTTCACGTTAGTGCAGATACCTTAGGGTAATTCCCAGTTCCAGACCCTACTTCCATCACTTGTAACAATGTGGGCCTTCATTTCACTTATCCTTATACTGTGGTCACCCAATACAAAGTTACTGTTATTACTTTAAATGGTTTAAACAGTTTTAGATTAAGAAGAAGAAAAAGAGGGCAAACAGTCTCTCCTCCTGCCTGGAGCTCCCTTGCTGTGTATTCAATAAACTTCTATCTCCTTTAAAAAAAAAAAAAAAAGAATAAGAAAAATATTTACGCTTACCTTCATTTATTTCTTCTCCAATGCTCTTCCTTTCTTTATGTATCTGCAAGTCTTGGATCGTATCACCTTCCTTCTGCCTCAGGAAAATATCTCAACATTTCTTGCAGGGTAGGTCCAGAAGTGACAAATTCCTTCAGGTTTGGGGGGTTTTTTTTGTTTTGTTTTGTTTTTTTGTCCGATAAAGGACTTCTGTCTCCTGACTTCTGATGGAAGAATGTGGCCCCCAAGGAGTTTCTCACCTCTACATCCAGCCTCTAGCAATTTGTCAGAATTATCATGTAAGTGTTCCTACCTTTCATGGCTCTAGCAGCTTCTGCTCCAAGCAGGCAGGTCTCAGCAGTAACTCTCTGGCATCATCTGTCTCTCTAAACTTTAGGGTGACAGTTTGCTTTGCACCTGGAGTTCTCTGTAGGAGCCAAGAACAGTTTTTGATTTTCTGTATGTCCAACTTCTCTTGTTGTAAGAACGGAAGTGACAATTTCCAAGCTCTTAACATGCCAGAGCTGAAACAGGGAGTCCTGTGGATGTCTTTGTATTGTACCTATTCAATTTCTTGAAACTATAAATTTGAGTCTTTTGTATGTTCTGTACAAGTCACAGCCCTTGTAGATTTGAGTATTGCTTTTTCTAGTTCTTCTTGTGTTCTGGAACTCCTACTAAAGGTCTGATGGAACTTCTCATTCTCTCCTGCGTGTCTCTGAATCTCTCCTCCTTATTTTTCTTCTCCATTCCTTTCAGTGCTGCATTCAGGGTAATTTCCTCTTGTCCACATTCCAGGTAACTGATTCTTTCCCTGGTTCTACCTAATCCACCAACCAATCCACCCTTGAGGATTTTTTAAATTGCAATGATTATCAATTTCATTTTTAGATTTTCTATTTTTTCTAGTCAGTTGTTCTTTTCAACTGTGTTTTTTTTTTTTTTTAGATTTTATTTATTTATTTGAGAGAGAGAGAGAGCACGCACAAGCAGTGGAGAGGAGCAGAGAGAAGCAGGCTCCCCACTGAGCAGGGAGTCCAACACAGGGCTCCATCCCAGGACCCTGGGATCATGACCTGAGCCGAAGGCAGATGCTTAACCAACTGAGCCACCCAGGTGCTCCCTTTTGAATAGTGTCTTATTCTTGTGCTTTTGTAACCTTTTTTTTGTATTTTTAATCACTCTAAATACATTTATATTATAGGGGCGCCTGGGTGGCTCAGTCGTTAAGCATCTGCCTTCGGCTCA
>NW_023270447.1:71283167-71321370 GCF_011800145.1 Mirounga leonina | reverse complement strand
CCCCTGCTTGTGTTCCCTCTCTCGCTGTATCTCTCTCTGTCAAATAAATAAAATCTTCTAAAAAAATACATTTATATTATAGTTCCTATCAGAATTGCTCTATTATTTGAAGTTCTTTGGGTTTTTATTGTCCTGGCCTACATGGTTACTAACTCTCACAGATGGTAAATTGTTTTCTTATTTGTTTATAACTTGAGTTTTTAGCTCATCTTCGGCGAGGCTTTATCCGTGGGAATTCTGAGCAGCCAGAGGGAAAGGTGTGCCCCTCCTGAACTACTCTGCATGGGCTTCTGCCAGATGCCCCAGAAGTATCACCAGCCTGGGACCAACTGTATGTTAATTGCTCCATGCAGGGTTTAAGAACAGTGCCTACAGTATAAATTAAAGCCACAAACCCAAGCACAGCACAGGCTTGTAGCCACTATCACCCAAAGAGGTTGTCAATTCTCTCAGAGTCCAAGTGGAAACTGACATAGTTCCCTTCTGTATCCTATTTCTTAGAAATGAATTGTTTTTCTTGTATACTCTATTTTTTTAAAGATTTTATTTATTTGAGAGAGAGAATGAGAGAGAGAGAGAGCACAAGAGGGGGGAGGGTCAGAGGGAGAAACAGACTCCCCGCCAAGCAGGGAGCCTGACTCAGGACTCGATCCCAGGACTCCAGGACCACGACCCGAGCCGAAGGCAGCCGCCCAACCAACCGAGCCCCCCAGGCACGCTTGCATACTCTATCTTTAAGGTTCAGCCCTTTGAAGGTCTCAGCTGTATGCAGCTTCCTGCATTGCACCCCAAACATCATTTTCTGTCCCTGGAGGGCATAAAGCCTAATCCTTCAGCCGGTGACTGTCTACCACCACCACTCGCAATATGGCAGCTGCCGCACCCATTCACACACTTGCCACCTGGCTGCCAGTCCCTCTTCACCTCCAGGGGATGGCCCTTGCCCTTTTGCTATATTTGATCAAATGTTTCTAGAGTTCATAGAGGGAAGGTTTTCCAGAGCAGAAGTCAGAACCCAATCCCCATGTCGGGTCTGTCCTCTGCCCTACCCACCCTGTGCCTGAGGATCCATGGGTCATCCGGGGCCAGGTGTTCAGGAGGGAGTCGGATGGATGGGTCAGGGCGCAGTACACAGGACTGGGGGCATGGACAGTTTGGGAGTACAGTGGGTGTGCTCACTAACATCTTTGGGAAAGTGCAAATGCCCATGTGGATGTGTTTGAGGTTTTGTTCCTTTGCCTGCACGTGCCTGGGCTCGTGTGGGTGGAAGTGGGTACTTCTGCATCTGAAGTCTAGGTCAGGGACAAGTATGAATGTAAATTTAGGGGGCACGACATCTTGCTGCCTTTACGGGAGAAACTGAGTGGATTCATATAAGCTAAAGATAAAAAAAGACACAGCTTAGAGCTGTGTCAATAGCCCAGGCTCTGGCAGTTACTGGATACGTAACTTTGAGCAAGTTATTTCTCCTCTCTGAGCCTAGGTTTCTTCATCCGTAAAAAGGGGGATACTATAGATCACCTTACAGGGTTAGGATTAACTGGCATGACACATATCTAGATGTGCTAAGTCAAGCACATAGTAGGGGCTTAATACTACATAAACAGCCCCTTCTCCATGTTCAGAGTCAGATCAAATAGACCCAGGCTTACGGTGTGATCAAGAAGATGATGTTTGAGTCATCAGGTCTCCAAAGATCAGATTTCACTAATCAGGAAGTGAGTGGAGGGAAAGCCTTTTCAGGCAGAGAATACAGCACGTGCAAAGGCTAGAGATAGTAAAGGTTAGAGAATGTTCCAGGGGCAGCGAGTGGTTCTGTGTTGCTCTTGCTCTTAGGAACAAGGGGGTGCAGGTTGTGAATTCCATGGACGTCTGGGAAGACTCAGGGGATAAAAATACAGATAAAAACAGGGCACCTGGGTGGCTCAGTTGGTTAAGCGACTGCCTTCGGCTCGGGTCATGATTCTGGAGTCCTGGGATCGAGTCCCGCATCGGGCTCCCTGCTCGGCGGGGAGTCTGCTTCTCCCTCTGACCCTCCCCCTCTCATGCTCTCTCTATCTCATTGTCTCTCTCAAATAAATAAATAAAATCTTAAAAAAAAATACAGATAAAAACAACCCCACAGCTCAAACTGAGCTTGGGGGAGGCAAGTGGAGCCTCTGTGACAACTGTCCCCGGGAGCTGAGACGTTGGTGCTCAGAGGAGTCAGGCAGCAAACCCTCATTCTGCACCTGCTGCTAATGAGGCTCCTGTCAAATGGATGTGGGGGGTCTGGACAGAGCCTGGACAGGACTCAGATGATTGCAGGGGTAGAGCGGCGGGTCTCACGGGAAGGAGGCATGAGGGTGAAGGTGGCACAATGACATCACTGATTAGTGAATTAGTGAATGCGTCTCATAGCTAATATCTACTAAAGGATTTCTATGTACCAAACACTGTTCTGTGTATGAACTTAGTTAAGGCTCACAATAAGCTCATGAGGTGCATACCATTATTACCCCCTTTTACAGATGAGAAACAGGCACAGCATTGAGTTGATTTGAGGAAAAGGAGGAAGGTGGGGTGAGTGGCACAGATTTAGAAGTCAGACCAGCCAGAGTTCAAATCTCCAGCTGGCTCTTCACCAGCTGTGATCCGAAACAGGTGATGCCCACGTGTCTCTGCCTGTTTCCCCTTCTGTACAACAGGGGATGGGCTATGACCCCTGCAGGACCTGGATAGGAGAGGCTGGAGGGAAGAGAGCACCCCCTCCGTCCCCGAAGCTGGGGTCAGCACCTCGCCCCTGCTGGCCAGCTCCAGGCACATTTGGGGTCCATGCCCACTTGGCCAAGGACAGTGGGCACTCAGTGCCAGGCCTGAAAGCCAGCAGAGGAGCCGAGCTCCTGCCACTGGAGGCTGGACTCCCAGATGCAAGTACCTCTTTGATTACTTTTTAATGAAAAACACGTCTGCATCCAAACTGAAATTATATTGTCAGCAGTTAATTATCACTTGTCAAACAAGTGTGTGTCCAGATTGTGGGTTTAATTTCCATATAGGTTTGCAAAAACCTCATTCCTCTTATTTGATGAGGCTCTCTAAGCAAGAGACACTCATTGTTGGAATTGTTCCCCTTTTTTAAGCACTTTTTTTTTTAATAAGCAGGTTTCCTTGCCATCTGAGTCGGGGTTCTTTGCAAATAACAGAAAAGCACTCAGAGTCATTTAGGCAAAAAAAATGGGGAGGGGAGAGTACCAGGCTCCAAGGGCATCTCTGGGAACTTGGGGAGCACCTGGGCCTGACGCAGGCCTGGCACCAGGAGCTGGAGTCCCCATGGGACCCCAGGCATCTGCCCTGATCCCCCTCTCTCTGGGGCTCCTGGTCTCTCGTGGCGATTTCTCTTGATGCATCTGTTTCCTTCTTCCCGCTGCTCCTTGGCTTCTCTTCTCTTGTGTCAGGAATAGACTTCCCCTCTCTCTTTGAATGAATGACACATCCTTTCGGTCAAGGACCCAGCAGCTCTGGGTTCAAGTTCTGCCCCTGACTCCCCAGTGCCCTGGGGCTCGTCCCTCATTCCCACCAGGCCGCTACCGTGTGTGTGAATGGGGCCGCTACCTGCCTTGCCCGCTCATCGTGTGGATGAGATGACATCATATAAGCAACGTGCTTTGCACATCGACAGTCGCATGGTGGGCTCTGCAAGGAAGGGTGACCGTGACTGTTTCTGCTGCTGGCGGGGCCACCACTGTCATCATAATGATAATAGGACAGGCTCCTGCGCAGAATGGGAGCCCCTTCCTGGGGAGACAGAGATGGGGAAAAGATGCTGTGGACTGTCTGACCCTCACTGGATGGTCTAGAGACACAGAGCAGGTGCTGTGTGACCTCAGCCCTGAGCCACGAGCCCCAGGTTCCTCGCCTGCAAAGTAGGGAAAGTAATGTCTACACTGCGGCATCATTGTGGGGACAAAATGAGACAACAGTGTTTGGCAGGCGACAGGTGCTCGATACCCCCTCCTTCGCTTTCTGGCTCCAGCCCTTGGCCATGGGAGGGAACAGCGAGTGCCCAACGAATGAAGGAAGAATAAATTAATGATATTTTTAATGGGATTATAGACCACATTACAGCTCAGTTTAGAATCTTCTCCAAAGGCCTGGAACCGGGAGCTGGAATCTTTTGTAATTTTATTTCTTTGTTCTTTGGCTGATGTCTGTTTTCTCTGGTGAAACGGGAATTTCCAAGAGGCCAAGAAGTGAGTTTCTGTTCATGATTATCTCCTAAGCATCTGGCACAGCATGTGGCACATAGAAAACATCACAAATATGTTGCAGAGATGAAAGAGACAATGCATGTAAACTACTCAGCTCAGCACCTGAAACATTCTACATTCTCAATAAACGCCGTGTATTATGACTATTAACTTTCCAGAGCTCAGTGTGACTGAGGGCTGAGGGGCGGAGAGGAGGTGAGGGTGGGGGGACGAGGCTGGAGAGTCTGGCTGGCCTCCGTGTCTGAGGGTGAGGGAAGCCAGGAGGAGGACTGGGGAGACAGGGGGTGTGGGGTGGTGGGGGTGGGGGGTGGGCCTCCAGCTTTAACTCGGGGAGTTCACGGGAGGGAGACTCTGTGTGATGCCACAGAAAAACCAGGTCTGAGAACAAGGATCTGGAGCCCAGCTCTAGGGAGAGAAAGCAAGCCTCAGTTTCCCCATCCGCCCAGCTCTGACGGCCCCTAAGTCTCCAGCAAGTGCGGTTGCCCAGAGCACGGAGCTGCGGGGACCTGGGGGACCATGTCTTGTCCCCTCTGATGAGGAGCCAGGAGGCAGCGTCTGTGCCTGTCACAGGGGCTGTTAGCAGTGGTGGGGGGAGGGGGGAGAGGGGGCTCTGGGTGAGGATCTCGTCTACACTGGGAGCAGAATCCATTGTCAGCTCCAGAGAGGGTGAGGGCAGTAGCTCCAGCCTGGATTTGCGTGTCCCAGTCTCCAGTCCTGTCAACTGTCACAACCAACACTCCAAAGAAGGAGTATTAGTTGAGGCAGAGGCATGGGGGGTGGGGGCGGGGGGCAGGAGGAAATCACACACACACACACACACACACACACACTCCCTTCTCCCTCAATCAGCCTCACAACTTGCCCTCCTCCTCAGAGCCCGGTTCTAGACCGACCTCTGCTTCTCATCTGGGCCAGGTAGTTTCTGTACCCTGGGAAGAGGGGACGCCATGTGTGTCCCTCTACCATCCACTCCAGGCCTCCCCCTTTGGGTGGCAGGCCTGACCCCACCTCTACCTCCAGGACTGGGAGAGCCAATGTCTTCCAGGAATGGAAAAGAGGAAGCACGTGGCCCACGTTGATGCTGCAACCACATGAGAAGCCAGACTGAAGGTAAAGTTGGTAACTCTGGGAGGCACAGCCAAGGGATGGAAAAGCCTGGGTCCTTGGTCGCACAGCTGAGATGCTGGATCAAGCCTTGCCTGAGACCCAGTCTACCTCCAGCTTGATAGTTTAAGCCACTGGACTTTCTGCTGCCTGCATCGGGCCCCAGCTTCTCCCTCCGTAGCAGGAAGCAGTCATTCCCTGGCAGCTCGAGCACTCGCTGGCTCCACTGGGATGCGAGTGTGCAGGAGTTAGCAAGTGCTCCAAGCTGCGGAACAGGAACCCTTCAACAATGAAGCTCAGAGACTATTTCGCTATCAGTGCAGAACCCATTCCTTCCTTCCTGCCTGCCCTCCTCCCTTCCTTCCTTCCTTCAGAATAAGTTAAATATCTACTCCCTTCCAGGCCCTCTTGGTGCAGGGTTAACCTCCAAGGGAAACAAGGATGGGAGAACAGCAGGCTGTGGCGGACCGTGGGTTCCATCAGGCGCTGCCGCCTCGCACGTGCCGGGACAGCACTTGCCACATCGAAGGGGCTCAACAGACCCGAATCCGTGACTGAGGAAGGGTAATAGTGCAGACGAGGGGGCGCTGCAGGGATCCGGGGGGGAGCTGACGGAGGTCACACAGAGTCATGGCGGGGGGGGGGGGGGAAACAAAACAGGTGACTTGAGAGGAATCCAAGAAGGGGGATGGGCTGGATTGGGTGGCGTGTGTGCCTGTGGGATGAGTGTGTGCCTGTGGGCCTGTGTGTGCATGGGGGGATGTTTGTGTGTGAGTCACAGGTGCTCATGACGGGTGTTGTGTGAGTCTGTCTGTCCGTGTGCGCGCTGTGCGTGTCTGCACCCCTGTCTTCACGCGCAGAGGTTCTGGGTGGAGCCTGCAGGGGCTAGGTAAGGCCCCGGGGTGGGCGGTGCTACCTCCCCTGCCCACCTGCCCCCGTCACTGCCCCGCCCCTTCCCCCCCTCCCCGAGACCACCCCTCTCTCCTCCTCCTGCTATAATTGATGGAACTGCCATTCTCATTTCTAATCAGTCCCTGCAATTTGCAAAATAGTTTCTTCGGATCCTGCAAAAGGGGCTCCCCAGTCAGCTCAGCACCCTCCTGTCTTAGAGTTAAACCAAGAGAAGAATAAGAAAAGCGATAAACCATCATGAAGGGAAGGAAAAACGGAGAAGAAAGGCAGTTGCAGAGCCCGAGGGTGATTACAGGGAAATGATGTGAGCAAGTCATTTAACCAAATTCTATTTTAACTAAGGATGAGCTCTGTTCGCTTCCTCATGCACCAGCCCCATTGGCTCCCGTGCCACAGGGCCCGCAAGGAGGGCTCGTGACCTGAATACTCACCACTGCCCACCACCCAGGGCTCGCCGGGCCTCGTCCGCGGAGGGCTGGGCCTTCTGGCTCCATCCTGATGGTCCAGGCAGCTGTGAGCAGAGCAGGGAGCCCAGTTCGCATCCCTCAGCACACGCGGGCCCATGTCCCCGGTCCTCGTCCTTCCCGTCCTTGGCCCACAGGCTCCTCCTCCCTCCCAGGGCCCTGGACAGGCTGGGTCCCCAGGCTGGTGAAGCAGCCGCCGTGCACCAAGCCCAGAGCTAGATCCCGGGATGTGCGGTGACTAAGGCAGACACAGTCTGTACTCTGCGGGGTTTCCAGTCATAAGACAGGCTGACGTGAACGCAGTAACTGTCATCAGGGGCAACATGATGAGGGCCACGGGGCCCCACCTTGTGGAGGGAGCTTCCCAGAGGAAGTGACACTTCTATGCAGAGTCAGTTGGGTCAACTGGCCTGGAGGATGCCCCAGGCAGAGGGAACAACATGTGCAAAGGCTCAGAGGTCCAGCTGGCAGAAGAAAGGCCGTGTGACTGGACCACCTTGAATGGGGGAAAGGTGGCAGGTGCTGAGCCTGCTGAGGTGGGTGGAGCCAGTCTGTCCTTGGCTCTAAGGCCAGTCAGAGCAGATGACACTGGGGCAAAGACGTTTAGATCCCTGCAGGAAGCGGGGCAGACGTGGAGAGGAGGCTGCCGCTGGAGGGAAGGGCAAAGGCGAGCCTCGAGGCTGACCGTGCACAGGGCTCCAGGCCTAGGAAGGAGCCCGAGGGGCTGCGGAGGAGTGCGGCTTGGGATGGGTGGGGAGTGGACAGGGGGGTGGGAGCAGGAGACCTCAGGGTCCCTGGGGGGACTGTGCCAAGTGACGTAGGAGTCTGGGCGTGGAGCGGGACAGGGATGACTCTGCCCTGAGTCTCACGGGGTCACCTGGCTGCTGGGGAGAGAGTGATGGGAACAGGGTCAGAGCAGAGGCAGGGCGCAAGCACAATGGTGGTGGGGCCAGGGTGGGAGCCTGCAGAGCTGGAGAAGCTTTCAGATCTGGGGTCACATGAAGGCCAAGCAAACAGAACTCGAGGATTATTCACTCCCTAAACATTAGCCATTTTCAATTCTTAAAACTTCATGCTCTTTTACCCAACATCTTACAGGAATCTCTTTTAACAAAATAGACATTTGGAGGAAGATTGAAGAATGAAGAAATCCACGGCAGTGTTATTTACGAGAGTAAGAAAGAATGAAACCATTCAAACTTCAAAAATGGGAGGATAGTAGGAACATCAGTCAAATGACTATTTCCAGGAATATAAAAGAGACAGAAAACTGGTCGGACCAGAGTGTCAGGTGAGAAGCATCCAAATCTGTGGGTGCAGCGTGTGGAGGACAAGGCCAGGGTTCGCTGAGACCCAGTTGTCTTTCTGGGCCCCGCTGCAGGAGAACCGCACGTCCCCATCACCTGCATGTCGGGGTGCCCGTGAGACCTGCCTTGGCCAAGAAACATGAATGGAGGTGGGGAGTGAACCTTCCAGGAGGTAGCATCTAAGGGTCGGAGCTCATTTCTCCCTGTCCATTCTTCCCTGTCCCCGTGACTGAGAAGCAGGAGGACCTGCTGACCCCCTAGGACGTGGCGCCCCATCAGCCCGGTCCCCGGGTGTCTGCGGTGAGCAGAGCCCTCCCCGCTGACCCCAGCAGACCTGTAACAGGAGCGAGAAGAGAGCTTCACTGTTCTGGAGGGTTCTCTGCTCTTGCATGGTACCCTAGCTCCTCCTGACAGCGACGTGAAAACAGCGTACGGGGAGAAACAAAGAATAAAGAAAGACATCAATAATTTCCGGGCCACTGTCCCTGGGAGGCGGGGCATCAGGTGACTTCGGTGCTCTCATATTTACCATCTGGCACTTTGCAAACGCCTCCCGCCTCCCAGTGAGCGTGCATGACTGTATTAAGGGGGAAGATGAGCATCATTGAGGCGAACACCTGCCCCGGGCAGCGGGCGCCTCTCCCTCACCTCTGGCTCCTGCTCACAGAGCCTCTGTCCCGCCCAGTGGGCCCCTTATTATAGAGCCTCTCGTTCTCTAATTGTCCGCCCTGCATAATTTAGCACGGCCATAGATGGTCTTGTTCCCAAACGTTTAATCTAATGTCTCCTGGCCTGGGTTTCTCAGCTGTCAGCGCAGCAGTCTCAGGAAGGGAGATCTTCAGGGGCTGCTGAGCGCCCGCACTCCCTCAGGGCCTGGAATGCTGAGAGCAGATACTGCTTTACAGAGAGGATGTGGAGCACAGAGAGGTAGAGAAGTTCCCCAGAAGTCACAGCCTCAAATGATTTGAGCCTAGGAAACTGCCTCCCACTGAGGCAGCCTCAACAAATCCTTACATAACCCTACGTGGTCGGTATTATTGTGCCCATTTTACAGAGGGGAAAGCTGAGGAGTCTCCACCCCTTGCCCAAGTCACACATCAAGTGAGCACTGGAGGCTGAATTTGCACCCAGGCCCATGGGGTGGAAGTTCATTCTCTTCTCACTGCTCCAGCCAGGGCCGGCACCCTCCAAATGCAGGAGAAGCTGCTCATCTCCGTGCACTTGGCACCAGAGAAATTCCCCAGCCCTGACACAACAATAGCAACAGCAGTAATAATAACAGCCCTCAGCAATGGAGTGTTTCTGGGTGATTGCTGAGCCAATAACTGTACTATCACTTCCATGTAAGTCTGGCCTCCTCCCCATAAGGCAGATGCTTCTATTATCTTCAACTCACATGTGAGGCCACTGAGCTCAGAGAGGTGAAGTAATTTTTCCAAGATCCCACAGCAAGGAAGTGACAGAGCCCCGACTGGAAACCTGGATGGGCCAAAGCCTGTCATCTAAGCAGTGCCTGGGCTCAGGACCATTTTATTTTATTTTATTTTATTTTATTTTATTTTATTTGAGAAAGAGAGAGAGAGAGCATGAGTGGGGTGAGGGGCAGAGGGAGAAGCAGACTCCCCGCCAAGCAGGGAGCCCGACACGCAGCTCAATCCCGGGATTCTGGGATCAGGACCTGAGCCGAAGGGAGCCGCTTAACCGACTGAGCCATCCAGGCGCCCCATGGGCTCGGGACCATTAACCGGGACTGAGCCTCCACTGTCGGGGTTGGGATTCTGAGTACAGCAGCACCCTCCAGAGAGGCCCCAGCAGAGATGCTGTCCTGAGAACAGGGAGGGTAGAGAGCAGGAGGCTCAGTAGGGAAGGGAGGGGGGAGCCTGGAACATGAACAGCCAAGGAACCCGGCCCAGGTGGGGGTTGACGCAGGGCAGCACTTCTCCAGAGGGACAGCATCACTGGGTGGTGCCTGGGTGGCCGCCTGGGCTCCAGGGACCTGACTCACGGCGGGTCCTAAATCTGGCGGGACTTTGTCACCCAGCGTTATTGTCCTAATTGTCACTGTCACGGCTAAGAACATTTTGTGACAGCCAATCAACTCAGAACATCGGCAGCGGGCCCGGAGAAGGCAGCAGCTGAAGATGGTTTGGCGGGATTTGGAAGGGAAGAAGAGGTAACTGGAAGCCTGGGGGAGACTCAGCCTGGGGAGCTGGCTGCCTGTTCCGGGGGTGGGGCGTTTCCCAGCCCCAGAAGGCTCCACTCACCGAATATCAGAATCAGAGACTACTAAAGGGAAATTATAATAAGTCACAGTCATTGGACATAAAAAATGTGTAACATTAAGACAGAATTATCAAAATCACAAAGTAAGGTTCACAAAACAGTAAAATCATTCGGTGCTAGAATGGGACATTATCAGACGCTTAGAACATCACAGAATCTTGACAGAGCACATCAGCATCTCGGGCTCAGAGCGGCTGGAGTGGCGTGAGGGACAGGGGTGGGGGCACTGAGGGGGCAGACCTGGATTTAAATCTTGGCTCTCTGGAGCCACTCACTTGCCTCATCGAAAAAGTAGAGGGATGGAAGGTGTCCCTTGTAGAACAGGTAAGTTCTCAATGACACGTGTAAGAGATGAGTGGTGCTTACCAGCTAAGTACTGTATATGACAGAGACAGAGACAGAGAGTGGTGGATAGACAGGTCTATACTCTATGTGATACAGAGTATAGGACCAATGTGTTTGTCTGTGTATCAGGCAGTGATGCAAGGAAACCTCAGAAATCTGAGCAAAATCTAGACCAAGGCCCTCACCTCAGGCTGCCAATTAGAATTACCTGGAAGCTTTAAAACAACCTGATGCCTGGGTCCCATGAGGACAGGGCTGCCTAGCGAAATGGCTGTGTCTGGGTGTCCTGGCCACCTTGCACTCTCCACCCAGGTCATGAAGGCAAGACAGTCAGAGCTGATAGGTCTTGGCTGAATGGCCTGAGGTCCTCTCAGAACACGGGCACGTCTTCCTTAGGGTACAGCTGCAGGTGACAAAACGGTATGCATGGGATTGGCTCCTCATCCCCGGATCAGCCCGCTTCCCATGTCGCATTGTCATCTGGCCCCTTGTGTTTTGGTGTCATCCTATGGGACATGGGACACAGGGAACTGGCACTTTTCTTGATCTTGCTTTTGCTGTCTGAGTAATAAATTGTCCGACTCCCCAACCGTATCTGACCACCTTCCTCGGCACGCTGTCTGTTTTGTTGCCCGTTATGTCCTGAGCCCCTGGAATAGAGCTGAGCATGTAGCAGGTGCTCAATAAATATTTGTCAAATGGATAAACGAAAGGAGGAATGCCATGAGGCAGGAAGAGCAGCAGCCATGGCTGTGGACAGAGATGGGAGTTGAGCTCAGCCCCCTGAGCCCCCTGCACCTCTGTTTCCCCAGCTATGAGTGGGGGCACAGGACCAGCCTCGGGTCCAGGGACGGACCAACAGCAGCTGTGCAGTAAAACTCATTTCATCCAATCATATTGGACCAGACCTCCTCCTGCCAGGAAGTCCTGCGGGGAAGGGGAGGTTGGGGGGTGCGCGTAGAGTGAGGTGAGCCCGATTCCAGGGACCCTAATGCTGGGATAAAGAGTTGGATTTTTCCAGCAGGCAACAGGGAGCAGGTGGGTGTCCCTGAGCAGGGCAGGGCCCACCCAACCCCTGATTGGGGGTCTCAGGGGGTGGAACTGGGGGTTCCATCTGCTTAGAGCCCCTGGATGGTGCTGATGAAGCCAAATGTCAGGTCAACATCAGGGAGATGCTGCTCTGGAGGATCTCTCAGTTCTGTGTGGATTCTGTCCTCCAGGAAGGGAGGGGAGGGAAGAGAAGGGCCGGGGTTGGGGGTGGGGTGAGGCATCTTGCCCACTGAGCGGGTTTCTGATGGAGGAAAAGCAACCTGCTCCCTGCTGGTGGCAAAAATGCACTTTGGATCGATTGAAATGGCTGTTTTACAAGTCAACATGGTTAACTAGCGGCAATGGGACCTGCACCTAGTGGTTCACCCGAGTATGCGCATTGCTGCGGCATCCACTGAGGAAGTCAGGAGGAGGTGGGTCTCAGGGAATGAGTCCTCCTGGGAGATCCCCCCCGCTGATGACAGAAAATCCCCCTAAGGGTCCCGGGCCTGGGCACCCCCACCCCCATCCCTGCCTCCCTCCTCCTTATCTCCAGCACCCAGTTCTCAGACTTTGCCCAGAGCCTGGGAGTTGGGGTTTCATTCCCTCAACTCCACTGCCGGAGGGGACAGGAGGACAGAGAGAAGCTACTCCTCACCCCTCCTCACCCTCCTGACCCGTCCTCACCCCTCCCTAATGCAGCTCACCTTCCTCGATCTAGCTCCTGACCCTATCTGGGAGGCCCTCCCTGCCAACCTCCTCCAGCCTCCTTGCTGAGCGCCCCCACCCCAGCACCCTGGTGAGTGCAGCTCACTCTGCCTGGATGTCCCCCACAGACTAGGCCATCTCTCTGGGAAGCCAGGAGGACCAGGAAGGCTGGAAGGGCGGCGATGGGTGCAGGCCTGAGTGAGGGCCGGCAGTGGGGACAGCGAGGCCCCCCCAGCAGGGCTGGGCTGCACGTTTCGTCCCACACCGGGTGCCCCAGCTTACGTTGCGATGCTGGCCAGGAGCCTCCTGTGCGGTTATTAAATCGTGATGTGACTGTAGGTGTATGATTGCCAGAGGGGGTTTTACATATTTTGGTAAATCTATAAATATGGAGTATAATTACCCATCATTAGCATATGCTTATGTTCTGCATAAGTGCATATTGTTCCCTGAGAATGCAAGTTGCCAACTCACGACCAAGATGTGGTGACACCAGCTTGATGATCATGTGTTCCCATCACTGATGACACAGAACTGTCCGTTCATTATCGTGGGGAGAAGGGCAGCAAGATGGTGGGCAAATCTCCCCCTGGCAGGTTCTGGGGCCCTGAGCCCCCGAGGGACAGAGATCGGGGTAAGAAGATGGATCAGGCGCAGCCACCAGCCTGGGACCCGGGGACGGGCAGCAGGGCCGGGAGGGGTCACCTGCGCGCCTGCCTGTGCCGGCTCCCGCCAGGCCCTGCAGTGGCTCAGAGCACGGTGGCTAGCATTTGTTTGCCCGCACTTGACCTGGGGTCACCGTCCTGCGCCCCAGCTGTAAAATGGGGACGGGGCAGCTCGTCACGGGGTCGCTGGGAGGAGTCAGTGCGCGAGCACAAGTGAGGGGCGCCCAGCACACGGAGGAAGCGCTCCCGCGTGTGAACTGCTCTTCTGCTCTGTCACCCCCGGGACAGTCACAGAGGAGGCACCATGGGCCCACTTCTCAGACGGGGCTCGTCGTGGCCACAGCTAACAGCTGTTAACACCCCCGCCCACCAGGTGCCTCCACGCACGACCTTGGCCCCTGCACGACCCCCCCTCAGCAGGTGCTGTCGTGGCCCCCACTCCACAGGGGAGGAGGCTGTGCCGTGGACCGGATCCCACGGCCCGTGGGGACTAAGGCTCAGTGCAGGGCTTTCGGCCCCCAGGACTGGGCTTGGCCACGAGCCCCGACCCCATCCTGCCCGGGACACTCCGTCACAGTGCTGAGGAGAAGGTGGTGGACACGGGTGGCCGCCCACCCCACAGCCCACCGCTCCTTCCTTCCCTCGCAGAGCCCTGGGTTCCTTCTGCAGCAACAGACCTGGTGGGCCTCCTCAGCCCAGGGGTGAAACCATGCCCGGCATGCCACCCCCCTAAAATCCAGACATGGCTTTAGGAGTGGGGCTGTGACCCAGATCCGGTCATTGAGGTGTGAGGGAAATCTGCTGGTGGAGGGAGAGCTCCTGGGAAATAGTTTCCTGCCTCACTCTACTCCCCTCTTCTAGACTTGAATGCTGGCCTGTGAGATGATGTTTGGAGCTGTGGCAGCCGTCTTGCTACCATGGGGCAAGAAGCTAAGGTAAAAGACCAACATAGCTGAGGATGATAAACAGGGAAGAGGAAAAGGCCCTGATTTGTTGTCATCACTGAGCATCTGACCAGCCCCAGAACTGCCTCTCTCCAGACATCTTTTTGCTCATGATCATTACATGTCTCTGTTGCTTGAGTCATTATTGGATTTTCTGTTACAAGCTGCCCAACACAGTCCAACTGAGGAAAGCACCTACTATGTGCCCAGCACACATCTCTCATAAGAGTCATGGCCATTCAACTACATCCCATCTCTGCCGTCAAACCCTGGGTCCGAGAGGGAGAGGTTGTGTTTTGTAGGTCTCTGTAACCCCAGAGCTTCATACGGATCATGACCCACAGTGGGCCCCAAATACCACAGTGCAAATAACATGAATGGATGGGTGAATTAAGGAGCAAATGAAGTTCTTTGCCAACTGTGAAGTGCTGGGCCCAAATGCAGGATTCAGATCTGAAATGGTGGGAGGAGGTGAGGAATGGAAGAAGGACAGGGTGGAGAGGGGGGATTAGAGGAAAAGCAGCAGTCCCCGGCTCCAGCAGGGGTGAGGCACGGCCATCCTCCAGGACTCCCCCTGCCCCCCCCCCCTGCTGCACAGACCACAGCTGCCAGGTCCGTGAATCCCCCGCCGACCCCGCGCGCAGGCCTCCCCTGGGCTGCTGAGCCTCTGTCGGCGAGTGCCTCTCTCCCCAGGCAGACGCCAAGAGGCAGGCTTTGTGCTCTGTCATTTTCCCCCTAAAACTGTCCTGAGAAACCAATGGTTACCATGACCCCAGCCGCGCTTTGCTGAGTTATTCTGTAAGAGGCCAAGGACGAGGCACCAGAAGAGGAGGCCGCGGGAAAATGAGGACCCAACATGCAGGGTGAACAGGTTTGAAAATTTCAGCTCCAAGTTTCGCAGCGAGACTGGATTAAAGGGTCGTTTCAAATGAATTTTGCCATCAGTAAGAGATCTGTCTTCCCCAAAATGCTTTACTTTGACAGCTGACTTCAAGAGGTTTGACAGAATTCATTTTTCCAACCGACAAAAGATCAGGGTTTAAACAAAACGCATTCCATCGTGAGAACTCTCGATGTGTTCCATCCAGAATTGAGTGTCTGGACTCATTCTTCCCTCTTTCCTTCTTGGCTTCCTACACTGGTGAGAGGTGAGGCCGGTAAGGGCCCCAGGGCTCTCTGCTGCCAATGCCCCAGATGACCATGGGAAGGGAGGGAACTGGAAGGGGCTGTCAGGGGTCCACGGGGACATGACCAAGAGTAAACAGGAGAGGCCAGGGGAGGGAAGGCGGGGAAGGAGGGAGAGTGAAGGGGGTCCCCGAGCCTGAGGGCCTGGGGGACTCAAACGGGCAGAGCTGAGGACAGAGCAGGTTGGGGAGGGGTCAGGGAGGCAGCTGGGCCACACCTTCTGGTCACCAGAGCCGGCCTCTGACGGGCTGGGCATGCTGGTCCCCTTCTGCTGCAGGCACTGCTGGGCCACAGGGAAAGCCGCGAGGAGAAGTCCCAGATTGGTGACAGACTCTGCTCCTGATCAGTGACGGATCCTCAATCCTCATTAGGACTAATTATGCCAGGTAATGACGTGTCCGCATAAACTCCCAGGAGGGCTGAGGAGGCCCAGTGGACCATGGGAGGTCCCCACCCGGTCCCTGGGACCATCCATGTAGATCCGGGAGGCGCATCTGCAGGCTGGGGACTTTGGAGTCAGCAAACCGAGGTCTCTATCCTGGCTGTGGCTGGTTACTAGCCCTGGGACTTTGGGCTTCATCTGGCTGAGCCTGTTTCCTCAGCTGGAAAAGGGGCCAACACCGACACCTCCTTCAGAGCTTCGATGACTACATGACAGAGCATGCTTCGGAGGGCTCCATCCTGACCTGGGAGCGAGTGCTCAGCAAACCAGGCCCCCTCTGCTGCCTCCCTCATGCCTCTCCCCCCCGCTCACCCTGCCTTCCCTGATTCCAGCACACATGTCAGTATAACAAGAACGGACCCTCCTGCGCCCCTCTTGCCCTATGCTCAGCTCTGCATACCCGTTTTCTCATTTATTCTATCGATCTGCCGTAGGTTATGCTATTGGCCCCATTTTACAGATGTGGACACTGAGGCCCAGAGAGTAAAGTAATGTGAAAAGTCACACAGCTATAGGAGGTCAGACCCAGGGCACAGACCCCAGTCTAAATGATGACATGAATTCCTGCTTTCTCCCACACATCTTTCCCAGGCCTTCCCCGTGGCTCAGGCCTTACTTTGCTTTCCAGTTGCGGCAGGCAGACCGTGTGGGAGCTGACTCTGAGCAGAAGGGTGGCTTCAGATCTGGACAGCGACCCCCACCTCCTTCCCTAGTAAATAGAGCATCAGCATCACCCCAGCCCATGCCTGTATCTGACGGGCCCGAGCCCCTTCCAGGCCTCCCCACCACCATGGCATCTCTGGGTGCATTAAATGGGTGATTTATGGGCCTGACATGTAAGTTTGTATGAGCTGCACCCAGGTCGGCTTTAATGGCTCCCATTTAAGATTTTACCTGTGAATAGCTCCTTCCCCTCAGAGAGACCTGGGTGCTCCATGCTCATCAATTACCCAGAGGTGGTGACAGCCAGCCCCAGACCTGTCACCTCACACCTGGGCCTGAAGGAGGCAGGACCCTGAACTGTGCCAGGCTGGTTGAAGTCTCCCCTGGTGCCCCTGGCCCACATTCCCCCTTCAGGTTCGTGGTTGAGAGCTAGACTGTGGAGCAAGAACCCCTGGGCCCAAACCCCAGCTGTGTGACCTTGGACAGAAACCTGACCCCTCTGGGACCAGTCTGCCCAACTGAAAGTGGAAATACGTTAGTTATTGTTATTGTTACCAATGCCCCCTCCCCCTTTTCTCTTCCCTCACCCCCAGCCCACTGCGTCCCTCCTCAGGGACCCACACCTTGCTCCTGGACACCTGCCCCCAGCCCCCGGGGGGCACTGGCTCACAAAGGCCTTCGGGTGAGACCCCAGGGATGGTGGCCTTTCTCAGGGGCTTCTGGAAACAGGAGCAGCCTTTGAGGCCCAAAGGGATGTGTTCCTCAGAAGGAGCAACTCCCACAATCTCCTTCAGGGACGGACCAGCTGACAGTTCTGATGTCGAGGGGCCTCTCATGGTGTTCTTCAGGAGTGAGGACACAGCGGTCACCGAGGAGCCACGGAAAGCCGGGTGTTGGGGCAGGGCAGCTCTGGCAACTGGAGTGATGGAGCCCATTTCCCAGATGCGAGGACAGGGGCTCCAGGAAGGGAAGCGCCTGCCCGAGGTCACACAATAGCTGCCAAGCCAGCATTCCCCAGTCAGGGCTGTGACTCTAAATTCTAAAATCTTTCTGCTGCACCACCTTGAGGGGCCTGGGTGACCTCGGTGTGACACGGCCAGGCCGGCTGCCAGGACACCAGGCAAAGAGGCAAGCGTGAAGCCAGCATCGTCCCCCTGCTCACCCAGGGCAGCTCAGAGCCCCTGCCCATGGCGACCGCGCCGCCACTGCCCACTCCGGGAGCCCACGGTCGTGAGAGCTGCCTGTCTCCTTTGCTGCGCTAGGACCAGGCCCAGCAGGGTCCCCACAGCTGCTCCTGCAGGTGCCACAGGGGAGCCCGACCTGGGCCTGAGCTGGGCCTGGAACACCCAGACACTCACCTGAGCTCTGGGCCACCTGGGAAGGCTTGTGTCCCACGGGCAAGGCCAACCCGACCCCCACTGCGGGCCCTTTCCTTGGGCGGCCGTGAGGTCCGGGACTCCCTAGACAGCCTGCCCGTCTCCCGCCAGGCTGCACACTGCCCAGAGCCTGCTGCCTTCCCATGAGCCCGCCACTTCCTACCCGCCTGCGCCGCTCCCACCAGCCTGCTCACCCCCTGCCATGTCCCGCTCACTACCAGTTTGCCCGCCTCCTAGCAGCCTGCCCACCTCCCATCCACCTGCTCACCTCCTACCCGCCTGCTCACCTACGTGCCGCCCACCTCCCAACGGCTGACTCACCTTCTACCGACCTGCCCACCTCCTCCCCCCTGCCTACCTCCCCCTGCCCACCTCCCCCCTGCCTGCTCCTCTCCCACCACCCTACGCCCCTCCTACCAGCGCTCACCTCTGACCAGTCTCCGGAGTGACTGTGCGTTCTTTCATTCAGCCATTATTCTAGGACATACAGAGATAAATAAAATAAATGTTCACGGAGGCAACAGGATCGTTCTCTCTCTCTCCCCCAGTCCCAAGGCCTCTTCCCCCCACATCAGCTCGCCCCTGAACCTTCCCGCAGCCTCCTCGGCATCTCTGGTTGCTGCTCCCGCCCCACCATCCTTTCCTGACCAGTGCCCAAGAGAGCGGTTCACTGCAGCGATCGCCTTGTGCCTCCCTCACTTCAAACAGTCAGGGGCTCCCCAGTGCTCTGGGGATGGAGACCCAGATGCTCCCGCCCTGCACCTCCTCCATCTCGCAGGGAGGGCTCTGCGCTGCCCCCCCTCCCCCCCCAGGTCTCGGGTCTCCTCCGAGGCCATGGCTCGAGCTCTGGCCAGTGCCTCTCGCTCTCCTCCTGAGCTGAACCTACGGTTCGGTCCCATCCAGGGCATCCTTGCTGACCCTGCATGCACGGAGCGCCCACAGGGCCTGCGCCAAGACTCTGTTTGCTCAGGAGGGACCCCGCATCCCTTCCAGGCCCCCTCCCGCAGCCAGCCCCGCCCCTCCTGGGCCCACACAAATGCTGGGGGTCCCGCTGCTCGGGAACATTGGTATCGATCACGAGACACAGGCTATAAAGTCAGATCTTTTGTGTATTTTCAATGGGCACGTGCCACGAAGCCGCTGGAATTTCAAAGATTCCGGGAAGGGAGGAAACACTCAGACAAAAAGTGGTGGGAGGGAAGAAAGAAGCAAGGCTGTGTCAGGGAGATTAATCCATCTCTCAGACATGACAGAAATATGCTCAATTATTTTGTATTGTATTTCATTGGAATGTACATGCCGTACTTAGCTGCCTGCGATCCTCAGATTACCCAGAGAGAAAGCCCCATGAAAGACAAGGAGAATAAAAATATTGACAAAAATGTTCCTGAAATTGGAATTATTTGGAGAGAAATGGAAGCCGGACTTGAAATAAAAGAGGCTGCTCGGCACGACGGAGGCCTTCGGCAGAGGTGCCTGGTCCCCCGGCCAGATCAGCCAGAGTCGGTGGGTCCAGCCTGTCCTCCTGGACCTGCCACTGAGGTGCTGTGTGACTTTAGGCAGGCCACTGCCCCTCTCTGAGCCTCATTCTCCATAAGTCCTGTGGGGCTTCTCAACAGCAACACTATTGACATTTGGAGCTGGATACTTCTTTGTTGTGGGGACTGTCCTGCGCACTCAGTGGCATCCCTGGCCTCTACCCCCTGTCTGGGCTCCTACCACCATTGCTCCACCTGGGGCAATCAAAAATGTCGGGCGCCTGGGTGGCTCAGTTGTTAAGCGTCTGCCTTCGGCTCAGGTCATGATCCCAGGGTCCTGGGATCGAGTCCCACATCGGGCTCCCTGCTCCGCGGGGAAGCCTGCTTCTCCCTCTTCCACTCCCCCTGCTTGTGTTCCCTCTCTCGCTGTGTCTCTCTCTGTCAAATAAATAAATAAAATCTTTAAAAAAAAAAAAAAATGTCTCCAGACTTTGCCAAATGTCCCCTGAAAAGCAAAATCTCTTCTGGTTGACAAATTTGAACCAGGTGTCGTCTGAGTTCATGTGGGAAAGGGCAGAGCAAGAAGGGGGTCACAGTGGACCCCAAGCCAGGGCCAAGGAGGCCCCAGAGACTTCCTTAGGGGGCTATGACACTAGCTGAGCTTGTTGATGAATCTAGGTCAACGTGTACCGAAGAAATCAGGGCCGTCAGACTGGGGACAGTGAAAAGTGAGCATAAGGGGATCCCAGTACCTCCTCCTCTCCCTTCCAGCTCCTTCCCTTGGCCCTGGGAACCCCGCCCCTGAGCCCTCTGCTCCCCCCCACCCCATCAAAACCCCTGTCTGCAGCAGCATGATTGGCTGAGTGGGGAAGTGCAGGTGCCTGGGCCTCCGGGACAACATCTTCTATTTTCAGAGGAAGGAGATCCTGGAGGGAAGGGCCTTTGGGACCTTGCAGTTTCTGGCCCTGGTTCCACCCACTCTTAGAGTTCTAACTGTGAGAGGGTGGCCCAGGCAGAGAAGCGGGGATGGGACCCCATGCTGTGTATGGAAGTCAGAGAGACGGAGAGGGGCCAGCCTCAGTGATGGCGCCCAGGGGGAGGCGGCTCCGACCCGCGCCTTCAAGCCTGACACCAGCACTGCGGCTTCCTCAGCTGCCCAGAGCAGGCGTGGGGCTCCCAGGCAGGCTCTGCAGGCGGTCGGGAACCAAGCCCAGCCCAGAGCCGAAAGGGCCGGCAGCCCGGCTAAGGCCCCACCACATCAGGTGTCAATAAAAACACACTGACATGCAATTGTGTTTCATCCAGCAAATATTCACTGAGCATCTACTATGTGCCGAGCTCCGTGCTAGGCACTTGCAGCTGCAAGGGACAGAACACAAAGCTCTCTTGTGGAGCTCATATTCAAAGCCCCCTACCAGCGGCAAATGGCAGCCAACGTTTATTGAGCACTTGCTGTGTGCCGAGCACAGCACTAAGCACTTTGCAGGACCCATCTCTGAGCTAGGAATTGCGTCCCCATTTTAGAGAGGAGAAAATCGAGGCTTCGAGAGGTTAAGTAGCTTACCACTGTTCTTCTCATTCTCACTGCTAACTCAGACGGAAGCAACTCCGTCAGCAGCCCCCCGCCCCGCCCAACCGGATCCTCAGCAGCTGAGGTATCACCCTGCCGGTAGGCCTGGCTGAGCCTTCCGAGTGCCTGACAGTTGCCACTGACAGTCACTGAGCAGGACTCACCGGGCACCCTCCCCACACTCACCCTTCACATGCCTCACCTCGGTGAATCTTCACAGATATCAGGAAGGGGGACAGATCACCCCCACTGCACAGATGAGGAACCTGAGGAGCCTGACCAGAGGTCACTGGCCAATAAGTATGAAGTCTGCACTCCCGAGTGCTTGGTGCTCATCTAGTCCAGACACCCACAGACACGGAGAAGCCGGCCAGAGACTCCTGGAAGGGGCTCCTCTGGACTCAGGGATGCCCCAGGGGTTCCCTGCTTTCCAGCTGGGGAAACTGATCCCAGAGCGGGAAAACTACTGATTTGTCATCAAAAAGCTGGTGAGGAACAGATTTGGGATTTGGACCGAGTCCTCACCTCGGACCCCACGTTCTCCCATCACACTAGTCCATCCAACCTGTCGAAGGGGCACTGAACAGGGAAGCAGGGAGCCTGGGCTCCAGCCAGAACAGTAGGTCATGAACTGACGTGAGCTTTGCCCATTCCTGAGTGCGCTCCCCACCTTTGTACATGGTGTTCCCGGGGGTGTGCTCCCCTCCTACCAGCCCAGTGTTTAAACAGACCCAGGTTCAAGTTCTGCAACTCCCTGCTGCACAGCCTCGGGCAAGTTGTTCAGCCTCTCAGTGACTCCGGCCTCCTCACTGCGACACGGGACCAACAGTCCTGCGTCAGAATGAAATGAGATGGGGCAGGCAGTGCCTGGCCAGAGGAAGCGCTCAGTGTATGTGTGTTGTTATGATTCCACACCTGCCCTCCATCCTTCAAAACAGCTCAGGCACACCTTCTGGCAGGGCTGCTGACTGCCCAACTCCGGGGAGAGCCATCCATGTCATCGCACAGGGTTGAGTTGTGTAGTACACAGCCTGTGCAACAGGACATTGTGGCCCTCGATTCTGGGAAGCTTCTCCTGACTGGCCCGGCTTGGTCAGGGGCCACTCCCTCCTCTGTCGCATCCCCTCTCCTCACCAGACTGTGAGCTCCGTGAAGACAGGGACCTTGTCTTACCCACCCTGGTGTCCCTGGGCCCAGCTCAGAACCTGGTCCCCCGTGGGGCAGACACCAGCAGCCATTTCCTAATTTCAGGAATTGCCAGCAACCATTCCCACAACTAGTAAACAGCTGAGCAGGGATTTATGCCTGAATTTCAGCTCCAAGGTTCCTCACTGCGGTCCAGCAAGGTCAAGTAGCTGAGTAGTTAAACCTACTCTACGTTGACACTTGGAAAGCCAGACATCTGAAGGTAGCCAATTAGACGGGCCCAGGGTCCAAATGTACAATCCCCGCTTCTCATCGCCAAGTACGTGGCCCGGCGAGACCCTTGTCCCCTCCCCCTCCCCGGGTCAGGACGGGCCGAGATCTCTAGGAGACACAGTGAGGGTTTCTGCCTCAAACATACTGACTTCTTTGGAATTGCTCAAGGTGTGAAGGCTTATTTTTTAGGCCATATCGAAATGCTCTGATATCGCCCCAAACAGCACATCAGACGCTCCTGCTAGCCAACCAAGAGAGAAAAATGTCGCAAACATGGGGCACAAACAGGGGTGATGAGCTGCAGACCCCGACCAGCAGGAACGGGGAGCTCTGGGAGCGGGAGAGCCTCAGCCTTCTCCCCCACCCCCACCCCCTAAGGGTTGTGCGGGGCTCGGGGCTGGCACCTGCTCACCTCGGGCGTTTTGCTTTTGTCCGTCGCTGGCTCCTTATGACATTGCCGGAGGCAAATGCCCCAGGAAGGGGCATCAGGCTCAGGTGACCTTTGGGGGCAGCTGGCGTGTCTGTGCTGGGCCCTGAGCTGTGCTCGAGGTTGTAGGGATGCCGGATGCTTTCCTGTGAGGTGGGGGCGGGGGGAGGAAGACGTCAACCAGGTCGAGGGAGGGACCTCCAAGCTTGCGGCTGATTGTCCATCTGCTGTGTCCTGGGCCCTTTTCTAAGGACTTATTTGTATTAACTCACTAAATCCTCACAATTACCCCCGCGAGTGCGAGGTAGATACTACTATTCCCATCTTACAGATGAGGAAATTGAGGCACCTGATCATCATCCAGTAAATGGCAGGGCCAGGTTTCAGGCTGGAGGGTCTGGCCCCCCTCATGCCTTGAGCAGGGAGAGGGAACAGTAGTTACAAAGGCTCAGAAGCGAGAGCGAGGGGATGGCGGACTCAGGACCTGGAAGCAGCTCAGTCTGGCCTGGAGGGACAAGGTGGGGAGCTGGGAGCTGGCCCATGGAGGGCCAGGCGCCGAGTTAGGGAGTGTGGACCCCCAGAGTCACTGCCCTGGGCAGGAGGACAGGGACAAAGGTTTGCCCGCCCCATGCTGGGTGGGTGACTCTTCTGTGCATCTGACCCACCCCCGGGGGCTGTGTCACTGTCATCTCTGGGCCCCCAGACCCGGGCACAGGAGGGGCATGAAGCACGTGCTGAACTGAACTGACTGAAGGTCATTTGTTTTCTCCCCTGTCATGCTCAGCCCTGGGCAGGCACCTCGGGGCTGAGACGCAAGGCCCTGCCCTGGCTTCTGACTCATGGTGGGGCTCCTTTCCACCCCCACCTTCAAATGCAGATGGGGCCTGTGACCTGCTCTGGCCAAGGAGATGTGAGAGGCTGGGTCTGTCACTTGGAGGGAACTTTAAGAGCCAAGCGCCCAGTGGGCTGAGATGGTCAAAGAACCCTGTGTCAGCCCAGAGTGACACTGGTGAGCCCTGGCGACCCACCCTGAGCGTGTCAGTGCCAAGCGAGGGACTTCCTCTTGTGTTGGGGATGCTGTGGCTGGAGCCCAGCCCAGCCTTCCAACTGATGTCACTGCTGGAACCATGTCACCCTAGAAGGTGCACATGACTGGGAGGAGGGGCGAGACCGGTGCTCCCCAGCCTCCAGACCCCCTCCACCCATGGATGCCGGTCCCTGTGGGACAGGCCACTCGACACGTCCCCAGTCATAGGGGTGGGAGGGTCCTGCCAGCATCGGGAGGCCAACTCCCTCAGTTCTGACTCACCCAGACCTGGGCCAGACTGGCATGTTCTGTTCCGATGTGCGGATCACCCAAGAGCCTCTGGGCTCTTTACTCTTCTCTGTTTCCTCATCCAGACTTCTCACGTGTCATCTAATGTGGCCTCAGTGGGATACCACAACAGAGAACCCAGATGTCCCCAGTGAGGTATTGATGTTATCTTTACAATAACAAGGGTCCGAAGGCTCTCACCTGATGCTAAGATACATGAAACTGGATTCTTGATAAAAAAAAAAAGGCATCGGGCACCTGGGTGGCTCAGTCGTTAAGCGTCTGCCTTTGGCTCAGGTCATGATCCCAGGGTCCTGGGATCGAGTCCCACATCGGGCTCCCTGCTCAGCAAGAAGCCTGCTTCTCCCTCTCCCACTCCCCCTGCTTGTGTTCCTGCTCTCGCTATCTCTCTCTCTGTCAAATAAATAAATAAAATCTTTAAAAAAAAAAAAGGCATCAAGAAATATTTCTATCTGGAAATCAATGAAAATTCATGAAAACATATTACTTGCTAAGTAATAAGGCAGGACAAGTCCATAGAACTGAGTAATGGCAGAGGAGAAAAGTCTCAACTCTTCCCCCAATTACAGGATCTAAGACATCAAGTTGACAAAACAATAATATTGAAATATTGGAAAACATGCAACTGCCTAATAAAAGACACAGAAAACCAGCTAACATGATAATGAGTGGTACCCAGGAATATCAGAGCCTGCAGCCAGGCCTGAGCATTTTCTAGCCCCATAAGCAATTCCCAAAGGCTCTCCCTGTTGCCCCCAAGGTGAATCTTGTCCCTGAGGTCTGGCCCTCCCAGCCCATGCTCAGTGGCATGGAGTTCCATGTCCCCAGCACTGTCCCTTCAACCTGGGCCCCAAATCCAACCAGTCTTTTTAGCCCCAAGCATAGTGCATCACCCCTGAGGAGTTCCTTGGGCCACCCAGGTCCCCACCATCACCCCCAGCTCTGGGCTCGGCCCATCCATCTCGCTGAACCAGCCCATCCAAATCATTGTCTTATTTAGAAACACCATGGGGGCAGCACATGGCCATGGGTTCCAGCTTGGACCTCGGAGTCAAAGACCTGGGCTCATACCCCCGCTTGTGTGTGACCTGAGCCAACCTGCTTTGCCAGTCTGAGCCTCAGTTTCCTCACCTGTAAGGTGGGAAGATAATAATACTACCCTCATGGGATTGTCGTGAGGGCTAAATGACTTCTTATATGTAAAGTATTTACAATATGCCTGGCATAGAATAGTCATTCGGGAACGTCTGCGGTCTTTATCGTGCTCCCCATCTTACAAAGGAAGAAACTGAGGAGCAAAGAGGGGACATGTCCTCACAGCCAGTGACGCAGCCAGGCCAGGATTCAGATTCGGTGTCATGACTTCCTCTCTAAGCACCAGTGGGCGGGGGATGGGGGGGAGATGCTTTATCCACCAGCTTCATCAGCACGGAGCCCCTACTCCAACCCAAGCCCACACAGGGCCAGACCCGCAGCTGCTGCCCTGGCTGGGCGGGCCACCCGGGATAAGGGGGTCGGTAAGCACCCTGATGACTGACCACATGCCCCACACAGTACAAAGCATTGGCCATCACTCTATTCCCACTTCACAGAGGGGCAAACTGAGGCTCAAAGGGGCTAAGGCACACGCCCAGGATTACACAGACGACGGCCATCAGAGTCAGCTCTCTACCTGGGATCCGTCGCCCTGGGACCCTTCCACACATCCCACCCCCACGTGGCATCTCATCTCATCCCACAGCCTCCTGTTTCACAGGCGAGGAAACTGAGGCCCAGGGTGTGCATGGAGCTAACCTGAGGTCTCGCAGCCAGCAGGTGGAAGCAGCCCATGGAATTCTGATCCAGGGCTCCCTTTCCCAAACCCACAGAGAAGGTGGTTCCCTCCTCCCTTCCTTGTTTGGAGCCTGCAGGGGACCCAGGGCCCACCTGGGGAAGGAGGCTGCAGAACAGGCGCCGGCTGGGGGCTGTGGGGAGGACAGGTCCCCGGAGATCACCCCTGAGTTCTAAAGTTGCCAGGATTCTGCCGACCTCATCCTTTGCAAACCGGAGCCTCCTCCGAGCCAGGAGGGGAGGGGAGGGGAGGCCACCTTCTCTCCACCGGGCTCCTTGCATCTGCAGAGCTGGGCACGTGTTCCAGACACAGCAGTTCTGTCTCTGAGGCCCCAGACGAGCCCCACAAAGATGGGTTTTCCTTACCTCATTATTTTCCCTCTAGGAGGCCTGGGTGGGTCAGTCACTTCCTGCCCACTGCAGGGGCTCAGATCCCCGCCAGGCTGCAAGCGCATTCTAGAAGTTTATAGTTCCATCCTCCTCCCCCTGGAAATCAATTGGAAACCCGGTGGCTAACTCCACCCAAGTCCAGTGGTTCATGAATCAAAGGCCTCTTCTGGGCTCTGCTGGGCTGGCCAAGGCTCCATCTCCCCAGACCCGGCTTCTATCCCGGGTCCAGGAGCCGCGGGACCCCCGGGGGCCAGGCCCAGAGAGCCATGCAGCGGGAACACCTCAAATGCCAAACCCCAAAGATGAGCAGTTGCTGTCCCAGCCTGCCTTGGGGCACCAGCGATCCCACACTGAATGCTCTCACCACCCAGGAGGAGGAAAATTCCAAGGCAGCGTGCAGAGACAGAAGCCACCCTGGTCCGAGCTTTCCCTCAGGCAGGTCTCTGCCCAGAAACAAGCTCTTGTCAAGCACCTGGCCCAGAGAACGCCCCCTTCTGGAGTCACCCAGGAGTTTGCCTCAAAGTCCCATTGCCCTGCAAAGCCTGAAGGCTGAGGGCCGTGCCTCCTCCAGGCAGGGATCCAGGAGAGTTCATTCCCGGCTTTCTTCCCTGGGTCATCTGGAGAGCTATGTGGTGCTGGCAGGGGGGCCCAAGGTTAGGTGCTCTCACCATGCACACCATGGGGCACCTGCACGCCCCCATCACGGAGGGCCCCCATAGGAGCAGTGGAATTCTGTTCTGGAACACCTGCTCATCCATCCAGCCTACTCCCCATCTTTCCGCAGTTCCAGCCCCATCCTCCTACAGACCAGATCCAGCCCACTCCAACCTCACCAAACCGCACATTGTTCCTGAAGCCCAGCACTCTGTTCCCTCTGTGGGCATTCCCTGCCCATCGCTGAGCTCCGCGAGAGGAGGAACCTGCCACCAGGTACACCCAGGGTGCTCCTGGGACTTCCTGGTGGATGCTCAGTGTCCATTTGTGAACAAATGAATGGTGATCAGGTGCAGAGACCATGCGGGCACTTCCTGTGAAGGAACTTGGTCCCCAACCACCATCCTCACAATGCCAGTAACAGCCCCTCAGGTGGGCCCAGACTAGAGTTAAGGCATTTTCCCTCCATTCCTCATTATTAATAAAGCCCACTCCCCTAGAAGCCTGCGGCCATTCCCTTTGAGCCTTACTCTCTGCTGGGCTCTTATTAATAAAGATTTAGCATCCAGACTGAAGGAGGCGAAGGTCCTGACAGAGGATGCTCTCTGTTCTGGGTTTAAGGTGGACCCAGGCTCTTGGGGCCACATACCCAGGATGAGACTGTAGGGTAGCAGGAAACCCACCCCCGTACCTCACCCCCCTTCCCCCAGCCCAGAGTAGGGCCCCAGGCAGCTCGGCATTACCTTGTTTCCTCACAGCCAGTGGGGCGGTAATGGCTGCTGGTCCTGGATCTTCAGGACTGGTCTGGTTGAAGTGACAGAAATCCAGCTTGCCCTGGCTGATAGCAGGAAGCCTGGAACAACAAGGTGCAGCAGGGCCCACCGGGGGCCAGGGGCCGCTAGGCTCCATCTCTTACCTCCGCATTGGCTGCTTCCACCAGCTGAAAACTCAGGGCCCAACAGTTGCTGGAAGTCACATCTTCAGTCCCAGAAAGGGACCGACTTTCTCACTGCATTTTCGGTGACTGAGGCCAAGGGCATCGGGCCCACACTGGCTTAGCTCTGGTCAGGAGACCACCTTTGTCGACCAGTGAGTCCTAGCCAGGGGTGGCGGCAGAATCCGGTCAGACCCTGGGAGCCCCCCTATCGTCACCTGGAAAGAGATGGGGCAGATGCCAGGAAGAGGGAAGACAACTGGGCAGACGGCCATCCCCATTCTACAGACGAGGAAACTGAGGCTGTCAGAGCAGAAGGAACTTGCCCGAGGGGGCACTCTGCCTGCATCAGTAGCAGGGCTGGAACCCGAGCCCCATCCATCGTGCTCCTGAGTGTGTGCTGGAAGCCCTGGGTAGCACCGCCCGTTTCCCCAGAGTCCCCGTCCCAGGGCCCCAGAGAAGGCGGGCGCTCTGCCCTCGGGGGCTTGAGGGGCGAGCGCCGGGGGTGTGGAGGCTGAGGTGGGCCGGGGCGAATCCTCTGAATCCTCCGTGCCTCACAGCCCAGGTCGGTGCCGGCAAATTACTCCCAGTAATGGGGCTGTTTGCCAAGGGAATTCAAGAGGCAGTAAACAGTTACCAGACTAATTAGACATGAACGGTGGACGTGCCAGACTTCTCAACATGGCCCAGCCCCCTCCCCCCCCAACAGGGCCAGCGAGGCCACCAGGGCACATGGCCTACTTGAGCGGGTCAGAGCTGGAGAATCAGAAAAGACTCAGGGAGAGGGAGCTAGCCCAGAAACCTCAGGGTACAAACGGGGAAACTGAGGTTCAGGGAGTGGAGGAAACTGCTCCAGGACACACAGCCCCAGCCTGAGAGCCCCAGTCTCCTGGGAGGTAGGTCAGACTGGTTCCTGGCACACCCGGTTAAGTGCAGATCAAGGTCATTTGTGGGGGGGGGCGGCCTCCACAGTTCGACAGGCAAGGAGGACACAGCAGATGGCAAAGGGCGAAACTTTGGGCAGACATTCATTTGTTCATTCATTGACCATTTCTTGAGTGCTTACCATATTCCAGGTCCCTGTTTTAGCCTCTGGGGACAGGACAGTGGACACGACAGGCTGTGAGCAAGTTCCCTGCAGGAACACTGAACCCAAAGGCAAACACCAGTCCTGCTTCATGTTTATAATCCACACTGGGAATCCAAAAAGCTGCAGGCAAGCCCCAGGGAGCTGGGAGCAGGGCCAGTCCTGCTTAAACCAACAGTCAGAATAGGCAGAAGGGAAATTCTCCGGAGGAGAATCAGAGTCCTGGACAGCCAGCTAGCAGACACATGCAGCCTGTGCCCTCTGAACTTTGTCTCTTGGCAACCCAGGGTCGTGCAGCAGAAGCAGCTCAGGATCAGAGCTGTGTTCAAGAATGCTCTCTCTGGGCCAACATGGAGGGCGGAATACCTGAGGTGGGGGGAGGGAGTATGCAGGTGGGGTGGGGTGTCAGGAGACTGCAGTAATATTCCAGGTGAGCCCTAGGACAAGGGACAGGGGGCCTAGGACAGGGACAGGAAGGAGGCAGGGTTCAGGGAGAAATGCATGCATGAGCACCTTCTCCTGCTTCCCCGTGACCTGGGAAGGTGATCAGAATTCCAGAGGAGACCTCCTATTGTGGGGTTCAGAACCTGCCTCTTGGGCCTCCCCAGATGAAGTAAGTAGATAAACAACCAACTGCTGTGGGAAGTGCGAACCCAGAGCAGGGGCCCAGCAGCCCCCTCCCTCTGCAGCCCCAACCACAGGGACAGGCCCACAGGGAGCCCCGACCCACCAATGGAGCAAAATGATTTACCTTAATGCAGCTGAGGCAGTAAAGCAGCCCTATAGGGGAGCGAGGAGGATTTGCAGGCAGGCCACGGTGCGGGACAAGCCCTTGGCATCTCATGGACCTAAGTTCAAACCCCAGTCTTGCCACTCACTCGCTGTGTAACCCTAGGCAAGTTATTGATCTCTCTGAGCCTCAGGTTTCCCATCTGCAGAGAGGTTAGAGTCCGTGGTGTGTAAACTCTGGCCATGATGATCCTTCAGACAGCAGACAGTGAGTAGGAAGATTAAAGTCAAGAACCACGACAGATACAACTGTTTCCCATCGACCAGGCCAGACAGTATGAGGGGCATTTCCTGTACATCATGTTATTCAATCATCAAAACAGCCCCCCGGTCTGAAGCCAGACCATTCCCTCTTCCTGTCAGACCCCGGTGCCCTTTTCCCTCTGTCCCCGTAACCCCCAACCAGTTCCTCAAAGTTCTGCTTAGAATAAGCCATTGGCCATGGGTCTGGAGAACCAGGTTCTAGGCCAGCCTCTGTCACTTTCTCATTGTGTGACCCGAGGCCAACTGCCTGATTTGCCCCATCTGTGCACTGGGTGCTCATCTTGGACATCTGTAAAGAGCTTTCCAGCATTCATGTTCTGAAAATGGGCTTAAATCAGCTGCCACCTGCTGTGTGACTTTGGGGGAGTTACTTGAAGTCTCTGAGCTGGGATGACCTGCTCACCTAGCAGCTTGCCCCTGTGAGCCAGGGTGCCTTCCCTCGCCTGCCTTGATTGGCATTCAGTGCCCAAACTTAGAGACCTCACCTACGTTCCAGGACCCCTCAAGGTGACAAGGAGACTCATGCTGCCTCCCCCAGCTTGTCCTTCATGACAGGGAACAGGAGCACATCTGTGCTCTGGAATTGATAAGTCCAGAAATAACAGCCAGAGCCCTGGCGGGGGACCAGAGTCCTAGGACTACATCAGCACTCCCATCCCACAGAGGACGAAAAGGAATGCATCTTCCTGAAATGTCCAGATCTTCCAACCCTGGATACAAGCCCCAGGGGCAGAGAGGTCGAGCCAGAATAGGGGATGGGTCCAGAAGCCAGGCCCTGAGCACCCACTGCACAGATAGGGTGACTCAGGCATGTTGGTCACACAATAAGAAAGTGATAGAGGCTGGCCTAGAACCTGGTCCTCCTGACCCATGGCCAGTTGCTTATTCTAAGCAGAACCTTGAGGAATGGGGGTGGCGGGGTTGGTTGGTTGGTTCTGATTTCAAATACACTTGAATCATTTGCCACTTAGTTGCCACAAAACAATGAAAAAATAAAATGTATTACCTTGACATTCATAGTGTAAGTCTGTGAAATGCCAAAAATTATTCTACAAAAAGAAAAAAAAAAAGTAGATTTCTTCAGACTAGGTGTGCTCATGATAACCAAAAAGAAAATGATCAATTCCACGATTTTGGCCCATGTTAAAAATATGCATTAAAATGTGCACCGTCTCCTTACAACTAGGTGTCTTACAGTAAATAGTTGAGCTCGCTGCTCAGAATCACACCTGAGGCCTGATGGCCCAGGACATCCTGCAGCCCAAGAGAATGGGAGTAGGGAGGCTTAGGGACAATTATTTAAAATTTTAAAAAATAATGCTAAAATTTATTTTGTTATTCTTATCTCTATTATGAAAGCAATACCCAGCGCCACCCCCCCCCGCCCCGCCCACCCAGGCCTCCCACCAGCTGGAAAGCAATTGGGAAATGTTGACCAAAATTGAAATGGTTATAACCTCTGACCCAGCAAGTCCACATGCGGGAGTCTGACCTACAGAAATGCTCATGAAGAGCAGAAAGCATACACATTCTGGGGTGTTCCTAGTAGCCCTGTACCAGGAGAAACCAGAAACCCCCAAATGTCCACCAGTGGGGGGTCTGCTAATAAATCATGGTCATCCACACAACGGAATGAAACACAGTTGTTATGTTTAAATGAGGTACATCTATAATGCTGTCAGAGAGACATTTCCAAGACAAATTAGAAGGGGAAAAAAAATTGTTGGGAAATGGTGTTGCGTGAAGTATGATCGTACTCTCATAACCAGGAAAGACTCCAGTCTGCAAACCCAACGGCTGCCTCCGTCAGTCACGGAGGGGGAGTGGGAGGGGGTGGAAGGAGAGTTTGAAAGCTTCCGCCAGCTACTTAGGAAAAACAACAATAACTATATGCACTTTAAAATTAAATTAAGGGCGCCTGGGTGGCTCAGTTGGTTAAGCGACTGCCTTTGGCTCAGGTCATGATCCTGGAGTCCCCGGATCGAGTCCCGGGTTGGGCTCCCTGCTCAGCGGGGAGTCTGCTTCTCCCTCTGACCCTCCCCCCTCTCGTGCTATCTCTCTTTCATTCTCTCCCTCTCAAATAAATAAATAAAATCTTTAAAAAAAAATTAAATTAAAGCAGTGTATACTGGCAATAAAAAAAAAAATAAGTGTTTTGTTTTTCTTTTTACTGTGTATTCTCAACACCCAAAGGTGTATTTTTAACATTTGGTTGCATTTCTTCCCGTATTTTTTAATCAGTTTTTTAGGCACAGTTATTATCGATCTGTATGAATAATTTAGCATCCTAGGGTTTTTTAGGAACTTAATATTATAGCATGAGGCATTTCCCCTCTAGTACAAGCATAAATAATATTTACATTGCCTTCAGAATATTCCAGGGGCACCTGGGTGACTCAGTCAGTTAAGCGTCAAACTCTTGTTTCAGCTCAGGTCATGATCCTGGGGACGTGAGATTGAGCCCCACATCATGCTCTGCGCTAAGTGCGGAGTCTGCTTGTCTCTCTCCCTCTGCTCCCCACCCTCCCCGCTCTCTCTCTCTCTCAAATAAGTAAATAAAATATTTTTTAAAAAAGAATATTCCAGATGATTCACAGTTTAGTTAACCAAACCCATCTTGTCAAGTTGTTGGGTTTTTTTTTTTTTTCTATTATAGGTAAGCCTATGGTAAGTATGTTTATGCCTGAAGCTTTTGGGGAGAAGCATATGGGAGTCCCAATGCCCCACTATAAAATACAAAATATATATGTACTCAGTCTATTGAATGGGCTGAACCTGATGGAGACATAAACAAAAATGATATCATTTTTCGGCCTGCAAATGTGCTCTGCCTCAGGCCCACCAAGTCGGCCTGCAAATGTGCTCTGCCTCAGGTCCACCTCACCCCCAAGGCATCCCAGGTGGGTCCCACAGCCCTGCGTAGGGTTAATCCTGCCCATGGGCCAGCACTGACAGATTCTGTCTGGTCTAGTCACACACCTGTTCCTGCCCCTACTCAGACACGGGACCCAAGTTCAGGGACCACAGCCGGGAAGAGGGCACGAAAGTGGGGCACAGGATCTGCTCATTTTCTCTTCTTCCTGTCTGCCCTCCCTGCTTCCTGCCCCCTCAGGGGTCGTGCAGCCCAGAACTTCAAAAAAGAGGGCTAGCTCAGGGTGGTCCCACAGGTGGACGAGGTCCAACTCCCTGCATGTCTCCACAGCCCTGGGGAGGGCAGGCGATATTTCCACAGGTACCAAGATGGAGAGTAGGCCCCTGATGGGACATAACCCTGGGGAAAGGAGGGAGTCATCCTGGAACCAAGGTCGGATTCCCACCGCCCTGCAGAATGGGCTCCAGACATGTCAAGACCAGTCATGGAAAGAGAAAATGCTTTATGTCTTGCACTTCTGAATTTGGGAACTCTGTATGTGGAGCTCTTCCAGCCTGATGTCCTACCCTGCAGATTTTGGATTTGCTAAGCCTCCACCATCACATGAGCCAATTCCTGAAAAAATACAGACCGACAGACAGATTTCAGAATGGACTAAGGAAAATGGCAGTTTAGAAACTGGTGCAGAGCATGTCTGTGAGCTGGAAGGACGCAGCACAAGCACGCAAGATGGAAAAGAAGGAGAGGCCAAGAAACAATGGCAGTGGACAACTGCTTGAAGACAATGAACCAGAACTGTTGGAAGACAGCAACTTCATCCGAAACACATGACATGAGATCCATTTTAAAGTAGCCGCACCAAAATATAGATAGTAAAACTGCTGAATACCAAAAGAAAGAAAGAGAAAGAGAATATTTAAAAGCAGCCACAAGAAGAAGAGACAGGTGCCTACAAAGCAAAGGTGGCTAATTCTCAGCAGCGATGGCAGGGGCATGAAAAGACCGTGAGGTATGATTTTCTGTGTGCCGAGAAAAACCCACCATCGACGTAGAAAGGCTAGCAAGTCTATCTTTCACAAATGGCAAACAAAGACATTTTCAGACAAACGAAAACAAGGAGTATCCCCAGCAGGAGATAAATTCTGAAGCATGCCTTTTTCAGGCAAAAGGTTATTCCATGCCAAAAGATGTGGTTTAGGCAGAAGGAAATCAAGTCACCAAGTAAGGACTGAGAGACAAAATGATGATGTGCTGATTATCACCTGGGAAGCTTAAAGTAACACTAAATAAAATGTATGAGACAATAATCATAATGATAAATTTCAACAACAATAATAATAATATCTCATTTCAGAAGCTAGAAATTAACAAGAGAGAATAAAAATACCATGAAAGAACCCCAGGTAAAGGGTGATCAGAGCATTCTGGGCTTCTTGAATTATTTAGAAGCAGTATAAAAATACTGATTAACTTTACAACTCGTTAGATGAAGTAGGCATCTTCAAACATCTAGAAAAGTGCTAGAAGAAGAGATTCAATAGACCGAAGACCAGACCTTACACCAGGATATAAAACAAGCTCCACAAATTTCAAAGGATTGGAACTTGGTCTCAGATGGCAAAGCAATTAGGTTAGAAAGTAGTAACAAGGGGCGCCTGGGTGGCTCAGTTGGTTAAGCGTCTGACTTTGGCTCAGATCATGATCTCAGGCTCATGAGATTGAGCCCCACTCTAAGCTCCACACTCATTGGGGAGTCTGCTTGGAATTCTCTCTCTCCCTCTGCCCCCCACCCCACTCGTGCCCTCTCTCTCTCTCTCAAAAAAAAAAAAGTACTACAAAAAGAGGTAACTAGAAAAAGATGCCCTATGTTTAGACATTAAAACGTATCTCTAAAGGCGAGAGAAAGAAACAAAACTGTCAAAACCAAATTACACAGGGAAACAATGGCGACACTACAATATACTAAAACTTGTTGGGTGCCAGGAAAGTGGCATTTGGAGGATCATAGTGTTAAATGCTTACATTAGAAAAGAACTCCAAACTGAAGTATTCAAACTAAGAAGTCAGGAAATGAATGACAGAATAAACTTAAAGAAACGTGGGGAAAGGAAAGAGGGGTGTACAGAAGTTATTAACAAAAAGAAGAGCAAAGAGAAATGAGAGAAAACACTTGTTGAGGACCTACTATGTGCCAAGCACAGTTCTAGCATGAATTAGCTCAAGTAAACCTCCCAACAAGCATACAGGATGCATACAGTTACTGTCCCTCTTTTTACAGATGGAGACACTGGGGCACAGAGTGGGTAAAGCAAACATACAATAGAGAGCATTGGCAATGCCAAAAGTCGGTTCTTTGAAAAGACTGAGAGAAGAGTCACCCCTGGCATGGTTGAAATAAGAAAAGAAAATAATAGAGAGAAGGCATGAATAAACAGCATTAACCATGGGAAAGAGACCAGATGATAGAAGCCACCAGGATTAAACAGATCAATAAGTAGGAGAATATCGGGACACCTTTATGACAATAAATGTGAAAACAGATGACACAGACACATTCCTGTAAAAATACAATTTACAAAAACTGACTCAAAAAAGGCATTTTAAAAACTACATAATTGTATAACATTATGACAGAATTAAGGAAGCTGGATTAGAAGTAAAAATCTCCCATGATGACATTTGGCCCAGATGGTTTTATCACATGCTTTCTCAAACATTTCAGATAGAGATCAATCTAGTCTTTCAAAAAGGTTTCCAGTTTGCTGGACAAGAACAATAGGGGAGTGAAAATTTACAAACCAAATTCCCTCAAGAACAAAAATGCCAAAAAAAAAAAAAAAAGTGAAAATAAAAAAGCCAAAAAAAAAAAACAAAAATGCAAACTTCTGAAACATAATATTAGCATATGAAATCCATCAATGTATAAACAATAAACACATTGCGACTAAGTTGGGGTTATTTCAGGAATGCAAGGTTGGTTCAATATCAGAAAATTAATGTGAATCATTGCACTGAAAGGTTAAAAGAGAGAAACCATATGAATAGCTCAGTAAGATGTAAATAAAATTCAGTATCCTTTCAAGGGTAAACTCCTAGGTAACTGAGAATAAAGTAGGCTTTTTTAGCAGGATAAAGAACATTTCTGAAAAGTCTAGCACAGATGTCATACATTATGGCTCTACAGAAACAGCTTTCTCTTTGAAATCAGAATACGACAGGGGTACCTGCCACCACCACTGCTAGGAAGATTAGAAAGAAAAGGAAAGAAAGGCGAGAGAAAGAAACAAAACTGTCATTATTTGCAGATGATGTGATTGTCTATGTGGACAAGCTAAAAGAATGTACAGATTAAAAAAATAGAATTAATAAAGAAGTTTATACATATAGCAAATCATCACATTGTACATTTTAAATATCTTACTGTTTTGTCAATTTATGCCTCAATAAAAAATAAAGAAGCTTAACAATTTTGTTGAATATAATGCTAATTACACTTCCACGCATCAGTAAAAGAAAAAAGATGCCATTTACAACAGGAAAAAAAAGTATAAAATACTTAGCAATTAATCTAATGAAAGCCATTGGAAACCTTTCTGGAGAAAAGTAATATACTCAACTTGTCTAATACAGATCTTGATACTTTGTAGCTCTTGGTGTGTCTGCCTTTCCTTTTCCCTTTCCCTATAGCCAGAGTGTTCAGTACCTTCACCCTGAGGGGGAAAAAAAGACCAGAAAATTTGCCAGAAGAATTTCTATGTATTGATTCTCATTGACCTGTTGCTTTGTTTTAAGATTTTATTTATTTATTTGACAGAGAGAGACACAGTGAGAGAGGGAACACAAGCAGGGGAGTGGGAGAGGGAGAAGCAGGCTTCCCGCCAAGCAGGGAGCCCGATGCGGGACTCGATCCCAGGACCCCGGGATCATGACCTGAGCAGAAGGCAGACACTTAACAACTGAGCCACCCAGGCGCCCTAAACTGTTGCTTTAAAAACAAAGCTTACCATTTGCATAACGCCTCTGAGTTCTCCAAACGCTACCACCTCCCCTGTCTTTCTCACAATAGCCAATAGGTGGGCAAGAATATTGCCATCTGCATTTCAGGAAATGGATGCTCAGAAAGATGAAGTAATTTGCTAAGGGATAGCCAAGTGCAGGCACAATCAGGACCCACGTCTGTCTTGTTCCAAAGTCAAGCAGCTTCCATCACACCCTGTGCCTCTTGAACTAGGACTCTCATGTTGATTAATTCCCCCCCATATCTATTAACAGTATGCAGGAAGCTGGTGTGCATGAGGGCAGTAATGAACAAGATGAACATCAACTTGCTTTCATAGAGCTCAGAGTCCCATAATGAGCCAGATAATGCCGTGCTGTGGGAGCTCAGAGCAGGAGAGCAGGCAGGCAGGCTTCCTGGAGGAAGGCATATTTACTTCCAAACCAGAAGAGGAGTAGGAATCGTCCTGATAAAAAAGTGGGGAGAGGGTAAGGTAGAAAAGCGAAGGACAGGTATTCCAGGCCGAGGGACTAGCATGTACAAAGGCTTGGAGGAGAGAGAAGGGCCTATGCATGGAGCATCAAGAAGTGTGGTAGGGCTGGAACCTAATTTGTGGTCAGTGAGGTGTGACAGACAAGGGCCAATCCATGCAGAGCCCAGTGCAGCAGGCTAAGGAGTTTGGGCTTGATCCTAAGGAAAATGAAGAGCCACCGAAGTGTTTTAAGAAAGAACAATCACGGTTGATTTGGGTTTTAGAAGACGAGTGGACAGAGGCTAGGAAGAGATCCTAACGTCAGGAAGCTTGGTCAGAGGGACCCTCATACCCAGCTGCCCTTTCTGCCCATCTGGAGCCCTCATAACCTCATGAGCCCACCCCCAATATCAGCCAAGGCTCTGGGCCACACAACAGACCCCAGTCCAGCCCCTGAGGCCTTTTAGAGGAGGGATGTTTGGCCCCAGGGACCGAGAAGCAGCTCAGAGCTCTTGGGGCAGTAAAAAGGACGGCCAGAAACAGGATCTCAGCATGCTCTCTCCACCCTCTTTCATCTCTGTCTCTGCTTCTTTCTGCAAAATGGCCTCAGGTTCTCCCACTGCACCTGGGCATGCCCCATGAGGTCCAAGAAGGTTGACCCCAAGCCTCCACTCTGAGTTCCACGCCTCAGAAGGCAAGAGGGGGTTTCTCCCACCAACCCCAGCAGAAAAATCCCAGGGAAGGCCTTGATTGGCGGGAGCTGGCCGGCTTCCTGGGGCCTCAGGGATGAAGCGCTCTGATTGGCTGGCCGGGATCACATGTCCATCCCTGTGCTCGGTCGGAGATCAAAACTGCAGAGGCGTGCACCATTACCAGATGAAGGGGGAGACTGGTGAGACAAACCAGTGAGACAAACCAACCGCGAATAAATAACCAGCAAGCAAACATATAAATACACAGATGTTCTGAGTATATACACGCACGTCCTTTAAGACCCACTCAGCTAG
>NW_023270447.1:71267004-71283157 GCF_011800145.1 Mirounga leonina | reverse complement strand
ATGTTCTGAGTATATACACGCACGTCCTTTAAGACCCACTCAGCTAGCCCCTCCAACAGGACCTCCTTTGACTGCCCCCCCCAACCCCGGGCTCTGTGCAAAGCACCTTGGTGCCCCCGTAGCATCCTGTGCTCACCCCTGTCACAGCCCTGGTCAGATGGCAGAAGTCCGGGTCCCTGCATGACTGCAACTCCTGGAGGGCAGGGTTCTGTCTGACACCTGTCCAGGTAACCCTTGGGCCATTTTCCCCCAACCTTCCCTAGTAGAGCTAACTAGTAGAAACGGACCAAAACCACCAAAATAACTGGTCAGTCTGGATGGGCCAGCCCACCCTCCAGTGAGTACAAAGAGGGAGAGAGAGAGTGGGACCTGCACAGCTGTTCCGACAGTGCTGTCCAGAGAGCTGCTCGGACCGCAGGACTTCCCGGAGCTGACAGTGCCCTCAGGAGCCACTGAGAACACGGCCACAGTGAGTGGATCCCCTGTCATCACGCCTCATGCTGTTGCAACAACCAGCCCCCTGCCCCCTGGGACCCCCAGCCTCCGGTGGCCTCAGATAAGACTGGGCCTGGCGATTCCTTCAACCCAGCAATCCCATGCCTGGGGATCTATACTCTCTAGTATAGATCTGCTCCCACGTGCATAGGATGAGGCATGCACAAGGATGTTTACTGCAGTACTTTTTATAGAGAGGGGAAAAAATGGAAGGAACCTAAATATCTATCAATAAGGAAATGGTTTTAAAAAAGATGATGCATCTGTACCACGAAACATGACACATAGCCTCGTTAAAAGGAATGAGGTAGCTCTCTACGTACCAACATATAAAGATGTCGGAGATGTCCCTAGTGGAGAAAAAAGCCAAATGCACAAAAATGCATATTGCGTGATACCTTGCATGTTTTTTAAAACATCCAAAGCAAAAGCACATGCATATGTATGCATAGAAATGCATAGAAATAGGTCTGCAAGGATTATGTGTCACCCAGATAACAGAGGTTACTATGGAGAGGGGACTGAAATGTGGAGGTGACTGCAGAACAGGGTAGCCCAGGGAAGTCTTTGTCTCAATCGTTCAACTATCTGACAAAGAGAATGTATACATAGAGTGCTTGTACCATCAAAATTAATATCTGGAAAAGAAGTCAGAGAGTTATGTGCATATTGCAGCCTTGCCAATAATAGCGGAAAACCCAACACAACCTGAACATTCGCCTGAGAAGGACCAGCTAAACAAATGTGGGTGCCTCCGACACAAAGGACGTTCGGGGGGAAAGGGACACGTAGAAAAATACCCTCAAAGAACAAGCTGCAAGACGATGCTTAGAGTATGATCTCATGTTCATAAAAGAAAGACAAGTTTTTATACACTTAGGAAATACCTATATATGCCAAGCCATTAACAGTCAGTGTGAGTCGAGTGGGAAGGCACAGAGATGTGCGTTCAGCCCTTGCTTTGAAACCAGCTGAGTGGCCTTGGAGGTCACCCTGTGACTCTGAGCCCCTTAACTATCCTTAAAAAGGATAGTTGGGGCTGATGACTGTGGGTTGAAGGAGCAGTGAATCCAAAGGGCCCTAGTGGGCACGATCCAGCGAGCTCGCTGTGATCAATATCTGCAGTGTTTCATCTGGGAAGTGAGTTAGTGAGTTTCAGGCAAGGGAACAGGACAGTTAAAAAACCCTTATATGATTCCACATGGCTAGGACTTTCAGAGTGAGCTTACCTCACTTTCATAGCTTAAAAAACTAATAAAAACTAAAAGGAGAAAACAACCCAGCCCAGGAGCTCCTGTGAGCTACGCGCTCGACTGGGCACTCCAGCCGGGTGCTGTCCTGGCATGAAGCTCCTGTGTCTGGTCACTGTCAGCTCTCACCTCGAGAAAATTGCTTCCAATTCCAAGACTGTGATTATGAAGAAGTGAAGGTACAAGGAGCCAGGGCTCAGTGCACAGAGACCTCTCCCTGCTGCAGGCTCAGGACCAGGGGGATGGTCAAGAGGTGGGTGACAAGTGTTCTCCTGTCACCTGCCCACATCTTGGATTTAATATAGTTTGGACGTTTCTCCCACTGAGTGGCGGCCGGGGCTCCAACCGCCTGAAATCAGGCAGATAAAAGCCGGAGCAAAGGGCGCCGAGACCTTGGCTCTCTGTCATTCTGCCAGAGATGAGCGGCATGTAAAGCCACTCAAGTCAATAAGGCGATGGATCCCAGGCTGAAGGGAAAAAGAGATGGAGAATTCCACGAAACAGAGCCTTCTTCGAGAGTCACATGGTTCTGTTGCCGTCCCTGTGGCAGATGGGGCAGAGGGGCAGAGGGGCTGCATCCTGCTGGACGGAGGGGACCCCGCCACAGGCAGCGGCCTCTGAGCACCTGCTGTGTCTGGGCCAGCGTGGTCTCAGGGGACACAGCAGCAACAGGCCAGGCGGGGCCCCTGCTCCATGAACAAGCATCATGATAAACAACAACAACTACTAAAATAATAATAATATCATCTTTCCTCGGTTGCTTATTTTCTGCCCAGCTCCAGGCTAAGTATTCCATGTGCGTTTTTTCTTCATTGACTCCTCCAAAACATCTTCTGATGCAGAATTTTATAGAAAAGGAAACTGGGACTCAGACAAGTTAAAATGTCACCCACTATGACATGTTTTGTAAAAGATAGTTGTAGGGGCGCCTGGGTGGCCCAGTCGGTTGCGCATCCGACTCTTCATTTCAACTCTTGGTTTTGGCTCAGGGTCATGATCTCAGGGTCGTGGGATCAAGCCCCACCTCGGGCTCCACGTTCAGCAGGGAGTCTGCTCCAGATGCACTCTCTCCCTCTCCCTCTGCTCCTTCCCCCATGGGTCTCTCCCTCCTCCAAAATAAATAAATCTTTAAAAAAAAAAAAAAAGGTAGCTTTACAGTTTGAACCCAGACGTCCTCTATCTCCAGAGCCTACACCCACTGTGCTCTGACAGGGATGGCGTCCCTCACCCTCCCAAACCATGCTGGGGGCCAGGGGACCCAAGTGCCAGGCCCTGGGGAGCCTTGTGTGGCATTGAGTGAGTCCTGAAACTTTGTACAAGTGACTGAGCCCCCTTGCCCCAGATACATACTGGAGTGAGTGTGGGGGGAAAGGTAGAGGGTCTTGCATTTTCTTATTCACTTACTACATGCTTGGCACCTTGCAGAGCTAGGGGGTGAGCAGAGAACACCCAGCAGGCCCTGCCATCAGGGCGCTACATTCTGTAGGATACAGGGGACTCTTGAGAAACCAGGCCATTACCCCCAGGCAGCCAAGACAAAGCCAAGGGGCCACTGTTGCCTCCCTGCTCTCTCCACTCCTGAGGCCATCAGTCACAGAGGCCTTTGTCAGCACCCCCTGGGAGGGCAGAAGGACTTCCAGAGATGGGGACAAAGCTGCCCGCCCCATGCCCCTGCCAGTGACTCTGCCCGGCCCTGGGCCATCTGCTCTCCCTCTGTCCCTACGAAGGGACAACTTCACAGCACTTCACTCTGAGGCCATTCTGGGTCTCCAAAGCAGACCAAACATCATGTCAATTCAGATTTTGCCAAGTGGGGGCTGATGTTGCTGTGGGTTTTCTGTAATCTTTCTTCTTTCAACCACCTGCCTCCACATCACGTCAGCATGACCTAAATTCAAGGGGCAGCTCCCTTGCGGCCATCTCTCTCCTCCGCCCCCCTGGGCAGCTGCCACGGTGAGCCCCCCCGGAGCCCCTGCACAGCAGCCGGAGAGAGGTCCCTCACCCCGCATCTTCCATGAACACACTGCCAGGCCCACGCAGCACACCTGACCTTCCCCCTTCACCTCCCTTCCTCCTCCTGAAGGGTCCAGAGGCTCTGTCATAATAGGCAAGCCCCTGCTCCAATCTGGGCCTCAGTTTCCCCATCTGTGGAGTGATGTCCAGATAGAATAACCACCCAGACACACTCTTCATTACTCACTGTTCATCTCCAACTCCCCGACTCGCAGTGGGACCCTCAGGGGGCAGGACGCGGTCCTTCATCCCCGTGTCCCAGCCCAGGGCGGGCACGCAGTGGGACCCACGGCGTGTGGTTCCCAGCATGGACCTGGAGTCAGATGAGGCCTCAAGTCCCAGCCTTGCTCTTTGCCAGCTACGTGGCCTGGGCACGTGGCAGCTGGGGTCTCCCTCCTCCATCAGGCTTGAGAACATCACCTCCTCCCAAGAGGTTGTTCTAGCCAACTGCCTTCGAGATATCTCCTCTTGGATGCCTAATGGGCGTCCCAAACTTAATCCACACCCAATCCACCAGCAAGTCCCAGTGCTTTACCTTCAACAGTCTGCCACATTCCAACCACTTCTTGCCATCACTACCCCACCAGGCAGCACCCCATCTCTGCGGCTGCCCATGGGGTCTCCCTGCTCCACCCTCCCCACCCTCGAAGGCTCTGCTCTACCCCAAACCAGCAGCCAGGCACCTGGAACGTCAGCAAGAGCTCATCACCCATCAGCTCAAGCCCACCGGGGTGCTCAGGGGAACCTAGAGTGCCCACGTCCCCCCACCCCACCTGGGCACCGGGCAGGCCGGTGACCACAGGCGAAAAGCGCAGGGGTGCGACTGCGGGACCTGAGCAGACGAGGGACCATGTGCACCTGAGATGTCCGTGCACAGGTGTGGTGACGTCTGCTGGGACACACATGTCTGCCCAGGCAAATGAGGAAGAGAGAGAGCGCAGATGGAGAACAGAGAGAGATTCGTCCCACTTAACCAGCCCATTCAGGTTTCTTGACGGGCGTGTGTGTGCGTGTGTGTCTTTGTCACACGTGGGGACTCACTCTCCACCAGCCACCCAACCCACCTCATGGCCCACGCCTGCCCTTGCTTCTCTGGGATTTGTGCACCCCAGTTCCCTTGGGGGGTCCATGGTGGGTCCTCTAGTCAAGCAGGTGGGGCGAGGCAGATAGAAACAGGTGAGGCAGAGGGAGGGAGTTCAGGGCCGCCAAATCACAGCCCCAGGAGACCACCCTTGGGTGCTCTGGGGCCCACAGGGACAGGTGTGGAGAGCAGCCGGTGAGGTGAGTGTGTTCAGTGGGGACAGGGCTGTGGACCCCTAGTACCTGCTTAGTGAGGAGCTGCTTTCATTATCTGCCATCTTTGCCTCGTCTTGATGGCCCTGGGAGCAGCATTATGACCCCCAAGTCACAGGGGAGGCTCAGAGAACTGAGTCAGTGATGGAACTGGGACGTGAACCCAGGTCTTTGTGACTCCAGAGTCCGGGCTCTTGACACCACTCGTCTGCTCTACTTCAGCCCCTCCAGAGCTGGGAACCTCTGCTGATACCACTGGGTCAAGACTGACCCACGAGCAGCAGAGATCGTGGCCAGAGGAGATCTGGAAGAGAGAGTCCAGTGGGATAGAGTTGGATCTAGCCGGGCAGACAGCCCATTGCTGACTTCCCTCTGCAGAGGACGGGTAGGAGCAGAAACAGGCCAGAGCATGGAGGTAACCAGAGACCCCTTAGCCTGGTACTTGAGGACCTTCTTGACCTGGCCTTCCCTCTCCAATAGTTGGCCTACTACCCTGGAACCTACCCGGTTCCTGTTTCCACTGTGCATTCTGTTCTTCTCAAAGATGCCTTTTTTCACCTTGTCCACCTGGCAAACTCCTATTGATCCAGCAAAACCCAGATTAGAGTCCTCCTCTTCTGGAAAGCCTCCCTGCCTTCTCCCACCCCTGGAGAGTAAATCTTCTCCTCTCTTCTGCTTCTAAAGTATATAGCTTCTCCACACAGGTCCTTTACAACTACATTGTGATTTCTTTCTTTGTGTGTCTCCCCCATCTGATGGGACAGCAGGACTGAAACTTTGGTGGGAGGCCAACAGGCATCCTCCAGGGTTTGGATCATCAGCCCACATAGTACTTCCTATCCATGAGAATTTGAGGGGGGTGTGGTTTAGGCGCGGGGCAGGGAGCTGCCAAGCTAGGGAGACACAGGGACTCAAATCAGGTCCCATTTCTCTCTGAGCCTCACTGCCAACACGTGGGCAGCTCTGGGATCTTGTGGACCCAGCCGCCTCGGCACAGACACCGCATGACCTTCCCCACTGGGGCATCTAGAGCCACCCCCAAGAGACTTCCCTAGTAGAGGAGAAGCGAGGAGAGAATTGACTCATGAATTAGCAGTCCCCGAACATGTCCTGGGTGCCAGGCTCTGTGTTGGACGGCTCCCACATGCTCCTCATCAGAACTTGCCCGCCCCCTGCTGTCAAGTTTGGGCATCTCCAGTGAGGAATCTGGGACTTGGTGAGGATGAGGCTGTGTCCACAGTCACCCCTATTAAGCAAGAGTGCCCACGTCCAACCCCGTAACTGTCCAAGAGGCATTCTGAGGCAGAACCCACAGGCCTCAGTGACTGTCTAGGAGTGGAGTGAGAGCAGGGGGAGATGTCCCTACCCTTCTCCTGAACGTGCCAACCTCAGACCTTCTCAACACCGCCCTCACTCCATGTGACTCACCCCACTCCTGACAGCTGAGCCCATCTCCTGCCTCCTGGATGGAGCACTGGACTCGGAGTCCAGTGGCCCAGGGCTAGACCCCCACCTCAAACCTTCAAGTTCCTTCCTCTCCCAGGGCTCCAGTGATGCCCTCAGTGACAGCGGTGATGCGGATGACGGCAGGTGACAGGGATGACGGCAGTGACGGGGATGACAGTGGGCGCTTGCCCATGCCGCCACGGGAATGAAAGTGAGCATGACGCAAGAAGCCCACCCAGAGCCCAGCACCAGCAATGCTCCAGACACAGGCGTCGGGCTGGCTCATGCAGCGCGCTTCGAGAACGCTGGATTTTACTACATGTGGGGCATTCCAAGTCGTGGCACACAGTTGGACTTTTGACAAATGTCTGTTACATGAATTAGGTTTAAATTCTGGCGCTGGTGGCTTCGAGCTCTGTGACATCCCTCGTGGCCCTCACTTCCCACCCCGTGACTCCGTCAAGTGTCGTCGTTCGCTCCTGAGTCCCAAACATAAGACGCAGGAAAACCAACTCGGATTCTGGGAGACAAAAGGCCTGGGGGCGCAGAGAAAGAGAAACACATGGTCGGGAGGCGCCAGGTGGCCCCACGCTCCCCACCCCGCCGGGGCTGAAGGGCTGCCTGTAACTCGGGGGCACGGGAGGCGCTCATCAGACACACAGGTCAGGTCGGGAGATGGGAGGCCTGAGGAAGTTCCCCACCCAGGCGCTCTGAAGGTGGGGACAGCGGGTGGCGGGAGCCCTGCAGAGGCGAGGTGGGAAAGAAGCGAGGCGGGAGGCAGGGAGAGGAGGGTGTCACGGTGTCCGGCGCTTTCATGTCGTACCGCAGCAATCCTGGGAGATGAGGACTGTCATCCCCTTCCACAGATGAGGACACCGAGGCTCCGAGTGGTCGGGAGACGTCCAAGCCCCACAGCCAGTGAGGAGGCAGAGTGGGGCACAGAGAGGGGCACAGAGAACTGACGGAGGCCAGCCCTGTGCCCCCCACGGGGACAGAGACACCATCGCGGCCCCCCAGGCCCCCAGGCCCATGGGGACCAGGAGATGACCATACAGTGGGACCTGATGGGGCAGCACAGTCCAAGCGAGTCCGAGGGGGGCCCCCACCCAGTTTGCCTGCACTGGGGCCTGGGGGTGAGCAGCAGATAAACCTGCCCTGAGAAGGAGGGAGAGGATCAGGAGGAGGAGGGAGAGGAGGGGGAGGATCAGGAGAAGGAGCAGGAGGAAGAGGAGAGACATGTTCAGGTGGAGGGAACCATCAGTTCAAAGGCTTCCCCGGATGAGCAGCTTTCATTCCTTCCCTAGGAAGGAGGTGCTCTTAACTGGATTATAATTCTGCTGACACAGTGTGAGGGTCCCCAGACCCATGTCTCCCCCCCCTAGGCTGCCCCTTCTCCTTCCTCTCTTACCCCCCAAGGCAAAGGCAGCGCCTGGAGTCCCCGAGCAAGACCTGCTGTGTGTCCCTGGGGAGGCCACTTGCCCTGTCCGGGCCTCAGTTTCCCCATCAGTGAAGTGAGGAGCTTGGACAGGGAAGAGGGCCACCCTCAATGAGCCCTACTCCCGCCCTCCCGGAGCCCAGTGCGCCAGGATTACTCGTGCTCCCTCATGAGTCCTGAAGCACAGACCCTGCCCCGCACCTCCCCTGCCCCCACGCAACATCGGGGGTCGCCAGGCAGGACAGCTGTCCTCCACGTCACAGGCATCACTGCTCTAGGACCTGCTGTGGCTCCCACTGACAGCTGCCTTGAGCCATCATGACTCCCTACCTGGCAGCTTTACCACCCACCACCTCTCCCATCCCTGCCCTCCAGAAAGCTCCAGACAAAGCGGGTCTTCACAGGGCTCCCAGCACCCTCACCCACCCCCACCCTGCCAGGGCTTTGCTCCAGCTGTATCCCCTCCTCCCTCTGAGGAACTCCTATGCATCCTTCAAAGCTCAGAATTCATCTCCTTGGTGAAGGCTTTTCCAGACAGAACTAATCGCTCCCTTAGCTCCACCCCAGACAGCTAGTAGAGAACCTGCTCTGAGCCCCGAACACGTGCCAGGCTCTGTCCTCACCCGTTACCTGAGCCACCTCACTTTATCCTCACCACCACCCTGTGAGGTAGAGATCATTGTCATCTCTGCTGTACAGATGAGGAAACAGGCTCAGAGAGGTGGTGCTACTTGCCTGAGGCCACACAGCCAAGAAACAGGGGAGCCCCTATCTCTCCACTCCTGTGATGATCCATATCCCCAGTTGTCTCCCCAAGTGGATGGTGAGCAACTCAAACAGGAATCTCTCCTAAGTCTTCCTTGTATCCCCAGAACCTAAAATATCAGGGCAAGGTAGCAACAATGAAGGTGTGTTCGATGAAGGCATCTGTTGGTGGATTCCCACCTCCCGGCCTTCGCCCCCCACCTGGATTCCCACCTCCCAGCCTTCACCCCCCACCTGGATTCCCACCTCCCAGCTGGCCTCCCCCCGGATGTCCTTCCACGTCGTCGGCAATCTCCACAACCTTCTTCAGGGAGGCCTTGGGCTTCCCCAAAATGCCTTTGTGCCTCTTTCCCCAGCTGCTTATTTGCACCAGATGAGGTGGACATTCCCAGGGGCCCAGGACCTGCCTCTCTCAGACCCTCCTCCAAGGGCCTATCCTCTGCTTCACAGGAAATGCTCATGGCTCAGCTGAATTGAACTCAGATTCAGTCTCATTTGGGCCCGTGACAAATCCCACCACTGGTGTCCGGAGTCCCAGCTTCCCGGAGGCACAGATCCCCATGTCCCTCCTGCATGGGGCCAGGGAAAGAACAGGGACTTGGGTCAGCCAGGCCTGGGCTCACATCCCCTCCTGCCACCAATGAGCTGAGTGACCACGGACAAGGCAGTTCATCCCTCAGGGCCCCAAACTCCCCTCCAGAAAAGTGGGAGCAGCAGTGCCCACCCGGGGGACAGAGTAAGGGCTGATGGGTCCAGCATGGGCACAGCCCTGCACAAAGTAGGCGCTCAGTAAATGTGAGCCCGCCTCTCCCGCAAAGGCGGGCAAACTGTAAGCTGCATCCAATTCAGAGCTGTTGAGTGAGTCCTTTATCCTGCAGCCTCCAAACCCCAGCCCCACCCCTCCCTCCAAACCCCCAGGCCCATCCCTCCCTCCACGGCCCCAGCCCACCCCTGCCCTCCTCCTCCCAATGTAATGTGTGTGGTTTCTGTGGGGTTGTTCCATTATTACATAGAATAAATCTTTCAGGATGTTTAAATTCCCATTTTTTTCCTAATTCACCTACATCCAAAGAGAAATGGCTGCCTTTAGCGAAGGTTGCACATTAAACACACGATATGGGACAGGAAGAGAAGGCAAGGCGCCGATTACGAGCAGGTACCATTCATTGGAGGAAATCACGGCGCTCTCCTTTCCAGAAGCACCAGCTCACCCAGGGCTGCGGAGCAGAGTGGCCGCACTCTTTTCCCCACTGCCTCAGAAATGCGTGATTTAGGCACTCCTGAGAGTGAAGACACCTGCCCAAGATCGCACCCAGCAGTAAGAGGTGGGGCCGGAACCTGAACCCAGCCTGTGGTTCCAAGGCCCCTGCTCCTGTCCTCACCCTCCTGTTCCCTGGGAAGGGGGCGGGGGGGTGGCCCACGGGGGGTGGTTTGTAAAGGTAAAGGCGAGCAGAAAAATCAGCCCAATCCAGGCACACACCCACTTGACTTTGGGTTCAACCTGCTCCTCCGGTCATTTGCATATATTTGCATGCCGTGGCTCCAGTATAGGCAATAATCAATTAAGTAGTGCAACCAGCCAATGGGCATTTAGCTGCTGAATGCTCTCAAACCGCTCTAACACACAGAATGGATTTTGGACATGATCCACCTCATCACCTCCTGGGTCAACAGAGCCACCCCTGAACTGGGCCCAGTCCCCACCCTCAGCCCCCCTGGTCAGAAGGGAGACACTCAAGGGAAAAGGACTCCTTCATTTTCTGGAATAAAGAGTCTGCTATTTTGTGTTCTTATGCCATAATACACCTTGTGAAAAAGAGGGCCGGGAGTAGCAGGATGGACGGCAGGCCTCTGTTCTCTGCAGACTCACTGCAGGCACGGCCTTCTCCCACCGGAGCTCACGGGTGCGCAGACACCACTCACCGTTGGTGAAAGGACCTGCCCGGGCAGAGCGAGGGCAGCTGGTCTGGTGCAGGTCACACAGAGACCGCTGAGCGGGGTAACTGGCTCCCTTCCTGATCGGATGGCCCGACCAACACCGCAGGGTCCACCCATTAATGGGTCACTCTGTTCCCAAGTGACTAGGGTGGAGGAGGAGACAGGGTGGGGATCTGGTGCCATGCTACCCAAATGAAGTCACGTCCTAGATCCTTACGATCCCCAGCACTGATAAGTGATGAGGAAGTGATGCCCGCTTTTCTGCCAGCCCCAAGGCTAGAGTCACTTCCAGGATGCCAACCGTCTGCCCACAAGCTAGTGAAAGGCTGGAGGGCAAGGCTGAGCATGCCGGGATGCATGAATGAATTAATGGACGGGGGAGTGGAGGCACACGTGAACTGATGTGAATGAATGAATGAATGGGGAGAGTGGGCGGTGGCAAGAATAAATGAATGCACTGGGCAAATGACAATGTGGATTACTCACACAAGGAAGCAAGCCTACCCGATCAAACAAGGCTAGAGCTCACACTGGCTGTATTCCCACTCTCCTTTCTTCAGAGGAGAGGGAACTAAAGCACAGAGAGGTTAGCAACCTGCCTGAGGTCACACAGCTAGTCTGAGGTAGTCCAGCCATAGGGCCTACACTTCCAGCTATGCTGGGGCTAGCATCGGGGCCGAGGCTCGTCAGAACTGCCTCCCCACCCCACCCCACCCCCAGCAGACATTCAAAACAACCCAGTGAAACCCAGCACCCTGTCAAAATGGCGCTTGGTTTCACCGTCCAATCATGCTTGTTGTTGTTGGCTGGGGTTGGGCTGGAAGCAGATCTTGCCTTTTCCGTGATTGTTTCGTGGTTTTCAGTGTGCTCGACTTCCTGCCCCCGCAGTGCTGGAGGGGAAGCATGACGCCTGGCAGGCTGCAGATGGCTCGCCTTCACCTGGGCAGGGCACCGAAGGAAGGGTGTCTGCCAAGAGGTGTCCTGGCGTGCGCCTCCCACAACCCCACCGCCCTCAGAAGTCATTGTGTTTTTAGCCGGGAGATGGTTGAGCTTCTGTCTTGGTGTCTGTGTTACTTGTTCTACTGATTCAGCATTCTGAGATGGATGTGGGAGGGCAGGGATTGGGGCCAGGGAGAGAGGGACGGGTGGGTCACATGAGGACAGATTTAGGCTCAGCATCAGCAGCCAAATCTGCTCAACAGTGAGACAAGTTTCCCTGGCAAATGATGAGCTCCCCGTCCCTGGAAGTGTTCAAGTTATTACAGGACAGCAGAGAGGGCTTCCTATATGACAGGAGGCAGTTGGACTAAGGCCCTTTCCTGTGTTAATATCCTGATTCCAAGACTTCGATTTCAATTCGCAGCCTCTCTGACTGCTTCTATGTTGTTGCAAGTCTTTTGTAGAGATTCCTAAATCCTGAGATTCTGCGGGCCTAGGAGACCATGAATGCATCTGTGATCTTATAATTCTAGGATTCTGTATAAAGACAAGATGCTCAGACCTTGCAATTCAAAGATTCTCTAAAACACATCTTTGAATCTGTGAAAAATATCCTAATTCCAAGATTCTGTGCATCTCGGATGCTATGAATGGTACTGACATCCACAAATGCTCCCGCTGTACGAGGAAAGGGATGGGCTGCTCACATTTCAGTATCTGTAGAAGGAGGGAATTCAGTGGTTTATCTCCGGGGACCTCTCGGCTCTAAGAAGTGGCGTCCCTGGGAGTTTGCCTTCTGTTCCCCCTCTCTCCCAGCCTCCCCTGGCTCACCCCAGCCTCTCCCTCAGTGTTGAATGACACATCCATGAGTCCCCACCTCTCTGTCCCCCGCCCACCCCCACCACAGCCTGGGTAACCTGCCAACAGAGAGGGACCCCTCCCTTGGTCCCTGACACTAGTCTGAAAATGCTTGTATGGATTGTCCTATACACTCTTCCCTTGGGGACCACCCCCCAGCTTGGAGAACAGGGCTGGGGTACCCTCCAGCTTCTCTCTCCCTGCCCATCCCCAGCCCCCCAACCCAGGGAGGAAGGTGTGGGCTGCACCCCCCACTGCTCTGCCAGGGGAACCTTCTCGGTGGGAGGGTGTCACCTGCCATATCCCAGGTAAGGTCACCACAGGGATGCCTGGTCCCAGCTAACACTGTAGGGATTTTTTTTTCCCTTGAGAATTATGACAATAGTAGGGACAGAGCCTTTGGAGGCCAAGTAGAATTTTTCTGGTGTGGCTTGCTCAAAATAATCAGCTTAGGGAGCAAGAAGGTAGGAGCCCCCTTGCATTTCAGTTCTGTTTGTTGTTCCTGATGCACACGCCCTGCTCCATCACGGAGTCTCTCCCAGATTCACTGTTAATCTGGGGTGCTCTCTGGTGGGCTCTGAGCAACAGCTGCCCTGTGGGTTCAGCTGGGTTTCTCTGGAAAGGAACTGGATCCAGGGAGGGAAGAAGTGGAGAGTAGGCCGGCGGGGCTGGAATTCTGGAGGAGGCTGGATTTGCACTCAGTCCTCCAGGACGGCCCAGGGGCCGCTCCCCACCCACCAGACCTCCGCAGGAAAGCTGGGGTCCCCGGGCACCTGCGGCAGAGGGAACCCTGGAGCCCAGAGCCTGGCAGACTTGGCCATGGAGGAGAACAGGGCTGCTGGGGGTTAAACCTTCCTCAGGCAGGGACTGATTTCCACACAGGAGGAGAGACATTCGCTGGTGGCCAGGCAGCCAGGGTACCACCAACCCGCTTCCTGTGAACTTGGGGTTCAGGGGGCATCACTGGCCGCAGCTGCCTGGCCTCCTCTGGCCAGATAGAAATGGAGGGGAGACCTGCACCCACCCAGGCTAAGGCAGGACAGGCCTTTGGCTCAAGGACCAGACAGCAGGCCCCCTCGGGGTGGGAAGATGCTTGGGAAGCCAGAGTCATCGGGGGCTGGCCCAGAACCGCGCGGCCGCATTCCCGCTCCGGCCCGGGTGCCACTTTGTGCCCAGGAGCTCGGGTCGCTGCTATAGTAACCGCACACACAGCCGGGGTGACACAGGTGGGCCCGGGGCAGGGCTGAAGGGAGAGACACAGGGCTGAGGACCTGAGGGAGGGGCTGGCCTGGGAGAGAAGGGGGAGGGGGAGGGCGGCAGGTTGTGCGTGGAGCCCCCACTCCTCTCCAGGCCCTGGGTGGGTGCGTCGCATCGTTTACCTTATGTAACCCTCACAACAGCCCTGGAAACCTCTGTTAATGTCCCATTTTTCAGATGAGAAAACTAATGTCCAAGGTGATCCAACACACCCAAGTCACCAGCTTTTCAGTGACAGGGCCAGGATCCCCACTTGGGCCTATGTGTCTCCAATGCACATGATTTTCCTTGTGCCTAAGCAACATGGACGTGAAATAACCAGTCACCACAGGCTCCATCAGGCACAGAGCACAGGGCTCAGGGCAATAGGTATAAGCTCGAGGAAGGACCCCACACTGACAGTGGAGAAACATGCTCAAACCATGGCCCCCTCACCTCCTAGATGTGTGCCTTGGACCTCTCTCAGCCTCAGTGTCCCTATCTGTAAAATGGCAGTGATGATCCTACCTGTGGGGGGTTAGAATGTGTGAGGATTAGAGTGACGCCTATGTGCCTGGCACATAGTGGGCCGCCAATAAATGTGAGGTGAGGCAGGAAGTGAGCTCTCTGCAGGCTTCTTCCTTCCCTGGAGATCTGGTCTGACTCTGTGCATCCATCCACCCATCTACCCACCCATCCATCCATCCACCCACTTACCCACCCACCTCACCCACCCATCCAGCCAGCCACCTCATTGACCCATCCATCCATCATCCAACCATCCATCCATCCATCCATCCATCCATCTATCCATCCTTCTACCCACCTATCCACCCACCTATCCATCCATCCATCTATCCATCCAACCACCCATCCATCCATCCATCCATCCATCCATCCATCCATCCATCCACCCATACGTCCATCCAATCATCCTCTTGCTGATTCATAGCAGGAACCTAGAACCACTTTGGACAGGGATTAGAGGGAGACACTGTCACTGATTTCTGACAGACCTTCTAGCCCAGTGAGAGTAGCCACAAGCACAAGGAGGACTGCTGGCTAGGGCCAGAACAGAGGCCTGGTGGAGCCCCAAGGAAGCACTAAGGAGGGAGCAGACTTTACCTGGGGGAGTCAGGAAGGACCAGAGGAGAGAGTGCCTAAGTGATCACCAGCCTCAGCAGAGCAGGAAGGGCATTCGGGGCAGGGGCACAGCATATGCCAAAGAAAGGAGGGACAGAAGAGCCTGTATTAGGAAGAAGCAGGGAGAAGACAGAGCCTGAAAGAAGGCAGGGCCAGACTCTGAGAAGCCTTGAATTCCAGGCTAAGAGAGCTGAACTTAAACAGTTAGGAGCCACTGAAAGTTCTCGAGCTGGGGCATGGCAGGATAAAGTTCACACATTAGAAAGCACCCTCCAACAGCTTTGAGCTGGACATGAGTCAGGGGACAAGCTGGGAGGCAGGTGCATGTCCTGGGCCCAGTGCTTCAGGGCCCTCCTCACAGCAGGTTTCTTGGCACACAGGGACACAACAAGTTCAAATATCAGCTGGGGGCCAGCCTGGACAATGGCCCATGGTCAGTCCCGCCCAGAGCCCAGCCCATGACCCAGCGGACAAATGCACACCTCACTCACCCCCACAAAGCCCAAGAGGATCCTGGAGTCAGCCCTCAGCTTCCATCTGCCCCCCAGGCCTCATCACCAAGGGGATGATTTCAGCCCCTAGCCCCTCCTCATGCTCCCCTCCCACTCCCCTGTCCTTAGCAGCAGGTGGCCTCACTTCCTCTATCCAGAAAAAATCCAAGGCTCAAAATAGGAACTCCCTAGAATCCCTGACACCAAATACCCAAACCTTCCCACACTCACAAGGCCCTCCTCCCCTTCCTCCTGAAGATGGAGATCCCATTCCCTCCTTCTGTCTGCAGCCCAGACCTGCTCCAACCAGTCCCTCCCATCCCCAATCTGTGCATGGGGAGAGGGAAGAGCAGTTTTAATCTCTTTATCGATTTATCTGTCCATTCAAGTCTCTCTCACCTTACAACAAACATGCAAACCTGAACTTGATGTTCCCACTAGCCATCACCCTCTTTCTCCTCCCAATCCTGGGAACTTCATAAATCAGCCGTGGATGCTAGTTGCCTCCCCACACACATTCTGGGGCCTGCCGCAGTCCCCATGCATTCCCCAGGGCACTGCCCTTGTAAAGGCCACTCTGACCTTCACACCTCCAGCCTGCATTGCAGCCACTGCCACTGACTGGTCTCTTCCCCCCACCTTCAACCCTGTCCATACCCATGCAGTGGCCAGAGGGACTTTCAAATCCAAATTTACTCATGTCCCTCCCCTGTCCACACCAGGGACAGCAACTGTCACAATCAAGAGAGCATCCCAACTCCCCATCATGGCTCTGCTGTCCCTGCCACCATTTACTGGATAGGTGGATGGGTGGATGGATGGATGGATGGATGGATGGATGGATGGATGGA
>NW_023270447.1:71174521-71266994 GCF_011800145.1 Mirounga leonina | reverse complement strand
TGGATGATGGGTGGATGGATGGATGATGGATGGATGCTGAATGGACAGACAGATAGATGGATGATGAATGGGTGGACAGATAAGTATATCCAGGATAACACATCTAGCACTCAGAGCTGGTTCTGACCACTCCACCCCCCACCCCCGGATTTCACCAAACTGTCCCTGTCCAACCAGCAGATCTTCACTCCACTGGAGGACAAACTCACACAGGATGAAGCCCTACTGTTCTGGGGACTTGACCTGCCTTTTCTTGTTGCTTCCCACAGCCACACCCCTGCGAGGTGAGTCTCTATTATCAGCCTACAGTCAGGGACATGGCAGCTCCAGGAAGCTGTGTTGCCCACTAGCCGGTGGCCCAGCTGGACACACACCCAGGCCTGCCTGGCCCAGAGCTGGGAAGCGTGAGGAGGGCGCCCCTGGTGGGGCTGCTGGCGTGAGGCTGGGCTGAGGATTGGGTGACAAGCTCTCTTCCCCCATGAAAACCATCAGTCCCCACACCCAGAATGAGCCCCTGGTGAATAGGGACACTGATGCTAACAATAGTAAAAGTACCCGCTGCCACCAGAGTGGGGCGCTGACCCCGTGCCAGGCTGGGGCCAGCCCTCCACCTTTCTCACCCCACCTCACCCTCTCCTCAGCACCCCCGCACGCCACTGCTGCCCAGCCCACGTGACGGAGGAGCCAAGGGAGGCTCGCCAGGGAGCAGTGGCCTGCCCAAGTTCCCTTAGCCACAGGCAGGGCCAGGCCGGCCCCCACGGATCTCACACGGAGCTCACGGACCTCTTCGGCACCCCCCAACTCGGGTGGTTTCTCTGGGCCTGTTGAGTTCTTTCCAGCTCCGCCTCCTACCGTGTGGACTCAAGTTCCCTTCAGATCGACTCGAAATAGGCTCCGATTTCAATGTACCTCACCCTGAGCCATAAAATCCATGAAATCAAGGGGTTCATGCATTAATTGCTTGTGGGAGGGGTTTCTCATACTCATGAAAATAAACACATGACTGGTGGAATATAAAATATAGTTTCTCTGTGCGCCACCGCAGTCACCTCCGACTCACCGGGAGCCGGTCCTCCTCCCTGGGAGGCGCCAGGCCTGCCTCCAGAGAGGCAGGGAGGAGCGGGGAGGGGGTGGCATCTGGGTGGGTGGACATGGCCTGGCCTCTCCCAGCCCAGCCCAGCACAGAGGCGGTTCTCTTTCTCCTGGGGAGGCCGCACCCTGCCTGTCACCCCAGCCTGGGCCTTGGCAAAGGAAACACCAGGGCAGCCGGAGGGGGCCTGGCTGACCACGGGCCCCTTGAGGGGAGGCCCCGTGGGGAAGGCTGCGATGGGCCCAATGGTCCTCTGAGAATGGGGTGCATATGGGGGTGCTCACCACCTGTGCGCCCCACCAGTCCTGGCTCCTGGAGGAAGCCCCAGGCTTGGGACAGAATCCCTGGCTCTGCACCACCCACAGGAGAGGGGTTGGGAGGTGCTGGCTGTCCGTGGGCCAAGGGCTCCTGCCAGGAATGAAGGCAGGAAACTGCAAGGGAAAATCTGATACCAAGAAGAAGGGAAGTGTTTTCCCAAGTTGTGGCCACGTGCCCAAACAGCCAGCCGTGGGGGGAGGGAGGCGGCAGGCAGAGAGGCCTCCAGGTGCCAGTGGAGGCTGCAGGGTCCTGGAAGGATTTTGGCCCTCCCTGTAAGGGCCTGTGGCTAAGCTGGAGGGAGTCCAGAGGCAGAACCAGCGGGGCCAGATCCCAACCTACAAACTTCAAAGAGCACTTAGGGCAACAAGAAGATGTCCCCCTGGAGGAAGGAAGACTCAGGGGCCATGTGGCACAGACAGGCCTGGGTTCAAGACCCAGAACTTCTACTTGCCTCTGCAAGCCCCTTCTGCTCTCTGAGCCTCACTTTACCCAACCTGTAAAATGGGGATAGTCCTGTCATCCAAAGTAACTACAAGGAATCTATGAGGTTAGTGCTATTAGGGCAATGCTTAGCGCATAGTGAGCACTGATACATGTTAGCTATCCGTGGATTTATATTTCTAAGTTACTATTTATAGGTATATAATATACTATATTATTATATAATAATTTTATTATATTATATTATAATTTAAATTTTATTATATATTTTATATATTATATTTATATTTATTATTCACGTGGTTATATTACATATTTACATATTTCATATCTGTATTATAATGCGTTATATATAAGTATATATAATATACTATCTGTACTGTAATATAGTATAAATAACTATTTGTAAATTATTTATTACTATCACCACCGGAAGGCTATGGGACACAGAGGGAGCAGATATGTTCTGTGTGGCCCGCATATCACACTTTCATTCGCTATATCTATTTACCAAGGCCCTGGGAAGCCCAGGTGAGCTACTTCCGGAGCTTCCTTGAGCACAGGTGCCTTCTCAGGTGCGCACCTTAGAAAAGACAGCACTGGGGAAGCTGGTAGGCTGCTGAAGTGGCAAGTTCGTTCACCTGGACCAGGTGCCCACTGCGTGCCCGCCCAGCCCGAGCCCCCAGCGGTGCAGAGGCACAGGGAGTGAAGGACTCGCCAAGGTCACACAGGCCTGAGTGCGGAGCCCCACTTCACACCCAGGTCTGGACACAGGCGGTCCCCCTGCAGACCCCACACTCCCGGTCACCACCACTGGGTAGGGCAGCCACTTGCACTTTGGGGGGGGGGGCAGACGGGAAGGAGCTACTTCAGGCCCCGCGAACCTGAGGGGCAATGGGAGTGGACACATTCTGACCCGTGGGGAGGTTTGCCATGAGGGAGGGGGTGCTGTCTCCTCCTTGAAGTCCTGGTGGGAAACCTGCAGCCGAGGGGGCACCGGGCCCAAACCCCGGCACAGATGGGGTTTCTGTCCAGAGCCCCGACCACCCCTCACCCCGCGCCCGGTGTCTCATTCCAGTCCACCCCAGGTGGGAATTGTTCTCCCCATTTCCTCGGTGAGCAAACTGAGACCAGAGGGGCAGTCACATGCCCCAAGTCACACAGCAGGTCTGCGACAGCCCGGGCTTCACCCCAGCTCTTTGGATTGTCCAGGGTGCCAGAGGAGCCTTTTGGGGACCCCTCCATCATGTCTATTTCGGGGTCTCTAATATCCCCCTCCCCCCACTCTGGCTTGAAGACTCTTCTATCCTGACATAAGGACAAAAGACCTGGCCATTGCCCATAGGAACAAGAGAGGGGAGGGCAACAGGAAGACGCCCCTCAGGGTGTTCCTACCCAGCCCCCCGCCCAGTCCCCAACATCCAGGTCTGAGCTGCCACCCCTAGCCCAGCAGAGCCCGGGACAGGCCCTGGGAGACCAGAGCTGCATCCAGCCCAGGCCTCTCACGGGACATGTCAGGGTGAGGGATATGAGAACATAGCCGGCTGGAGCCGGGAGAGAGCAACCATCTCGGGGGAGACCCCCACCCACGCTCTGCCCCTGGAGACGGGTTGCTGTCTCCTTGGGAACCTTTGTATGTGGCAGGGAGGGGGCAGTTTGAAAGGATTAGATCGTGGGCTACTGAGTGCCACAAGTGACAGGAACTAGCCCAGCTCACAGTGACTGTTGCAGAACCCCATCCCCCAGCCTGGCTGGCCATCTCATTCCTGGGCCGATGCCGCCATCCTGTGGCCAGATTCCTCCCTAGCAGCCTCAGGCCACTATCTGATACCTCAACCTCAAGATTCAAGGCAGTCCTTGAGATCGTCTTACCCAGTGTCAGGGGTCCATTTCACAGATGGGGAAACTGGGTCACCCAGGTAACAGCAAAGGGTAAGTGAAAATAGTAGGAAATTTGGAATTCAACAGCCCTGGGCAACAGCCAAACTATATAGGTCTTAGGGTGTCCAAGTAAGTCTGAATTTTATCTTGGAGACAAAAGAGAGACAGAGAAGGATCTTGAGCAAGGGTGTGACCCGATCAGATGTGCACTGTAGGACCATCACTGTGATATCAGTATGCAGAATGGGCTAAAGAACAAGGCAGGAAGGCCAGTTAACCTGCTATGGTCCCAACCTGTAGAGAAAAGACTAGAACCCCCTCTTCATCACAGTGAGTCTGAACCTCAGAGAGGCAATGTTCTGGAAAGAGTCCTGACTTTGCAGCCAGAGAGTCCAGGGTTCAAACCCCAGCCCTGCCACTTACTGGCTGTGTGGCACTTTATATCTGGCAGCCTTGGTTTCTCCGTTTGCAAAACAAATTTATTCACAACATCACTGAGAAGTTTGAATTCAAAATTGTGTGTGTAACAGCTCACATCTAGTGGATGATCAAAAAGAAAAGGTAACTCAGTGGGGGTCCTAAAACTGATTCTGGCCCCAAGAGCAGAGACGGCCCCTCCCCACGCCAACCAAGCCTCGTGTGCACCGAGCTCCCGAGCCCCCCCGACAGTGACTGAGCTGCCCAGCCACTCAGCAGCTCCAGAGGAGGCAGGCCTAACCCGGGCAGCAGGAAGCCTCTGTGCAGCTACTGTCTCCTATCATATTAACTGCATTTGCATCTGGAACAGATGGGGTGTTGGGACTACACCCCCCCACCACCACCACCATTTTTCACAGAGCATTGATCCAGGAGAAAATCGTGTAATTAAAAGAGGAGAAATGCAAAACAATCCCCTTAGCGGACTGTGCCGTCTTCCCTCCCTTGTAAATCCATTAATGAACTGTAATTGCAAAGACAAACCCGTTATTGAAACCTGGTAACCAATTCACTGTGGGGCCAAGGGACTCCCATTGTAATCCAAGACCTGGGGAAAGACAGGGGGAAAAAAATCCTAATTAGTTTAGTCCTGTTTATCTATACACAAATCAAAACAACAAAAATACCGATTACAAAGTAACTTGCCATCTGCCAATAGACTATGGGTGCCCTGGGGAGGCGCTGGTTTTCCTTCTTCGTGGGACTTGTTTATAACCTTCTGTTAATCAAACGGAGATCAGGGAAAGATGCGGGAATTACATGGAGAGGGTGGGTTGCCTGGGGACCCGCAACCGACGTGGGGAGAATCAAGATGAGTTTGGCAGGAGTTGGGGTTTGGAAGACCCCAAGATGCCAGCCCTCACCTTCCTCAGAGCCCGGCGATGTGGTCCCCCCTTCCCCATACAGGGAAGAATGGGATCCACAGGATCTATTCCAGCTGGGATCTAAATAAAACCCTGGCTCTGCCTACCTGTTGGGGATATGAGGTGGTTCTGCTCAGCCTGCACCCAGACCCTAGATCTGATTACACATCCCTCCTTCTCCTGGAGGAACCACTCAGTCTTCTTAGTCCTGGGGCGTCCTGTGTGCCTGATCCATCCGTCACCCAGGGACAAGCAGAGCCCAGCCTGGCCAGTCCGAGCCTTGCATCACCCTGGCCACAGTGATTTTCAAGGGTGGGCACTTGAGCCAAGGAGGCTGAAGGCTGTGAACTCAGAGCTGGGGGGCATGGGGCCATCTTGAGACGAGGGTCTGGCTGGACATGAGGTCACCAGGGTGGAGACCAGTCAAGAGTGGAGAGAGCCAGTGGTGCCTGGGTGGCTCAGTCAGTTGGGCGTCTGCCTTCAGCTCAGGTCATGATCCCAGGGTCCTGGGATCGAGTCCCACATCGGGCTCCCTGCCCAGCAGGGAGTCTGCTTCTCCCTCTCCCCCTACTTGTGCTCTCTCTCTCTCAAATAAATAAATAAAAATCTTTAAAATTAGAAAAAAAGAGGGGAGAGAGCCGGAGGCCCAAAGACGCCCCCAAGCCCAACGCCTCTGCCAGCACCCTCCATCACAGGGATCCCATCAACTCCCTTCTCGTGCTGACACTGGTTGGTGTGGTATTTCTGTCACTTGCAACCCAGCCCTAACTCAGCCCGTTCTGAGCCACAGTGCCGGCCGGCCGGTCTCCAGGTGGTTGACCTGCCCTGCTTCTCCTGCCGGCCTCCCTGGGACTCCCCCCTCCTGCCATGGGATGGCTTGGGCGGCACTGTTGGAAACAGGAAGCAACCTTCTCCCACTCAAAAATGGGCGAGTTCTGGGCACATACCCCCTTCCATTTGGTCCTTTCTTGGAAAATCCTGAGGCTCAGCCCCAGAGGTCCCAGATTCCCAACCCACCCCAGCTCGGCCTCGACCAGGGCCTGAGCCAGGCCAACAACAGCCTCAGGCCTGCCAGTTCTAAGCCCCTGGGTGCTGATCAGTCTCCCCATCCAGCACCTTCTCCAACCCCCAGCCTCCTTGGCAAGGCGCTCACTCCCTGCCTGGCTCCCACCAGCCCCTCCGTGGGGGTCCAACCCTGCCCCTTCTGCCTGGGGCTCCTGGGTCCAGCTCCAGGCTCCTCTAGGACGAGGTCCGCCCTCTGCCAAACTCTGAGCCTGCCGGCCACCTGGGAGGAGGACAGAGGAAGAGACCGGCCACTGGGACTTTCCAAGGGCCTACTATGTGCCCACGGCTTAACACTCGTCATAGGCGGCAAAGCTAAGTTTGTGCTGCTCTTAAGAAAGGCCTGAGCTTCGGGTCAACCCAGGAATTGGTGCCCGCGCTGACTTGAACAATCTCATCACCTGTAAAACAGGGTCACTGGAAGGATTTGCCGGCGTCCTCAGGGCCACCGTCCCGAGGAGTTTCTCCCCTCTCCCTGCAAGTAAGGATGTCACTGCTTCATGGTGACAGGGAGGTCAGCCGCCCTGCACAAGACCCAGCAGGGCCAGCCTCCAGGTCACCGCACCTCCGTGGGTGTGTGAGAGGGAGGTTTCGGTCCCTGCACATCCCGGCTGAGGTCCCTTCACAGCCCGCCTCGCACCCCATCGAGTGTTTGTGGGGAAAAACATGAGCTGCATTTCTAATCAGAGTTCTATCCTACTTTCTAATCACATCACCTCGTTTCCTAAAACCCTCCCGTGCCTTCACACCACCCTGCAGGTGCAGTCCCCGCCTCCTCTGGTCCTAGGCCTGCACCCTGGACCCCGCCACAGGCAGCTGCATCCAGGCTCTATGAGGGCCACACACCTTCCTCCTCAGGGCCCTCTCACACGCCATTCCCTCCACTTGACACGCTCTTCCCCAGCCCCCTTTACCTCCCTAACTCCCAAAGTGCCTTCAGATTCGGCCTCCAGGAAGCCTCCTCCACCTCCTCACGGCTGGGGAAGCCCCTCTGTTGTATGCCCCTGTGGCATACCCCAAGTCCTAGGCCCGCTACCACAGCTGGGCTCCCTGTGAGGCTTTCTGTCCCATGTCTGCCTGCCCCTCTAGGCTGGGAGCACCACGAGGCCAGAAACCACTGGGCATTTTCTATTTCATCCCGAATGCCTCGTGTGTGCTTTGGCCTCTGGCAATGCTCAGTAAATGGGGAAGGAAGGAAAAAACGAGGGGAGGGTGACTTCACTGTCCCCTGCCCCTCCCTCCCAGTCATGTGCCCCTTTTCAGCCGCCCCCCACACACACCCCTCACCTTCCAGACTTCCCCTGCAGGGGCAGCGCCCGGGCCCCCTGCTAAGCCACCTCTGCCGTCTCCTCCAGGGAGCCCTCCAGGGCTGGCCACAACCATGCCAAGCCCCCCACCCCCCGTCTGGGTGCCCTCAGCACCAACACTGTGAGGAGGGTGCTGTTGCCCTGTTTACTGTCGAGGAAGCTGAGGTCGGAGGGCAAAGGAGTCTGTCCAAGGCAAGGGGGCCTGGGGGGTCTCACACCAGGACTGTTGGCCCCCAAATTGCTAACCCCTCCGCTGTCACCTCCCCATGGGATAGTTCCTGGGAGCTCGGAGCCTGATGCTTGGTCTCTGCCAGGCCAGACAGGCGCCCCCCGGGCACGCTTCTCTCTCGTCTGACTTCATCAAGGAAGTAATGACAGCCCTCGGGCTCTGAGTGACACCGTGCGTCCCTCGGGAGATTCTCCTTGTTGACTGCTCGTTTCTGGATCCTCTCTCCATTCAACAGATGAAGAACTAAGGCCCACAGGGAGAAGGGATGGCTTGTCCATGCTCACACAGCAAGAAACACACCGAGGCTGCGACGTCAGCCCCGGAGCGCAGGGGCTTGTGCCGTCTCTGGGCTCGTTCTACTCCTGGTGTCTGGACGAGGGCCTGGCACGGGTGCTGGACAATCCCTGGCCGCAGGACGAAGTGGTGGAGGTGGCTGGCTGTCCCCAGAAGCTCGCAGGCTCACGCCGCCCTCCGCGCCTCGCCTCCCTGAGCCGCGGCACACGCATGTGCTGGCACCCCTCCAAGCAGAGGCAGGGCTGTCCTTGTCTTTGCCTCCTGGTGGAGCTGGGGGGTTGGTGCCAGCCAACGTGACGCAGGTGGGCCAGAGCCACGGTGCACACTCTGGTCTCCCAGCGGGTAACAGGTGCCCCGGGTGGTACAGCCGCTGGAGACCAGGTGGCTGCAGTGTCCCGAGGGACACTGGCCCCAGATGGGAACAAGGGAGGTGCTCAGTCACCGACAGGCTTGGATGTGTCCCTGAGTCTGGGAAACACCCCCTAGAAGGCAGCAATGATGCCAACTCCACTCAGGGTGCCAAGTGTGGGCGGGCCCGGTGCTGGGTGCCCCCACCCACCTCATTGACACCCCGCAGTACCTGAGAGGTGGTGCCAGAATCCTTTGTCTTGGATGTAGGTGGGGGACCCAGAGGGGTGAAGGGCCCCCACCAAGTTACCAGGCAGCTGAGGCATGGTCCTGGAACCCAGGATGGCCCCAGAACTGAGGAGCAAGAACGAGGACACCAAGGCCACCACGTGGGTCGGAGACAGAGGGGAAAGATCGGCTGAGTCAGGGCTCTCACATTGCATGGAACAGAAATGGGCTCAGCCACGTACGTCTCACTTCGGCGTGAGGGTTTCCTGGGTATCACGAACGGTCAAGGCAGGGAGTGTAGCCAGAATGGGACACCAGAGAGTGCCCTCCTGCGGCAGATGAAAAGTGGCTGCCAATTCTTCGTTGCTCTCTCCCCATGGAGAAGTGGAGTGTACCTCCCCGCCCCTTGCGTTTGGGCTGGCCTGAAACTGCTTTCATCAAGAAAATGCAGCAAAAGTCACGCCATGCCAATGTGGGGCCCCAGACCTAAAAAGCTTTCAGAAGCCCTGGGCTGCCAGGTAAGAAGTCTGGCTCCCCCGCCGGAGAGCCCCTGGGGACATACGTGGAGAGAGAAGTAAAGAGAGGCCGGGCCTTGCAGCCCCGTCTCCCCCCACAACGGTCACATCAGGGGGCTTTGGCGCAGGTGAGTGGGCCATGCTGGAGGCTCCAGCCTAGTCGAGACCCACACGAGTGTGACCCCAGCCGACTCCACATGGAGCAGAAGAACCACCCCACAAAGCCCAGCCAACGCACAGAACCATGACAGTAACAGGTGGTTGTTTTTGAGCCACTGAGTTTTGGTGGGTGCAGGGGTGTAATTCCGCCTGCTTAAACTGCCTCTAAGGAAGACCTCTCAGGATGGTCTGAGTCTCTCGTAAAAGCCTTTTACGGGCTCTCAAGTGTGACTCTAGTAGTAACACTAAAAATGCCCCATGATGCAGGAATGAGTTCAGCAAATCACCCAAGCTCCCACTCTGGGAGACGAGGGATTGAGAATGCAAGGGGCACTGCTCCAGAGGGGCCTGGGTGAGGCCAGCAGACCCCAGGTAGGCCTGAGGGGACATGGGGGTCAGGACACTTTCTCATGTGCTATCCCTGAGGTGGGGGGCTGCTGCCGTCTGTGCTGGGATGGAAGCGAAGCTGCTGACGCCCAAGGAGGGAACAGAGAGGACTCCAACATGGGTGTGGGGCTGGGGGGGGCACCTGGGGCCAGGGCCGGTGCGGCTGGGACCCTCCCAGCATCTCTAACTCACGCACATACACTCAGCCCACAGGCTCCTGTTACAACTTAAACCCACTCTTTTTCCCCAGCTGGGTGAGGGTGATAGGGCACTCTACTCTACTGTAAGTCTCTTAAGGGCAGGGACTGTGTCTGTCTCGTAGGCGACCATCTTCCCACTGCCTGCCATGGGCCTGTGCTCTGTGTTTGTCATCTGCATGCATGCATGCTTGAATGAATGAATGCCTGAATCGGCCTATCTGCTGTCATGGCTCTTCTTTTTCTTTGATGTCTTGCAGTCCTAGATACAAGTCCTATCTCTCCAGCTGATGCTTTGCTGAGCAAGTCATCTGAACACCCAGACACAGCTTCCCCGTGTGTATAATGAGGGCGTCTCAAGTCCACCGTGGGCAGGGCTGCTGGAGAAGGAAGGGAGAGCCTGTAAGGGCAGGACGACCGCACGCTGGATTCAGGGTAGCGGCCTTCACCACTATTCCCACCACTGTTGCCACCCTGCAGGGGCCCCCTGCACCCGCCGCCCTCACCAGGCCTTCGTCCGGCTCCCCGAATGACCACACTGCCTCTGGCCCCATTCAGGGCTTAAGTTAAATCATATTTAATTGTTTTTCAGAAGGGAATAGAAAAATCAGGAAAGAGATTCACAGCACTCGCAGTCAAGAAAGGGTTAACTAAAAAAAAAGGAATATATTAAGCTTTCAATTGAAAAAATGCAAACGCAGTCCCTCTCACACTCACCCCTGTGTTCTCACTCTCACACACGCATCCCTGCTCTAGATACACGCCTGCCCTCAGGCATGCACACACGCACACGCATGCTCCCAAACATAGCCACGCTCCTAACACATGTGCACATGCCCATGCACGCGCACACACACACACCCAGCAGGGCTGGCAGGATGGTGGGGGAGACCTGGTGCCCTCAGGGCCTGCCCCTCCCCCCCTCACTGAAATGGCAAAGCTAGACTACACTCGGGGCTCTAGGGGACACATGCAGGACTCGGCAGGCTGTGCTTGCGGTGGGAAGAGAGAGAGGCTGTGGCGGGGACAGGCAGCCTCAGACGACTCTGTTCTCCAGGACGGCCAGCCGCTTACTCACAGCTTCCAGTGGACTCACGGTTAAGGACAGGCGCAGGCTGACCAGAGCAGGGGGGTGATGGCTGTCCCACCTGCACTCGGGACCCCACTTCCTGTGTCCCCCACCTCCCAAGAGCCTCTCTTCCATGGGTTCTCTCACCCTATCTACAGCTTGCGTCCTCCCCAGTGTCACTGCCCTCAGAATGGTGCCTTCCCCAAAACGCGCTAGTTACAGTGTGCCCTGAAGGCCCAGCCCTGCCCAGTGGCAACTCAGGCCTGCTGGGTCCCCCACCTGGGCCCCCACCCCGTCCTGACAGAGCCAGGGGAGTTGTTCCAGGCCCAGCCTCATCTGAGTAGAGACTGGTATTCTTCGTGTCACTGAGAGCCTGAGAAAAGGGGAGGCCACAGGCTCCATGTTTTCCTGAGCATGGCTAGGACTCTGGATGTGTGTCCAGTCTCTAGATCTTGGCTTCTGCCTCAGTTTCTCTGTTTACCCTCTAGGAGCCTCTGCTTTTGACAGGATCAGTACGAAAGCCGGTGCCAGCCCATCTGTCCGGAGTCCAGCTTATCTCCAGCAGGAGGCAGAGTCCCACCTGGGACCCCACACACAAGTGGCGTGGCTCCCTCTCCCGCCCTGCAGTGCCCTGCCCCCCCCAATCCCCGCCCCTCAATGGCCTCTGGGAAAGGATATGCTTCCTGGTCAGGGCCTGCAGCATCCCCTCCACTTTGGTCTGGAATTTCACAATGGACTCGCAGGCACACGGGTCTTCCTCTGGAGTGGGCAGGAAGTAGGGAAAGAGAAAGGGAAGGTGAGTGGTGGTGTGGCGGGGGAGCGAGGAGCGGTCACAACCTAGGGCCAGGACTAGGGAGTCTTGGGGGAGTGCAGGGGGCCTGGGAGAGCTGAGAAGACAGAGACACGTGTAGGGTTCTGAGGCAGAACTCCCAGGAGTGATGGACGGGGAGACTCCGAATGTTCTCCAACCCCACAGAGCCCTGATAAAACCTCCAATACCAGCATCTCCGTGCTGGCCCCCACTGCATGCAGGGCACTGTTGCTAGGGGCCTCGGGGTCATCTTGGCGGCTCCATCCAACACTCTGGGTTGGAAGTCATTAATCATCCCATTTTACAAATAAAGAACCCGAGCAGTGAAACAACGGGATCCTGGCCAACAGCCAGTTCCTGCCAGAGCAAACGCACAAACTCAGGCATGTCTGACTCTGGAATCCATCCTCTCTACCACTGGGAGGATCGGGGGAGGCAGCAAGGTTCAAATCCTGGCGCCTCCAGTTATTAACGATTGTTCCACCCCTCTGGGCTCGGTTTTCCTGTCTGTAAAATGGGAATAATAATATTTCTACCAATTAGGACTGAATGATTTAATATTTGGAGAGTACTAACAACAGTGCCATTCATGTAATAAGCATTCAGCCTATGTTTGCTGGTTGCCAAAGTGAGACTGGCCAGCCCTCCTCCTGCTTCTGCCAACTCTTGTTGCCACCCCAGCTCCTGCTTCTCCCCACCCACATCCAGTTCCAGAATGGCTCCCCAGTCTCCCCCCGGAGCCCCACCCACCCCTCCCATCGATGCCATCCCTGGCCTCACTAACCCACGCAGATCTTATTCTGCAACCTCTTGCCAATCTGGTTGATGGTCTTGAAGTCAGCCGTGTAGAAGTAATGCTCTGCCACGGGCTCTGAGGCGATTTCCCTCAGCTCGTCCTCCACGGCGTTGCCCACACCCACAGCAAACATCTTAAAACCTGCCAAGAGGAACAAGATGAGTGACAGTGGTCATGGGGACAGGCAGCCGCAGCTGAGCTTCCTGGGCAATGCCCAGGCGATCAACACCAGACACCTCCTGGTGGCAGCTTCTGGAATTACAGGCACAGTGCCTAGGACAAAGACCTTGAGGAAACCAACATTCACTGAGGTTCTACCCTATGTCAGACCCGTACTGATTCTCTGGACCGGGAGCTTCGTAACCTCATACACCCCATGATCATCCATCTGGTGGCTATTATTATCCTCATTAAATAGGTGTTAAAAACAGAGACTCCGGCTTGTCCCAAAGTGGGGTTGCCTTCCAACAGTTGGTGTGTTCTGGGGAACATTCGACTGGAAAACCTCCAAACCCCACCTACAAAAGGACCATTGAAACAAGCTGCTTACTTTTCTGGGGCCTCCGTTTTCTCATCCCCGATAAGAAAGAGTTGGACAAACCCATCCCTCCTCATTCACATTGAACTTGGGTTTAGGGCACTAGTAACAGACAACCTATAGTCGAGCTGTTCCCTAGGTACTCCTGGCCATCAGTGGCGTTCAGGATCCAGGCATCACCTACCAAGTTCCTTGGCTTTCTTGGCGGCATCGTTAATGTAGTCCTGGCTCCGGCCATCAGTGAAGACAATGCCCACCTTCTGGGCCCCAGGCCTAGCCCCGCTGGACACAGTGAAGGAATTGTCAATGAGGTACTTGAGGGCAGCCCCGGTCATGGTGCCCTTCTCCATATATGACATGTTCCGCACAGCCGCCTTAATGTCCTTCTTCGTGTGGAAGCGGCCCAGCGGGAACTCCTGGCGCACAGAGCTCGAGTACTGCACTAGCCCCACCTGCGCCAGTTTGTCGGACACGTCCAGCGTGTCCACGATCTGATTGATGAACTTCTTCACCAGCTCAAAGTTCTCCGGCCGCACACTTTTGGATCCATCAATGAGGAAGACCAAGTCAGTGGCCGAACTGCCGCTGCTGCCGCTGCAGGCTAGGAAGGGTAGCAAGGAGAGGAGGTGAAGCTTAGGGACCAGTCGTTCACCCTGACCACTAGTCAGGAACCCATCACACACTGAACTCTGTACTGAGGATTATCCCAGCCCGTTTTGTCCTCAGAACTCCCTCTAGAAAGCCAAGGTTCCTGGCCTTGTTCTTTAGCGTTGGAAATGGAAGCTCCAAAGCCATTAAATCATACAACTCAGAAGGAGTGGCACCAAGAGTTGAACTCAAGACTGTGTAACTCCTTCCACCATACTAAACCCACCACCCACCGTGACAAAGAGGGACAGAAGTCAGAAGGTAACTTTCTGCAGACACCAAGTTCTAGGAGGCATCTATCACCTTTGCAGATTGATCCAGAAGCAAAGTGCAGAGAGGCTCGAATGGGCTTCCTAGAGAGTGGCCAAGCCGCCCCCCTCCCCACCCTCCCCAGGGCTTGCCTGTGTCCAGCCCACTGACCATTGCAGGTCTTGCCATCACTGTTCAAGGTGAAGCCCTCCCGACAGGCGCAGGTGTAGGAGCCCGGGGAGCTGAGGCACACCTGCTCACAGTCATGGTCTCCTGTGGCACACAGGTCTGACACCACTGTGGGGACAAGAAGACAACTCAGAATCTCACTGTCACAGGGCCTTGGACATCTCAGCCAGGGTGGCCCTTCAAACATTCAGGGAGACTGAGGCCGCCAACTGGGTGAGGTCTGAGCCCCAGACCCTCAGCCCAGGGCCGGAATCCCTGGCCCGCCCCATGCTGACTCTCAGCCCCGCCTCCCGCCCTATTCAGCCCCGTCCCGTCGTTAACTCAGCCCCGGACCTGTCCATCCCCGTCCGGCCCCGCCCTGGCCCGCCCCCGATGCAGACTCAGTCCCGCCCTGTCCAGCCCCACCCTGTCCAGCCCCGCCCCGATCGACTCTAGCCACGCCCTCACCCCCCCTCCCTGCCCCTGCCCCACCCCGACGCTCAGTCGGCCCTGTCCATCTCCGTCCGGTCCCGCCCTGGCCCGCTCTCCATGCAGACTCAGTCCCGCCCTGTCCAGCCCTCCGGTCCAGCCCCGCCCCGATGGGCTCTCTAGCCACGCCCCCATCCCGCCCTGCCCCTGCCCTGGCCCCGCCCCGTGGCCCTATCCATCCCTGTCCGCCCCGCCCCGGTCCCACCCCCGATGCGGACTCAGTCCCGCCCCGATGCTCTCCGTCACGCCACGCCCCGTCCAGCCACGCCCCCCGCTGCGGCCCCGCCCGGACGCCAGCACCCCCCACGCTCCGCCGAAGCGCCCCAGCCTTGTCCACCCCCTGGCCCTCCCGGCGCACCGCAGAAGGCCTCCTGGAACTTCTTGGACAGCTTCTCGATGACGCTGTAGCTCTCCACGTAGTCGACGTGCTCTTCCTGCGGCTCGCTGGCGATCTGCCGCAGCGTGGCCTTGTCCACGCGGCCCACGCCGATGGCAAACAGCTCAATGCCGCTGGCCCGGGCCCGTGCAGACACGTCTCGCACGCTGTCCTGGGGCCTCCCGTCCGTCACCACGATGGCCACCTAAGACACGCGGGGTGCGTGTGAGGACCAGGTCTCCCTCCCGCGCTGGGCTGGGCCGCTCAGCCCTCCAGTAAGCCCCCGGGGCCACTGGCAGAAGAGGACCCTGAGGCCCGAGAGGCAGAGTGGCTTGCGCAGGTCACACAGCTAGTCCACGGCGGGTGGATCTGATTCCCCGCCAGGGTTTTGCCCCAGGGAGGAGAACCTGACTCGCAGAAGAGGAGACAGGTTTCCTCTGACTGAAAGACATGGCTGAGGTGTTCTCCCATCTGACTAGCGCCTGTGGGTGTCTCCCCTCTCGGGGAGGCAGCTCTGTGATGATCTGAGGGCAGGACCATGTCTCCCTCCTCAGACTGGGGCCTCCGAGGACAGGTCCCAGCAAGTGTGCCCGACACCGTGCAGTTCTGCCCTTTGGCCAGCAGAGGGCGGGCGAGGCTAAAGAACGGCGGTTCTGCCTCCAGTCTGGCCATCCTTCCCCTGCAGGCCCTGAGTAGGGGCGGCCTTCCCACTTAGATGGCTCCCTCTTCTCCCTCCGTTCCCCAGGATGCTACATGCCCTTTCCGTAGGGGAGAACACTGTCTGCTCCCCTCCCCACCAGGCTCCCCTGTTTGTGCCCTGGGAAGGGAGACAGAGGGGACCCTGGCGCTAGGCCTAGCCCTTCCCACCCCGACCTGAGCTGAGCCTGCCCTGAAGCCAGGGTCCTCACAGCGCCTCTCTGCTTCTGACCTGGGTCTGCTTCTGATTCCTGGGTCCCCACCCTCGGACCCCGGTCCCCAAACCCCTGTCTTAGTGACCTGTAGTATGGTGGTTGGAAATGCGGCTCACCCTCCTGAGTCATCTAATGAGATGACTCATGGTCCGAGGCCAGGAAGGGGAAGATTATTTTTCATATCACTGCCCGGGACCCCCTGGGGAGTGATCTTGCACCATCCCTTCCCCACCAGAGGCCGAGGCTCACCTAGCTGAGACTGTCCACAGCCACAGGCTGCCACATTCCCCCGAGACCCACAGCCTTCTGCAACCCCGACTGTCCCCCTTTAATCCAGCCTTGGGACTTTGAACTCACCTTGTAGGGGCCTCCCACAGGTGGATTCCAGGCTGGACGCTCCAGGTCTGGGGGAGTTGGCACTCTCTGTCCTCACATGCCCACGCCAGGCCACTGGCCTGATGTGGACTGACACAAGTGACTGGGGTGTGACAGCTACGGACGTCACCACCATCCCCTTCACCACCTCTCTCTTATTAGGATCACCCCAGGTCACCACAGCCTCTCAAGGACCTCACGTCAGAGCTTGTAAAGGGCCCCCACAAAGGACAACCAACAGGCTGCCCTACAGGCCATTTCTTCGAGGGCTATAGTGGCCGGGATTGTGTGCTATTATCTCTAGACATCCCTACCACTTACTAACTGGGCAAGACACTTAAGCCTCCCATGCCTCAGTTTCCTCATCTGTAAAATGAGGATACCACCTCCAAGCAAGTTTGCATTCCTTCGGCGCTCATGTGTCAGGCATGTCCTGCATGGGGGTAAGAAAATACGTCCCCGGGGCCGAGGCCCTGGGCAGGTAAAGGGTGACTCCTTGGGGCCGTTGAGGGCTATGAAGGGGAGATGTGGGCGTCTGTGGGCAGACCACCGCGGAAGAGAACACCTGACCAGCCTCGCAGGCCCTGGGCTGAGTCCTGGGAAATCCCGCTGTGGGGACCAGGTCTGTGAAGTCCTCGGCACCCGGCCTGGAGTCCGTACTGACGTTGGCTTGCGGCGCATCATCTCATTTTTCTGAACCCCTGCCCTCAGAGGCTGATTAAATAAAACCTGAGCTAACCCTTCCGTGGGGCTTGGTAGGGCCAGCGCTGTTCTGAGCACTCTATGTTACAGACTCACAGAGTCCTCCCGACAGCCCCTCGAGAAAGTTGGTTTACTGTGGTTTTATGGGTGAAGGGACTGAGGCAAGGAGCTGCACGCGCTGCTCAGGGTGACGCAGCCAGTCCAGGGAGTGGGGGGCGTCTGGACTGCCTCACTCGGCCTCGGGGAGCCAAGTCCACCGAACTGAAATAATCGAGCTCTCACCAGACTGAGGTCCTGCGGTCAGAGGGTGGATAAAGATGGGTTCACATCCCAGCTCTGCCACTTGGCTTCGTTGGGTCTAAGACACAACTGTGAGCCGGTTTGGAGAATCCTGCAGGCGGTTCACAGCAGGACGCTGGCGGGGAAGGGCGGGACACGTACCTTGCTGATGTCGGGGGACCTGGCACGACTCCCCTCAGTGTCGCTGAAGGCTTTGGTGATGGCGAACTGGATGGCCAGGCCGGTCATGGTCCCCGTGGACAGCGGCTGGATGCGGCGCACGGCCTGGAGCAGCGAGGCCTTGGAGCCGTGGGCCCACAGCGGGAACTCCTGCTTCACGGCGCTGGCATAGTTGACCACGCCCACCTGGGTGGCATTGGGCCCCACATCCAGCGACTCAATGACCTGGGACAAGAACACCTTCACCTTCTCGAACTCCACAGGCCGCACACTGCGCGAGCTGTCCACCACAAACACCAGGTCCGTGGGCCGGGTCCGGCAGAGCTGCCCTGCGAGGGGACGGGAGGGAGAGGGCCAAGAGCAAGGGCAAATGTCAGGGGCTCCTTAGACCGAGACTGGAGGCCTCCGGCAGTGTAGACTGAAGCTGAGCCAGGCCGGGTAGGTCCTTCTGTCAGCATGTGGACACCCGGGCAACCCACTTGCCAAAGGCCCCCACAGCTCAGCCCCGTGGGAAAGACAGAGGCTCAAATCTCAGCCTCGGCTAAAATTAACAAGTCAGGAAGCGACAGATGTTGGTGGGGATGCGGAGAAAGGGGGTCCCTCCTACACTGTTGGTGGGAATGCAAGCTGGTGCAGCCACTCTGGAAAACAGTATGGAGGTTCCTCAAAAAGTTGAAAATAGAGCTACCCTATGACCCAGCAATTGCACTACTGGGTATTTACCCCAGAGATACAAATGTAGGGATCTGAAGGGGTACGTGCACCCCAATGTTTATAGCAGCAATGTCCACAATAGCCAAACTGTGGAAAGAGCCAAGGTGTCCATCGACAGATGAATGGATAAAGAAGATGTGGTATATATATACAATGGAATATTATGCAGCCATCAAAAAGAATGAGATCTTGCCATTTGCAATGACGTGGATGGAACTGGAGGGTGTGATGCTGAGCGAAATAAGTCAATCAGAGAAAGACATGTATCATATGACCTCACTGATATGAGGAATTCTTAATCTCAGGAAACAAACTGAGATTAAGATTAAGGCTGGTGCCCAGCCCTGTCCTGGCACCCTGCACGCACTGCTGCTCAGCCCTGATGGATCCTGTAAAGAGGGGATTGCTCAGAGAGGGGCAGTGAGTTGCCCGAGGCTGAGATTTTTTTTTTATTATGCTATGTTAATCACCATACATTACATCACTAGTTTTTGATGTAGTCTTCCATGATTCATTGTTTGCATATAACACCCAGTGCTCCATGCAGAACGTGCCCTCTTTAATACCCAGCACCAGGCTAACCCGTCCTCCCACCCCCTCCCCTCTAGAACCCTCAGTTCGTTTTTCAGAGTCCATAGTCTCTCATGGTTCGTCTCCCCCTCCGATTTCCCCCCCTTCATTCTTCCCCTCCTGTTATCTTCTTCTTCTTCTTCTTCTTCTTTTAACATATCCCTACAGAGGCACATCTTTCCAGACACCCCGGGCAGGCAGCACCATGTGCTGGAAAGTGCATGGAGCTGGAATGAAGCAGAGTGGTGTTTGAATCCCGGCTCAGCCCCGCTGTGGCCCTGGGCAGCTCACTGCACCTTTAGGAGCCTCAGTTTCTCATCTGTCCTGTGGGGAGAATAAAGCTCACTGCTTGGTACTGTCACTGTCCTGGCCCTGCAGCCAGGCGGGGCTCAGTACACAGGCCCTTCCCTCTGCGTCCCGGAACTGAGCAGAGCTGCTCCTAAGTGAGGATGCAGGAAGGCTCAGGAAAGGGAAGGGGTCCTGGGCCGTCCCAGCCCCCCAGCCACAGTGCCCTAGGTACCAGAGTTCCTCAAGGGACCTGAGGAATGACCTTGCAGCCGCACTCTGGTCCCTACTAGTTAAGCTACAAATGGGTAAACTGAGGTCCACAGAGGGTGAGGGAATTAGCCACACCATGGAGCAGTGGATCAGGAACCAAGAGAACTCCCTTCTCCAGCCTCAGTTTCCCCATCTGTACGGGATGAGCTGGGCATTCTGGGATTCAGTGCCCAAGGCTGAAGCTCTGGGAGTGGTACAGCAGGTAGGAGCCTACACCCAGGTATGCTGGAAGGGCTGGGGAAAGGGGGGTGGAGTCCTGGCCACCCCAGAGCTGCACTCGGCCCTGGGCCTGGTGCAGCTCCATCTTCTGTCCTCAGCGACCCACAAGACTGGCCCTGGCAGCATGCGTGGTCCCCGAGGGTGGCCTGGGAGCTGGGGAGCCCCAGGGAAGGCTCTGAGACTGCAGAGACAGGCCCACCCCTGTCCCTCAATGGAACAGACTGAGCGTCACCCCTGCTCTGGCCCTTACGCACGTCACCATTGCTGTCGGCCCCCGTGCCAGCCTGCTACCCCCCCCCCGGCCCACCCCAGGATCCCACCCAACCTCTGCTCATCTCGGGGCCCAGCCCCCTGTCCCCCACCTCCCGTGGACCCCCTCACCTCCGGCGTGGGGGGCGAGGCCCAGCGTGCACAGGGCCTGGAGCTGCAGCAACAGGCCCCACGTCACGAGGCTGGCGCCGGCGAGGAGCCTCATGGTTCCGGCAGCGCGGGCAGGAGCCGGCACAGTGCTGGGGGCCAGGGGGGTCCCGGGCTTATCAACCTCGCTGCCCAGCCTCCCAGCCAGGCGGCCCCCACTGACGTGGGGATGGCTGCCCGGGCCCCTAGCCCCCTTGGGGGGCGTGGCCCGGGCTGAATGGAGGTGTGTGTGCCCAGAGAGGGAGGGAGCCACCTGGCCTGGGCTCAAGAGGCCCCTCCGACCACAAGGGCTCCTTTGCCTGCAGAAGCAGCCCGGGCTGCAGCCGGAACTCAGGAAATCTCAGGTGGGTGGAGGGTGGCTCCTCCAGGGGTTGGAGCGGGCCCTGACCCAAAGCTGCCACTCCGAGCCCAGGGAAAGCCCAGCCCAGGAGCCTCAAGCCCCAGCCCAGCCCTGCACCCTCACCCCACACCGCGCCGCTTCGCTCACCTGCATCCATTTCCTCATCCAGCCCTGACCCTGCTCCGCCTCGGCTGTCCCCTACCTCTCCACCTTCTCCCTGCTGGGCACCTTCACCTGGGGTCTCCAAGGTGCCCTCCGGACCTTTGTACAGGCCGGGTCACCCGCCCCCAACGCCCTTCCCTCCCATTCACTCTCTGCCTAACAGAATCTTTCAAGATCATCGTTGGAAATGACCTGTGTGCTCAGGGCGGTAGAGAGGACAGTCAGGAGCAAAGACTTGAAGCCAGATTACCTGGGTTTGCTAGATGCTACCTGTGTGACCGTGGGCCAGTCACTTCACCTCTCTGAGCCTACCTTCTAAGGTGGATGAGAGGAGCAGGGTTCTATGAATCGTCTCATTTAATTCCCTTGACAACCCCGTGATGCAGCTACTATTATGATCCCCATTTTCCAGAAGAACTGAAAAACAGAGAGATGAAGTAACTTGTCGGAAGTCACACCGCTAAGAAGTACCATTGCTGGGGCACCTAGGTGGCTCAGTCCATTAAGTGTCCGACACTCGGTTTCGGCTCAGGTCATGATCTCAGGGTCGTGGGATCGAGCCCTGAGATGGGCTCCGTGCTCAGTGGGGCGTCTGCTTGAGATTCTCTTTGTCGCTCTCACCTTGCCCCTCCTCCCCATGCCCCCTCACACGTGTGCACGTATGCTATTTCTCTCTCTAAAATAAATAAATAAATATTTTTTTTAAAAAAGTATCATTGCCAGAACAGGGCCCCAGGCCAGTGCTGTCAGCCACCCTGCTTGCTTGGGTGGAGCTTGGTGGAGCTGCCTCTCTCCCCTGCTCCTCCAGGATTAGGACCCCTTTCCCGTGCTTCCATCACTGTGTGTCTCACCCAGGAGCTGGTAAGAGTCTGACTGATTCATCCCTGCATCTGGGCCCAGCCCAGGGTCTGCACCGGAAGGCAAAAATAAAGGCTTATAAGTAAAGGAACATCACCAGGAATGGCCCCTGCTGCTGCAAGGAGGTCTGGTAATATGGAAAGAGCATGGGCTTGGCCAACTGAGAGACCCAGGTTCAGATCTCCATCTGTGGCTGAACAGCTGTGTGACCTAGAGCTGCTAACGTAACCTCTCTGAGCCTCGACTTGTTATCATGCAGTGGGAATGGTAGTTCTTGCCTTGCCTGCCTCACTGGGACCGTGTGAGGAGGCAGTGAGAAGACAGAAGGGGAGATGGGGGTCAAAGGATTATCATCTTTCCAGCAGACAGGATCGTTAACATTTAAGACCTGTGTGCCTCACCCTGTATGAGTTATGCCTTAAAAAGAAATGTACAGACTTTTTTTTTTTAAGTGACCCAACCAATAGTCTCACAATCTTCAGCGACAATGGCAACCATGCTCTCTTACTGTGTCTCCTTGTTTTCCAAACAAACCTGTGAGGTCAGCAGCTCCAAGGGCATCAGCCCATTTGTCATATGAGACAACTGAGGCCCAGAGAAGTCCATGACTTGCCTGAAGCCACCAGCCAGTTAGGGGCGGAGCCCAGCCTGGAACTCAGGCCTCATCCCTCTTTGCCCCCGGTTTAGAGAAGGAGGAAGCAAACAGCATTTCCCTCTGACATTTCCCACGTAGATTTCATTTATTCGTATCATTCATAGCCGTCCCCAGCTCCAAACGCTAGTCAAGGCTGCCGGTCCCTTATCCCTCTACAACTTTTAAGCATAATTCTTTTTTCCAAAGACACTGCAGGGCAAAACAACGGCAGTGCCTCTCACTTCCCAAAATTGGGTCATAAATGTGTTAGCTGCCTCCCACTGGCCATCAGCTCCCTCCGAGCTGGGGGGTGGGGCGGGGGGCGTCTGGCCCGACTCAGCCGCCACTGACCCTCAGGACCCGGCACGACGCCGGAACAGGGTATCTGGTCAGCAAATGAAGAAATACATTGAAAGAAGCAACAGGTAACAAACGGGTTGCATTTCCTGGGGAACCGACCAGGGTCAGGCTGGGGTCTGCAGTGGTGGCCGTGGCCCACTGGAGCTGCCTGAGGAGAACGTGATCCGCAGCCTCCTGGCCCCGCGTCCCCTCCCCGATGCACGGGACCGCGGCCGGAGCTCGGGGTACACGGCTCTCTTGGCCAGGCCAGCAGCTGGGCCCATGAAACAGCTCTTTCAGCCCCGAGTCTGAATGGCCGTTCTATGGGCTCCTCCAAGGAACACAGGCGCCTTTTCCGTGTCACCCATCTGCTCATTAGCAGGGCCACAGAAATGGGCCACAGGTAAGTTTTCAGGAGCAGAGATAGGTTCCCCTCCCCAAAGGGGGCAGCTTTCACATTCCACAGCGGGAGCAAGGGCTTAGAGGGAGGAAGTTCAGCCTATACATTGAGGAAAGAAAATAAATATTTGTGTTTTCAAAATGTGAAGCATTTTTCCCCCCAGGAATGAAAATCGGGAACAGTGTGTCCGGTATGAACCAGAGGAAAAAAAGGCTCGCAAGTCAGACAGGCAGCCGTGAAGGGCTCCTGCTGTTCCCTCTCCTTGTTTTCACACACCTCGGGTTTCCAGAAACTTAAAGCCTTTAGTGTTTTGTCCGAGAGAGCGCCTTGGCACTAAAGCGAGGGGCCCCGGGCAGGCAGTTCCGTGGCAAGGGGCGCAGGGCTCCCCTCCCGCGCCCCCAGGACTCCACTCCTTTCCTGAAGAGCAAACCTGGTTATCGCGCGCTCCTCCTCCCTCCTTCCCCCCGCCAACCTCGCAGTTTGGCTGGATCCACACATACCTTTACTCTTATTTATTTACTCTGTCTCTTTAATTAACTCTAAACCAACCAACTCACTTGGTGAAAAACACTCTCCTCCTCCTCCTAAGAAGTAACAGCCGTGAAATCTCTGGGTTGCTGTACCATTTATAAAGGTATTCCAATGTGCCTTCCAGATACATTCGAAATTAATTAAATTTGACCTCTGCATCCGCACATCACCGAAAATTACCTCGTGTTCTGCCAGTGGCACGCATGCCAGACTTTGAGGAATCCTGTGAAGGGCAAAGCTCCGGAATCAGACACAGCCCGGGTGGGAGTCCCTGTTGCTTCACCCGCCGGCTGCGCGTGACTTCGGGTGAACCCCCTCACCGTTCTCTCTTCTGCTTCAGGTCTGCAAAGTTGGAACCTCAGCGCCCACGTCACAGGACGGTTGAGAATGACATGGATGAACGCTGCATCCACGTCTCTTGTTTCTGCCTAGCCTTCTTGTATCGGTCAGAAGAGAACAGGCTAAGTTGCGGTAACAAGTAAGCCCTTGGATGGCAGTGGCTTAGCACAAGGGCGTGTTTCTCTCTCATGACACAGCCCAGTGCTAGACACGGGCCCCCCTGCGCAGGCTCTTCCCAAAGCCACCTCCATCTGACTAGCCCATCATTTCCAAGTCCTCTGTCTCTGGCCGCATGAACGTGACGGAGACAGCAAGCGTCCCTCTTCATGCCCTCTGATAAGGAATACACATCACCTGGCTCTGCCTAGAAGCCCAGGAGTAGGACATGGGTATTTAGTGTCACCCTTCCCAAGTGAAAAAAAAAAAATCTTCTGTTGGCCCCACCTCACTTCTAGATGAAAATTCAGATTCAACTGGGCATTCAAGCCTTCTCACAATCCGTTTCTTGCCACCTTTTCCGGGCCATTCCAGTCTCCCTTCCGTCCCCTCTCTGCCTCCCCCGCTCTGTCCCCTCTTTTCTGTGGCACTGAGCAAAGCATACTTTTGCCTTCACTGCAGCAAATTCCACTTCAGGTTTTACTGACTGGTGCTCTTGGTTCTTGCCCCGTGAGCCCGTGGGGGCCTCCCAGGTAGAACCTCTGCTTTTTGCACTGGCACATTATCCCAGTCTGTGCTCAATAAATGGCGACTCATTTTGCTATGGGGGAAGCCTAAAACCTTGACTCCTGGGCTCTGAAGGAAACCCAGAGGTCATCTAGAGCAGTAGATCCAGCCTGGCCACTGCCAGACTCACCTGGAGACGCCTGTCAAAAATAGAGTCCCCCCCATGTTGGTGCCTTCTTGGGGCCAGAGGGCCCGCCCCCACCCCTAGGGGCAGCTGTGGAGCTTTCCATGGGGAATGGCTCCCACTGTCCAGCACGCCGGCAAGAGGAATGAGCGTTTGGAGGGGAGGCTTAGGTTTAGCGCTGGGAACCACGGCAGAGCCAGTTGGTGCCTGTCCCACGCCCCTCAGCCCACCTGCGTGTGCACCTCCAGCTGCTGCAGGCAGCCTGGGGAGTGCACGTCCCCAGAGCAGCCCTCAGCCAGTGAGGGAGAGGAGCCGGGGACACACAGCTTCCCCGTTCCCCGCTGGACAATTCTGGCATGGACTCCATGCGGTTCCTTGGAGGGTCCCATGCAGGAGGCAACCCGTTTATCAATGCACTTCTTATTGGCTTGTATCCCCTCCCGGTCTCGCTTCCCCTCTCATTATATTTCCTGGGGCCACCGCCCAAATAAACTACTCGCTCCCAAGTTCTTGTCCCAGGAGCTGCTTTGGGGAGCATTTTAAACGCAGCTAAGGCAAAGCTTTCCCAGGTGTGGGAGACCAAGACAAGGATGTGCTTGGGGCCCTTCTGGGGGTGGGGGAGAATAGGCCTCTGACAGGTGGGGCAGGGGAGGGGAGGGAAGAGAGAAGAGGCCTCTGACAGGCAGGGCAGGCGAGGGGAGGGAAGAGAGATGCCCGTTTCGGACCCTGAGGCCAGCCAGGATCTGCGGGCTCTGAGCAGAATCCTCACCTACCTGCATTTATGGGCTTTTCTCTGTTTTATCCTTCCTTTAGTTACCCACAAACTATCAGTAGAGATCGGTTAAGATTTTTCAAAAGAAAAATAGATTCCCAGGGTCCATCCCAGACCCAGTGAATCTGCATTTCAGAGCTCTCTAGGCAGTCCTGATGTAACTAAACCACAGTCTCATAACATAAACCTAAACTCTCTGTCTTGGAAAGCTGTTGTCCAGCCTACAGAGGGACACCTGTTGGAAGGGAGCTTGCTATCCCCCAGGGCGTTCCATCCAGCTCAGAGAGCAGGCAGATCTCCTGTGTCCCAAGTTCGCTGACCTGAAAGATCATGGTCGGGGCCCCACTGAGGAAACATCCTCATTTCCTACCACCATCTTTAACAGCACGTGGATTTTGGTTCCTTAACCCGCCTGTTGCCAGCTCCCAGGGCATTTTGATTTGTCTCCCTCCCTCCTAAAGATTTGAGCTCTGAATTTAATATAATCCTCCAGCTCACAGAACAGAATATATTTTCTCCTCCATTTTCCAGGCTACCTCACCTCTCTTCATGCTGCCTGAAGTCCCTGCTGTTTTCCCCTCGACTTCAAAACGGAGCCACTGGAGACCGAAGATGTGCGACCGGTGTTCGACTCACCTGTTTCATCCTTCAGCGTCAAAACTCTGAATCTACACTGACCGTGACCTAAGACCTTCAAGACTGTTGGCTCTGTGGCCACTTAGCGGTTTAAGGAAGGAAAAATAAACTTCCTCCAAGTTGGGCAAGAGTGGTACCTTCATTTTCTATTGCTATATAACGAGTTAGCACAAATGTATGACCTCAGAGTTCCTGTAGGTCAGAAATCTGGGCACCACTAAAGTGGATTCTCTGCTTAGTGCCTCACGAGGCTGAAGTCATGACGTTGGCTGGGCCTCGTTTTTCGGGAACTCAGGATCCTCTTTCTAGCTCACACAGCAGTTGGCAGAATTCAGTTCCTTGCAGTAGTCAGACTGGACCCCCTCCTCCACCCCCATCCCCTGCTGGCTGTTAACCAGGGGCTACTCTCAGCAGCTTGTCATGTGGTCTCCTCCCAGGCCCACTCCAGCTTCAAATCTCCCCCATGCAGAGCACCGTCTTCAGGAGGAGCCCGGTCCCCTTTAGGGATCACCTGATTAGGCCAGGCTCACCCAAGGTAATCTCCCTTTCTTAAAGTCTGCTGTGCCCCGAAACATAATCTAATCACAGGAGTGACTCTCCCATCAATTTCACGGGCTCCACTCAGACCCAGAGAGAAAGAGAGACACGAGGTCATTGGAGGCCATCCTAGAGTTCTGCCTAGCTCAGGTGGTCTAGACCAGTGTAGAATGAGGGAGGGCAGGAAGGAGGGAGGAGGGCAGGACACAGAGAAGGAAATAAGGCACTCTTCAGTTTGGGGAAAGTTGCTTCAGGGTCAGTATGGGAAGGACTAGGTGTTAACTAACTTACCCAAGTGACAGCCTAGTAGTTAGTCTCATAATTTGGTCTCCAGGCCCTTCCCTCCGTGGTGCCTTCGGTGATGAAGGAGGGTGGGAAAAGTGCCCCATGGAGTTTGATGACCGGGGAGCAAGGTCTGGCGCTGTTCTTGCTCGTGCAGTGACTACAGGCACCGAGGAGTATTTTAGTGTTGAAGCTGTTCCCCCTACCAGCCTTCCTAAGGATGTCCAATGCCCGAGACATTTAAACCTTTCCTTCCCCCGCCTCCCCGAGATACCCGAAGTCACCTCCCCGGGAAGAGGGGCCGGGAAGGTGAGGAGTAAGATTCCTGGCATGTTCTTTTTTCTTCCTATGGCCCACCCAAAGTGCTTGAGAATAACTTGGCTTTTCCCAAAGCCCTCAGTTAGGAATTCAGTTCCACCGACTATAAAATTTCAGCAAGTTGGTCAAGGTCAAGGCTGACTGTATTCGTGATGTTGTAAGCTCAGAATGGTCATCACAGGTGAGACTCCGGGCTGGAGTCACCCCCTGACATGCGGCCCCATCTCCAGGTCTTTGCCCAGGGTGTCTCTCTGCCTGGGTTGTTCCCCCAGCACGTGGAACAGAGGAAGCTGAAAGCCAGCGTCCTGCCTGACCAGCTGGGCCACTGAGGTTGACCAGATGGACTCTGTTTATTTAGGGCCATGGCTCCCCTGTGCTGGCCACTCTCTGCCGAGCCCACTGCCTATCAGGGCGCTCTTGGTGGCTAATTAGGCAGGCTTCCTCCTAGAGCACCAGGAAACTGGAATGTGAGCACGGGCTCCCAGAGAGCCCATCCAGGCAGATAGTGGACAGAGACCCGCAGCAGATGCTGCTTCTACCCACAGCAGAGGCTCCAGCACCACCCAGAGAAATCCAAGGTGGGCCCAAGGGCGGATCGTCCTCTCCCTTTAACCTGGGAACTGCTTTCCTCAACATTTTTCATTGCAAACTGGGGACATTCTCAGAGTGCCTAAGTGGATATGAATCTGGTCTCCCCAAAAGTGTGAAGGGACCCCACAAAGTGGAGAACTTGCTGTAAGCACAGGGCAAGGGTTCTTCATCAGCAAAGTGGGCATACTCATCCCCACACCCCCGGCTGCTGAGGGGTAGCTGCGTGCCCATCCTGTCCATGGTCCCTTTGGGACACACCACTGCGTATGAGGCCTCTCATATGTCCATCAGGCCTCGAACATGCTGCCTTGGTCATGGGCCCTACAAGCAGTCAGACCAGGTGGGAAGCCAGAGGCTAGACAGGGCAAGGAGGCAAGGGCGTTCATCCGAGGATACATCTAGGGTGGCCAGAGGTCAGCATTATGTCCCACGATGGGTTAACACCTCCATGAACCTTGGTGACACCCCACCCACATGACATCCCCCCAATACATCCACAGATGACACTCACATCCCAATCTCCCTCCTTCCTCTATCTCCTGACCTCCAGACCTATAGACATAGGTGTCCCTGAGCTCCTGCCCCATGCGTCCCCCAAGGTAGCACAAATGCAAACAAAACTCAAGGCATCCTCTTTTGCTCCCTGTCCTGTGTCCTCAGCTCAAAGCTGGGCACCACCTTCTCATATGTTCTCCAAACATAAGCACCAGCCTTGACCCTCCCTTTTCCTCACTTCTATGTCCAGGCCCTTTGGATCCTGCTTCCCAAATGCCTCTTGAATCTACCCAGCCCCATGGCCACTGCCTGAGTTCATGCCCCCAGCCTCCCTCCCCTGGACCACGCCCCCATCCGCCTTCTGTCTGGGTCCTGCATCCTCGATGCACCCCTGTCCTCCACCACAAGCGGCACCAGGGCTCTTGACCCAGGCCTGTCCTCAGCATCAAGTGCACAATGATGGTTATACATCAGTCCCTATCTTCAAGGGGCTTTCCAAGCTTCTAAAATCATGTCCTCGTCAGGTGGATGCAGTAGGCTGGAAAGGACCAGGGGGACAAGCTCAGACTCCGGTCAGGCCTGTTGGAGTCAAATTCAGCTTTGCCCTCCAACTGATCATGACTTTGGGCGAGTGATTTGCCAGCTCTGAGCCTCAGGACTAATCATCACATAGCACCTGCCACATGGGGCCCCGGGGGGAGAGTCCCAGAGATGACACTGAAGTCTACTCAGTAACAGGGGAATGTTCCAGCTACCATCACAGTCCTGAGAAACCGACGCTCCTGCTCCGGGACCCGGATTTGATTTTGCTGACCCTCCTGCCCTGGGAGAAACATCCGTGCACGGGCGCCCCTCACCTGCCCAGCCTGTGCTCAGCCCACTCCTTCCTGGGGCTGGCTCCTTTCCGGGCCCTCCAGCTCAGACAGGCCCTCTCAGTGGGTCCCAGCTCAGCCCTGTCAAAGGACCCCTGTGTGAGTCTCAAATGGGGCATTGATAGGGCCGTAGTGAGGGCTGCCCAGCCGACGGCGGGCTGGCTTGGCTTGGCCAGGCCACACAACTTCCCCAAACCCAGCTATTTCCTGTTTCTCGGGCCAGCCCCTCCGGGCCGCCTGGCCACAGGGCACAATCCTGCTATACATCTCTGCCTGAGCCTTGGCTTCCGGCCAGGAGGGATGGGGTGGGGGGAGGTGTCACTTCAACTGGTCCTCAGGACACACAGCCAATGCCGTCCATCTCTATCAGAGCCTCACTTGATCAGTTCCTTGGGGATCTGACAAAGAGTGATAAAAGCCATAAATAAATCTGCTCCCCTGAGAAAAGCTGACAACCCCAGAAGGTTGGTAACTCCTTCCTCAGCCCTCTTGTGGCTCCCTGCCTCTGATCTCATCCTTTCTAGAGCCTGACCCTGTACTCCCCTGCCCAAACCCTTCAGGGACTCCCCCATCCCAAGATAAGTCCCTGCTCCTGGGTGCAACATTCAAGGCCCCGTTAATACTGGGGACCAAGCCCAGCTCACACTTCCCAGGGCTCTCTGCTGACTTCACTCAGGCAGGTCCTTAGCAGCTCAGCCTTGGAGGACAAAGGCCAGAGGTGGAGACCCCAGAGAGAAAGAGATTATTGAAGAATTTGATTCCTAGGTCTAACCATGCCTAAAGCCAGAAATCTCTGGACTTGTCATTTATGGGAGCCAAGAAATACCACAACCACCTTTCTTTTTTTTTTTTTTTTTAATTAATTTGGCTCATGAAGATTTCTGTTACTTGCAACCATCTCCTTCCTGCAAATGCCCTTCTTGGCTGAAGTGAGCCAGGGTGGGCTTGCGGCCAAAGGACAGTAATGAATGCAGAGGCCCCACCACCTCGCCAGGCTCCCCATCCCCACGTGCAGCCACAGTGACCTACCTACCCCAGCTCCTCTCCCCATCTCTGCAGGGGCCCTCTGCATCCTTCCCCCCTTTGCTTACCGCTGCCCGCTCATCCTTCCAACTCCGCTTGGTGAAAGGTCCTCCAAGAAGCCTTTGCTGACTGTAGGGGTCTCTGGGACTTTCCTTATCGTGGTGTTGGCCACGGGCTCTCATAATCACTTATGGATCTGTCTTCCCCCTCTCCAGACTGCGGGTAACTGGAGGCAAGTCTGACCCATTACAGTCACCCCCCATACCCAGCACAGGACCTGACTCCAGGTTGGCACCCTCCAGGTGAGTGGGCTTCACACCTTCTCTGGGGAGACATCTGGGTACTTAAGTGGTCCATGACTTATGATCAGAAACAGTGCTGGGTCACCCCCCGTGAGTTTCTGGACTGAATAAATGCTGAGTATGGGTGTGGGTGTGGGGGGGGGGTGTGCGTGTGTGTGTTCACGTTTTTCGGGAAATGGATGCAGAGCTCCCAGCCCTGCCTACACATTTTAAGAACCACATCAGCCAAAGTGAAGCGTGGTGCTGCTTTATTGAAACTTCTTCCCCGTCACACACAAAGCAATTAAACAAGGGGGTGCTGGCGGGGAGCCTCTTACACAGCCCTCTGCCTCTGAACCCCCCTCTCAGACCCCAAAGAACCTGCCTCCATAGCCCTATTATCTCCACCTTGGGATCAGCTCCCTCAGGAACCCCAGCCCACAGAGAAACAGGCGAAAGAGGGGGTGTTGGGACCCAAACCTTCCCTTCTGCCACCACCGCCACGAGCGCCCACAAAGAGTTTGCCGGCTTTGATTGAACTAACACGTGGCTTTAGTCCAGCCAGCAGACCTGCCTGATGTCAGGGCTAAATTGCTGCTTAAGCACAAGCACTGGGCAGGACGCAGGCGCCTCTGCTTGAATTGGCAACAGATGGGGCCACCGCTGCAGGATGGTGGCAGCTCGCTGCCGGACACGACTGCGCCGGAGGCCGCCCTTGTCGCGGACCCCACCGCTGTGCAACTATGCTGACCATGTGTGGCCGACTGTTGCTGATGATTGTCTGTCTTCAGCAAAAACAATTGTGTGTTTGTCAGGACAGTTGGATGATAGGGACAACTATTATTTCCTGGAAGTAGCTGCCAGATGACGTTTGGCAACTGCCCGAATTTCACTCAGCCCCTCGGAAGTACCAGATTGACCAGAGTGGGCAGCCAGGTATTGGATTCAAACGAAGGGAATGGTTTGGGGCTAATTTGATTTTTATTGTTATTATTAAATTTTAACCCTGCTTTGAATCGACTGGTGGTTGGCTGTCCATAATTGTTGAACCCAGGAATTTGAAGAAATCAGACGTATGTATTTGGTCGGGAGGACCCAGGGACGATGACTTGGCCGCATTGCCCTGGGAAGGGACAACTGTCTAAAACCAATGCAATGGACTGTGGCGGTCTGACTAAACTGGTTCTCTGCACTGAGAAGTGTGCTTTTCATTTGTTGGCCACATGGTCCCACGGGTCAAGCTGCAAGTTGTTTAACCAAACCCACTGAATTGGGAATGACGAATGGTTTAAACAAAAGTTGGGGCTGATCACAATAAGCCGAGGGCTGTTGGACCGAATGTCCAAGAGACTCAAGAAGTCTTTCGGCCTTAAGTTGACCCAGTTGTGAGCATCTCCCAGGCCCCATGGGAAAAGCAGGCCAGCGAGGGGGACACAAGCAGGTTGTCCTGAGGTCAGCCGGGTGCTTCACCCCCGCTGCAGGGGCCACCAAAGCAGAGAAGCGGATTGCGAGACAGCTCCGCCCCTCCCAGCACAGGGCTGGGGCCTGGCAGGTGTCACACCTCTGAGTAGGGGGGTGGTGCTGGGCCCCCATCTGGACTCTTGTACGGTAGAGAAAGGGCTTCCTCGTAGGATGGCAGGACCACCTGGGAACAAGAGAGATGGGAACTGAGGACCGGCCGGAAGGAACCAGATCCCAACCTGGAGTCAAGGAGCTCCAGCCCCCACCTCTGGCAAAACGGATGATGGTGATGACCAGCACACCTTGGGTACTTCCTACGCTAGACTGCATGCCCGAGACAGGTGCAGTGTCTATTGCTATAGGGGACAGACTTGCCTCTGCCTGTCCAGTTTCAAGCCCCCTTATGGTGTTAATGATGCACCATTTTCCCTGGGAAAACATTCTCCGTCCACATGCTTTCAGAAGAATTGGTCCCACCCCTCAGATCCGGGGTGGGACATGCGATCTGAGTGTGGCCACTTGAAGTAGAACTTCATCCTCCCTGGCTAATATCATTGGTCTGGGGATAAGCTTGTGACCCAAGCTGGTCCCTCAGACATGCTCCTGGGCCTTTCTGCTGGGGTTGCTGAGAGGATGTGATGTCAATCTAGGGGTTTTGGCAGCTATTTTTCCACCATGAGGAAAGGGTGGCCTGAAAATGGAGCCCACACTGAGGAAAGCAGAGTCAAGAGAGGATGAGATCACATCCAGGTGTCACAACTCAGCCAGCCTCCGTGAACCAGACCTACATTGGACCTTCAGGTTCTGGGAGTTAATAAATTCCCTTTTTTCACATAAGTCAGATTGAGCTGGATTTCTGCCACTTGCAACTGAAAGTGTCTTGACTAATACAATCCCCATTTTACAGATGAGGAAAGTGACACCAGAAATTTAAGCCAGCTGCACTTTTCCCATCATGTGTCCAATGAGCTGCTTCTAAGTGCACCTCATCTCTCTACCTAGAAGGCCCCTTCCCCTTTCCCAGCTAACTTGTATCAACTGGCAGTCTAAGACTTGATCAAGTGTCACCCATTCCAGGAAGCCTTCCCTGATACCCCAGATGAGGCCAGGTACCTCCTCTATGCTCCCATTTCCCCCATGCTTCATGCTTCATTGCAATCAGATCTCTGTGTCTGGATTCTCTGTGGACTCTACACTCCCCTAGGAAGGGGTGCCATCTCAGTTTTCTTTGCACCCCCAGGGTTGGATACAAAGCCAACAAAGAGTGAGAGGCAGAAAATGGTGAATGCATGAATGAAGGAATAGAATCCTAGACTATCAGAGCCGAAAGAGATCTTCACATTTCTTCCAGTCCAATCATCCCACAAAGGGGAGAAACCACAACCCAGGGAGGGAGAGAGACCTTCCCCCAATGACCCAGGGAGTGGCAGGGCTGGGACTTGACCCCCCACGGGGCTCACCTTCTGCAGCATCTTGGAGCTGCTCCTCTCCTCGGCTGAGTTCATGTACTTCATGAATTTGTAGCATCTCCACACGCACTTGAACATGTAGACCTGAGAAACAGCCAGATCAGACCATGCTTTGCTGACCGTTCTCACTGCCCCAGCAGGCCTGGGACAGATGCTGGGCACTTCCTGGGCAGCCCCAGCTCAGCCCAGAAGGCAGCATCTGGCTGGTCCTGGTGGAGGGGCACCTCACCTGCCGGTCCCAGGTGTTCTGAGGATTGCTGTTTCCACTAACTTGCGCAGAAAGGGGCTCTGGGAGCTTCTGCACCCCCCTTCCACCAGCCTCCCTGGCAATGGTCCTGCAAATCGTTCTTCTCCACCCCCTGGGACTGGAAGCTCACTACCTCCTGAAATGGCCGGTGATGTTTCTCTTAACAGTGGATAAGCACTGGGGGGATTTTCAGGGTGGGGAGTGAAGCCCCCAGGGGCCTGTTCAAGGAATAATAGCCAATAGGTCTCTCTCTGCCCCCAAACTGCCTCCTAAGGAAGGAGAGTGGGTCCTGTCTTCGGGAAGTTCTCTTGTTTTATGGAACCCCCATGATGGGGACACAGGTGGCAGGAATAAATAAAATGAATTATAAAAGAATGAAGTAGGAGGCAGGTGGAGGAGGGTGGCCAATGAGGCAGAGTGAGGAACAGAGAGAGAACTCCCCCCAAGGCGGATAAAGAACTGGAGGGGTGGGGGAGACAGAGCTATGCGGTGGGCCTTGGGGAGTCGCTGTCCAGGAGGGTGTATGACGTCAACCCCTCCCCGCCCCCCCGCACTGGCTCCCCTAAGCCTTCAGGAAAGTTCTCACTGCACTTCATGGAAGCCCCTGTGCTAGGCCTGTCCTTTGAAGGAAGGCTCAGAGGAGGGAAGTTCCATTTGCAGGCTGACATTAGGTGATGGCATGAAGCTGCCCAGGGCCGCCAGTAAAAGGAGGCAGTGACGTCCAGTTACACCCACACACAGAAAGACTGGGAGGAAATGGGCCCAGGTATCAGGAGCACTGGTCTCTGAGTGGTGGTGGGGGGTGAGCTGATTGCCTTCTTTCTGCTCATATGTAGTTTCCAAATTTCTACAATGATCCTATGTTATTTTCACAATCAGAAAAGAACACTCTTGAAAGCCCTTCCTTCTGCTCAGTCGACATCAGCCTCCCCGGGGCTTTGGGATACAGGCTCCAGTGCTGGCCTCTAGAATCCCCATGAGCATCCTTTGGGTATTTGGAGACCCCTTGAGTCACCTCTTTCCAAGCCGAATTGCCCTGGTTTCCTTGACTCCCTCGGATGGCAGAGGGTTAACACTCTCCAGTCTGTCATAGCTCTCTAAGAATGGGGACCTGACATGGGACTCTATCTTCTGGGCCTGACCACCTCAGAGAAGAATAAAACCATTCCCCTCCCTCCTTCACATCACCATACCTCTAGTAATATGACCTCAGGACCGATCTACATTTTGGTGCTTGAATCATATAAAGCTGTGACAGGGGCAAAGCAATATTGAATCTGTCGCTTTCACAGATGAGACCCAAGGCCCAGAGAGAAGTGACTCGAAAGACAACCACACAAAGCTGGCAAGGGGAGAGCTGGGACTCACATCCAAGACTTTCTGAATCTGATTTCAGACAGAACAGCTCCTCCTTCCCTGAATCAGGGTCTCTTTGGGTTGCACATTAAGTCCCTGACACCTGAACGCAAGTGGTCTTCACAGATCCCCTCCCTCTCAATGGGGTGTCCCCAAGGATCCCAAGTGGGGTCCAAGGAGCTGGTGTGGGAGGGCTGGAGGAAGGAGCCAAGAGCAGGGAGGGCAGCAGCGGAAGACGGTGAAAGACTTCCCTGCTTCCTAACAGTCTGATATGGAAGGGCCTGGCGAGCGCGGGCTCCCCACCCTCCCCAGAGCCATGCTAGGCGGACTCTCACCTTCAGGATGAGGACAGTGATGAAGGCGATGGAGAAAATGATCATCATCTTGATGAACTGGCTGTGAGCCACACCCTCCCGGCTGGGGAGGTAATTCTGCAACAGATTTGGAGGCTGCATCAGTGCCTCTGTCCACAAGAAACTCTTCCAGCATCCACACATGGAAGGATGACACAGCCACTGTCCTGGCTGACCCCTGCCAGGGCCCTAGGAGGCCGGCACTACGTACCATCAGCCCCCTGTGACAGGCGAGCAAACCAAGGGAAGCAGGTGCAATGGATATCCGCCCAGTTGGCTCTTACCTGGCTGGAGCCCCCGGCCCCCAGCCCCCAGCTGCGGTGGGCCCTTCTCTAGAGGCTAGGCTCACTGACAGAAGCGCCAGGTCCTGACACACGTGGGAGGCACACCCCAGCCGTGCCAGCAAGCCATCTTGGGAGTGGGCCCTCCAGACATAGTCAAGCCCTTGGCGTCCACAGCCCCATCCCCATCTCTGGTGAGACCTCATGAGAGACGCTGAGTGTGAACGACCCAGCTGAGCCACTCCCAAATTCCTGGTCCTCAGAAACAGTGTGAGATAACAACTGTGTATTGTTCCAAGTCACTACGTTTGGGGACAACTCTGATTTTCATTGATTCAAGAATCTCATCATGCCTTAAGAATATATATAGAATTGAAACATGAACTTCACAGAATCATTTACTGTATGGCCACAATAATTTCAATGTTGAGAATGAGATTGTGGGTTGTGTTTAATTCCTTTTGTGCTTATGCACACTTTGGAGTGAAATACTAAATCCAACATTAAACCAAAACATGGGATTATATAAAAGGCGATGCAAAAGGCTCTTCCTGAACAGTTACATTATTTTGCAAGGTTGATGTGTGGGAACAAGTTATATAGGTAACAAGTGAGCCTGGGAATTACCCATCCTGTCATTTCAGAATGTTTTTGTAGTTTCTTATGTGTTGTATGTGTGGTTACTCTGATAAAATTATACCGTATTGGGGAAGGAAGGGATAATTATATACTTTAGTGGTGTTAATTTGGAGATTTGCAAAAATCTGAGGACGCATCTTTATAAAGCCCAGGCTATTTTATCACTGATCAAGGGATGTAGATAGAGGACCTGGAGAAGTCGGACAGTCTTCTTTAGTTTTATGGTGTAGTGCCCTAAAATTGTGCAGAGAAGCCTCGGGGCCATCCTGAGATGTGTTGAGTGCCCCTTTCTCCATGCATAAAAAATGGATATTATTTCTGCAATGCAATTCACAGACCAGGGCTCCCTCTGGGATCGGGCAAGGCCGTCCCCAAAGTCACACATCTACCTGGCTTCTTCCCTTTGCCTCACTCTCCTTTTCGAGTGTCTTCCTGAGAGGTCTCCCTCAATCATTTACACAAGAATCCTCCTCCCAGGCTCCACCTTTAGGGCACCCAGCCTAAGCACAGAGGCACAGAGAGGGGAAGCAGCTTGCTCAGTGCCACACAGTCCGTGATGGGGGTGGGTGTCTGGCCCATACTCACCATGTGGTTCATGGCCTTGAAGTTGAGATAAGTGGGTACTTCCATGTAGGAGCTGCAGAGGGTCAGGATGCTCAGGCAGAAGTCAAGCAGCTGCAGGGTCATCAGTGGGATCTTGGAGGGGCCCTTGGGAGGGCAAAGGCAGGAGGAAGGAGACAAACCAGCAATGAAGCCCTAAGCCAGAGATCCCCAGGCTGTTCGAGAGACAGTCAGCCAGAGACACTGGGGACTTTCCAACCCACAGGACCCAGAAAGAAACGGATGCCCAGTTTTTAGACATTCCCGCCAAGGGCTGGTAGCAAGACCTGGCCTCTGACCAGGATCTCCTGATGCCCAGCCCTGGGCCAGCAACTCAGCCTCTTCTAGGACAACAGTTAAGGAAAGTCTGAAAAGTAACTTTCGGGGAGCCGAGTCAGGGATTGGCACCTCCGTCATGGGCTTCTGCCCTGTGGATGTTCATCGTTGGCTTTAATCGACTTATCTTCCTTCTTTACTTGGTTACAAAGGAGGGACAAAGCAGGGGCTGGGCACAGCAATGGGCACGCGCCCTTCCCTGTAGTGTAAACTCACACGTGGCTGGTATTTGCCGGGTGCCCACAACGTGCCGACACCCTGTATACACTGTCCTTACTTCATAACCGTAACACGTGGGATGGCGAGCCGTTGCAGGCACATTTTACAGAGCAAGAAAGTTGGCGTGATTTGATGGGGCTCAGGCTCATCAACGAGGGAGGGGCCCAGGGGACAGAGCCCCTGCCACCTCCCCAGGCTGGCCAACTGTGGGATGTGGGGCAGGGCTGGGTACTCACAACCCGGCTGCTACGGGAGGCGAACTTGAGGTAGGCGGGCAGCTCGATGTAGGAGCCCAGCAGGGTGAGCAGACCCAGCAGGAAGTCCATGATTTGCAGGGACAGGAAGGGCAGCAGATACTTCTCCCGGTTCTAGAAGACAGGCCCAGCACTGTCACGGAGTCCCCAGCAGCCTGAGGCCCCCACACGCCCCCCTCCCCAGCAGCTCCATTCCCTCCCTAGGTAATATGGCCCTTTCCCAAATCATCCCCTCGTGGCTGGGCCAAGGTAGTTCCACATGGACCCACATGCCTTCCCCTGAGGGAGGTTCTGGGATGGGAAGAAGGTAAGACTCAGGCCCCAAGTGCCAGGCATCTTGGTGTCCCAGGAGACACAGGGAAGTGTCCCCATCTGCAGAGATAAGTGCTCCCAGGCCTCCAGAAGCAGGGTTTCCAGAACCCAACCAGGAAGGGCTTTGTGTCCACTTTACAGAAGAGAAGACATCAGAGAGGACTTCCTAGAGGTGGGGACGCTGAGGCCAGATCTGGGAAGAACCACGAGGGAAATGGGCAGGGTACTGGAGACAGAAGGGCCAACACGAGCAAAGGTCCAGTGGGTGGGGGAGAGGGGAAGCCCACATGGCTTCAATGGTGGGACCCTCCTCTGTGTGGACCACTCTTGGGGTGTGCGGTCATGGTCAGAGGCCCTGGGAGGCCGAGGCTGAAGTCCCTCTCCTTCAACTTCAAGCAAGTGACTACTGTGACCAGTGTGAGTGCACATGAACCCGCCATTGGGGACAAAATCACAGAAGAGGTGGTTTTGTGGTTTCTCACGTGGCTGTCTCAAGTCACTCGGGAGTCAGCCAGAATAGCCGAGATTCAATCTCAGGGTCTTCTGGGATGCCCTGGTCCACTTTTCCAGCTGGACCATGCCCGTCTCTGCACGAGCGCCCGGGACCCACCCTGCACAAGGTACAATCACTCCCTAGGGCACAGAGCTTCCAAAGGGTGCTGTTAGCTGAGGGGGTGGTGGGGGCGGTGCAGGCAAGGCGGGCACATTCCAAAGCAGCCCCCCATCCTTCTTTGCCCCGCTCTGCTGGCCTGCAAGTGCCAGGCCACTGGCTCCCCGGGGAGGATGCTCTTGCTGAGTCCTGCTCCAGGGGCTGTGTGGTGAGGCCCTGGCTTCCTGCCTCCCGGGGCCAAGGGACAGACCGGTTCCTCTTCACAGACAGCTGAGCCACAACCAGTCTCGCTCTCTCTCTCTCTCTCTCTCTCACCAGCTAGCTGGGTGGAACTGAGCCAGATGCTCCCCTAGCTCTGGTTCCTCTCACTGATTACGAAAGCCACTGCTTTCTCCCCTCTCCCCACGCCTCGAAATGACCCTTCCTCTTTTCTCTATCAACATTCCCTGCTTGCATTTGCAGCTTCCAAGCATGTGGGTCACTGGCTAGTACAACAAAGTACCCGTGTGCACACCCCCCCACACGGAGGCTATGTGTTAGTAGGGAACCAAGGCCTCCAGCCAGAGAAGCCTGGTGTGGAAACGAGGCTTTCCAAACTGGAAGCAAGCATGAAGATCTCTAGGGTGCAGGGTGCGGGGTCTCCCAAAATACCCACCTCCCACCCTCTTGGCAGCCAGGGCTGCCCACCCAGTGGGTGTGAATAGGAGGGGGGGCAGGAGGGTAGCTGGGGCTCCTGGCCAGCTCCCAGGTCCTGACTCCCATTCCCCTCCCCCGACCAAGCCCTCACCTTGACCACTCCGATCAGCAGGCTCAAGCTGATGACAAAGAGCATGGTGATGAGCAGGAAGCTGGAGATCAGGTTGGCTGAAAGGCAAGGGACAGCAGTGAAGGGCCCGGAGGTGCCCCCAGGACCCCACGCAGGTTCCGAGGACCACATTTTGGGAACCATTGGGATGGGGGCTATGACAATGAGGAGTAAGCCCAGGCCCTGCCCTCCTGCTGTTCTCAGTCTTGGGGGACTACAAAGACAGCAAACAGAACATTCCAGGTAACATGGGATGCAGGGTGGGAGGATGGCCTGGGTCTGCTTTAGCCAGGGTGAGGCCGGGGAAGGCTTCTGAGGAGGCAGCCTGCGAGCCAAGTGACCAGGAGTCCAGGCAGCTGAGACGGGGCTGAGCTCCGTGTGGTTGGCACAGCAGGAACAGGGAGCAAGGGGCTGCTTCGAGACGGAGCCAGAGAGGCCAGAGGGGCGGGATCCCACCGTGGGGAGTTTCTGTCTTATTCCAGGGTGGTGGGCAGCCTGCTGTCACCTTCTAAGCTGGTTAGGTTTGCAAAGCACCTTTCTCTCTGCTTTCACACCTAGAGACTTGGATGGGGACAGGTCTCCATTTGCAGAGGAAAGACCTGTGGCTCAGAAGGGAAGAGGCAGGGCATCAAACCCCAGCCATTCTGCCCAGAGCCAGGGCCCCTCCCCGCACCTGCCCCTCCCACTCCCGAGTCCCCCCAGGACATACCGAGCCTGAGGTAGCCCGTCTGCCACACCTTGCAGGACGCCTTGCCGTGGACCACCTCCACTGAGTGCTCGATGAACAGCAATACACTCATGATCTGGGGGCACACAGAGCATCCGTCAGTGGGGCCTGCACAGCTCCACCCCTGCCCCCTCCCACCCTGGTGACGGGGCAGTCCGGGGGCGGAGGGGGGGCACTGTAAGGAGGCTCCTGGAGGAGACAGCCGGAAGGCTGGGTCCATGGAGCATCCTGGATAAAGTGTGGCCTGTACAGATAGACGGCTCAAGCTCCTTCTTCCTTTTCCCAGCTGTGTGAGCTTGGGCAAGTTACTCAGCCTCTCTATACCTCAGTTTTCCCATCTGTAAAATGACAGTGCCTGTAGCTACCTAAGAGGGTTATTATGAGGAGCAAGTGAGGACATCCCAGGAGAGCACGTAGAACCACGCCTGGGTCTCAATAAAACAATAACTCTGGCTACTGAAGGTCAAGGTTGGGGGGGCCTGAAGGCTCCCATCAGTAACTGGATCCCTCTTCTGCACCCCCTTTTACAACAACAGCCTTTGGGCACTATAGGATCTTAGTCACAGCATCTGAGCATCATAGAGCCTCAGGTTCTTGGAATTATCAACATAGGCCTGGCAGCCCCTGATCCGTGACTCCCCGGGGAGCCCTGCCAATCCCATCCCCCATGGCCCCTCAATTTCTCCATCTGCAAAATGCAGATAATAATACCTGTAGTGGGGCCAGATGGAATAATTCACTTAAGGTGCCTATGCTCAGTGTTATGATTGCTATTATCCCCACTGGACTGTAGGTTCCAGGCAGGGAAGGCTTATGTCTCTCTTGTTCACTGCTCTAGCTACTATATTAGATGGATGGATGGATGGATGGATGGTTGGATGGATGGATGGATGGGTGGATGGGTGGACAAATGAATGTACCCCATCGAAATCTGATGGGCCTGAGTGTTGTGGCCCTGGTGACAACCGGAGTCCAGCCACAAAACTGCAGTTTGAAAGGACCTTGGAGGTCACCTTGCCTGTGCCCTCCGCCATCCAACACAGGACTCCTGTGCCATGCAGCCTCTATTTAAATACTTCCAGCCAGGGGAACTTACAGTCTTCTGTGTATCCATGTCCTTGCAGCAAGCCTTCTGCCCTTCCCCCACCACTGCACACTATTCTCCAGAAACCATCTGCCCGCACTGAGAATCACAAGACTATCTCCTTCCTTGTAGTGGATGCCCTACCTCTTTTAATATGGCCGAAGTTTACATTGGCTTTCTGGGTGGTCCTGCACTAGTAACTCATGCTTAGCTGACAGGCAACCAAATACCCACTATCTGTTTGCCCCTTGCTGACTGTGTGGGGGTTTTTTTTAGCTCAGACAAAGGTCTCAATTTGTCTTCCTGCCATGTTACAGTCCGTTCAGGGGGCACAAAGGGACAGCACAGAAGAGTGATGAAGAGCTGAGCTCCAGAGTCAGACAGAGATGGATCTGAATCCAGGTCAATATGTGACCTTGGGCAAGTCATTTCATCTCTCTGAGTTTTGTCATCTGGAAACTGACAATCACTGGATTTGGTAAGGAAAAAACTGCACTGTATTTGCAAAGCACTGAGCCCGGGGCCTACGGTGGGTGCTCAGCAAACACAATCTGCTTTTGGCTGCTGTGAGCTTACATGGGGTGATGGAATGTACCAGGAGCAGGTGCTGGGGGTGGACAGCAAGCTCGCTCAAGCTGCCCCCTCCTGTTGCAGGGTGAACCAAAAAAGGCTTTGTTTCACCAAAAAGGTTGAGAGCAGCCCCGAACGGAAGGCACATGGATGCTGTGGGGGCTGTGACTGGCACCCACAGGAAAGAGCCCCAAGAGAGAAAAGCCGCTTCCTCAGCCCCTGAAGCCTGAGGCTCCAGCCCCTGCCCTCCCCAATTTCACCTTTAATGAGGGAAGGGGGAAGGGAGGCAGATGACAGGTTCATCCAGGACAGGACAGGGCACCCTGAGAGAGGGTGAGCTCCCCACCTGGGGGGGGTGGTATGCAAGCAGAGCACAGATAAGACGCAGCTGCGCTTAGAAGGGCACATGAGTATCTACCAGGTGTGACAAGAGAAGACTTTGGCAGTCCCAAGAATCCAGAATTGTCTGAGATCTGGAACGAAGCTCAGAATCAGACAATCCCAAGCTCCAGTTGCTTAAAAGAGCCTCTGCTTGTTTGATAAGCTCAGAGAGGTTAGGTGACTTGCCCAAGGACATGCAACAAGTTGGGGACAGAGTGGAGACTGGAGTCCAAATCCTCCAGTGGTCTCCTGGTGCCTTTGCACACACCCCACTCCCCAGAACATCTCAGAGTCCCCACTAGCCCGGACCCCAGAGGGTGTAAGTATTTTGATCATGCACCTTTGTCAGCAAAACCTTTTGAACACATCCTCTATATTTTTTTCTTTCAAAATTATATACATGTGTTACTGCTCTGGTTATTACAAACATCATAACACACACAAACACAAATCCAGAAGTTAATAAAGAATATAGTTGAAAAATATGGAAATGCTAATATTGTCCTCCTAAGGCCCCAGCAGTCATCTCAGGCATCACCCCTCTTTGGAGACCAGTGCTAACCCACAGCTGTCCCCAACCCCTCAATTCAGGCCCTAAACATCTCTCACATTCGCACCACTGTGCCCATGATCCTGCCATTAGCATCCCAGCTACCGTCCCCCTACCTCCCCCACCATATCCTATGATCCTGAGAAGGGGAGAGAAAGGGAGAAAGCTTTGTACACCCTGACCAAGGTGCATTCCCCTCACCATCCCAACAATCCTCCCAAACCCAACGAAAGGACTGTTCTGAATACTCCCACCCCTCCTGCACAGACGAGGGAAGCAAGGCTCAGAGAGGTCCAGTAACTTGTCTGTGGCCTCCAGCCGGTAATGGGTAGGGCCAGGATTCAAGCCCAGGCCAATGGGCCCTAGATTGGATGCCCTCCACTGTCCTTCCTGTACCTCCCAAGCTCCGGCCTCTGCCTGAAGACTGCCCGCCTTCCCCACCCCCATGCCAGTGCCCCAGCAGAGTCAGAGGGGTGCCATCTCTTCCCTCCCCACAGCTTGTTCCCAAAACAGCAAGTTCCAGAAGTAGTCTTCCTTTTGTAAAAACCATCTGGGTTTAAAACCAGGCTCAGCCTTTCCTCCATTTCTACCTTTACAACAGTCCGGGAAGGGGAGGGAGAGAACTCTGTCCCCATTTGCCAAATGAGAACCCTGAGGCCCGTAGAAGGCAGGCACCAGCCCCGAGTCTCAGAGACAGGCAACCTCAGAATCGGCCTCAGACCCTCTGCTGGCCCCTAACCTTCGGCAGAAGACACCAGCCTCAATCCGGGAGAAAGACAGGAGTCTCAGCTCCCTAGAAGATGGGATGGAGAGGAACTGACATTTATTGAGTACCTACTGTGTGCTCAGACCTGCACACACAGGCTTACATCACAGTCTCCCAAAACCCTGCAAGAGAAGCAACACTTCCTCCATTTTACAGATGAGAAAACAGAGGCTCAGAGAGGAGAACTCACGTGGCCCAGCAGGGATCTGAACCAGGGTGCCCATGCCCAGAGGGTAAACTGAGGGCTGAGTGGACCCAGACCCTGGTCTTGCTAACCATCTGCCCACCCTCCCCAGGCAGCTCTGGACACGCCCTGCTCAGGAGCCAGCAACTGGAGCACGAGGCCACCCACCCTGCCTCTCGGCTGTGTAACCCTAGCCAGTTTCTGGCTCCACCCTGCCCTCAGTTTACCTCCTCTGGCCAATGAGAAGAGGCACCCCCCTTTGCACCCAGGGCCACTGGAATGATCGAACTCTGCAAACTATGGCATCTCACACCGAGGCCTCCCAGGGTGACCCACCCAGAGCTGGGCCCTGCTCATCAGAAGGCCCTCACCGGTCCACCCACGTCCCTAACCAAGAGCCTTTGTAGTTCCGGGAAAGTACCTGGTTTACCTGCAGTGCATGCTGGGAGAGGCCCAGAGCCGCCCATGTTCCAGATGTCCCAGGCCCCTGGCCCTCACCTGCCCCTCACCTCACCCCCATCCCTGCCGGTACCCACCGGGACAGAGAGCTGCCTTCTCCTGTGACCCACGACCTCCCGGGACGGACAGGGCTCCTCTCCTCCCACTACTCCCCCGCCCCACCCCCACCCCCCAGCACAGCGTCTCTCACTGCCTTCCCTCTTCAGCAGCGGGGTCGTGCAGAGTAGAGCTAGGGTGTGTGGCTCGGATAGTCCTGGGCCCAACCCAAGCTCGGTGCCCCTGAGCAAGCCACTGACCTCTCTGAGCCTGTCTCCTCGCCTGAGAAATGGGGACAATAACCTGACCTGCCTCGTAGGGCTGCTGTCAGGTCAAATGACACGCTGGCACAGAGCCAGGCATCCAGCAAGGGCTCCATAAACGAATACGGTAGGCAGCGTTCATCAGTCTGTGTAGGTACTCAGTCACTCCTGTTTGTTCACCCAGTAAATACCCTCAGAGCACATATTGGCTCCAGACCCTGTCCAGCGAAGCCACTGACCCTGGCCTGGCCTGCAGGTGTCACGGTCCCCGGGGGAAACCATGGGTGACCGGTGTGTTCAGAGTCACAACAAGGACACGCAGAGGGCTATGGGTCCCTGATGAGGGAGTGAGCACCACCGTCTGGAAGACTCAGGGAGGGTTTCACAAATAGGAAAAGTTTGAACAGGGTTTTGAAGGATAAGCAGGAGTTTCCCAACAGAAAAGAGAAAAAAGCATTCCGGGAAGAAGGAACACCGTATGCGGAGGCCCAGAGGCTGGCAGGGCAGACCCAGGGAAACCCGTGGGCGGGAATGCCTCGCCCTGAGGGAGGGGATGTTCCCAGTGCGCAAGTGAGACCCAGGGAGATGCGGTGACCAGCCCAAGTTCACGCAGGAAGTCTGCTGCAGAACCAGAATCAGCCTCGGTCCTGACACCGAGCCGGGGCTCAGGCGACAAGACCGTATCGGTGCTGACCATGCTCAGCCCACCCCGCCGTCACCCCTGCTCTCCATTCCCCTTTTGTACCTCTTCCCTCTGCTTCTTCCTGCTTTTAGTTCCCATTCCCATCCCCAGTCTGTCCCTTCTTTCTCAATAACAAACACAACCTCCCAAAGCTCAGCAATGGGGGAAGTGGCCAGGAAGCCGGGAGAATTTCTTTGGGTTGCCTGGTGGTTCTGAGGAGCAACCAACAGCTTGAGCCGACCTAGAGGCAGCAGAATCAGGGCCGGCGGGAGGAACGGGGGCGGTGCCCCGGCTGAATGTCGTGGACAAGATGCTGGCCGGCTGGGGCTGACGGTGGCGGCCGTGCTGGGACATGGGGGCTGGCGGTCATGCGGCTGGGTTTGGCGTGCTGGTGACTAATGGTGACAGGGGCAGGAGTAATAGAGGTGACCGTGGCTGAGGCAGGGTGATGGATGGTGATGGACAAAAGCCCAGCAGGCATGCTGGGAAGTGGTAATCGACTGCAGTGGTAAAATGGCCATGACTTTGCTGCCGACGGTGACATCTTGATATGATGGCGGTGACGACAATCGTGGTGATGGTGGTAGAGACACGAACGTCCCGATTCTGGGGCTCAAACACCACTCTCTAGTCCAGGAACGTGGGCCACCCTCTCAGAGCCCCGGGGGCTCGGGACCCACCCTCTCAGAAGCAGGCGGGCAGAGCCCCGCCCTCTGAGATGCCAGGGGGCACCCTTTACTGAGACCCACTCCTCGGTGAGCACCTGCTAGGTGCCAGCCAGTGCAGGGCCCTTTGCTAGCCTTCCACTTCATGTGCTCCTGGCAAATCTATGAGGTCAGACAGTCCCCCCAACTTACATCGGAGGAGAACGGGGGCCTGGGTGTGACTTGGCAGAGGTTGCACAAGGAGCCAGGCCCGGGCATGTCCTCAACCCTTTCCCAACAGATAATTCAGTTTGCAAAATGGGAAGTGGGTCTCAAGTGCTCACCCCTTCCTGACCGCCCCCCCCCCTTTCCAGGACTGCTCCACCCCGACCCTGTGTCCTCTGGCTCTGATGGCCTAGCGACCCAAGGGCTGCTGCACACTTAAACCATTATCATCATCATCTCATCATCAGACCCTCCCTGAAGCTCAGCCGCCCACTCTGTTTTCCCTGGGGGCCCCTGGCTTCTCTGGGAGGAGGATGGGAGAAGAGAACCAGATGCATCTGCGTCAAGAGGAAGCTCTCCTCCCCCACCCCCTCCTCTGCCACCCCATACTTCCTGTAGAGGCTTATCAAGGCAACTGGGTGGGGGCCATTCCCCCACAGCATCATCTCCCCAGCCACCTCCCCAGCCAACCCCGGATATCATCTGCCGGGCCCTCCTGGAGGAGCCCCGGCTCAGCTGCAGCCCCTGCCGGGCTGCCCTGCCCCAGAGCCGGGCCCCCCCCACACCCACACGGAGGCTGCTCCTCCCTCCCACCCCTGCCCCCTCCACTATTCACTGAACCCTCCACCTGGCCACTTTACGTCTCTGTGCCTCAGTTCCCTCATCTGCAGAATGGAGAGAAGGATCCACCCCCTCTCGAGGCTGCCTCGAGGAGCCGATGAGGTGACATGTGTCTGCTACCGAAGACTGACCCACTCAGAGAGACCCACTGACCAGCAGAAGTGCTTCTGTGTGGACACCAAACCACAAGCCCCCCACGGCCATGGCCACTCTATTTGTAACAGCCCCAAACTAGAAGCAACCCTCCCGCAGAAGGACAGGCAGATACACGGTGATATATTCGCCCAATGAGATACAATGGTGGGCGGTGGGGGGGATGAGCTGGCCACACACTGCAACCCGGAGGAAGCTCACAAACACAGTGCTGAGAGAAGGAAACCAGACACAAAGGAGCACCTGCTGTGTAATCTCATTCCTGCCTAGTTCTAGAACACACGTTGGAAGAGGCCAGTGGAGCGAGGGTGGTGATGAGGAGGGGGCACGCAGGGCCTCTGGGTCTGGTCTCGTCCCATTTCTCAATCTGGGTGAAGGTTACATGGGTGTGTTCACTTTGTAAACAGTTCATCAAGATGTACGCTTGTGATATGTAAATGTTTGCAAAAGTAAAATAAGATATAGATTAGCAGGCACCTACTATGTGTCAGGAGATCACAAAGATAAATCAGGCTTCCAGGCCTCCAGGCCAGAAGACAGGGTCCACGGGGCCCCAGGAGTTGGGAATGGGGAGCTGCCCTGGGATGGGGGTGAATTTTGAGAGTTCGGAGTCCAGGACTAGGGGCTTCAGGAAGTCTTCTGAGAAGCAGTCAGTCTTAAAGTTTTCTCCCAAAGGGCAGTGGGATGGGTGTGTCAGGCAGAGGGAAGGGCAGGAGCAAAAGCAAAAGTGGGCGAGCCCCTTGGGGCGCCTGGGTGGCTCAGTCATTAAGCGTCTGCCTTCAGCTCAGGTCATGATCCCAGGGTCTTGGGAGGGAGCCCCACGTCAGGCTCCCTGATTGGTGGGAAGCCTGCTTCTTCCTCCCCCACCTCCCCTGCTTGTGTTCCCTCTCTCCCTGTCTCTCTCTCTGTCAAGTGAATAAATAAAAATCTTTATTTAAAAAAAAAAAAGTGGGCGAGCCCCATTCAGGAAACTGCAAGAAGTTTCTCTTGGGGACTGTGACTCAGGGGTCATCCATGTGCCAGGCACCCAGTGGGCCCCCAGGAAATGGTAGCTGCCGCGTGGCTGGGCTGATGGAAGGACCTAGAAGACATGGGGGAGCCGGTGGTTTCACCGGGGCGTGGCTTTGGGAGCAGCAGAGCCAGGAGAAAGCTCTCCAGGCAGAAAAAACAGCTTGTCCAAAGGCGGTGGGGAGCTCCCAGAGAACACAATTCAGATGGCGCATGCCTCAGTTTATCGCCCTGTAGCATACCAAGTGCCATGACGTAAATAAAATCTTTAAAAAGGGGTGGATGGCGCCTGGGTGGTTCAGTCACTTAAATGTCTGCCTTCAGCTCAGGTCATGTCCGGGGGTCCTGGGAGCCTGCTTCTACCGCTCCTTCTACCCCTGCCCCATAGCTTGTGCTCTTTTTCTCGTGCAATTTCTCTCTCTGTCTCAAATAAATAAAAAAATCTTTAAAAAAAAGAAGAAGAAGAAGAAGAAGAAATGCCAAGGCAGGAGCACCGCATGGGGAGTAGCTCGCTCTGGCCTAGGCTGTCTGGGCAAGCCAGCGTGCCATCCTCAGCAACCCCCCCAACACACACACACACCCCGGCACATGACAGCCCAGCAAGGCCCGCCCTCTGCCCTCTGCCCTTTCAGACCGTCCCCTAAGAAAGAAGACAGGATGGCAGGTCTTTCCGTGAAATTCCTGGCCCAGTGAATCCCAGGGGCCTCTGCCATTCCATGGTTGGTAGGGGGGTGCCCCTTTGGGGGGGTTCAGTGTCATTCTCCAGGCTTGGCCCAAACCCCCATCATCCTCCACTTCCTGAGCATCTGGGGAAACACCCTGCATCCAAACCTTTCCCATAAACCAGCAATTCCCTCTTTACCCTCGGAGCGAAGCACCCCCCATGAGGGCTACTGCTAAAACCGCTGGGCACTCAGCAGAGGCCAGGGCCTCCTCGGGACACCCTCAGCCCTTCGTCCTCACCTCAGCCTTGTGAGGCAAGTCCTGCTATTCCCACTTTCTCCCCATTTTGCGAGTGAAACTGAGACTGCGTCTTTGCATGTGGGCTCCACGTTTCGACGAGCCAGGCCCCTTGGATCTTACAGGTGACCCCTACCCCGTCACTGCCAAGAAGCGTGCCCTCCCCACCACGGTCTGGGCCACAAGCAAGACCACCAGCCTCTCGTTCTTTATCCACCACAGGCTGCCAAGCTGACTGGCCTCTCCAAGCCTCTTTCCTCTTCTGCCAAATGGGGGCTCCAGGGTTCACTGCCATTTGTGGGGTGCTCATGAGGTGCTGGGAGTGCCTCCACCTGGTTTCCTGTGAGTCTCAGAATGACCCTGCACTTCGGCGTCACTGGCCCCCATTTGCCAGGAGAGGAGATTGAGACTGGCGTTAGGGGAAGGATGCCCTGGGCTCACAGCAGGGCTGCAGGCTGGAAGCGCAGGGAGCCTGCACCCTCCCCTGCGCAGCATCTTGCTCGGCTTCCGGCCTCGTTAGGGCTTCTGGCTTCTGTGGCCCCTTTCCCCATAAGAAACCAGCACAAGCCCCGCAGGGAGCACAGAGTGAAGTCTGGGTTCTGGGTCCGCTGCCCTGGGCTCAAAATAAAAGCCTCACTTCCTAGGAGGCTCAGGGTCAGGGTGGTGACCGAGAAGCATCAGCTCCCCCGGACTCCACCCTCCAGCGGTGGGGCCCAGTCTGAATGGGAGGACCCCCTCCTCCCAGCCTGTGTCTCCCCTAGCCATGGAGCTCTGACGGCAATGGGTCCTTTCAACCCAGGTGATTCCTGAAGGCTGGGACCACTGCCCACATCCCATTCCCAGAAGCCCCTTCCTTCCCTTCCCTTGGGCCTGAGAACCAGGAAGTGAGGAGAGGATGAGGCCCAGCCTAGGGTCTGGCCTATCCTCACCCACCTCACAGGACAAAGACCTCCATCACTCAGCCCTCCAGGCCTGGTGCCACAGCAAATGTTTTACTTTGCCCCCAGGGGACCTTGTGTGCAGGCCCCAATTGGTCCAGTGGGTCCAACGGCCTCCTCAAGTAGCTGTGTGGGCCTCCAACATTTTATAAGTTAGAAGGTGGGGGCGCCTGGGTGGCTCAGTAGTTAAGCGTCTGCCTTCGGCTCAGGTCATGATCCCAGGGTCCTGGGATTGAGCCCCGTGTCGGGCTCCCTGCTCCACAGGAATCCTGCTTCTCCCTCTCCCACTCCCCCTGCTTGTGTTCCCTCTCTCGCTGTGTCTCTCTCTGTCAAATAAATAAATAAAATCTTTTTTTAAAATAAATAAATAAATAAGTTAGAAGGGATGAGGAGTGTAACTCGGTTCCAACTAAGGCCCCTGGGCCGTGGCACCGGGGAGAGGCCACAACTTCCACCCTACCACCCCTCCACCCCCGCCGGCCTCTTCACACCTTCAGGAAGGGCACAGACCACACGGAGGCATCAGGCATGAAGGCAGAGGCTCTAACAGACTTTCATCTGGGGCTTTCCCCACCTGGTAGTTGGGGCCTATTTTTGGCCCTAAACAGATGAGCTTTCAAAGGTGTGGTCTGCTCCCCCAGCCCACTATGGGCCCCAGCCGGCAGGCCCTCACTCCAATGGGGCCACATCAGCTCAATACCTCAAAGCAGTCATCCTTGAGGCAGGGACTCCTGGCCCCAGGTAGCAGATGAGGAAACTGAGGCCCAGACGGCAAAGGTGTGTCTGCCTGCTCCAGGTTACATCACAAGTTAGTGATGGAGACAGTGCTGATTTTCAATCCCAAAATGCAACAGAAAGAGAAAAGAGTCCGAGAAGGACAAATCAGGAGGGCTTCCTGGAGGAGGAGGCTTCCTGTGAGCTGGACCATAAAGAAGAAATGAAGACTGGGTGAGGGAAGGGCTTCCCAGACAGGCGGGCCACCCCCAGCCCATGGGCCAGGTAAGGAATTCATTTGTTTGTTCACTGGCTCATTGCCCACACCTGTGTACTGGAAGGGGCGACCCAGGACAAGCCCTACCTCCCGGTGATCTGGAGCAAGCCAGGAACCTTCCTGGCCCCCTGCTTTCTCATCTCTAAAAGGAGAGGATTGGACCAAGAAGAGATCCATCTCTTGGGTTATGAAGCCTGAAAGAAATGAGGAACTCGGTCCAGCCTCCCCCACCACACCTCACAGCCATCCCTCCCTAACCCCCAGCTCTATGAACGTATCAGTGTTCCTAACATCACAGGGCCTTTCCCTCCCCCAGGCTTTGCTCACCTCCCCAGCAGCCCCAAGCACATGCCCGCTCATCCTTAGCACACAGGCCTCCTCCAAGAAGCCATTCCTGAATCCGCAGCCTCCACTCCAGGACTGGGCTGAGGCCCCTCATCTGTGTGTCGGCATCGTCCAGCAAAGCCACTATCATGGCTCCCCTCGGGCCTAGAGCCCCCGGAGGCACAGGCCATGGACGTGTCAGGCCCGGACCCTGGCCCGGGCTCAGCACAGAAAAATGAAGGCAGGCTGGAGAATCTATCTGCATTAGGGACAGATGCCTTTAAATAAGAGAGGTTGCTTTACTTTTTTTGTTTTGCCAACTTAAAAAGTAGTATATTAGAGCAACCAAATAAATAAAGTAGCACTGGATTATAACCCAAAGCGTAAAATAAATATCCGTGTGTTTCTACTGATGTAAATAAATAAATCATCTAGTTTTAGAACAAATAAGGAGAACAGACCAATCTCCCATGAGAAATTCCAAATTTGTCTTGTCTGCCCTCAAGAAATAACTCTCCACTCCTTAAGTGACCTTCTTCCAGAAAGGACAGTATGGAGGGTGGGGAGGGGGGAGGGGGGCAGTGGGGAGAAACCTGACAAACACGATCTTCCCCAGGTTATCAAGGTCACCATCAACAGTGATAAGATATGTCGAGAGTCCACACCTTTGATAGGATGTGCTGAGAATGGCCCTTCACCTCTGCCGTCTCACTCCCAGTAACACTTTACCCAAGTCCAACCAAGAGAAAACCATCAGACAAGTCCCATTCGATGAATATTTGACCAAATGTTTGATCAGTACCCCTCAAAACTGTCAATGCCACCCAAAACAGGGAAAATCTGAGAAACTGTCCCAGCCCAGAGGAACGTAAGGAAGCGTGAGGATTAAATGTGACATGGTATCCTGGATGGGATCCTGAGACAGAAAAAAGATAGGAGGGAAAAGCTGAGAAGATCTGAATAAAGCATGGGCTTGAGTTAGGGTATTAATGTGGACTCATCGATGTGACAAATGTGCCGTATTAATGTAAGATGCTAACCCCAGGGGAAACTAGGTGAGGATCGTACAGGAACTCTGTACTGTGTTCACAGTAGTTCTGTGAATCCAAAACCGTTCTAAAATTAAGTCTACTTTAAAAAGCAGTACATGCTCAGGGCACCTGGGTGGCTCAGTCGGTTGAGTGACCGACTCTTGATTTCGGCTCAGGTCATGATCTCAGCGTCCTGGGACCAACGACCCCCAAGTAGGGTTCCCTGCTCAGTGCAGAGCCAGCTTGAGATTCTCTCTCCCTCTCCCTCTGCCCTCCCCGCTGCTCATACTATAAATAAATAAATAAATAAATAAATAAATAAATAAATAAATAAATAAATATCATCTTAAAACAAAAAAAAGTAGTACATGCTCATTGTACCAAACAGAGAGAATACAGGAGTGTAGAAAGAATTAGAGCTTTCATAATCCTATAACCCAGAGACAGCGAGCATCAACCTCCTTCCCTCCTTGGCCTAAAGCAGGTGTAAGCTTTTCATCTAGGCAATGCATTTCTAATGGAATTCTAGGCAGTAGGGGAGTAGTCAGGGAGGGAGATATTTCTGGGCAAAAGGGTCTTCTGGGGATTCTCCACCCCACAGTTGACTTAGGACGTACTTGGGTTGCCAGACAAGCCAGGGCCAAAGAGGCCAATTTAAGAAAGTTCTCTGGGGGTGCCTGGGTGGCTCAGTCGGTTAAACGTCTGCCTTCAGCTCAGGTCATGATCCTAGGGTCCTGAGATAAAGCCCCGAGTCAGGGTCCCTGCTCAGCTGGGAGTCTGCTTCTCCCTCCTTCTGCTTCTTCCCCGGCTTATGCTCTCTCTCTCTCTCAAATAAATACATAAAATCTTTTAAAAAAAGAGAAAGAAAGAAAGTTCTCTGACTCCCCTACACATGCAAGTTTGAGTCAGAAATCACCCATGACCGAGGAAACCCTCTACACAAACCCAGCAGGACCTTGAGGGAGGCCCTCCAGCCCTTGGACACAGAAGGGTCCTCCCATAAGAAGGTCCCTGATGACCAATAAAGTGTAGCGCTGTCTTAGGACACCAAAGACCCAATCTAACCCTCCCCAGAGAGGCCAAGTCCAGGAATAGCTCTCAGTGTGCAGTTGTCATCCATGACTGGCTCCAGATGACGACAATCTGGGCCATCGACACATCTGGACAGCAGCTTCTCTTTTTCCGTCCAGATGTTAGAGACCCTGCCAGCACACCTGCTACTCAGCCCCTGCCCCTTTCTGGGAAGGAGCAGAGGCTTCTCCAGACGATGACCCCCCATTGCAACCAACCAAGGACCCCAGAGAGGGGCCTGGGCTGGGCGTACAGCTTCCAGGCTTCTCCTCCATTCTCATGCCTTCTGCTCTAGAACATCCCTTGGCTCCCCATGGTTCACATTACAGACAGTGGTTCTCAACTGGGAGTGACTTTGTCCCCAGGGGACATTCGGCAACATCTGGAGATATTTTGGGTTATCACAGCCCAGGGGGTGCTACCGGCATCTTGTGGATAGAGCCCAACGATGCTGCTAACCATCCTACAATGTGAAGTTCAGTCCCCATGACAAAGAATTCTCCAGCCCCAAATATCGATTGTGTGCTACAACGAAGGTCCACTCTCTTCAGCTTGTCTCTCTGAGCGCCTACCACCTCCCGCACCCCAAGCTGAAGCCTCCAGGTTGGTCTGGGTAGTGTCCCCTACACAAGCCACCGTCCCTCAGCCTCTACCCTTTGCACACCTGTTCCTCCCCATCCATATTCCCCACAAGCAAACTCTACACCTCCACCCATGGCACCACCTCCAAGAAGGCTTCCCTGATCACTTGCCCACACTTTGTCCAGCTCTGTGGGCAGGCACTGATATCACTTCACCACCTACAGATGAGGACCTCAGACGGTGGGATCAAGAAGAAACCCTGGGGCGCCTGGGTGGCTCAGTCGTTAAGCATCTGCCTTCAGCTCAGGTCATGATCTCAGGGTCCTAGGATCGAGCCCTGCACTGGGATCCCTGCTCTGCGGGAAGCCTGCGACTCCCTCTCCCACTCCTCCTGCTTATGTTCCCTCTCTCGCTATGTCTCTGTCTGTCAAATAAATAAATAAAATCTTTAAAAAAAAAAAAAAGAAACCTCAAGAGTCCCAAAGTCTGGGGTGTGCGGGACAGCGGCCAGGCCCACGCAGCCTGCATATTGACCCGGTCTGGCCAGCACAGGGATTTCTTTTTCACCTTGAATCAGTCACCGATACGGAAATATATCAGAAAATGCAGCATAAAATCCTATGTTTCCTGCTTCCCTACTTCCCTAGATGTCAGAAGAGCAGCTCCCGGGCCCACATTCCTTGGTGGCAACAATCAGCAGAAGCAGAGACCGGTTTCCAGAACAGACCCAGGACGGGGCCCCCAGGTCAGCGCCGACTGTCTGCCCTATCGCACTCATTTCCGTGACCTGTCTGGCCCACAAACAGGGGGGAGTTTGAACCCTCTGAACCAGTCCCCCTCCCCACCCATCATCTTTCTAAAGGGAAAACTGAGACCCAAGAGAGAAAATCGTCCCAGGTCACACAGGCAGTTAGCGGCAGAGCTGGGGTCAGGGCCCAGGGGCCCGCTTCCCACAGGGACACCTCCGCGTCCATCACTGTCCTTCGGAGAACATTCCACAATCTCAGAGCTTGAAGAGGCCCTAAGGATTTGGTGTCGGGACAGCCAAGGTGCCCTTCACATCTCTCAGGGTCACTCTCACACTGGCTGGAGCAACACCCCAAACCAGCATTCTGGGGTCTGACAGCCTCAGGCGCTGCATCTGATGCACGCTGATAACAACACGTCCTCTGCATCCCGCACTGCTGATGCGCCTTGTAGATGGGAACTCCCTTGATCCTCTCAGCAGCCCTATCAGAGAGGTGGTACTGTTTTTGGTGAGGAAACTGGGCTTCAGAGAGGTTAGGTAAGCGGCCCGAGGCTGCACAGCTAGGAAGCGGCGAGGCCAGGATTTGCACACAGGCATGAATCCAGAGGCTGTGCGCTGACCGCTGAGTTGCACCACCCCTCGGATGGCCGGGCTCTGGCCGCAGCCCTGCCGGCGACAGGAAGCTGATGCAGCCAGGTTAAGCAGCTTACAGCAGCCCACCACGGAATGCCAGATTTAGGCTAATTTTGAGGAAGCCCTTCTAGGCTCATGAGAGAACTGTTAACCACAGGCCCTGAGTCACCCTAGGAGGAAGGTGCCTGGGTCTGGGGGAGCTGGGTGTGGCTCGGAGTTGGGCAGTGGTGGGGGGGGGATAATCTGGGCAGGACTGAACAGAGACCCCAAGGTCCACCCACCGAGACGGAGCGGGGAGCCTCTGGCCCCAAGGGGCTGTGGCTCACCCAGAGTCACTCTCCATTCAGAGAAGACAGAGAGGCTCCACACCGGGGCTGTGCATACCAGCTTCCAAAGGGGAACCGCGGGGCCTCTCCTCCTCCAGAGCGTGGGCCAGGCAAGCCATCCTACCCATTAGCACAAGACCTCAAGTTTTCTTTGGTGGAGAGAAGGCAGTAGAGTGCCGAGCTATCAACAGGAGCATCCAGCCCCCTCCCTCCCTGCTAGGAGCACAGGGGAGAGATCCCCACCTTCCTCCCCACCAGCGGCCCTGGCCCCCCACAGGAAGAAGCAGGTCCAACTCCATACCCGGGCAACAGTCCCAGCCCACAGTTCTGCACACATTCCTGCCTTCCACAGCCCTTTCCAGGCTGCGTTCCATTTGAACCTTACGACTGCTATGTTGTCCCATTTTACAGAGGCAGAAACTGAGCCTCGGGGAGATGAGGGGTTCCATTCGCTTGGAATGAGGCCCCTTCTCCCACCCCTGCTCCCCTCCGGAGGCGGCTGCAGGGCTCCCTGCCGTTTGACAGAGGGGGAGACTGAGGCCCAGGGCAGGGACGGGATCTGTCCAGGGTCCGGCAGACAGGTGGTGGGCGGCCGTCCTCCCGCGGTCGGGGGCGGGGGGCATCCGTAGGTCAGGGCCCTCTCTCTTACACACGCGCACACACACACACACACAGGCACACACAGCCTCCCCGCGCCTGCCCGCACACTCACCACATGGTAGATGGCCAGGGCGGTGGTGGCGATGCGGACGTTAAAGCAGCAGCAGGTCTGGCGGGCGGCAGGCGCGTGGGGGGCCATGGTGCCGCTGTCCCCTGCTCCTAGGCACTGAGGTGGGGAGCCCAGCACCCGGAGCAGGGCAGAAAAGGGGAAGCTGCTGGCTGCCCTCCTCACTTCCTTCCTGCCCCTCAGACAGGCAGGGGCCAGCTTGTCACCACGGGGGCGGGGCAGCGGGGACAAGCCACAGCCTGCCTCGAGAGCGCCGCAGCTGGCCCTCTGCCACCCCCGGGGGGGCTTCCCTGGGGAGGGCATGTCCCGGCACCTTGGACGCAGCAGTTTGGTGGGTGAGCAGACACACGCCCTGCTTACGAGCTGCTCCCCATCGCTCCTGGAAGCAGAGTTACCAAGCTCATTTCCAGACAGAGAAACGGAGGTCCAGAGAGGTCAAGGCAATCACCCCAAGTCACACTGCAGTTAGTGCTGGTGGCAGGATTCAAACCCAGGTCTGGCTGGCTGCCCACATAGCTCTCGTGTAGTATTTCCTACATGTTCTTAGCATGATCCTGGATTTAAAACAAAACAAAACAAAACAAAAACATGATCCTGGATTAACTGTTGTAATCCTCACCTCAGTCCTTTGAGGGAGGTACTATGATTAGCCCTGTTTTCCAGATGAACAGAAAAGGACCCAGAGAGGGGAAGTGATTTGTCCAAGGTCACACAGCTAGCATGTGGAGGAACTGGGATTTGAACGGAGGCTGACTGGTTTGAGAGGCGGCCCCTCGGAGTGGGTGTTCTCTTGACTCTACCCCCAACCTCAGAGAGAAGCATGTTCTTCCTGAGCTCTGTCCGAAGCAGGACAAAAAAAATAATTACTGAGCAAATCCATCCGTCATGTGTCAGGCCCCAGGCTAGGCTCTCCCCACACCTGGCTCCTTAATGCCTCACAGCAATCTGGGAAAGCCTCAGTCAAGCGTCTCTTTATGGGGGCCTCCAGGCCCCCTGAGACTCACATGCAATCAGGGATTTTTCCCCCCTCACTCTTGGGAAAAGTTGGAATTAATAAAGCATGACTATTATCAAGCTACACTGGGACCTTTGCTCCCTTCTCAGGTGATAAATCATCCATACTGCAGTAAAGGAAGGGAATATGAGGCACTTGGGAAATCCCTATAAGAAGTCGGATCTGTCCAGACGCCGAGCTCACTTCAAGGTACCGCTTCTGCGGGAGAACACCGGGGACCTGAAGTCCCACCCCCGCATGATGTCAGGATTGGCCACTACGGCTGCTCATCATTTCTGCCCCAGGAGAGGTTATAAAAGGTCTCTATGCTCCTCCCCCTGGGCAGGAATTGTGCTATTGGACCCACAACACTCAGCTGGTGGACTTGATCAAACCTTTCTCTCTTTCCCTATGAGGCCAAGGGGGGCTCTGCAAGCTTGGGCGCCTGGGCGACCCCGCCCATCCCTTCCCCCACCTCACTTTCTAACCTGTTTATTTGCATCACAGGCCTTGCAGAGATCAGACATCACAGAAAGGTGGTACAGAGTCCTGGTCCCGCGTGTGGGCTCTAAGGCTCACCGCCTGGGTTCAAATCCTGGCACCTGCTGGCCGGGGAACCAACACAGTGACAAAAGTCCTGCTTTGCCCAAGAGCAGCAGGACCAGAGTGGCAGGAAATGAGGATCGCAGGAGCCAGAAGGGCCCTGAGGCCATGCTGGAGAGTCTGGATGTAACGGTGCTGGGAAACCACTTGAAGATTTAATACCATAATAAATGAGAGCCATGAATAACATTATGGTTTGGTGAAACTGGAGCAGGTGTAGAGCCAATTTCCAGAGCGAGTGCCGGAACCCACTGCTGGTACGTGAGGCCATTTTACATGGTATATGGATGAACACTTTTCATTTTTATGGTGATAAATTCATTTTAGTGTGCGTTATAAAAATATACATAACTAGCCCATGAATTTTGTGATTTTTCCATTTATGAGAGTAATATAAAGTCTCTTTTTTAAAACAGATGCATTTAAATAAAAAAGCAAGTTGGTTTAAAGAAAAATATCAAGCCGGCTGCAGGCCAGGAGGCAGGCAGATGGGGCAAACAGCCAGGGAGCAGCGTGGGCTTCACTGGTTTGGGAATTTGGGTCCTTGGGAAAGCTCACAGGAGCTGTGTGATCTCAGACAAGGTGCTTGATCTCTCTGAGCTGTGGTTTCCACAGCTGCAAAACAGAGGCAGATGCTCCACCTTGGTGAGGATGAAATGAGGTCTGTTTGTTTCTTCCCTTCCCAGACCAGCCTGGTCCCCACCCCCACCCCCACCCTCAGGCCGTTGGGAAGAGGCACAGTCTGGACTTGAATCCTGATCCATCTGATCCTGGGTCCTGGCCACCATCTCCCTCCCAGAAGCACCGGAGTTCTGATTGATCCTTAGTTCCACGCTGAGTAGCCGGCCTCCAGCACATGAGGGGCCCTGGGTGGGAGGGGGAGGCTCAGTCACTCCCTGAGGGATGGAAGCCCATTCTTCTTTATTTGTATCCCCTCCAAACTTCCTGAGGAAGGGATGCTTGGTATCCCAAATGTCGGAACCCTTGGCCAAGGCCACTGAGGTCAGCAGAATAAAGAGACCCACATCCCCATCCCTGGAACTTGAGAATCTATGTGACCTGACATGGTAAAGGGACTTTGCAGGTGTGATTAAGTTAAGAATCTTGAGACGGGAAACTGATCTTGGAATATCCAGGAATATTCAGGGCCCGATATAATCAAAAGGGAATCATCAAAATGTAATCATAATCATCATCAAAAATGTAATCATAAGTGAAAGGGCGAGGCAGGAATATTAGAGTCAGATAGAGATTGGAAGATGCCAACTTGCTGGCTCTGAAGATGGAGATAGCCAAGGAAAGCAGGCAGCTTCTAGAAGCTGGAAAAGGGAGCAGATTTTCCCTGTACGAAAGGATGCACCCTGCGGACACCTGATGTTAGCCCAGTGAGAGCCATTTTGGACTTCTGTACTCCAGAAAAGTCAGGTAATAAAGTTGTGTTGTTCAGGCCATCGAGCTTATGGTCATTTGTTACAGCAGCGACATACTGGAGGAAGGCATACTGGCCCACCCTGGACCCTGGGTCTCCCAGACACCCTGAGGAAGCCACAATCCCCATCCTCACACGTGCAGCCCCCGGCCCCGCTCGCTGCAGACCTTGGGCACGTCGTGGACTTCTCTGAGCCTCAGTTTCCCTCCTGACACTTATCAGACCATGATAACACCCATCTCATTGTCTGTGAGGATGACCTGAGGACGTGCCCGTGGGGATGGCAAACTTCCCTCTGCCCCTCACTCCTCTTCTGCCCTTTTCCATGACAAACAACTCGTTTTGGGCTTCCCCAGACTCCTTTCTAACCTCTTCCTCAACTGGTGGAAAGCTTGCAAACTGGAGACATTCCAAAGTCCAGATAAGGAGAAGGCTGCCCAGCGGGGACGCACCTCCCAGCCGAGCCGTCCTCCTGAGTGTCTCTTCTGACAAGGTCATCTGCCAGGATTCCCATCTCTTCCGAGGTCACCTTTCATCCCAAAAGCGTCTATAGCTTCCGGCTGCTTGTCCGGCTTCCCATCTGCTGCCATGCTCTAGGACCATTTCCACGGACTTCTCACTTTCCTCAAAGGTAGAGCTACTTGTGAGCTTTCTTTGTGAAGCCAGAAGAACATCACTGGGACTTCCCTCTTCCCCCGCGTGCCTGGAGGTAAAAATAAAACCTGCCAGGACTCTGCCGGGTTTCATATTCAGACAGAGTTGGGGAGTCTCGTCCTTTCCATTAACCTGAAGTGCTTAGGAGGGCCCGGCTCCCAGTAACGACTCAACAGCGGGAGCTATGTGGATGGGATTGTTGCTTGGATTACGCCCATCATTAGCTGAACCCCTTGCCCGGTTTGTAGCTCAACTGAGCCTCCCCCAGCCCCAGCCTGGAGAGAAAGGTGGCAAAGAGGTGTCAATTGGCCCCTGGCAGGCCCGAGAGATCGGAGGTCAGGGGCCTGCCCCAGGACACACAGATGGCCAGCAGCAGAACCTGGACATGGGTCCTGCCTGCCTGGGGATGGCGGCTGGGGAGGCACATGCATGGTGCAGCCACGGGAGGTCACTCTGGGGCTCTCTTCCCCAGGGGGATCCCAGGTGCCCTCTGCAAATCACCGCAGCCTAGGGTCAAGCTTTCTGCCCAACCACCAGCCTGTAATTCCCTCCTGGCTGCCCTCACCATCTCACTCCTATTTTTGAGATTTGGAGCTGGGACCTGTAGGGCCAAGGTCAGTGGCCTGGAAAACACGAGAAACCACCCAGTACTCTCTCCCCTCTCCGTACCCCCCAACACTGTCTGCTCCCCAGGGACCATGGGGCCTGCAGATGTAGCCTCAGGGTAACTCCCCTACACCCCTGTCCTGCGGAAGGGAGCCAGGCCTGGACCTCAGAGGGTCATCCTGGCAAGGAGAGCCAGCAGGCCTGGGCGCGGGGAGAGCAGGCCCTCCTGTGACAAATCAGTCATCCCATGGGCAGTCAGGGCCCCTGAGGGGGTCTGGCCACCACCCCATCAAGGAGGCTGCTCTCAGCCAAGCAGATGAGAGGTCACAGGCTGCACCCAGGGGCCTAATCACACCCTATACTGCTCTGGGGAGCGGCCACGGGGTGTGCAGGCAGAAGGCCCCTGGCAGGGGGCTCCACGGAGAGGGGCGTGGTTGCCACAGTCAGAGACGGCACTGGCTGTGAGCAGGACGGAGGGCCATGCCAGCACCAGCCCGCCTAATCCCAGCACCTCCCTCCTCCTGGCTGTTAACCATGCCCTTGGAAAGCACCTCATAGATCCAGGTCCCTAAAAAGTTGGTGCTCAAGTCGCACACCTGCCGTTAATACCACAGTAATAAATGACCTCATTGGGGCATTTCCCCCAGATAGGGGATTTTTACTTAATCAAATAAAAACAACAACAACCAAACAACAAAAGTGACAGGTCCTGCTAAGGGCCGAGGACCTGGAAGAGGTTTAAAGAAAAAGAAAGGCAGAGAGAGAACTACTATTTATGGTTCTGGCCAATGTACTACGTAGGGACTTCCGGGAAATCTGTGGTTATCCTGATTAAGAAGGGACAGATTCCACAAATACCTGCCCTTCTACCCTCCGTCTTAACGCCTTGATTCCTGCCAGGGATGCAGGTACAATGTCTAGAGGGGCAGCAGCTATTCTGGAAGCATGAGGACAAAAGCCATATTCGAAAGATGTGGGGGGGGAGAGACAGAGCCCTGAGCCCTGATAGCATCACAACGCCTCTGCACCAGCCCTGAACCCTCTTCCTCTGGATGCCTTGCCATATGAGAAAAGGAAACCCTACCTACCCAGGTCTTTTTCATTCAATACCCATGAATATCCATTTACCGAGAGGCTTGTGTCAGGTGCCCGGGACATAGCAGTGGACAAGACAGACAGGGTCCCTGCTCTCAGGGTGTGAAGACTTTGGTGGGGGGACAGTAACAAGGACCCACAGAAATAAGGCCACATCAGTGAGGGATAATCCTCACTTTGCACGGCGGCTTGCACTGGCCTGGCTTCCGGCCTCACCTGGAGAACAGACTTACTGCGGGGCCTGGGATGGTCCCCTCTCACTCGCACTTGTCTCCCTGTCTGTAACATCGAGGAGGGGGCCAGAGCCATACTCTCTGAGGCCTGGCGTCCCTCGGCCAGGCCCCGGGGCCAGGCAGGTCACCTCCTCCCAGCAGCTGCACCCAGCACCTGGATGCCCTCCAGCCTGACCGGGCTGTGGCTGGCCTCAGGTTCCTTGGCGCTGAGTAAAGAGCTGGGGGTCCCGGCGGGCCGACCCAGGCCTCCTGACTGCCACCCTTTAAGGGCCACTGATAAATCTCGACCAACTGCTGAAAGCTCGGTCCCTGGCCAACTGCGGGCTGAAGAGGCCGATTGTGGCCAAGGCCTCTGGCTGCCGGCACCGGGCCCGGCCCTGGGCAGTTGGGAAGCCAGGCCACGATGCGGCGGCCCCCTGGACTCTGCAGTCAGACCCTGCTCTGGTGACCCCAGCCTCGGGTAGTCGCCGGCCCAGGTCAGCCGCTGGACCTCACCACCACCAACCCCAACACACCCCTGCGTCTACCTTACACTCCGGAATACCTCGAACACAGCGTGGGTCTCCGCCAGCCTCCCCACTGCCCAGCATCCCTGTCTCCTCGCCCCTGCCTCCCCTTCCTCCCAGTCACCAAGCCCTACAGATCCAGTGTCCTTCCCACCTCCCAGATCCTTCTGCCTTTCCCTGTTCCCGCGGCCAGGGCCCAACCACCACCTCCTCCCCAGGATCCAGCTGTGGAGAGAGGCCAGGGGCCACAGAAGGAGTCCCTGGGCTGAGCAGGCTGTGGGAGCAGGGAACGTGTTTCTTTGGCCCAGGGGCTTGAGGGGCTGGACCTGTTATTAACAATACCACCTCTTAGAACTCTCCCGTCATCCACTCATTCACAAGAACAATGCCCCCTCTTAGACGAATACATACATACTCTTCAACAGTTAAAGACACTGGACAAATGAGGAGACCACTTAGGACACGTGCTTGCCGCGAAGGCCGCGCCCCCTCCCACAGACTCCGCGGGTGCCCGAAGTCCCCCACAGGCTTGTGAGGCTGCTCCTAATAAGATGCCCCTGTTCAGACCCTGTCGCTGCAGCCACACGGGCCTGAAGGCCAAGGGAACCTGGGTCTGCTCAGGTGTCCCCTCCAAGGGATGGTGCGGCTGCACAAATCTGACAGGTGACCCCATCACTCGTTTTAACAAGCATGCATTGAGTCTCTACGATCTGCCGAGCACCAAGCTAGGCCTTGGGGATGGAGCAGGGGCCGCCATTTGAACAGGGTGCCGGCTAGATCTCAGCCCCCACTCATAAAAGTCGGAGTGGGGGCCTCCTGCCCCTTCGCAGCTGCCTCAAGCCCAGGCCAGACGAGGCCACAGGTGGTGGCCCCCATGAGTCCGGCCAAAACCCAACTAGGGGAGGCAAAGGCCAGGAATAGTCACAACATTAGTAAGAGCAGCCCAGGGATGGGTAACAATACCATTTCTTAGTAAAAGGCATAATCGAAATGGCATTTGTGGTCTTAAAATAGCTGTCCCCTCAGAGGGGTGTCAGGTGTAGGGGAAGTCCACAGACCCTGGAAGGGGGCAAACCCGGTTCACTCCTCACCTTTGCCCCTGGTAAGCTGTGTGGCCTAGGGGGCCAGGCTCACCAGCTCTCTCGGTTTTCGCATCTGTAAAATGGGTACAACAATAGGTTTGCAAAATTATTATAAAGATTATGATAATGGGGACGCCTGGGTGGCTTGGTCAGATGAGCGTCTGACTCTTGGTTTTGACTCGGGTCATGATCTCAGGTAGTGGAATCAAGCCCTGCATCGGGCTCCGCACTCAACATGGAGTCTGCTTGTCCTTCTCCCTCCCCCTCAGTTCCTCCACAACCCCCCCAGGCCCCCAGACCCCCTCTATGAGGCATCTATCCTTCCCGCAACCCATCACCTTTCCCCCTGCCAGACATACTTCCTAAAGGCTGATTCTGAACAAGCCCTCTCGGGCTCAAGAACTTTCAGTGGTTCCCCAGAGCCTGCAGGACCCATTCTTGGCAGCCACGAATCAGGGGCTGTTACTCTGTCTGCACCCACAGCAGTAAAGCCAAGACCTCCTCTAAGGTCTTCCGGATCCTACAGAGTGGGGCAGCTATGAGGCCCAGAGCCCCTGCACACGCAGTCCCCACCCCCGCCAAAGATACCCTGGCCACGAGGGCTCAGGGATACAAGACTGAAGATGTCACTGGTTTCACTGAACTAGGCTCCACCCCATTCCCCTAAAACCCCACCACACTGGAGGGAAACGTGGGGGTGTTTGTGGTTGGACAAGTGTGCTATTTCCCATGGGGCTAATCTGATGTTGACATTTTCCACCCTACCCCTCACCTGCTTTGCTAAGCAGCTCGGCAGTATGCTCCTGCTGGGGAGGGTTGGGGAGGGGGCCGAGCTCTGCCCCCGAGGGGGTTCCCAAGGATGGCAGCGGGCAGCTTGGCAGAGCACCTCGGGAGGGTTGGCCTTCCACATGCCTCGTCCCATCTAAGCCTGTGAACGTGCTGTTCTTGTCCCCATTTTACAGACTAAGAAACTGAGGATTCCAGTGGTGAATTGGTTCACTGGGAGTACATTCAGAATTGAGGTTCGGGCTTGAAATGCTTTATACTTTCCACCACACCACGAGACCTCCTGATGCTGCTCAGGACTAAAAAGAAATGTTGAGGGCACCTGGGTGGCTCAGATGGTTAAGCGTCTGCCTTCGGCTCAGGTCATGATCCCAGCGTCCTGGGATCGAGTCCCGCATCGGGCTCCCTGCTCCTTGGGAGCCTGCTTCTCCCTCTGCCTCTCTCTCAATCTCTCTGTCTCCCATGAATAAATAAATAAAATCTTTAAAAAAATAAATAAATAAAAAGAAAAAATAAAAAGAAATGTTGAGATACATGCGGGGTACAGATCTTCATCTTCTCCACCTCTTCATTTCCCACTGAACAATGCCCAAGATTGTCCTGTTAGCCCTTCTCCCTATGGGTAAAGGAATACTCTCGCCATTCACTTTTTTTTTTAAGGTTTTATTTATTTACTTGAGAGGGAGAGAGCATGAGCCAAGGGAGGGGCAGAGGAACAGAGAAAGGGACAAGCAGACCCCCAGCTGAGCACAGAGCCCAATGTAGGGTTCGATCCCAGGACCCTGAGACACGACCTGAGCCAAAGTCAGACACTTAACTGACTGAGCCACTCAGGCACCCCCACTTTTTTATTTTTATTTATTTTTTTAAAGATTTTATTTATCTATTTGACAGAGAGAGAGAGAGCACACAAGCAGGGGGAGCAGCAGAGGGAGAGGGAGAAGCAGACTCCCCGCTGAGCAGAGAGCCCAACGCAGAGCTCAATCCCAGGACCCTGGGATCATGACCTGAGCCAAAAGCAGACGCTTAACCAACAGCCACCCAAGCACCCCCACTTTTTTTTAAAGATTTAATTTATTTATTTTAGAGAGAGATTGTTTGTGTGAGTCGGGGGAGGGGCAGAGGAAGAGAATCCCCAAGCAGACTCCCCACACTGAGTGTGGAGCCTGATGTGGGTCTCGATCTCACGACCCTGAGCCAAAACCAAGAGACGGATGCCCAACCAACTGAGCCACCCAGGTGCCCCGCCATTCACTTTGATGTAAAATTTAAAGAACACAAAAGAATATAAAGTGAAAAATGAGGATTCATCCCACTCCCATCCAACAGCTACCCCATCACCTTCCCCTGGGGCAACACTATTACCTGGTTTTGGTGTTTCTTTCCAGAGATTACTATGCTTATACACGCACATCCATATACATACCGTTACCAGAAATAGTAACATACCTACTACAACAATAGATATCATTGTATATGCATCGATTTCACACTGTTCGGGGACATGTGTAAGACAAGCCCCTAAAAGTTGAATTACTCAGTTAAAGGGTACAAACGTGCCAGTTTTGATCATTATGGACAAATTGCTCTTCACAGAGGTTGTACCGACATATACTCCCACCAGCAATGTAAGAGTGCCCATTTCCCACATCCTCACCAACACAGTGAGTTATCAAGCTTTTCATCTTTACCAGTATGATAGATGAAAAAATGGCTTGCATTGCAGTCAATTCATTTTATAAGTTAAGAATAGCTTCATGTGTTTAGGAGCCATTTGTGTTTCTTTTTCTATAAACTGTCTGGATCCTTTGCCCATTTTGTTCTGTTGGTTGGTGATCTGTTTCTTATTGATTTGAAGGTACTCTTTACGTATTAAGGAAGTTAGTCTTTTGTCGGTAATGTAAGTTGCAAGTATTTTCACACAGTTTATCTTTTGGCTTACCAATGAGTTTTTTCACCATTTTTAAAGGATCCTTGAATGTATTGATATTTTAAGTTATAATATCTATTAAAATGTCAGATTATAAAACTATTCTTACTTGTTTTTTTCTAGTACTTTCATGCTGTTGTTTCCGTGTCATTTCCTTTTCTTAATTACTTGTGTGTCCCGGTTTGTACCATTTTTCAGGCCCTGATTATGCTGTCTCTTCTTCCTGTTTGTGTGTTGGTCTGCAGTGGAGTCTGAGCCAGGCAAGGGAGAGGCCAGGCACAGAGTGGGTATCCATAATGTGTGTCCATAGGCTGCCTGGGTTCCTGGAAGGGAAAGAGTACAGATCACAGGAGACCACATGTTGTGCAGGGAAGAGCACTGTACCGGAAGCCACTTTTGTTTTCCTCACCTTGTGTCCTGACTTACTCTTCCGTGCCTCATTCTATGAAATCAGACATTCTTCCCTCATGGATACTCAGTGGCTACATGTGGAAGGACATTAAGCAGAGAGATTGCACGAGGCGGAACAGTCGGGAACCCTCCAGAACCAGCTCTGCTCCTGGTCACGGTGCAACCTCTTCCTCTCTGAGTGTCAGGATGAGAAGCCTTTCCTAGATGCTCACCAAGCTCCCTTCCTGCCCCTCATCTCTGTCCCGCTGCCGAGCTATTTATTCTTTGAGTCTGGAGGCTGGAGTTCAGCCTGGGCTGTGGCAATCAGGGAAGACCTCCAGGAGGAGGCAGGCCTCCAGCCAGGCTCTGATGCGCTGAGACCTGAGTCTTGGATGCAGCCTGGGAGTCAAGCTTGAGAGGGAGGGTGTGTATTGAGCCCCTGCTTTGTTTCTTTACTTGGCTTACTTTACTTGGCCAATCCTCACAACCACCCAGTGATCCAGCAAGACTGGTTTCCCATTTTACAGATGAGAAAACCGCGGCTTTGAGAGGTTGAATAGTTTGCCCAGGATCCTACAGCCAGTACGTGGGCAAGCTGGGGCTCAAATGCTGGCTTAGGATGAGGAGAAGCTTGTTTTTGGCTTCTTTGAGGGCTTGAGGGGATCAGCGAGCCTGGGCCAAGGTGTGGACAGTGGTTGGCAGTCCATGGCTCTCCTTCGGGGCAGGAGGGGGTGGGTGGGGAAGTGGCCGGAGCTGGGACACAGGAGGCCGAGGGCCTACAGATGAGGCAGGAGGTGGGCGGGCCATGTGCACAGCCCCACAGCTGGTCCTTCATAAATGCTAGAACAGGGACCACGTCACTCCCAGGCCCAGCCCACTCCCTGCTTCTCGGCCCATGTGTCAGCCGAGGCTTGCAGAGCCCACGGTGAGGTTTCCCTGGGCTGGGATGCCGCAGCCCTGGCCAGGCCTCCGTCTCCACTGGGATCATGTGACAGGGAGAGAAAGCAGGGGTCCGTCCTTCTGCCTCAAGCCAGCTACTCAGGAAAACAATCGGGGGGCCAGCAAACCCGGCACTTCCTGCTGTCGCTCGCTGTGGGTGCTTTGGCGCAGGGCACACCCCTGCCCAGCTCACGGCCTCGCCCAGCGCCTTGCAGAAGCCGAACCACGCTCTCACCTGCACCTGGCCCCTGGCTACTTGAGTTGGAGGACCTGACTTCGTGAGCTGGAGGCACTGAAGCTCAGAGGCACTGAAGCTCAGAGTGGACAGTGTGCTGGGGGGGAGGGGGTGTGTCGGGGAACAGGGAAGGAGTCCCAGAGAGTGGCCGTGACACCCCGGAGTGGACTAGAACTCAGGATTCCTAACTCCCACTCCCGTGCTCGCTAACCTACCTTCTGCCGCCTCCCGGAAGCCCCAGGAGAAGCAGAAACCCCCAAAGGAGAAGCAGGGAGAAATGAATGTTCTTCTGATGGCTGGTCCTGCAGCTCACACTGTGACCCAAGGCAAGTCCCGGCCCCCTCGGGGCCTCAGCTGCCCCAGCCACATAGGAGTTTGGCCCAATGACATCAAGGGCTCCTGGGAGCACCTGAGTCCACCTCTCCTCCTCCCGCCCGGGGACCACAGGGGACAAACGGCACGTTCCCCGGGCCTGTTCCGCACGAGCTAATATTGACCCAGGGCTGTTTCCTTTGGCCGCATGCGGGGATTGTGTTTGCTCTGGCGGGACCCCCGGCCTTGCCCGCGCTCCTCTGGGCTTCAGCTGTGCTGGCCAGGGTGGGAGGGGCCGGGTGGAGGACGAGGGCCCCATAGGCTGGGAGGCGAAGCAGAGACCACGAGAGGCCCAGGACACAGTCCCATGACCCCCACCCACCCAGCTTTGAAAGCTTCTAGTGTGTTTTTTAAAAAATAAGAACTGCCCAAACACAGTTATAAAACATCTGGGATTTTTTTTAATGTTGTGTTTCATAAATGAACTCTCTAAGCACACATCTAATATGGGAGCCTACACTCACTGTATGTTCTACCTCGTGTGGGAATCGCATGGCAAACTTAAAATTGAGACCGTTCCTTGAAGAAATGGCTGATTCCAGAGTTGGGCCAGGGACAGAACGAGATAGCAGGACGTCTTTTGGTGCCAGGAAGTTAGGAAGTATTCAAGAATGACAGGGACACAGGGGGGCGGCATGAAGGGCCTCTCCAGCCCCCCGAGCAGCAAAATAAAAATGTTAGTAACACACTGTCATGCCCTGAACACAACTGGAAACCGTTAAGTCCGCACTGACATGAATAAATGAGCAAATGAATTAACAGTTTGAAGAGGAATGGGCGATTTACATCGTCTCAAAGTCCCTCCCTGCGAAAATGCTTTCTCCTTACAAAGGGGGGACAGAGGAACGTGACCATGCAGGGGGGTGCAGCCGACCCCGGTCAGCGGATCCAGGGGACTTCATCAGCGTTGTTTGTGGAGACAATGTCCCTGCGGGCAGGAGACACTACACTATTCAAGGGGCTAGGTCGCCACAGGAACAACTTACCCTCCCATGGTCAAGGGGACATAGCTTTTCGTGCTATACTTGCAAGTTTCCTATATATGTTTGAGATGGTTAGAAAAGAAGAGGGTGGGGCAGGGGTGGATCGAGCGGGACATGACTCTGTTTCCAGCCAAGACACCCAGAAGAGGCCAGGAAGAGAAACAAGCTGCCTCGAAAGAGGCCGCCGCCTCCTGCCCCCTCATCTCCTTCTGCATTGCAACCACGTCCAGCAAATGCCCAGAGAGGGCACAGCCCTGCCTGAGACCACACAGCTAGTGGGGCAACCAAGCACCAGCAGCTGCCTTCTCTGTGTGCTTCTCTCTCCCCACTCAGGCCTTCTGAGGCCTCCCCAGGGACTGTGGGCAGCAGCAGGTCCCATGGGGCCGACAGCAGCCAGAGACCAAGCCCGCCCTTCAATCTGCCTTGACTTGCACACCCTGTTAGGCAAGTCTGTTCCTCTCTCTAGGCCTCCATCCCCCATCTGGTCCAAGGTACAAGCTCAGTCTCTCTGATGCTCTTGCTAGTGGATTTCTATGCAGCTGGGAGTCGGGGACTTGGGTTCGGCCGCTCTGGCCTCTGACTTGCTGGACGACCTGGGCCAGGTCACTTAACCTCTCTGTGTTTACTTCCTTGTCAGCACGTGGTAGGATAACATGTCCAAATACCCACCAGTGCCTCTCTCCCCGGAATTTCCTGGGTCCCCACCCCACCCCCCGCCATGCCCTGCCCGCCCCCCCCAACCCACGATGACGGGGCAGCTGGGCATGCTGCTGACCAAGGAATAACACAGAAGAATGCAGACAACACCGGAGTCCGATTCCCTGGCTTCTGAGTTTCCGAAATCTAGACCCTGCTGTAGTACAGAAAATGTGGAAGCCCACGCAACGAGCCGGAGAAGTCCCCCAGCCTTGAGCCCGGGTGGACTTCCAAGCAGGCCAGGAACCGTGGAGGGAGCTGGGAGGCTGAGGGTCCCTGAGCCCCCGCAGCAATCAGAGTTCTCCACGTGGCTATGGAGACCCAAGACAGAGGGAGGGACCCAGGATGGGGCGAGAGCAGAGGTGCCACTTGGCAATGGAGCCAGGGACACGGCCCTGCGTGGGAGCATACGCAGCAGGCAGGGCCCTGCCCCATGGCAGGTGCCCAGAGAGCTCTCCCCTCAGAGGGGCAGGTGCAGGGCCATGCCTCCCCTGCACCCTTGGCGGCACAGGAATAGCCCTGACGTGGCCCCAGGGAGCCAGTGGCTCAGAGAGGGACATTGTGATCAGGAACGAGGGAGGACCCAGCAGCACCCTGCAAGGAAGAGACAAGAACAGGGACAACACACAGGGGAAGCCGAGAGATGACAATGTCGGGGTCTAATGGGTCCCTCCCCGCCAGTGTCCCAGCGCCCCCTAAACCCCCAGACCTTAGGCAACCCTTGGGCAGGGGCCAGGGGACCAAGAGTGACTAGATGATGATGTTCTCATGACTTCCGGGGGTGAAGACATCAAATAGGAATTAGGGTCAGTTCAGAAAATAGAAAGCTGCCTTCCTCACACATCCGTGTTTGCAAAACCCGACTTCCCCCCAGGACAGCACAGTTGGGCGGGAGAGCGAACAGCCCCGCGAAGAGCGCAGCCCCCACGGCTGGGGAGGCCCTCACTGCGCCCCGCAACCTCCTCGGCCGGCCCTGGGGATGGGCAAGGGTCAGCACCAGCGGTAACTGCGGCAGGCAGCTTTGCTTCTCAGAGATCCCGTTTACCAGCAAATGCTTGGACAGAACCTCCCCCGCAGGCCGGTCAGGGCACCGACTAAGGTTCTGCAGAGTGTTCCACACGCGGCCTGGCACGGGGCAGGGGTTCAGTTAGCGGCGGCTGCCAGGCTGTTTTCCTAACAGAGACAAGCAGGTCTGGCCCCAGGTCCGAGCCTTGTCGCTTCCCTGTCTCACTGCTGGGCTCGTGTTGGGGGGGGATCCTCAAAGCCATCCTGCGTGAGGAACCCCCTGAGACAGCCTTTTCTTGAGGTGCTGCCCTAGAAGATTTGCAAGGACGGAGGCCTGCTCGGAGGAGGCCAGCCCGACCTTCTCGGGCCCTCCCAGGCGAGCTGGGAACACGTCCGTCTCTGGGCAGGACTCAGAGAGACCTAGCAGCAGGGTAACGAGCCCCTGACCGGGGCGGCCAGGCCAAGGGAGAGGCACCCCCGGACACCTGGACACTCAGCTGTAGCCAACTTTGGAAGGGCTCAAGCACTCGCAGCAGGAAAATTCCAGCGTCGTTTTGTCCCGTCCCAAGGGCTGTGTCTGCGTTTGCCATCAGCTGGCAGAAAAATGGCTTTCGTCCTGGTCTCGAGCTACAGCGAATGCCCTGTCACACACGGTGGAGGCCTCACAGCCAGGTGACACTGGGATTGTTTGTGTTATTTTGTTTTTATTTTTAATTTACTTCGGTTCAGAATGCCGCTGCCTGGCCCAGAGACCACATTGCCATTCATAGAGCAGGACACCTCAGGATCCTGGGCCCACTCCCCCCAGCCCCAGCTCACAGAATCCAAGGCCTCTGCCGGATTCCAGCCACTGACCGGCCACGGAGCCGAGCAGAGTGGTCAACCAGGGCAGGCGGGGGATTTCCAGGCCTCACTGGGAGGGGGAGGGGGACAATTTATTTGGATGAGGGCAGAGAGCACCGGCCAGGTGTCCCAAAATAACTCACGTGGCCAGGGCTGGGAGCCAGTCCTTCCGTGGAAAATTTAAATTAATTCTTCTTGGCTGCAGGTCCAGACCTCCTGACGGGCCACCCGGAATCACCTGATTTCTGTGGCTCTGATGGTTCCAGAAGCCCAAGGACGCCAGCCCCGGTCTCTGGGCTCCCTTACGGAGCCAGAAGTCATGTCCAGATGGCCCACTCCCAGCATTGTACAGAAGGGGAGACTGAGGCAAACTAAAACCCTACAGAAGTGAGGTTTGCCCAGTCCTTGCAGGTGCCAGGCACCTCGCTAAGCGCAAGTCAACACTGAAGAGAGCAACCGGGTCAGTGGGGGTTGAGTGATGAATCAGTGAGCAGAATGAGGGAGCAGCAGAAGTTCAAAGACAAGGAATCTCAGCTTGAGTCAGAGATGGGCCTTGAGGGGGCAGGTGCAGGTGCGCCCACGAAAGACGAGAGAATGAGAAAGACCCACCCAGTAGAAGGGCAGGCAAAGGCTGAGGTGGGGACCCATGCCCCCCATGCCACTTGGCAGACCACAGAGCGCTCAAGGCACAGATCTCGTTTCACAGCAAAAGGCCACCCCCAGGTCACATGGTGGGACAGGGGCAGAGCCGGGCTTGAGCCCCGTCCCTGATCCTGAGCAGCGTGCCTTTTCCAAGACCTGAGACTGCCCACCAGGGGGCTGGAGGAGCCAAGAACGGGCCCCAGGGACCCCACCACCACCCTCCAACACCCTGCACTTGGACCTCGGATGGAAAGGGTCTGGCTTTGGGAATTTTCTTTTTCCCCAGACTCCTCAGGGAGGAGAGAGCCTGGGGCTTCGGAATCAGACAGATGGAGCCGCTCCCAGCTCCACTCATGGTTTGCTGATGGTCATGGCCAACACCGCTGAGTTCCCGCCTGCCAGGTGCAGCATCTCAATCCCCCAACACTCAGAAGGAAGCACTGGTATCATCCCTACTTTACAGTGGGGTTCTGGGGCACAGAAGATAAGCACCTTGCTCAAGGTCGCACAGTATTAAGGGGCCAGTCCAGGAGGTCAGCCCCAGGTTCCCTGACCCCAACATCGTCACCAACTGCTTCCATCTTTAGGCAAGCCACCAACCCCCTCCCCCAGGCCCCGGCCTCCAGATCCTTACAGCCACAGTGACTCCTGGGGCGGGGGGGGGGGGTTGTCAGGAGAGAAGTCAATGAAATACTGCTTATCGGGGACCTTTCTCAGCCGGAGAGCCTACGTGCCCTGAAGCCCCCATCCCCATGACCTTCCCCAGGGTCCCTGGAACCAAAGACCAGGCCTGGCCCCTCTGGCCCAGGAGGGATTCATGTGAACTGGGATGGCTCCAGGGGCCCTGGCGAGGGCAGGGACTGGGCAGCCAGTGGAACACAGGCCCACTTCATCCCCTGCTCAGCCAGCTGGACCCTCCCTGTCCCCCTGGACCCCCTGGGGACTCGGGGTTTGCATACATCTGATTAGCATAAATTAGCAGCTGCCAGCAGGAGGGAGGAATGCTGCATTCCAGGGGGGCCCAATCTTGTTTTTGGAAACCTTATGGAGTTCTGCTGAGGGCTCCTTTGTTCAGAGGCCACGGGATGGCCAACTGGTGTTTGTGTACCTAGCAGAGGCCCACCCCAGCCCCTGGTGAGCCCACAGGCTCCAAGGATAACACAGAGGGCAAGAGCGTGATGCCCAGGAGGGGGCACGATGCCTCAAGGAACATGGTGCCTACAGACTCCAGACCCTCACCCAGGGCTCCCAACACACTGAGAGAGACCTCTGCCCCAGGTAGTGGGGTCTGCAGGGGGAGCCACCCAATGGCTTCTTCCAGTTGGCCCAGCCAGGGAGCAGGCCAGGGCTACACCCACAGAGCCCTTTCAGCTGGGCGCACTGCCCTGGCTCCTTGATGATGAAGCTGGTCCGCCCTGATCTTCCAAGAAAAAGGAGGCAGATCTTCCGTCCCAAAAGGCCCACTGTGTGCCAAGCCCAAGGCTGGATGCCTTCTGTGTCGTGCAAGGTGACAGAAGGGCACGAATAGCTTTTGTCTGCCCAACAGCCCTTCCCTCTACCTCTGATAACTCAGTGAACTTTAGAATTGTTCTTTTGGTGAACTGATAGCATAAGCCCTGGAACCAGACGAGGTTCAAAGCCCTGCCGCACCACTCACCAGCTGTGTGCCTCTCTGCCTCAGTGTCCGTCCCTGTAAAATGGGGTCATTGTAGTGAACGTTCAGTGAAGTCCAAGGTCAAGGCCCCCGCAGGTTCAGTGTCTGGTGAGGACCTGCTTCCTGGTTCATAGACGGCTGTCTTCTTGAAGATCCTCACATGCCAGAGGACAAGGGAGTTCTCGGGGTCCCCTTTATAAGGGCACTGATCTCATTCTTGAGGGCTCTGCACTCCTGACCTAATCATCTTCAGAAGGCATCACCTAACACCATCACCTTATATGTTAGGTTTCAACATATAAATGAGGGGGTTTGGGGGAGCAGGGAGTGCCCTGGGGGGCAGAGCTGCTAGGTGATGGAGCCAAAAGCCACAGCCTAGTCCCGGGGTCCAAGGAGGGAGGGAAGGAACTTTGCCTGCTCGTCTCCCCTGTCCCTCCTGGGACAATACGTTGGCCTTCTGGTGGATGGCTGTGGAAGAAGAGAGAGCGCCTGGGTTTGAGTTCCAGCTCTGCCATTTTCTGAACAGCCCACTTCTCTGAACCCGGTTTCCTCACATGAAACCAGGGATAAAATCCTTACTCCACTACGTTGGCATGAAATAGACTGTCACATTGAGAGCACCCCGTGCCCATTTAGCACCCTGCAAATGTCCATTTTTCCATCCCCCCACCCCCACCCCAGAGCACCGATCGCCTCAACCCTCCAGGAAACCAAACCAAACCATGCCTCAGACATGAAGGAACTTTCATGTTCTCAAGGGATCCCCAGGGCAGGGATGGTACCCCCATTTTAGAGATGGGGAAACTGAGGCCCAGAATGGTTCAGCAATACCAAGGTCACACAGCTTATTAGTGGAACCTCTCAAACTTTGACCCAGTTGCCCCAAGTCCCTGCCTCAGGGTTCTTTACAGTCAGGGCTGAAAGTCCACATGGGAGAGATGAGGGTCGGGCAGGTGGTGTGGGTCTAATGGAAGGGGAGCCCTGACGGTTCTGCCCAGCTTCCAGAGGCTTCCAAGCTCTGCCCTCCCCACTCCCTCCAAGCCTAGACTCTGGGTCCTGGGTCAAGGGCTCCCCATGCTGGCCATGAAGGGAAGGTGTCCCCAGCTCCTGGAAAGCCCAGGGAAGGCAACCGGTGGGCAGGCTAGGAGCTTGACCTCAGAAGCTGCATGACTTCTGTGAGGTACTCCACCTCTCTGAGCCCTGGTTTCTGCTCTGCCAAGTGGGAATAATAAGGTGTAATAAATGAAATAATTCTGCAAAGTGCCTGGCACCATGCCCAGATCAGGAGTTCTCAAACCTGAGTATGCCTCAGAATTACCCAAAATGTCGGTTAAAACCCAGATAGCTGGGAGTTTCCCTTTCAGTAGATCCTTGATGGGGACTGAGAATTTGCACTTCTCACAAGTTTTCAGAAGATGCTCAAGCTGCAGGTCTGGGGGAAATAGTGTTCATTTAAAAAATAGAAGACTGAAGTGCCTGGGTAGCTCAGTCGGTTAAGCATCACACCCTTGGTTTCAGCTCAGGTCCTGATCTCAGGGTCGTGAGATCGAGCCCCGTGTCCAGCTCTGTGCTCAGCAGGGAGTCTGCTTGAATTTCTCTCTCCCTCTGCCCCTCCCCCTGGCTCAAGTGCTCTCTCTCTCTCTTTCTGAAATAAATAAATAAGACTTAAAAAAAAAAAAAAAAAGACCGATAAGCACATAAAAAGATGCTCAGCAGCATTAATCATTAGAGAACTGCAAATCAAAACTACAAAATACCACTTCATACCCAGGAAGATGGTTACCATAGAAAACAAAACAGGAAATAAGAAGCTTTGATGAGGATAAGAAGAACGCTTGGCACAGCCGATGGGAATGTAACATGGGGCGGCCACTGCAGGAAAGGATTGGCAATTCCTAAAAAGAAATCAAGCCTAGAAATACCATGTAATCCAGCCATTTCACCTCGGGGCGTACACCCAAGAGAACTGAAGGCGGGTCTCAAACAGATGTCCGCACACCCATGTTCAGAGCAGCATCATTCACGACGGTGAAGGGGAAAAGTAGCCCGAGGGTCCGTCCATGGATGAAGGGATAGACTACGTGTGGTTCACAAGTACCGTGGAATATCATGCAGCCGTAAAAAGGAAGGGAATTCGGACACCTGCTAGAACGTGGATAAACCTTGGGGACATTATGCAAAGTGAAGTAAGTCAGGGACAAATGGACAAGTATGATAGGATTCTGCTTGATATGAGGCACCTCGAGTAGGCAAAGTCATAGAGGCAGAAAGTAGAATCAGAGTTGCTGGGGGTTGGGGGAGAGGGAAACGGGGAGTTAGTGTTGGATGGGTGTGAGTTTGAGTTTAGGAAGATGAAAAAGTTCTGGAGACGGATGGTGGAGACGATCGCACAACAGCACAAGTGCTTAATGCCACCGAACTGCACATTTACAAATGCTTAAAGTGGTAAATTGGGTTATGTATATTTGACCATAAATAATAAATAAATAAAAGAGCACTTGAGCAGAGACCCAAAGAATGGGCAGGCATTCCTTCCTCCAAAGAAGGGGAGAGCCTCCAAGCGGAGGGAACAGGGAGTCCAGCCTGAGAGCCAGAGCTCCCAGGGCATCCCAGCGCCGGAGAGACCAGCAGCAAACTTGACCACGGAGTCCTGATTTCCTGAGTCCTGATCTCCCTGTCCAAAATATGGGCATGATCCGCCCTCCTCACAGAGACAAGGTACCCCTGTGAGCCCCCCAGAAATAAGAGGAAAAAAAGCCCAACCAGGGCTTTGGTTTCTCTGAAGTAAGGATGTGGGTGGCAGGGTTACATTTCGGGGCCAAAAGCTTCCCAGGAACTAGAGCAACCCCACTTCCACTCATTCCCCCAAAAGGAAAGAAAGCTGTTTCCCCTAGAGCTGGGCCCCTGACCCCTGCCCAGCAGAGGACTTGGAGACTGGGGCCTGGACCAGCAGAGTTCTGAGAGGCCACCAGGGGGCGCACTGCACCAGCAAACCCAGCACATCTCCAGCTCCGGACCAAGACGGGGAAGATGACTGTCCTGGGGCACCTTCCCCGGACAGGGGGCTCCAAGGTCTGTTGGAAGCTGCCCCTGGGTGGGGGGCACCCTGAGTCATGGACTCACAGCCACAGAGTTGGAAGGGGCTTAGAATGGGGACATATTTACAGAGGTGAGGAGCCTTGGTCACTGGCAGGTCAGGACAGAATAGGACTGGAACCCCAGCCACCGGCATCCCCCGGTACACTCACACCTGCTCCTCTCCAGGCCCCTGGAGAGCTCGACCCAGAAAGACGAGGGACCGAGACAAAATGGAATTGTGGGCAGGGGGCTATAGCATTCCCACCATCCCCAGGATGCTGAATCACAGGGAAACTGAGGCACAGAGAGGCAGAGATTATCTGCATCTCTCCCGAGCAAGTCAGGGCCCCAAGGCGGGTCCCAGTGAGCCTTCTCTGCTCCTCCAAGGGGCGTATTAGGAGGCAGTGCTGTGACCGGCCAGGCAGACCAGGCTCAAAGCCCAGCGGAGAGTCATTGATTGGAGCTGCGGTGGGGAAGGCACTGGTGTCCGCCCACTTCGGGCCCATGGAGGACAGACCATCTGATGGGTCCCTGGAGCCCTCTCTGGAGGTAGCAGGACCTGGCAGGGAGATGTCGGGAGTCCCACTGGTCTCTGCAGGGCCTCCCTCCCCTCGGCCAGCTCCCGGTCCCACCTCCCTCCTCAAATGTCTGCTGAAAACAGCCTCCTCCCATGGAACAAGAACCTCCAAAGGCCCCCACCCTTCCAGTTCATCCCCATTTTCCTGACGAAGACAGGGAATTGCTCAGAGGCACCCCAGGAACGCCGCAGGCCGCCTCCACCCCTCAGCCGCCAGGGCCCAGGCCCTTGGCACACACTGCCTTCTATAGTCCTCCAGGCCACCCTGCTGGTCAGGAGGCTGAAGAGCCCCACCCGTCTCACAGAGGAGGACTGTGAAGACCAGAAGACAAACTGTGCTGACATGGAAGCTCTCTGGGCTTCCTGTCATGGCCCAGACCTCGGATGGCAGAGGCACCCACGTAGCCCCTCCAGGCTCCGGCTCAGAGGTGAGCCTCTGCAGGGCACACTGGGCAGGTGGAGAGACCTGCATGGGAAGACCACAACTGAAGGCCAAGCAGGAGCACAGTTCGGCCCCCAGTGCTTTTCCCAGCCACCCCTCCCCTGCCATCTGAAACTCTAGAGGCTGGAAGGCTCAAGTCTCATTTTCCTAACTACCTTCCAGCCAAGGGTAGCCAGGGGCGTGTTCTGGCCCAGATCTAGGTGGGAGTTTGCTAGAAGGGCTTCACTTCCCAAATAAAAAGACAAAGCCTCCTAAATTGAAGATGTTTGGCCTTTCCACCACCTTTCTGCCTGGAATGTGTATTAGAGTGCTGAAGGCATGGCAGCCACTTTGGAACTATGAGGGCAAAACACACACACACAAGTTAGGGACAATAGAAGGGAGAGAGCTTGTTCTCTGACAATGTTGCTGGGCTACTGTACCAGCCCTAGATTTCTAATCTGTGAGAATGATTAAGCCCTGAGTTCTTTCAACACGGCTAACTAAGCTTCTTGTTGGTCGCGACCTGCCCAGGTTTTCATTCCCATCTGATACGGAGCAGCGCTGAGTAGGGGTTAAGAGTGTACTCTTAAAATCTTAACCTAGAGATTAGCAGCTGTAGGGCCTTGAGTAAGTGGTTTTGTGGTCTAAGAACCTCGAGTTCCTCATCTATTAAAGGAGCTCAACAAGTGTACCTACCGCACAGTGTTGCCGGGAAGATTACGTCGGCCACTGAGTGCCTTCAGCCCAGGACAGCACACACGCATGGAGTCTGGCCCACGCAGGGCTGGAGGCAGCCGAGGGAGAGCTGAGCAATGACAGGGAGGGCAGCCTCCCCAACAATAAGAACAATATCGATGGCATAACAGTAACAAAGTTCCACCGGGCTCCCCGCTCTTCAGCCCTCTGATGGTCTCACAAGACTGGGGGGAAGATAAATCCCAGCTCCCCACTCCCTGGCCTCTCAAAGAGACCCTTTGTCTGGTGGCATCAGAGGCCAGTTCCGGCCCCACGAAGGCCTGACCAAGCTGTGGCGCCGGCCCAGGACAAAGGACCCCCACACAGTTCTCCCCAGGACACACCCACTGCGCCCCAACTTCCGCGGCCCGGGTGGCCGAGCCGGGCCCACGCACACAGCCTGGCCAAGATCAGAGGCAGCGGACACAGAGGCCAGGACCCGCAGGCAGGGGACAGGAGGGGCCTGGATGAGGGGCAGCAGGAAGGGGCTCAGCAGGGCGTGCTCAGAATCAAAGGCGCCTGAAGTTCCCCATTTGAGAGCCAGAGAGCAATTTTTAAAATAAATAAAGCACTCAAAGTCCTCTAGAAGCTTCCGCCACCCTCCAGACCACACACCCCCACCCCCACAAAGCTCTGCCCCTGGTGGCCTGCCTGTAGAAAGTTCCTCTACAAAGTCCCATCCACTGTTCCCTCCTTCCACCCAGGCGTTGCTCAAAGACACAATTCCTGACCGCTGACCTCTGACCCCAGCCCTTCTCTGGAACTGTTGCCAATCCCTCCCAGCTCCTTTCCCTCTGGAGCCTGCTCCACTGTGTTGTCAAGGTCACCAACGACCTGCCTGGTGCTGAGGCCAGAGGCCAAGTCCCAGCCCTCAGTTCATGTGACCTGCCCCAGCAAGGAACACGTCTCTCTCCTCTTGAGTCCTGGGCCAGCCTCTCTCTCCCCAGTCTTCCTCCTGCTTCCCGGCAGCCCCTCCAAAAGTCGGGACTCTGCTGGCTCCACACCCTCGCCCCCTCGCCTAGCAGCCGACGCGGTCTCCAGTCTAACCACCTTCTTTCTGCTGAAACTCACGCCTCCAGCCTCACCCTCTCCCCACGACTCCATTCCCACATCCGTCCCCATCTCCAGCAGGAGTCCAGTGGCTGAGCCAAGCCACCAGGCAGCCCTGCCCTCCACCTGCTGTCTGCAGCCCCCCACCCCATGCACCACACCCCTCCGCGGCCCCCTGCTCAGCCTCACCACCCACACACCCATCTCCTGCCCCCCTGCAGGCAGATCCCTCCACCCTCAACACAGACCCAGGATCTGAGCCCTGCTCCCGTTGCTGTCACCCTGGAGTTTTGCCGGAGCCTCCCACCCTGCTCCCCGTCCCCCTCTCGCTCTGGCCTACACCACCCTGCACCGCTGCCCTCCCTCCCCTCTGCTCTTACCCTCTGACCTCCGCCCACACCCTGCACCTCACTCCAGCACAGGGGGCATCTCACCACTTCGCAAACATGCTGAGCTTCCTCCTCGCCCAAGACCTTTGCATTTGCTTTTCCCTCTACCTGCATCACCCTTCCAGCAGATCTGCACGACGAACTCCCTCATTTACTTTGGGTGTCAGCGTAAATGTCACCGGATCAGAGTAGCTTCCGGGCCACCGTTTATTAAACACAAAAGCAACCGTGTCTCCCAGCCACACTCCCCCCACCCCTCTGGCTGAATCTTCTCCATAGCATTTCTTACCCTGACACCCTCTGTATTTGCTGCACGCCCCCCCTCACCACCCTGACCAGGAACAGGCTCCATGAGAACAGGGACTTCACCAGGTCAATGCCAGCACCTAGAAGACTGTCCACGCAGGGTAAGGGGTCTCCAGAAACATCTGCTGAATCCGCGAATGAGCTGAGCTGAGGGTTGAAGGAGTGTGTGTTTGCCAGCTGGGAGGTGGGAAGAGAGGCCAGGCAGAGGGAAAGAACTGTGTGTACTGGACTGAGGTGTGTTCAAGGAGGCAGTGAGCGGAGGTGTGCAGGGTAGAAGGTGGAGCGTCCGAGTTTAGGGCTGGGGAGTTAGGCAAGAGCCTGGTCATGAAGGGCATTTGCTTATTGAATGTTCACTTAATATTTATTAAGCCCTATGTGGAGCCTGGCCTTCTGCCCATCTAAGGGGATGGGACTTAATCCTGAGGGTACTTGGGAGCCATTGAGAGACACAGAGCAGGGGCAGACATCTCGCTGCTGGTCACAATGGTCCATGAAACCCCAGGATTCCCCTGGACCTCCCCACCGCCCCCCAGGGGTCCTGCTTGCCACTGCCTTTGCTCGAGCACAGCCCCTTTGGAGGTCTGGGGAGAACGTGCCCACTGAGGTTTCTCCTGGTGGTGTTTCATAGCAGATGGATCTCCACACGAGCCAGCCCTTCCACCTGTGACCCTCCCGATGCGTGGGTCGCCACAACCCAGATGGGGAACTTGAACCTCCCAGGCTTGGGGAGAACCTCAAAGAATCCAACTCTTTCATTGCCCAGATGGAGCAACTGAGACCACCAAAGGAAAAGGACTTATTCAAGGTCACAATGTGTATCAGTCTCAGCTCTTTTGTTTATAAGTAACAAGCACCCAATTCAGATGGACTTGAAGGAGGAGGAGGGGGAAGAGGAGAGGAAGGAGGAGGAGGAGAAGAAGAAGAGGAAGAAGTAGAAGGAGAAGAAAAGGAAGAAGGAGGATGAGGGGGGAGGGGAGGAGGAAGAGAGATTTGGCTCACATAACTAGGATGCTGAAGGGTGAACTTCAGGTACAGTGGGATCCAGGCCTCAGAAAATGGTTGGCTCAACTTCAGACACATGCTGCCCCTTGAACCAATTATTGGGCCAGAGGTCTGCAGAATTCTCAATGGCCAAGCCTGGGTATCATATGCCTACCTCTGAAGTAGGGGGGGGAGGGGAAGAAGTGTCAACCTGACATGACACCCCAGGACTGAGAAAGGGGCAGAGTGGGACTGCAAAGGAAAATCAGAGAACTGATCTGAGAAACGGGGGAAACAGAAGCAGATGTGGTGGGTCCACCCCACCCAGGAGCTCAGTGACAGAACCGAGACGAGAACCCTGGGCACCTGACTCCAAGCCCCTCACACCTCCCACTTTCCCGAACCACGTCAGCAGGATTAACTAGACCTCGGTGTGGGGGCCAGATTGGGCCAGGGTGGGGGCTGCGGGAGCTGGAGGCAGGGGGCCAGTGAGGAGGTCGTCTAGGCCAGAGGTAATGAGCCCCTTGACAGAAACTAATCAATCTTCTAACTCCCTAACCCATTTCAGCATTTTGCTGAGGGAAACATCTGTCACTTCTCCAAGATGAATGATACACCAACACCATTATTAATGTATTTTTAAGTGATGTTTAGCATCTACTTCATTTGAAATCAAAGAGAACGACATAGATCTTCCCTGACTGGTGTAGCCCCTAGAGGCCCTGGCAGGACACAGCAGCTGCTAAACAGTGGGATACGTAGACACGCCCCCCAGCAGGTGTCCCGCGCCTGGGGAGCCGCAGAGGGTAAGTGCAGGTGCTTGCAGCCCCAGGGAGGGAAGCTGGGGGCTGGGGAGGGAGGTGAGACGAACAAGGTCCTCTACTGCTGGAGGGACTCAGGGCCGTTCTTCCGGAAGGACATTTCACAGGATGTTTTTGTTGCGTAAAGAGGTTCATATCCTTGGGCCCACTCATCCCCACTTCTGGGAACACCTCTTGAAGATATCGCTGAAGATGTGAAAGAAGCTTCAAGTGCTGAAGACGTTCATCATGGTGTTATCTACAACAGAAAGAAACTGGAAATCACCTAGATGTCCAAGCAGAGGCCAGAGATCGGTCTGCTCAGTGGAACATTTTACGACCTTCCAAAAAATGCTGCCAACAAAGATTATTGACGTAAGATGATATGATTGGAAAAGCAGAAACTTAAGGCAGCTCAAATCACAAGGAGGATCATTCCAAGGGCCAGAGGAATGCCCCACCATTCGGCTGCCAGGAGCACAAGTGGGAGACGTGGAACCTGCCAGGTCCCAGGGCAGCGTGCGTCCCCCAAGCCCCCGGATCTCTCTCCCACCCTGGCTTCTCTCTGACTTCAGCGCTGGCTCTCTATAGACCGGCTAGGCAGCCCCACCCTCAGAGCTTACCTACTATTCCAGCTCCGTCTCAAAGCTGTCTGATTCAATCTTCTCCTCCTGCAGAAAGAAAAAGAGAAAGGGAGAGAGGGAGGGAGGAGGGAGGAAGGAGAAAGGAGAAGAGAGAAAGAAAAAAAAATTTTTCTAGAAGGAGTCAGGCTGCATCAGGTGGCACCCCTGGTCCAGTCAGCTGTGCTGGACCAGGAGGACGACCCACACTCCATCAGGATTCCATTTTGACTGTTTGGGTGGGGTCAGGCAGGGGGACCCGGTCAGAGGATGAATTAGTTATCTGCTGCTGCATAACAGATGACCCCCCCCAACATTAGTGGTTTAAAGCAGCGCTTATTAGCTCCGTCTCTGAGGGTCAGGGTTGGAGAAGTGGCTTTGCTGGGTGGTCCTGACTCAGGGTCTCTCGTGAGGTTGAAGTCAGGAGTCAGCCTGGGCTCTGTCTTCTGCAGGCTTGATGGGGCTGAGAACCCACTTGCAAGCTCACCCACATGGCCATGGGCAGGAGGCTGCGCTACTGGCTAGAGGGGGTAGCTCTTCCCCACACGGGCCTTCTGTCGGGCTGTCCAAGGCAGGACAGTTGCCCTTCCACAGAGCAAATGACCTAAGACAGGGAGGTGACCTGTAACCTGCCCTAATCTCAGAAATGATGCTCCAGCACTTTGTCCGTATGTTATTGGTCGCCAAGACCAGCCCTGGAACAATGTGGAAGGAGGGCACTGCACAAGGGTGTGAACACCAGGGGATGGATCATGAAAAAACTCATTCTGTAACGACGGCTTCAGAAGTGTATGTGCTGGCTCATTTTCAAAATACAAATCAATTGAGGTAAACCTCAACCAAAAGAAAGCCTTTTTTAAAAATGACTTGCCTTGATTACTTCCACGGGGCACAGAGGGCCTGACTGAGCCAGAACTGAGACTCAACACACGTGGGGTATGGGACTGAGTGATGCTCGACATCCAGTCGTCCATGTGCAACCACTGGGTCACAAGATGCTGGCAGGACCAAGATTGCTTTGGGTCCAGACACATGGGCGACATGCCTGGCGGACGAGAGGCAGGCACCTAACAGAAGGCAGGAAGGACTCTCAGGAGCCAAAGGAGAAACCCTTCATCAGAGGAAGCAGAGAGTCAGGTGGCAAGCCAGACTTAAGAGCAGGGGCCTCGAGATAGAGGGTCTTGGGTCTGGGTACATCCTGTCAGCTGGTTCTTGGACCTGCTGCAGCCCAGTCACCAACCCCAGGAGGAGGAGGCTGAGTGTGAGATGGGGGGAGCTGTCCTGTAAGTGGGCCCACGTAGACCTGCTGGGAGACCCCATCCTCCAGAAGCATTTGCCAGCAAGCAGTGAGCTCCTGTGTGACCTCGAGGCCGAGGCAGGCAGGACCTTCATGGACAGACCAAAGACAGCAGTGGAAGTGGTCACTGATGGGGACAGAGGACAGCGCAGGTAGCCATCTCCTCTGATTCATGAGCGCACAGGATTTGCCCACACCCTTGAGAGGGGAGAGGAATTCACACAGGATGAGGCTTCCTGCAGGGGAAGGTGGGAGGTCGGAGCCAGCAAGATGCGGATATTAATAATAAGGCTACCAGGCTTTCACCATTTAAGATGCTTAGAACCACAAGGCTGGAGGTAGCTCAGGAAAATTGAGTCCAAACCCACTTGATGCTGGAATCCTTTGTCCACACATCTCAACCAGACGCTCAAAGTCTTGGTGGGCTCATGACTCCACCAGGAAGTGCATTCCATAATTGGACTACTCTGACACATGGAGAGTTCTTTCTTTTTTTTTATTTTTTATTTTTATTTTTTTAAGATTTTATTTGTTTATTTGACAGAGAGAGAGAGACCACAAGCAGGGGAGTGGCAGGCAGAGGCAGAGGGAGAAGCAGGCTCCCCGCAGAGCAGGGGGAGCTTGATGTGGGACTCGATCCCAGGACCCTGGGATCATGACCTGAGCTGAAGGCAGTCGCTTAACCAACTGAGCCACCCAGGCGCCCAGGAGAGTTCTTTCTGAAACTTGAGACAAAGTCTGTCTTCTGACAGTTGGCTTCCTAGGATTACCACTACACACCCATTAGAGTGGCTAACATTGGAAAGATGTACCAGACCAAGTGCTGGTGAGGATGGGAGCAACTGGGACCCTCATGGGGTTGGAACACTGTACAGTCACCTTGAGAAACAATCCACATGACCCAGCCCTTCCATTACTAGGTATTTACCGAGAGAAACGAAAATACACATCCACACAAAGACTGATACCTAAATGTTCCTAAGAGCTTTGTTTATAATGACCAAAAGCTGGGGGGGATAAAACAAACGTCCATCCAAAGGTGAATAGAAAGACAAACTGGTACATCCATACCATAGAATAGTACTCAGCAGTACAAATGACTATATGGATGAATCTCGAAAAGACTACGCCAATGAAGGAAGCCTACATATGGTATGATTTCATTTATACAAACTTCTAGAAAAGGCAAAGAGACCTATAGTGATGGAAAAAAGATCACTGTGTGCCTGAGAATGGGCGTGGAGAGAGGGGCAGGTGGCGAAGGGGAACCAGAGAACTCTGAGAAGTGCCAGCGATGTTAGGTGTAGGGACTGTGGTGGTGTTCCCACCGGTGTCTACACCTGTCAAACCCAGATTGAATACTTAAATATGATCAAATTGCACACTTTAAATATGTACAGTGTTGGGGCGCCTGGGTGGCTCAGTCAGTCAAGCGTCCTACTCTTGACTTCAGCTCAGGTCACGATCTCAGGGTCGTGAGATCCAAGCCCTGTGTCAGGCTCTGCACTCAGCAGGGAGCCTGCTTGAGATTCTCAGATTCTCCCTCTGCCCCTCCTCACCACTCTCTCTAATAAATAAATAAATCTTTTTTAAAAAATATGTACAATGCATTTTAAGTTGTTCTTTAAAAACTAACATGCGAATCCCTTGATTGAGTGATATAACACATTGGGGCCAAGCTGAGGGCCTCCTGGGTCTGTTTTGACGAACCCTGTGTAATTAGCACATGAACGGGCCTGACCAATGCTCACGGAGCACCTGCTAAACTTAGCAGGTTTCCACCTAGTTAATCTCTGCTTCTGGAAACGGTCTTCCAGGACTCACCAAAGGTCATTCAGCAGAGCCAGGAGTTCAGCCCAGGTCTCCTGATTCACGGGCCTCTTCCCCACAGTGTAAGAAGAAATAGAATCCAATGCTATGGAGTGCTTTGAGCTTCTCCAAGCTGCTTGACATCTGTAATCTCATTTCCTGGATTAATCCCATTTAACACAGTCGAGTGTGTAATGGATAAGACCAGACTCGGAGAACATACAGCTTGTTTATTTATGGCAGGCATTTATTCTGATGGCTTGGGGCCCGGCCAGGCCAATTGTTGAATATCTTGAATAACCCTCCTGGGTTAAGTATTCAGGGCTTTGGAGTTGGACAGACCTGGGCTGGAATCCAGGCATGCCTGTTTACTAGTGGAGCAAACTATTGAACTCTTCTGTGCCTCAGTTTCCTCCCCTGTAAAGAGGGGATACTAGCAAATGCCTCAAGGAAGATTGAGTGGGATGGCAGCACCCAGCACATAGTAAACCCCCACAGTCTGGCAGCCGCCATGGGTACCATTATTACTACTAATCTTTACAATACCCTTATGAAGTACATCCTATTATTATCTCCATTTTACAGATAAAAAAATTAAGGCTCAGAGAGGCAAAGTGATTTGCCCAAGATGACATAGCAAGTCCCCTATATGGATCCAAAGCTGTCTGTGGCTCCAGCGTAGCACAGTGCCCCCTACTTGGGTAGTGACAGGTGCAGCAAGGACTGTAAGATGGGAAGGTCTGATCAATTCCCCTCAAAGCCTGCGGGTTCCAGTTAGAGCCGAAGGAAGGCAAGGCCTGGCCAGATTGGCACAGGAGAGGTCAGATAGGAGTCCCCTTCTGGACGCTGGGCTCTGCCATTTTGAAAACCAGTTCAGCACGAAGAAGAGAGACCACAAGAAAGAGTAGACTCCCCAACTCCAGCCCATCCCTGAGGGTGACCAGGCCTGCTCCTTCCACCAATGTCCAACCAACAAGGTGATGAGAGCCTGCACTCAAAACTGCCATAGGGTCAATGTGTGACCCTGGGCAGGTCCCTACCAACTGAGAGCCTTACACTTAGCCATTAGCTCAGGGCATGGGACAAGATGACCTACAATCGCCTGTCCAGCTCAGACCATCCTAGTTTCTAAAGCAACAGTGATGCCTGGGATGCAGGTGATAACTTAACTCCAGGTGGGATGGGGCCCTTGAAAGTACAAATGGGGGTGTCCCAAGGAGAGCACACTGGAGTGAGGTCCTGGCCCCAGCAAGGGGTCACGGATCATCCAAACAGGTCGCCCGGGGGAAGGAAAAGAACAGCTCTGGAGACAAGAGACCGGGATTCAAATTCCACTCTGCCATTCACCAGCTCTGTGAACCTGGCCATTTCTTTGCCTGTCTCTGAGCCTTAGGGTCTTTATCCACAAAATAGAGACAATCACACCAACTTTATAAGGCTATGTGGCACATAAATAAAATCATTTCTCTAAAGCACCTGTAAAAGGCGCTGTTTTAACTGCTGTCTCCCACCTCCACCGCTGGAGGCAACATTCACGCAGCTTCCCCGAGGGCCTGAGTCCCCAGATTCCAGGGAAGTTCACCTGGAAGTTCTTCCAAATATCAGGCCACCGTCCCTTCTGCTGCTGCTGATTGAATTCACAGACCCACTGAGCAGGTAGAACAGGATCAAGATCAAAATCCAAAGAGAACTCGAGTCCCGATGTATGTGAGAGAGGCTAGAATAGTGGATACCAGCGGAAGTATCAACCGGGAGGGGCACGAGGGAGCCCCCGGACCAAGGTGATGGCCACTCGGCCGTACATATGTAAAAAATCCATTGAGCTATACACCTAAGATTTGTGCACCTTGCTGTATGTAAATTACACCTCAATTAAAAAAAAAAAAACCTCAATTTTTCCCCAAAAGTCCAGGAACATATGTGCACACCTGTATACTCCCAGGCAGTGCCCGCCCAGACGGCAGCACCCACAGACGGGCGCCCCCACAGTGGACACCGCAGCCCACCATACCAGCGTGTCTCCTGTGCCCAGACCCACAAGGAGCCACATGCCCACCTGAGCGAGCACACTTGCACACACGTACACACGGCCTCTGCGCACCGGAGGATCTGTAGCAGGAGTTGCTGGAAAAATCTGCAAAGTCGTCAGCAGCTCCGCTGACACAGGGACTAGCTGACTCCCTACCACGATTTCCAAAAGGGAGGGTACATTCCACGTGTCTGTGGCTGGGCTGTTGGAGGCGGCCACGGCCTCAGTATCAGCTCGGCAAAAGTTTCATCAAATCAGCAGGTGTCTACACAGCCTGCAGCACCAGCGGGGTCTTCGCAGAGGAGAAGCCGGGGTCCCAGGAGGAGGAGAAGCCTCCTGCCTGGCTCACCCTGCTTCCAGGCCAAGACTGCGCCAGACCAGCCTTGGGATCAGCCAGCAAGTGCGTGAGTCCCCACAAAGCGAGGATGGGGGAGTCCTGGTGGGCAGGAGGCTGGACAGAGAATACGGGGGTCATTATGACAGGATGGTTCCACAAGAAGTTTGGGAGCAGGAGAGCTCTGCTTTGTCCCCTGGCTCTGCCATTTATTAGCTTATAAGGCTATGTGGCACATAAATAAAATCATTTCTCTAAAGCACCTGTAAAAGGCACTGTTTTAACTGCTGTCTCCCACCTTATTAGCTGTGTGACCCTGGACAAGTTACTTAACCTCTCTGGACCTCAGTTTGCCCCCCTATCAGATAGAGATAATAATACTACCTAGTGGGATAATATTACATGGTGGGAATGCCAGGGGGACGTGGGATGGGGGGAGTCAATTGACATCACACGTGCCCCTGGACACAGAAAGTATTCAACAGCGTGAGTCACTTCTATCAAGGGCCCAAGGACAGCAAGGGGCCACTAGATAACGAGGATCCCATGGATTGCAAAGTGACAGCCCAAGAGCCCAAATGCAGCCCACACATGGAGTCTGGCCCGCGCAGTATGCAGTATGTTTCTTTTTTCTTTTTAAATTGTTATCGACATCTAAAAATCAAATTTCCTATCAAAATCCAAACTTCCTGCTTCTCTTGAAGAGTTCAAACATTTGGCAACCCCGGTGCGCATCCCCACCTGGTGACTCCGGGCCAGAGCCCGTTCCAACTGCCTGCCCCGGCCCCGCCCAGCCCTGGGGCAGCAGAGATGGCACTTCGGGGCTGGGGGTTCTAGGGGGGACAGGGACCCGCCCCCCGGGGTCACACAGCTAGTCAGCGGCAGCGCTGGAAGCAGAGCTCAGATTGCCAATTCCCGGTCCTCCCTGAGCACCAACGAGACGCCAGGGAGGAAAACTGGCTGTGTTCCAAAAGTTCCTGCACCTACGGCCCTTCCCTGAGAGCCAAGGTCATCACGGGGCACATGACTTACTCCTCTGAGCCTCGGTTCTTTCATCTGTAAAATGGGATAATAACAGTCTCTTCCTCAGGGTGATGGTGAGGACGAAGTGAAGTCAAGAAGTAAGGATCACAGAGCAGCGCCTGGCACTCACCAGCGCCCCCGGCATGCTCCATGTACGCATGAGCTCGTGGCTTCCCTGAAGCAGCTGTGATGTCACTCTACTTAGCCCACCTGACAGATGAGCAAACTGAGGCCAGTGGGCTGGTGAGATTCACATAGCCGGTGAGTGATGGAGCCAGGATTTGGAATTCTTTTTTTTTTTTTTTTTAAGATCTTATTGATTTATTTGAGAGAGAGAGAGCACACAGTGGGTGGGGAGGGGCAGGGGGAGAGGGAGAAGCAGACTCCCCGCTGAGCAGGGAGCCCGATGTGGGGCTCGATCCCAGGACCCTGAGATCATGACCCGAGCTGAAGGCAGACGCTTAACCAGCTTAACCGGCTGAGCCACCCAGGCGCCCCCGGGACTTGGAATTCTAACTCAAGTTCAAGGTAGGACTGCTTGGCTCCGGAAGCTTCTGCGGAGTCCGCAGATCATTCCTGAGGGCCTCCTGTGTGCTGGGCACTGTGGGAGACATCAGGCATTCGGCTCACAACAGACCAGATGGCCGGCTTAGTCTGCGAGGCAGAAGGGGGGCAGCAAACAATGAACCAATCACCCAGGCCCTGGCAGTGGTAGGCACCGGGGAGAAAAAGCAGGAGAGAACTAGGAGAGTGCCTGGAGGGGGCACGGTGGGAACCTTAGCTGGAGCAGTCAGGCAGGCTCCCCCAGGGAGGTGACCTTAAACGGGAACCTGAAGGCTGGGAAGGACCAACCATGCGACAACGGAGCAGAAGGACGAGTGTTTGCAAAGGCTCCCAAATGGATGAAGGCAGGTGATGTCCAGACACGGGAGGAAGGCCAGCGTGGCTGCAGCCGAGTGAGGAGAAGGGCAGAGAGGAAATGAAGTCAGAAAGGTAGGTGGGGGCCCAACTTCCAAGCGTCAGAGCACCCAGTTTCAAAATAATAGTACCCTCCACTCTTGGCCAGGGCAAGCACCCAGACCTCTGCCTGCCATAGCTCATTTCATCCTCTCCGGGCTACAGCTCGTTGACCCTGCTTGTCGGGGGGGAACAATACTGAGGTTCCAAGAGAGGCAGGGACTTACCTGAGGCCACCCTACTGGGGGAGATGGGTGCAGACCTGGAACCTAAACCAGGCTAGGCCAGGCTGTCACCAGGCACCCTTTATCAGGGGACAGACCATGGACCCCCAGTCTTTGTGTGATCGGAAGAGGAAAGGGACCAAAGGGTCATTTCCCAGCCCAGGCAAGCCTCTTCCCGGGTCACTAAGGCTCTAATGGCCCCCGTCCCTGGTAACACCAGGCTTTCAGCCCATGGGCATGGACATGCACAGCCCCCCCACACACACACATACACACGCACACGCCCATGTGCACACACACGCCCAGCCAGGAAGAAGGCCCAGGGAGCATGCAAGGGGCAGTCAGGACAAAACAGGGCTCTCCACATGTCATGAGCTTCCAGGCACCAGGTGGGCAGGTCCCCCCAACTTCCTCACCTCACTGAGGGGTGCAACCCATCAGCCAGGCCAGAAGCCAGCAGCATCCTCACCTCTCATTTCTCCTACGCTCCCCACTTCTGATCTGCTACACAGCCCATCCTAGCCCCCACATCCCTCCCTATCCGTGACCCTGGCTCTAAAGGCAAGAATCTTTCTGGCTTTCATGTCCCCTCCCCCCCACCACCATCTCATGCTGGAGAACCAAGGGCAAGACAGTGGTGACAGCTCCTGGGAACTTGGGGTGGGAAAACCAGTTTAAAAGAAGACCAGAGCTTTAGTACGGTAATGTCACCAGCCCAGGGCACCTGCTGATGGACACCAACGTCACCCTTTCACTCACTCACACACACACTCACACACACACTCTCTCTCACACTCACACACTCACACACACTCTCACCCACACACACACTCACACACATTTCATAGCTATCAGGTTGCAGTGACTCTGCTGCTCTAAAACAAAACAAATTCAACGACTGTGTCAGCCAGATGGGACAAGGGGCTGAGAATAGGAACCCCCCTGCTCTGCATCAGCGATCACCCCCCAGTCCCCAGCCACAAGCCAGAGCCCAGCTCCCAGGCCCAGGCATTGACAGAGGCCCGTCTGGGATCCAGGGCCCCGAATTCCTGCGCTGTACAAGCTCCCTGCCCCACACGCGGCCTCCTGTCTCATCGGTAAGGCATGGGTGGATGATCTCTGAGGGTCCTCCCAGTTTGGATACTCCACCTTTTATGGACGTTTGGTTACCAGCCGCAGTGGCTAGGAGTCTCCAAAGCCGAAGGTGCAGTGCCAGCGAGAGGCCAGCAGGGGGCGCGCAAGCCCCGTTGACAGGGCGTCCCTCCGGGAGATGCAGGAGGTGGGCTTAGAAGGATCCTGGAAACTGAGAGATGACTCGTACCCCCTCCCCACTTAGTTTTCCTGGAGCTCCGCATGGCTGCAGGGCTGTCCTCACTCCTCTGAACAATCGCCTCTCCCAGCTGCTTCAGTGGATCCATGGTGCCAATTACAGGTCTGGCCCTAGGTGGGGACCAACACGTTGGTAGATGGATGGGGAGAGAACCACTCCAAGCAGCCCACGCTGTTCTCCAAAAGCAAATAACCTGACGAGGAAAACCTCTGGGGAGGAAAGCATTTTAAAAAACTAAAGCAGGGGCGCCTGGGTGGCTCAGTCGTTAAGCGTCTGCCTTCAGCTCAGGTCATGATCTCAGGGTCCTGGGATCGAGCCCCACATCGGGCTCCCTGCTCGGCGGGAGGCCTGCTTCTCCCTCTCCCACTCCCCCTGCTTGTGTTCCCTTTCTCGCTGTATCTCTCTCTGTCAAATAAATTAAAATCTTTAATAAATAAATAAATAAATAAAATAAAAAACTAAAGCACTATTGACATGGGTAGACACTTGTACCTGGTGTAATGATCTTATTAAACTGACCAAACTCCTTTGGAGCAGGTAATAATGTCTCCATTTTACAGAAGGGGAGACTGAAGTTTCAAGACAGCAGGTACATTGCCCAAGTCACCCAGCAAATAAGTGGAAGAAGCAGGATTTGAACTCAAATCTGTTTACTCTTCATTCTGCTATTACTCAAACGTCAACTCTGAGCTCACCCGCCCTCCTGGCCTTCCAGCAGGGTCCATTGTGTGGTCCCTAGAAGTAGACAAATGCAGACAGCCCCCTCCTCCCTGAGCAGGCCAGCAACCCTGCTCCTAGTTTTGCACTAATCCTATCTTGACTCTCAACCAGACCCAAATGCTGGAGAACCTAATTCTGACCCCACTAATAACAGCTAAATTTACAAAGTGCTTCCCACGTACCAAGCACTTTGGATGCAACATTTGTGATCCTCACCAAAACCCAACATGAAGCATGTCATCCCGATTTTACAGAAGAGGAAAGAGATTCAGGAAGGTTGAATGTTCGCCCAAGGACACACAGCGAAGAGGTAGTGAGCGGAGGGTGGGATTCCAGCCCCAGGCTGTCTGTTTCCACACCTGAGC